>NC_069660.1:12885000-13510000 GCF_027244095.1 Hemicordylus capensis
GGGCCCACCTGGCGTTGGACGGCCGCCAGCACCCAGGTGGCTGGGGCTTCTCTTGATTTCCAGCCTCCTCTGTATTTGCTGAGGCTGGAGCCGCCTCCGCTCCCTTCTTTTCCTGCTCTTCCTCCAGCTGCTCTCCATCCCCTTCTTTCTTCTCCTCGTCGTCGTCGTCGCCGTCTTCCCAGGTAGAGTCGTACTCCCAAAAGCCTTCCTCCTCCTCCTCCTCCTCCTCTTCCTCACTTGCCTGGCCGTCTTCCGTCCGCATCAAAAACAGCTCCATCGTCGCCTAAAACCGGCTGCGATGGCTGGGAAGAAAGGAAACCGAAAGAAAAGCGAATCCTGACACAGCCACACCGGGAGGGGGGGAGGAGATACAAAGCGAAAGGCACGTGGGAAGAGGAGGAGGAGGAAGCACATGGCTCCGCCCCGAACGCTCATCGCAGCCGTGATCATTCTGCTGCTCCCTCATTGGCTGAGGAGGTTTCCTTCCGAACGTTGGTAATCTCTCTGTTTCATTTTGGAACGCTTCGGACGGAAGAGGCCGGTTGGTGCCAATCAGGGCATCGCGCTGGCCATATTTCTGGCCGCAGCCCGCGGGAGCTGGTTCTGGTGAGCCGCGTTCTCACGACACGCCAGGGATGAATGCGGGTTCAAGTGACTGCCTGCATGTGCGCGCGCAAAAATAATAGGTAGCCGAGTTAGTCCATTAGGAAGAAAACGAAAACCCCCAAAGTGAAGTCGGCTACTACTATAGTTATATGTCATAGGTCATAACTTATTCATGGGAGCAACCGAAAGGTCCCAAAGTTTTGAGCAAGCTTTCGAGTTCTCCAGAAGTCTTCGTCAGGGTGGATACTAAACGCGGGGGTGGGTGAGAAACGGCCTGGTGGAAGCTTGCGGTTTAGGATCAGGGTGACATGCCAACAACATAGTATACTTAACAGAGCATAAAATGCCAGTTTTGCAGATTAGCAGCCTCAGAGATCCTCATGGCAGGCTCAATCTTCACTGCCCCTTCTTTTCCTTGTGATCTTGGACCACGAAAAGGAACATTCTCACTCTCGGCATTCTCCAAGATCATCAGGTAAAACGTGTGCTTTCCTTCCAAGAGGAATTTACACTACTCGCATATTGGAGTGCTTGAAAAATATTAAACCTATAAAATTTGCTTGACAACGAAGATTCACGTAGGCCATAAACGTAAATTCACAAACATCTTATGGGACTAGCACAAATGGTTGAGTTCTTACATCTGGCCTCCTACAGTTCGTCAAAATATATTAAGAAGTTTTTCAACCTCAGTAGTAACTCCAGTGTGAGTTAATCTTCACAGCGTTTTCCTTTCTCTGCACAAGGATTCCAATACAGCTAAAATAACTGTTTTAAATAAATACTATAGCTGCTTTGGGTAGCCAGCCAAATTGGTCAGATTCGGTGCTCAGAATAGTCCAAATTATGAACTTGTAAGTTTCAAAAAATAGTGGCTGACATAAAGACTAATGCTGCACTCATGCAATGAACAGTTTTTGCACTTTTGTGCCTGTAAGGAAGGTGTTCCACAGCAAGAGGTGCATTGTGGAAATGGATGTTCCCATTCAATTCAAGGACAGGAGTGGGGGAAAGGCAGCTGTGCAGATGCAGCCGTTTGGGTGCTGAGCTGCCACTTCTATTGATGACATGCAAGGGACATCAACTTTGTGACGTGTGCAGGGAGCTCTACTACTACTACTACTATTTATATATAGTCGTATATACAAACACAGTTTCCAAAGTGGTTTCCAAAATAAATAAATAAGATGGTTCCCTGTCCCCAAAGGGCTCACAATGTAAAAAAGAAATATAAGGTAAAACACCAACAGCCGACATTGGAAGGATGCTGTGCTGGGGCTGGATAGGGCCGGTTGCTCTCCCCGTTAAATTTCCCCCCTAAAAATATTTATTTATTTTTACATTTATATCCCACTCTTCCTCCAAGGAGCTCAGGGTGATGCACATGCTTATTTTTATCCTTACAGCAACCCTGTGAGGTAGGTTAGGCTAAGAGATACATGACTGGCCCAGATCACCCAGTGAGTTTCATGGTTGAACAGGGATTCGAACTCGGGTCTTCCTGGTCCTAGTCCAACACTCTAACCACTCTACTATGCATGTGCAGCATCACCACTTTGAAAGGTGCCTCTGCTCAGTAAGTAGGAGTTTTGTGCCCCACAGCTTTATTTATTTTTATTGATTTTTACATTTATATCCCAATCTTCCTCCAAGGAGCCCAGAGCGGTGTACTGCATACTTGAGTTTCTCCTCACAACAACCCTGTGAGGTAGGTTAGGCTGAGAGAGAAGTGACTGGCCCAGAGTCACCCAGCTAGTTTTTTTATGGCTGAATGGGGATTTGAACTTGGGTCTCCCTGGTCCTAGTCCAGCACTCTAACCACTACACCACGCTGGACATGATAGCACTCTTCAGATACAAAGACTGTCACATAGAGAAGTGTGAAGTCTTGTGCTCACCAGGGTAGGATCTTCTATATAATTATTTCTGTAAGCCAGTGCATGGCGGGTGGAAATGCGGGGCCGGAAATGCGTGGGGATGTTGGGCGGGCAGAAATGCGGCGGTGGAGGCAGGCCCAGGCCCGGTTGCCGGGAAGGGGAAAAAAGAAAATTGTGTGTGTGGGTGGGGGGGGGGGAGAAGCGGGAGGTGGCAGCGAGGAGGTGGCAGTGGTGAGGAGAGGCAGCTGGGCCCAGCTGGGCAGGCAGTGGAGCCACGCGGGCCCGACCCAGGCCGGCCACGGTGAGGAAGCAGTGGCGACAGTGAGAAGGCAGCGGTGGTGGTGGTGAGGAGAGGCGGCTGGGCAGGCAGCGGAGCCGTGCAGGCCCAGCCCAGACCGGCCGTGGTGAGGCAGTGGCTGGCCTGCCACGAAGGGGCAGTGGAGGAGAGACTGGGGCAGAAGGCGGGGGGGGGGAGGGTGAACTGCCGGCCCCAAAGAGCGCACGGATGCTCTGTGTGGGGTCGGCAAGTTAGATCTAATGCATTTCTTACAGGAAAGTACTGTAGAATTCATTTGAGCATTAGGAGAGACTTTAGAGCTGTTTGACAACAGAAACAATTACCTGGGGGGCGGCGTTCTCACTGGAGGTCTTTACGTGGAGCCTGGATAGCATCTCTTGGGGATGCACTAGATTTCCTGAACTGAGTGAGGGGCTGGACCAGATGAGCTTCCTCCATCTTTATGATTATACGGCTGGAAACATTGCTTAAAAAAACCCTTCAGTGTTTATTTTTTACAGTATATCCCACCATTCAGCCAGCCAGATAAGTCTTGCACACAAATGCAGCCAAATTTATGCAGAAGTAAACCTTATTAAGGTAAATCAGATGATTTATGTCACATTGATTTTGGTCTCTGACTCACTGAACAACATTGTACATGTCTGAAAAGCAAGCCGGTTGTGTCTGATGGCAACCACCTTGTGTCCTCCCTTAACAGTATGGTTTCTTCTTAATTTCCACTACAACACTCCAAGTAGGAAAACGTAGCTCCCGTCACAAGTTGTAAACACTTGCCATTGATTTGGACATGGACATCTGGACCCAGACATTATTTTTAAATAAAGGCTCTTCAGTGTCAAAACTTGATCAGTTTCCAAGGAAAGGAAATCCAGTAACTGCTGGGCAGCAACCCAGAATGCCTTTTTAGGTGATCTTGTTTTATAAACTTGTACAGCACACTGACAGTATGATCAAAAGGGTGATCATAGGCCACACAGATGAGGTGGCCCACCTGTGTCTGGACTGTACCACCTCATCTGCCAGTGGAATGATGGCTCCTCCATACAAAACATTCCTTGCACATTAAAAACAAAAGACACAAAAACCCCTAGCATGTTGGAGAGAAAGGGCTCTAGCCTATCTTCTCGCTGAAAGGAGTTTTCTATGAGAAGGATTTTTTGTTTTGGCAGGGGAGCATTTTATCACCACAGCCTTCACCTGCAGTCTGAAATGGTGTATAGTCAAGACACAGGCATACTACCCCATCTGCTGTTTGTGAGAACTATGCCTTTTGTCAGTAAGTTGAGATACAGGAAAGATGACTTTTGTTTATGGGTTGGTTCAGATGGCATGCTCAGTTAAAACTGGGCTCTGTGTAGTGTCTCTGAGCCGTCTTGGATGTTCATACTCTCCCCTCCCAAGCATCAATTTTCTATCTACATCGGTAGATAAGAGAATGTCTTATTCTGCACGATCCCCATCGTCCACTGCATTCGTCAGGGGAGGCCCATCTCTGGCTACCTTCAAGTCGGTTGGTGACCACTCAGGGACGGGCCTTCTCAGTTGTTGCTCCGAGACTTTGGAATGCGCTTCCCGCTGACATAAGACTCTCCCCATCCCTAGTGGTTTTTAAAAGAGCTCTGAAGAGTCATCTTTTTAACCAGGCCTTTTAACCTTTTAACTTTTAAAATTTTAAATACTGTAAATTGTTTTTGTTTTTAGGCTGCTTTTTGGCATTTTAATTGATTTTAATGTTTTGTGTTTTTGTATTGTTTTATTATTGTGAACCGCCCCGAGACTTTGGTTTGGGGCGGTATAGAAATGTATTAAATAAATAAAATAAATACATCGGTTGGTTCGTACATCAATCTGTTTTCTTCTAGACTACCTATTTCCAATATGCCAAGATCTGACACTTGCTTCAAAATCTTGGGTTCAGATCTTGGCAGATTTGAAGTAAGCAGGCCAGAATAAACCTAGATTGGTTGGTTCAGACATCATGATCAATCTGGGTATTGTTTTTTTAACCCAGATGGGAAGTGGGTGCTTGTGGGGAAGCTTATGCACCCAAAGCACAATGATGTTGTGCAAAGCCCAGCTTCAACAGATGTTTCACATGATGATAATAATAATAATACACTTTGTTAGCTGCCCCATAAAAAGTTGTTCTCTGGGTGGCTCACAACACCAGCAGAGTTGTGAACCAGCCCACTCTCAGTTGTATCTGGGATGAACCTAACCTGGCATATACAATACAAGTAAAGTATATCTGCTAGATTCCCATTTATAATGACCAGTGTCACTACCACAAAACAGCAAATATGGACTGTGTCTCTTTATTGAATAGTCAAAATTAACACAAAGTTGTAACTGGGCAACTTTTTAGTCACCTTCACTCTCTGCTTGCTTTGTTTTTCCATATAAAATACAGATTTTCCATCAAAATAAAGGGAGGGGGACTTTACTATCTGAACATCCATAAAAGATAAATGCTCAGTGTTTAACAACTCTGCATATAAATCTAAAACATTTTAAGTTAAAATTACTTTTAGAAGTAAATGAACATGAAAAAAATCACCATTTTCAACACTTTTTCCATTTAAAGACTCCTAGTAAAAATAATGTTTTCTTTTAAAAAACAAATTAAATAATGAATACAAAAAAGATATATACATTATTGCCCTAGTCTGGCAAGTGCCTTCTGTGTTGTTACTTCACTGACTTTAAACGGTACTGAAATACTTTGCAGCTAGGGCATTAATACAGTACAAGTGGCTGAGACAAGACTCCCGATTTCTTCTACCTTTAGCAGTTTGTGCTGATCTTCCATTATACAGATGACACTTTATTTTAAGCCTCCTATAAATAAAACATAGCCCACACCCCCTGGTTTAAAGATGTTTGTTATCTAGCAATACTACTATCTTTGCTTTGCTTAATGGCACCATCTTGAAAATAATTTATACTCCTGGTTTCCAAAAAGCAAAGCTGAATGTAATAGAAGCAAAGAATGCTCTTTTGTCGTACACTAGTGGTCTGTAGTCTGTGATTTTTTTTAAACAAGGCCTGCTGACATTTGGTATTGCTAAATCTCAGAGAGCAATGACCGCTTACGACACAGTCACCAAAATTAGCAACTGCAGTTCAAGACACAACAGTGGTCTGAAGTTGAAGTCAGCTATTCAAGAACTCTTTGTTTCCACAAACATGTCCAGGAATGATGTTTAAATACATAGTGTGGAAGCGGTATGCAAGAAATGCCTTTGCTTGACTTGCTCAGTCAAGTTTGACACAGGTTTGTCAAGCAGCCGGTCTTGCTCTCCTCCCAAAATTCTAGGAGCGCAGACGCTGCCCAGCTCCCTTCTGCTGACCAGCAAGCCATCTGCTCTCAGGGGAGACAGCCAAAGTCATGCATTCCCACAGAGCCTGTGCCTTTCCCACTCATTTCCCCCTAGCGCTACCTAGACTCTACTTCCCAGGCTCTGCACTTAAAATATGTTTTTGCCTTGTTCAGCCATTGGCTATGTCCTACGCCGTTTTGCCGCACTTGGACTGGAAGGATTGCTGTTTGCATTTAAGACCTTCTCCGTGACTCTATTCCGCTTTCTCTTATCCGCTCCTTCTTTGGATCCAGATTCTGAAGAGCTTCTCTCTTTCTCCTTGTTGCTTGCTTTTTCAGCGGCTTTTGCCAGGCTTCCTATAGATACATACACTGAAGGGAGATGGAAACACTTGTATGAAAAGGTATGCTTTAAACCACATCTATCACATTATGAAAACAATCCAAGACAGACAGATCTAAGTGCACGTAAGCCCACTGATTGCAATGGGCCTCCTCCCATAGGGATCTACTTATGCACTTAGCCATCAGAGACCCCAAAGTGGGATGGGGGGCTGCTGGTGAGGCGGCCTTTTTGGTGGCTGTCCCCAGGCTCTGACACTTTTTCTCCTCCAGGGAGGTCTCCCTGTCTTCCTCCCAGTGGCTTCTGGCAGTCAGCATAAGACCCTATTATTTTAGAGGCCCTTTGGTGCTATGGCAATTTAATTGCCTACTTGCTCCTGCTATTTTCTGTTAGGCTATGCTGCTCGGCTGTCATAACACAGTGATTACAATTGATTACACATCACCACTTGCCATTCCCCACTTCAGTTGTCTGTAGGCTGCTCTTGCCACAGCCTCAGTCAAGGCTCACTGGTGAGAAGCTTAGAGGGATTCATCGTTGACTGTTTTGTAGAAAGAGATATGCCTACTCCTAACTCCTTGCCAGACTTTTTTCAAAAGCCAGGTTGGAGGGGAGAGGACACAAGCCTGAGCTGGAGTTCTGTCTAGCCTGTGACGTCACCATTCCCTGAGGCTGACATCCCTCTGAACTAATTCACACATTACTTCTCAAAGACATGGGTGCACCCTCACAATCACTCAAATAATCACAAAGAAACCGATGGGGCAAAACCTCAGAAGCACTTCCAAAGGTTTTTGAAACAGCTGTCTGTTTTTGGTTCTTGGTTTTGATCTGCCGACATTTTTAGCTATAGACGTGACCATTAAGAGTGACAACCAATCTTTCCGAATTAATGCAGAAAGTATATCTCAAGATGCTTCCAGAGGGTTCCCAGCTGTGGGGGAAATGGCAATTTCACAATCCAAGAACAGCCATTTCCCCACATGTTAAACTATACAGTTGACACCACGTCCCACAGGTGATGTACTTGGGAAATGTGGCTCAGATGACTACACTGTCTTGTAGAGGACATGACTTTCATGGATCAGTAACTTTTACCTTCTTCGGGACCTGCATGTGATTCTATCTCTTCTTTAATTTCTTCTTTTATATCATCTTCAATCATCACTTTTCCTGTGGGTAGGAGATTATGATCAAGTGATTGTGGCAAAGGCATTGATACACATTCCGTTTCCTCTTACTTGCGTTAATTTCTGCAATACTTCATGACTGTGCTCACAGCAACAATCTACACTGAATTAAAGGGATCTGTCACTGCCTTCTCCCTCCCCAATCCCCCAGATACCACAAAGTTCTCTAAAACAACTTACAGAAAAGATTAGACAACAACAACTAAAGTATAAAAGGTGGACAAATGGCAAGGGAAGTATTATCCAAGTACAAATGGTTTCCCTTTAAAAAAAATTGTAAATATGAATATGCAAAATTTCGATCTTCCAAAACTTGTGAGTACTTCCCTCTCAAATGTTTCAGCATTTAACAAGAAGAGACCTCCACAAATGAGGAGTGACAGGTTACTATTTATTTATTTAGACTGACTGATTGATTGATTGGTTTCTATACCACCCTTTCAAAAATGGCTAGTGCAGTTTGCATTAAAATAAAAACAATTAAAATAAAGAATGATAAACACAACGTAAAACCAATTAACATTTAAAACAGTTTTAAAACCATGGATGGCCAGGCCAAACAGATAGGTCTTAAGGGCTCTCCTGAAGGCCAATAATGAATTCAGATTATGGATTTCTGCCAGGAGTGCATTCCACAGCCCAGGAGCAGCTACAGAGAAGGCCCGCCTTTGAGTCGCCACCAGACGTACTAGAGGTAACTGGAGACGGACCTTCTCAGATGACCTTAACGTGAGGTGGGGATCATGCAGAAGAAGATGGTCTCTAAGGTAACCCGGACCTAAGTTGTTCAGGACTTTATTATTATTTATTTTATTTATTTATTTGATTTATATCAAATAAATGACCTTTAAAGGTAACAACCAGCACTTTGTATTTTGCCTGGAAACACATCGGCAGCCAGTGCAACTGTTTTAAAACAGGCATAATATGGTCTCTCCGGGTTGCCCAAAGACCAATCTGGCTGCCACATTTTGAACTAACTGAAGTTTCCTAACTACGTACAAAGGCAGCCTCACGTAGAGCGCATTGCAACAGTCAAGCCTGAAGGTTACCAGCTGATCAATTTGAGATCATCCTCTTCAAGGAATGGACAAAGCTGTTGAATCAGCCTAAGCTGATAAAAAGCACTCCTGGCCAGAGCCTTTACCTGAGATACCAGCGTGAGGCCTGGGTCCAGGAGTACTCCCAAGCTGCGTACCTGCTCCTTCTGGGGGAGTGTAACCCCATCCAGGACAGGAAGCTCTAACTCATCCCTCAAATTCTTAGCCCCACAATGAATCCGTCTTGCCTGGATTCAGTTTCAATTTGTTATCCCTCATCCAGCCCATTACTGCCTGTAGGCAGGCATTTAGGGAATGAGTGCCATTTCCTGATGATGCAGATGAAAAGGAGAAGTAGATTTGGGTGTCATCAGCATACGGATAACCCCTGCACCAAAACTACTGATGACCTCACCCAGCAGTTTCATGTAGATATTAAAAAGCATTGGTGACAGAATGGAGCCCTGAGGGACTCCATATAATAGCTCCCGTTTTGAGGAGCAGCTGTCACCAAGTTCCACCATCTAGAATCTACCCAAGAGGAGCAGAACCACTGCAAAGAAATGCCTCCTATCCCCAACTCCCCCAGGTGATCCAGAAGGATACCATGGCTGATGGTATCGAACGCCACTGAGAGATCCAGAAGAACCAGCAGTGTCACACTCTCTCTGCCGATTCCCCGGTAGAGGTCATCCATCAGGCCAACCAAGGCTCTCTCAACCCCATAACCAGCTCTAAAGCCAGTTTGAAAACTGGCCTCGATAATCAGCTTCCTCCAAAACCACCTGGAGCTGGTCGACCACCACACTCTCAATCACCTTGCCCAACCAAAGGAGATTGGAGACTGGCCTGTAACTATCCATCGCTAAGGGGTCCAGGGGAAGTCGTCTTAAGAAGTGGTCTAACCACTGCCTCCTTCAAACAAGAAGGCACCGTACCCTCCCTCAGCGATGCATTTATGATATTAACTAGGCCACCTCCTACAATCTCCCTGCTAGATAGAAGCAGCCAAGTTGGGCAAGGATCCAGGGAACTGGTAGGTCGCACTGCCCCAAGCAGCTTGACCGCATCCTCAGGAGTCACGAATTGAAACCGATCCAATCTAATACTACAAGGGGGACTGCTGGACACCTGCTTCATCAACCCTGCAGAAATAGTGGAGCAAGTTGGCCCAAATATAGGAGATTTTGTCCGCAAAGAACCCACTAAAAGTGTCACAGCAGAACGTTTCAGGGACTGATTTAAAGCAGAAGGAGCAAAAATTAAGCTTCTCACAACCTGGGATAGCTCTGCTGAATGCGAACCTGCATATGCAATGTGTGCAGACCAAAATCTTTTTTTTGCTGCATGCACCACATAAGCCTTCAAATGGGTCCTATGCTGCATCCTGTCAGATTTGAGCAGAGTTCTCCTCCACTTGTGTTCCAGTCGCCTACTTAGCCGCTTCAGCCCCCGCAACTCCTCAGTATACCAAGGGGCCATTTTTGAAGCAGATCGGAAGGGACGCTTAGGAGCAATCATGTTTACTGCCCTGGTAAGTTCCCTATTGCAGGTTCCCACTAGGACATCGACAGAATCACCGGCCACACAAACTTCAACACTCTCCAAGGCTTTCTGGAATCCTACTGGGTCCAGCAGCCTTTTTGGGTGGACCATCCTAATAGGTCCACCACCCCTGCAAGGGTGGATTGTGGCTGTGAAACCAACCGTAACCACGTAGTGGTCCGTCTATGACAATAGGGAAACCACTGGATCCCCCACTCACGGAACACACCTCTGATCCGAACAAAAGACCAAATTGAGTGTGTGGTCGGCAACATGAGTTGGTTCAGAAACTATTTGGGATAGGCCCATAGTTGTCATGAACCCCTGAGCCACACCAGACAAGACGTAGTGTAATTAATATAGGACTACAAGTCCCAATTGTTTGGTCAATAGTGGGTTGTTTTTAAAGTGAATCCACTTCGTAGCAGTCCACTATGGAACACTGCTTTGCTGAAAGATACTGGAGTGCAAAAAATACAAGTACAATTTTTTAAAAGTTTTTTAAAAATCACTTTCAAACATATTTGAGTGCTAAAGTACAGTATACCTTATGTGGAAATCCTTCAGTATGACTCCACCCTGCCATTAGCTCTGTTGACTCAGTATGTCCTTTCCCCCATATCCAATCACAAGTTCTTTGTCTTGCTTTCCCAAACTTGTTAGCCATGTATCTTCTATGCGTACAGACATACACATAAAGTATCTGTATGCATATTCATTCACATATTATGTTCAATGCACATATAGTAGTACACTTCCCACCTGTATTCTGTATTTAGGTTTACTTTCAAAATGAACATATAAGCAGGCATTCAACGAAGACATGCACACATGTGTTCTGACACCTGTATTCATTCATTCAATTTCTATACCGCCCTTCCAAAAATGGCTCAGGGCAGTTTACACGGAGAAATAACAAACAAATAAGATGGAACCCTGTCCCCAAAGGGCTCACAATCTAAAAAGAAACATAAGATAGACACCAGCAACAGTCACTGGAAGTACTGTGCTGGGGTTGGATAGGGCCAGTTACTCTCCCCCTGCTAAATAAAGAGAATCACCACATCAAAAGGTGCCTCTTTGCCAAGTTAGCAGCATTGTATGCACATACAACGTAATGTCTGAATAGGGCTCTGACCTTTGAACCACAACACTAAAATATAGTCAGTCCCACACCACTAACCACATAATCAGTCCCACCCACAGATTTTGCAATGCATATAGCAGGGTGATTCAGCTAACCACACGATTAAAGGACTTGAGGAGATCACATCGGCATGTCCTGAAATGATGTGAGAGCAGGCATGCTTACGACGTGACTCTCCTCCTCACATGTCGTGGCCATTGTTTCTCTGGACTGGTCCTAAAACAATTTCATTTAGGACACTTTTGTATCCAGGCGACACTCAATGCTCAACAGGGCCTTCTCAGTCATTGCCCCCAGGCTTTGGAATGCTCTCCTGGCTGGCATCCGTTCCTCAGTCTCCTTGACAGTTTTTAGGGAAAAGGTAAGAGACATGAATCTTCACTCAGGCTTCTGAATGAAAGTATTGTTTTTATTGAGATTTTAATAGAGATTTTTAAAATTTATATTATCTGTGCTTCTCTATTTTAATTATGTATTATTTTAATTTCTGAGATCACCTGTACCTTTGTATTTTATTTATGCATTGTTTTAATTATATTGTAAACCACTTCGAGATTTTCATGAAAAGTGGCATATAAATCAATCAAATAAATAAATAAATGTCATGAAATGTGGACTACAGTCCTAAAGACAGTCCAGATTTTATCGAAATCCAACATCAATTGTCTTCTGTTGCTCACTACTTACAACATTCAAAATTAACATTTTAAAATATTATTATTATCTTTTTGATTAAGGAAAAGGGAAAGCAGATAACACTTATTTTTTAAACAGAAGCATCAAAAGGCAAGGCAAATTAAAACAACTGAGTTCAAAGTTGCTGTGAACCAGGAAGTCCCTGGATCAAATCTCACTTCTGCTATAGATATGCCAAGTTCTGTTATAAAAACTGTTACCAGGTCTTACCTTCTTTTACCTCTTGAATAATTTCTTCAGGGAGGATGAAGTTTTTTTCTGAGTTGGGGAAGGGGAGAATCTCAGATTCATGCTTAGACATGAAAAAAAGAAAAAAAGAGAATCTTTAGACGAAGAATTCATATTGTTCTAACAGATGCAAAAGTACAATTTTTATAATTATACAAACTTTAGAATCATGCATTTACCCAGAATAACCTTTAAGTCAACTACAAATAATCATGGATTATGAGCCCCACTGCCCATTGAGATCATCTGGAGAGGTCCATCTCCAGTAGCCACCAGCTCGGCTGGTGGCCACACGGGGATGGGCCTTCTCAGTTGCTGCCCCAAGATTGTGGAATGCGCTCCCTACTGAAATACGATCCTCCTCATCTCTGGCAATTTTTAAAAAGCATTTGAAAACCCACCTCTTCACCCAAGCTTTTTCAGCTTTTTAAATGTTTAGGTTTTAATCTGTTTTGACTTTTAAATTGTTTAAATTGTTTTTAATTTTTATGTATTTTTACCTTGTATGTTATTGTTAAGTGGCCAGAGATGACAATTGTACAAAACAACAAATATAAAGCTGCTTTGACCGGTGAATCTTTTTCTGAATGATAAACACGCAAATAACTTTGCTTAATTTTGAACTGGATATAGAGTATAGGTTCAGGAAGGACAGAATGGGTGTCAGAGTGTGTGAAGTTTAAAAGGTATTTTGCTCCATACCGCAGAAGATGTGACATTAACACTTTTACATATTTAAGGAAACTGCTCACTTTACACCCTAATAATACTGGGGATACAAAAACTGCATGCTTTATTTGGTACTTGAATGAAACACAGCTTCTGTTGATTATTTATAATTAACTAGCTGATGCAGAGCATCTGTGCCCCTCGTTTGCTGCCGCCTTCTCCTCCCACAGCCGCTTTTTTGCATGTCTGCCCCCACCCATCTTCTCCTCCGCCTGCCCACCCACAGCCACCTCCTTCTTCTTGTTCTCCGTCCCCATCTCCTTCTTTTGTGACACCCGCCCTGCTTTCTGGCTGTCCGCCTGCTGGCTGGCCAGCCACTTGCCAGTTGCAGTGTTTTCTTTCTCTGGCCCCGTGGCTATCCGGCAGCTCCCTGAGAGCTGCCATGCATGGGATTAGACATGGGTACGTCTTAGAGAAACAAATATAAAGAAGAAGACGCTCAGAAATTTTTATCAGCAGAGATGACACTGAATTTTAAAACCATTTTGGTTCTCATGTGCAACTATAATAATGAAAGAAATTGAAATATGTAAGATGGCCATTTCTTTCATCAATGGATGTAACCCAAAAGTCCTTTCTGCACATGGAAAAATGTCTTCTGGTCTGTTTTACACCTTTTGCTTTCACCTTGCGAAAGAACAGTTAAACTAAATCCAAAGATGTTTTCCACTTTCAAAATGTTATCGTGCCAAACATAAGAACTGCATAGAACAGTGTTCTTCACGGAATGCCCTGCGGGCCGCTGGCAGCTTGCACAGACCCCGCTGGTGGCCCCTGACTTGCCTCTCCCCCTTTCCCCCACTAACAGGGCGCGCACCCTCCCCCATGACTTCTGCTGCGGGCCTGTGCTTGACCCAGCGTGCCCCCCCGCACCTCGCCAGGCACCGCAGGCTGCTGCTACTCACAACTGATATCCAGCGGTACTGAGAAGCAGGGAGCAGGGAGATAGTTCCTCCTTGCTTCTCAGAGCCCCCTTCTCAGATATCACTTGCGAGCGGCAACACAGCTAGCAGGAGCAGCAGAGGCAGCCTTGCCACCACTGCTGCCGTGTAAGGAAGACAGGAAAGTGCCTGGCGAGCATCTTCGGCACGTGCCCCCACTCCTCGCCACTGGGGCACATGCTACTGGGTGTGTGTGTGTGTTGTCACTGGGCTAAGCACAGGTCTGCAGCAGAAGGCACAGGGGATGGTGCACACCCCTGCTACAAAATCAGTGAAAATCACTGGCCTAGAATCTACCTATTGGAGCACTGGGCAAGCCGTTGCACAAGCATTTGAATGACAGTGCCTACAACTAGTTTCCCTCCCCTTTCACTCATTGATGTTTGGATTCAATCCAACAAGTAACTGCTTACAAGTTAATAAACAAAATATTTGTCACAAGCTCTTTGGATATAAAATCTTTTTTAAAATTAAATAAAAATCATCTTTATAAAATCTATATCAGAGTTTTGGTAATATGCAAGGCCGACGATAAATCATACAAAAATCCTATTGTATGTCAACTCTAAGAAATTCAAAAGTATAATGTGCCCCCCACCATTCTGATTACTTTTTAGTTCTGCACAGGTAAGTCACAGGTTTTGCCCTGAGCTGGAGTAGGAAGTGCGAGATGAAGGCTCTTTGGCTCCATCTCCTCCAAACCTTATCAGACTGTCTACCTGCACTGGCAGGAAAGCCAACCTACTTTAGTAATAATTATAATAAATTTTATTTGTTAGCCACCCTATAACAAATTGTTCTCTCAGTGCCTCACAACAACACAACAATAAAAAATATCCAATTAACACCCCAAACTAATTACAATATAACATACAATACAAAACATTTTAAACCTTTTTTGAAATATCAGTTTTTAAAAGCCTGAGTGAACAGAAAGGTCTTCTCTTGGCATCCCAAACAACAAAGTGATTTTGTCGCCAGACAAGCCTCACTGGGGAGGCTATTCCATAGACAAGGTGTCAAGAGAGAAAAGGCCCTATCCCTAGGAGTCACCTGCCTCACCTTATCTGGCAGGGGCATGTGGTGCATAGGAACATAGGAAGCTGCCATATACTGAGTCAGACCCTTGGTCTACCTAGCTCAGTATTGTCTTCACATACTGGCAGCAGCTTCTCCAAGGTTGCAGGCAGGAGTCCTATCTTGGAGATGCTGCCAGGGAGGGAACTTGGAACCTTCTGCTCTTTACAGAGCGGCTCCATCTCTTACAGTGCTCACATATCAAGTCTCCCATTCATATGCAACCAGGGCAGACCCTGCTTAGCTTAGGGGACAAGTCATGCTTGCTACCACAAGACCAGCTCTCCTCCCAGGCCTCCAAAGAAGATCTTAAAAGCCCAACGAAGATCTTAAAAGCCCAACGAAGATCTTAAAAGCCCAAGTTGGGACACATGGGGCAAGGTGCTCTTTAGGGCTTTAAAGGTTAAAACCAACACTTTGGACAAAATACAAGTCCCTTAGCACCACATCAGAAGTTGCTGGGGACCTAATAACAAGACTTAGGGTATTCCAAGTCTTTCACGGGGGAGGGGGGAATATGAGCTCATCTCACTTGGGTTTTGTCTGTGCTAGTGCAAGTTTGATGTGCAGCAGAGCATAGGGAATAAGAGAACTGGGAATACGGCAAGTTATTTCTCTTTAAACAGGAGAATGTGACACAGGACAGCCTCGCATCCATCAGTATCACCATTTGTCCAGAACCACACCTAATTCTACTTGCAGTGCAGACTGCATATATCAAGTACATCAGCGAATACTAGCTGGGCCTCTGACCTGCAGATCAGTAGCAGCACAGCCACCGACTTCAGTGTCTTGGCTGGCAACACACTCACCAGTGCTTGCATGTCATACATAGTGCTCAGATGGTCCCAGATGACTTTAGAAGAAATCTGCCTCCCAAGATTCTGACTGAATTTGTCTCGAATGCAGATCATGTGAAAATGACGATTCACACCTGAAGGAGGGGAGACAAGCAGCAAGTTTCACCAACGTGGATTTGGCACCATGCCACAAAATAAGTGCTACAACAGTCTGAATACAAAACACAACATCATCATCCATGGATTCAGCAAAGGACACAAGTTCTCCCCTGACATACCTAGTCCAACGATGTATAGCGCTATAGAGGACCACTAATGCAGGCCTGTAAAGACTCATCAGCTTCTCTGTGGCAAGCATGAACTAAAGTAAAGTTGCGCCATCGAATCGGTGTTGACTCTGGGTGACCACAGAGCCCTGTGGTTGTCTTTGGCAGCAAAACAGAAAGACTAGCTGACCCAGCACAGAGCATCTGTGCAGTTGTGCACTGAGCCTGTGGCATCCCCCCACAGCTCGCCCTTCCACCCCCCCAGCTCACCCCCCGCAGCTCCCCTCACCTCAGAGATCTTCCCACCCTCACCTGGGCTGCACTCCATTGCTTCCACCCCCCTCACCCTGCTGCCTATTGGCCAAGCTGCAGCCCCCTATCCCCAGAGACCTCTCCATCCTCACCCGAGCCCCACTCCTGCTCCTCCCTCCAGGAGAAGCAGCAGTGGTTGACCAGGTAGTTCCTCGCTGCTGCCACCACCATGGCCGCTCATTCCCCTCAGGCCGCTGACAGGCCCGGGCCCATCCCTTGCCTGCCTGCCTGCCTCTGACAATGGCCTCGGTAGCCCCAAACAGCAGCAGTGGTTGACGGGGCCCTTCCTTGTTGCCAGTGCCGCCATGGCCACTCATTCCCCTGTCAGGCTGCTGACAGGCTCAGGCCCGTCCCTTGCCCTTCCTTCTGTCTCTCTTCCCCCTCCCCTTTTCTCTTTCTCTCTCCTCCACCTGCTATTCCCCACTCTTTCTTCCCGCTCCCTTCATGTTTTTATCTCTCCCTCCCTCCCTCCCTCCCTGAGTTAACAGATTTTGTTCATCTTGTTTCCTCATCTAATTCACACAACGGCATCCTCCTTCTCCGGAAGGGGCTCTTTCCTCCCTCACGACCTGTCTTTTTGCAGACCCCTGCCTGCTATCCTTATATATATATAGATTCCTCTCCTCTACAGTCAAGAACATCTTCTGACCAGTAACAGTTGCATTCCAACTGACCTTAACCATCACAGGCTCCTCCTCCCTATCTGCATAGGGAATCCCCACTGCCCAATCACCATGGTGCTTCTGCTCTCACAGGCTCCTTCTCCCTATCTGCATATGGAATCCCCACTGCCCAATCAGGTGCTTCTGCTTGCAAACTCTGTCAGCCAATTGCCTTCTTTCTACCACGTCCCCACGCATGACCCATCTTGGAGAATTAATAATATAGATAGATAGATAGAAGATAGATAGATGCTGAAAGGCATCATCTCATACTGCGTGGGAGGAGGCAATGGTAAACCCCTCCTGTATTCTACCAAAGACAACCACATGGCTCTGTGGTCACCAGGAGTTGACACTGACTCGACGGCACACTTTACTTACCTCTAGGTAATCAGGCAGGGAAATGTCTACAAAAGTTGGTTCCCCCCCTCCATTTGGATGCAAGTGATTAATATGGATTAATATGTGTGTAGTAAGCAGGCTAACACATACAGAAACCTCCCAATACAAACAGACCAAGCAATGTTTATGAACTAGGTGCAGCTCCACAAAGCTACAAATATAAACCAGGCAGACCGTATCTATTAATAGGGGGGCACACAAGCTAAATGAAATGCATAGTCTTCATTAATTCAAGAAATGGATTGCTGTAGATGCATTAATTTTCTCAAGCTCATACAAACAGCACCACAGAAAGGCAGAAATGTGTTCTTAATGTCATATGTGCTGGCTGCTATGCTAGGGACAGTGAATGGCTTAACCCCTTTCTGGGGGCGAGGGGAGAATGAACATAAGTCAGTATCTGTCTGAATGTGGCAAGTCACAGAAATATTTTCCCATTAGTTTCCTTCCCATTTTCAGGAGGGGGGAAAAAATCTAAACAACCAGAGGCATTTATCTAGGGGAAAGGAGATGTAGACAACCCACTCCAATGCATGTTTACTCCCCTGCTAACTTGGTAAAGAGGCACTTTTAAACGTGGTGATTCTTTCTATTTAGCAGGGGAAGAGCAACTGGCCCTATCCACCTCCAGCACAGTACCTCCAGTGAGTGTTGCTGGTGTCTATCTTACATTTCTTTTTAGATTGTGAGCCCTTTGGGGACAGGGATCCATCTTATTTATTTGTTATTTCTTTATGTAAACCGCTTTGGAAACTGTTGTTGAAAAGCGGTATATAAATATTTGTTGTTGTTACTCAGAAAAAAGACCTATTAACTACCACCACAAAACCAATTAATGCAGGATCTGAATATCCAGGATAGATTACTCTAGACTGGACACTCCTTGGGGCAAAGACCTGTCTTTTTGTTCTCACTCTGTAAAGCACTGCACACACTGATGACGATTTGTCAAATACATAAATAAATAAATAAATAAATAATAATTAATTAATGAGCTGAATACCCACTTCACTTATAAGCATGCATTTAAAAGAGAATCCAGCCCTTAATCCCCTAAGCGAGACACAAGCAAATAAAGCACCATGGAAAGATTTAAAAACAAACGCAGTGGGGTGATTTAAACAGCGACCAAGCCTGGCGTCTTCATCCCACTGACTGAAGAGGAAGCCCCGCCACTGAACCCAGCAGCAGCGGGCCTGACTCCCCAGTCCAGAGAGCGCTCACCCCCTTGACTCGTCGGGATCTCCGAAGGTGGCTGCACAGCCGCAGAGGCGGCAGCCACTTTCGGAGATCCCGACGAGTCCAGGGGGTGAGCGCCGCCGCGGAGAGCCTCCGGGGGGCGCCAGAGAGACACGGAGGCGCCCGGCGGCGGCCTCTTCCCATCCGCGACGCTCAGCCCCGCTTCCCTCTCCCCGGCCGGCCGGAGCCGCTACTCGAGCCCGAGGCTTGCGTTGCGGCCTGCTCTCCGCCTTCTTCTCTCACCGACGGGCTTGTGACCCAGCATGGCGTGAAAGAGGCACACCTCCACCTCCGGGCTCCATACCACCGGCGGCGCGGGGAGAGGGGGCGGCGGGGGAGGAGGAGGAGCCGCCGCCGTCATTGCCGCCGCCACCGCCGAGGAGGAGGAGGAGATGGAGGAGGAGGAGGAGGAAGAGCCGGCCGCGGCTGCTGCCGCCGTGGTGGTGGTGGAGGAGGCGCTCGGCGTTGGCTCCTCAGACCCGGCCTGCGCGATGGGCTCCGGCCCGGCGGCGGCGGACACAGACACCGGTCCGGCGGCTGCGGCAGCAGGGCAGGGCGCCTTCACGTCGGCCGCCCCAGCCGAGCTCTCCGCTTCGCCCATCGCCGCCACAGACCGAGGCCCAGAGCAGGCAGCCCCGGCCAGCACGGAGCGCCCCCTGGCGACCGCCGGGCTCCCTGCAAGCGCGCGCCGTGGGGGGCGCCTCCTCCTCCTCCCACCGCCTCTGCCTCCTCCAGCGCCCGGTTCCGGGCGGGGTGGGGGCGAAAGCCAGCCAGCCAGGCCGGGCGGGAGGGAAGCCTGCCTCGGTTTCTTCTCCAAGCCCTTTCCTGCACTCAGGACCCTGGAGAGCCGCCTCTCTGCGTTTATCCGGCGAGGGCGAGGGGGGGACTCTGGCCCGGCTGCTCTGGGTTCCTCTTCGCAGGGAATACCTCCCCCCCCCAGCTCTCCTACGCTTTTTATCCAAAGTAGCCCACAGTCTCGTTTAGGTTGCCGATGCTGGAGATCCCCACCCGCCCATATGTTTTCCCACGAAACACAATCCCAAAACATAATCAGAAACACCAAGTCATTAAAAAAAGCTCCAGGGTTGCTTTCAGTTCGCCGATTGTTACGATTTAGATACAGTCTTGTATATATCTACAGGAGAGCACCTGGGCCCTCTCCAACCCCAGCACAGCATCCCTCCAGTCTCTGCCGCCGTCATTTTGGAGACAGGGATCCATCCTCATTCATTCATCCATTCTTTCTGTAAACGGTGTAGGTTTCCATAGAGAATGTTTACATAGAAACATGGTTATGGGCACCAGCTTGAATGGCTTTAAAAGGGGCTTAGGCAAATTAAGGGAGGACAAGTCTATCAATGGTTACTAGTCTGGTGGCTGTGGGCCATCTTCAGCCTCAGAGACACGATGCCTCTCAATACCAGTTGCAGTGGGGGGAGCAACAGCAGGAGAGAGGGCATGCATGTGGAATGGAAAATGCTTTTTCTGAAAGCTGCTTTGTAATCACTTTGTTCTCATGGAATGGGAAAGTGTCTTTGCACTGGTCAAGAAATGGTTAATAGAGTCTGCAAGTTGCCTTGCCAAATTGCGAGCTGTAAAGCCATAAATTTGCTGACAGGCTAGAGGGGGAAAAGGCGGGGGTTTCCTTGTATCTCTTGAAAAAACAAAGGCCTGTAAAAATAACACTTCAAGGCTATCTGAGGAAGACAGTTTCGCTTATCAATAGGCAGTAGAAATGTTTCTTTGTACTAGGGAATGCTTGTCTAACTAGCAATGATTATAATATTTGTAATATGACGGACAATGATGTTAACCAATGAACTAATTGGTTCTTTGGGGCTGAATGTTGATGCCCAGCTATGTAGTTTTGCCAAAGTATAAAAACTTGTGACCCAGGCAGCTGCGCGCGTCTCTCTGACTAGCTGTTAAGCTCAGAGAGGAGCCACCAGCGCTGGGTTAAAATAAATGGTGATTATTGCTTCCTTCAATCATCCTTGTTTGTTTTGGTTTGTGGTACCTGGGCCTCCCAGGTAACATGCACATACCTCTTGCCTGTGGGCTCCCCAGAGGCATCTAGTGGGCCACTGTGTGAAACAGGATGTTGGACTAGATGGGCTTCCTTGGGCCTGATCCAGCAGGGCTGTTCTTATGTTCTAATCCACTTCGGGAACTTTTGTTGAACAGAATAAATATTCATAGAAATAGTAATAGTAATAGTTTTTCAACAAAGTTTTCAAAGCGGTTTACATAGAGAATGTTAATAATAAGGCTCCCTGCCCCCTAAGGGCTTCCAATCAAAGAAGAAGCAGGAGGAAGGCACCAGTAATAGCCACTGGAGAAATGCTGTGCTGGGGTTAAATAGGGGCAGTTGTTTTCTCTCTGCTAAAAATAAGAAAATCACCTCTTTGAAAGGTGCCTCTTAGCCTAGTTAGCAAGGAATGCTGGAGACTGATAGTCCCCAGAAGGATTGGCCTTGGCAACTCTCATTAAGTACTTTGTATTTAAAAATAGACTTTTTTTTGCAATTAAAACAAGGATACATTAATATAACAACATATGAGTGTGGGTATGAAAGCTGTTTCTATGAAAGAGTCAGATAATATGAGTTTTAACTGATTGCTTCGATTATTAATTGAATCCATATAAGTATGCATATGAATTCAAGAGTAGCTGTGAAGGAAAACATGATTTCTTTGCTTTTTGGAGGATTTGTGCCTGTGTCCCCATGGGGAAAACAGCACTCAAGAATGAACCTCAAAATGAATTATTTGGTTGTTGATAAAAAAAAAAAAAACTTTTATTCCACTACTGTTTCTCAGTAGACCTTTCAAAAGAATATCCAGTCATGGTTTCATCCTTTCCACTGGACTTTGAGTGCTGGTTGTCTGAGCCTTGGTCCCCCAAAACACAGAGGGCACAGGGGACTGTAGAGGGAAGGGGGATCTGTGCAAATACTCGTCCCCCCTTGCATAAGTGGAAGAGTTCAGTTCACGGTAGTCTGGATGCTACCCAGGAACATTACATCCACCTTTTAAAACAGATAAGAAACAGTAAAGTAGTGTAAATAAGTTCATAGGAACATAGGAAGCTGCCATATATTGAGTCAGACCATAGGTCCATCTCGCTCAGTATTGTCTACACAGACTGGCAGCGGCTTCTCCAAGGTTGCAGGCAGGAATCTCTCTCAGCCCTATCTTGGAGATGCCAGGGAAGGAACTTGGAGCATAGATCCTCTTCCCAGAGCGGCTCCATCCCCTAAGGGGAATATTATTATTATTATTATTATTATTATTATTATTACTATTACATTTATATCCCGCTCTTCCTCCAAGGAGCCCAGAGCGGTGTACTACATACCTGAGTTTCTCTTTCACAACAACCCTGTGAAGTAGGTTAGGCTGAGAGAGAAGTGACTGGCCCAGAGTCACCCAGCTAGTTTCATAGGTGAATGGGGATTTGAACTCAGGTCTCCCCGGTCCTAGTCCAGCACTCTAACCACTACACCAGCGCTTACACTTCTAGTCTCCCTTTCGTATGCAACCAGGGCGGATCCTGCTTAGCTTAAGGGGACAAGTCATGCTTGCTAGTGCTACCACAAGACCAGCTCTCTTCCCGTTCAGTCAGCACAACTCAAATCAGACATCATAAAGCCAGAGAAAATAATAAAAGTCTTCCGATGCCATCTAAGCATCATTAGGGAGGGTGCTTGACAAATGGACAAGGGTAAGGAATTGCAAAGATGACGCACCACAGATAAGTCTTCTGCTTCATCCACTTGTCACTCAGAGGTGGGAGACCTTTGAGGGCCTCCAGGGTAATTGTGGTTGGGCACAGCCAGGTTGCTTAGGGCTTTAAAGAAGGAGTGGCCCAAGAACCTGGCATACCGGAGGCAGGGCACCAAATACTATCCCTGTCCTTTGCTTGTCCCCATTGCTTCACTAGCAATTTGCGCAGAGATGCATATGAACCCCCTCCGCTGCGTCCTAGCCTGGCATGCGTTCTCCTACTTTTCTCACCAGACCAGTAATTAAAGATGAGAGGGCAGTAGAGTCTTTCCTCTACTTATTTATTTGCTTGCTTGCTTATTTATTTAATAAATTTGTATACCGCCCGCTACCGAATTCTCTAGGCGATTTACTGCTGTCCTTTAATTTATTTATTTTAAAACATTTGTATGTCATCTATAAGCAGGTCTCAAGGTGGCTTACGTGTAATTAAAGCATTCTATGCACTTAAAAACAACAGTCTTTAATCTGTCTTTAAGAGGCTGGTCGTGAGAACAGCCTCTTAATCTGTCTTTAACTGTTGATTTTAAGTGTATAGAATGCTTTAATTACATGTAAACCACCTTGAGTCCTGGTTATAGACAATATACAAATGCCCCAGTGTTAGGTTGGTCGTGAAAAGTGGAGGGATCCTCGCAGATCCCTCTGCTCCCTGCCTGCTTAACCCCCTTAATGAACCCAGCTTTTTTGCTGAGGTCAAGGGTGCTCTTGCACACTGTTCCCTCTAACAGGGATTCCCAGATGTTGTTGTTGTTGTTAATAATAATAATAATAATAATAATAATAATAATAATAATAATAATAATAATTCGATTTCTATACCGCCCTTCCAAAAATGGCTCAGGGTGGTTTACACAGAGAAATAACAAACAAATAAGATGGAACCCTGTCCCCAAAGGGCTCACAAGCTAAAAAGAAACATAAGATAAACAGCAGCTGGAGGTACTGGAGGTACTGTGCTGGGGGTGGATAGGGCCAGTTACTTTCTCCCTGCTAAATAAAAAGAATCACCACATTAAAAGGTGCCTCTTTGCCAAGTTATCAGGGGTAACTGGGAGTTGACTACAACTCCCAGAATCTTAAGCTCTAATGGCTTTTGCTTGGGGATTCTGGGAGTTGTAGTCAACAACATCTGGGTATCCCTGTTAGAGGGAACACTGCTCTTGCACCCTTAACCCATCTCCTGGGTATTGTGTGACTCTTCGGGCTGTGTCAGCCCGAGGAATCACAGAGACATGCATACAGAGCACAGAATCCCCAATGCAACATGCGTGCTGCACGTTGCATTGAAGGATGCCCAGTGGCCGGAACAACAAGGTCTGGCCCCAGAAGATCCCTCTGCCCTGCTTCGTGCTGCACAGAGCTTCATGGGAGGCACACTGAAGAGGACTTGCTTGGTCACCTGGGGGGAAGGTAAGGTGAAAGCAGCCTGTTGGAAATTCTCTGTGGTGAGAGAATCCCTTTCTCATTATAGCAGAGTGCACAGAGGCACAACACAGCGGAATTTAGTTAGGCATGCGTGTATGCTGAGAGTAAAGTTACTTAGCAATAGAAATAGCACTTACATTTATATACCGCTCAATAGTTGGAAGCTTTCTAAGCAGTTTACAATGATTTAGCATATTGCCCCCAACATTCTGGGTACTCATTTTACCGACCTCGGAAGGATGGAAGGCTGAGTCAACCTTGAGTCCCTGGTCAGGATCGAACTTGTAACCTTCTGGTTACAGGGTGGCAGTTTTACCACTGCGCCACTAGGGGCTCAGTGACCTTGGAGCCAATTCATAGTTTCCAATCAATATATGAGGCATTTATTAGAGAACTCCATTCTAGATAGGAAAGTGAGGAGTTAGGATCTCTAATCTATCTATCTAGCTGGATGCAGATGGATTCTGCATCTTCTCTGCACACAAGGTGCAGGGAGAGGAGGCTTGCCATGTTGCAAGGTAGAAGGGCAGGTAGGGAAGAGAGAGAGGAAGGAAGTTTATCCCTGAGATTAGCAATCTACATATCCAAAGGGATAGTGTCAGAGCAGTGGAGAAGGGGTGACCAATGTCTTGACCCTCTAGCCCTCTGACTCGCTAGTCTGTCCTCCACTGCCCGAGACAAGAGACAGCGCAAATTCCTTTAACTTCCAACACTCCCCACACCCTCCCTACCCGCCTGGGGCAAACATGTGAATCTCCCAATTGATTTAAAATCAGATTTAAAATCACCGGAAAGCCTGACTGAACAAGTGTGTCTCCAGTGCTTTTTGGAAGGCCATCAGAGATGATGCACTCTTACTTCAACAAGGAGTAGGTCCCACAGCCCTGGGGTAAGTACAAAAGAAGCTCACTGCTGAGTCTCCACAGAATACAGGAACATTTTCACAGGGTGCCGGAGATGTCTACAGAGCACCTCCTGTGCTCTACTGCTTTTTCATCCGTTCCTCTTCTAGCAATAGCAATAGAAATAGCACTTACATTTATATACCGCTCTATAGCCGGAGCTCTCTAAGTGGTTTACAATGATTTTTAGCATATTGCCCCCAACATTCTGGGTACTCATTTTACCGACCTCAGAAGGATGGAAGGCTGAGTCAATCTTGAGCCCCTGGTCAGGATCGAACTTGTAACCTTCTGGTTACAGGGCAGCAGTTTTACCACTGCGCCACCAGGGGCTCTAATCTGCTTCCTTTTAATTATTAGCTTGGCAAGGAAGGCAGGATGCACTAAAACATTAAATAGATGTTTTAATTACATGGGCGAGAGGGAGGAGGTGATGGCAGGGGAATGACGTCTTTAGGTGGCACAGCCACTGCAGCTCCACAAAGAGTCATTCTGATAGTGAAGGGCAGTAGAAAGATGCTGGGGGCGGGGCAGGACAGCAGGGGACATCTTGCACCCCAACTGGCATGTCAGAAAGTTGCCACTTGAGGCTACCATCTCACCTTGCCTCGTTAAAGGCTATAAAACCCCTCCTTCAAAGATCTAAAAGCTCTTTGTGTTTTGACTGGAAACAAATTAGCAGCCGTGGCACCTCTTTAACTCTGGGTTGGAAATGTTCTTTATTCCCCATATGAGTTTCTAGATCCTTGCTGCTTTGTTTTCGGACCAACTGCATTTTCCAAACAGTCTTCCAAAATGGGCTTTTTATAATTGTGTCTAATATTTGTGCTCCTGTTGGTCTTATAGTTTCCCTAAAGACCGCAATGTCAGCCGAGATTCACTGGTGACAGAGCACGTCAGCTCAACATCACGCAACATGGTATTATCACACTCTTAGATATAGCAATGCAAAAGCTTGTGTTTGGGGTATGAGTTGTTACTCTGAATGGCACACGGTTGCACGTTTTTGTCCAATGCAAACAAATTGTTGTCAGAAATGCTCAAGTAAACATGGCGTGCTTATCTCCATTTAATCTGCCCGTAGCTCTCTTTTCCTTTTTTCTTATGAGGCATAAAAGCATGAAGCAGGATATTTATTGCTCAGAAGATAAAGTGCTCCTGTGGCTGGTTATTAATGTGAAACCTTAATCTATCATCTGACATTAAACTAAATAACCAGCATAAAACAACTCTGCTATCATAGACACAGAAGTACTACTCCAAGGGAGTAATGAACAGCAGGAAGAGAAATGCCCAAATGCTACAACTCACTTTCCACATAAATGACCTTATTAAGAAGGGAAAAAAGAGAGGAGAAAAGTGTTTGCTAACAAATGCAGTCATCCATTTGCAATGAAAAGTAATTTATATGTTAGAAGAACTGAAGAACTTGCTCATCATGGTGACAGCTTCTGTTTAAACACTTTAAGCAAATTAATGGAATCACAAAGGAGTTAGATAAACATCACAAATGGAAAACCTGCAGAACAGTATTGCTAAATGAAGAGAGAGAGCCTTGGTTTTTAATCCCAATCCATCTTAATTCTGGCCATGAACTCAAACAGGAAGGGATGTATTTTCAAGTCTTGATATTAACAACATTAAAAAACCAACTTGCTGGGATTGCTGTAATCTTAAATTTAGCTGGTTCATCCTGGTTGGATTTTCTCAATTCAGATCTATAAGGTTGGATCCAAAGCTTGTGAGAGTGGAAAGAAGCACACACATGGAAGCTTTCCTGTCACTCCTTTGCTGCACCTCCCATGTCCCCTGAGAAGCCAAGGGTTGACGGGGCCCTGTGGGGAAGTGGCTTGGGAACAAGTGAACTGGAGTGCAGTAGGGAGAATTGCCAAATATCCAGAATGTGTAAGTAAATTGGCCATTTTGTGGCTGTACAATCCTCAGGGACATATTTCTGGAAGTCAAGGAGCACTTTTGGAGGGAGGGGAGAGCAGTGAAAATCGCTCCTCTCCATGTGTGCATGCTTTGCTGCTGGACAAGCCTTTGGCTGAACTTGGAACAGCCCTTGCTGCAAGGATGCAGCTCCTGCTTGGCCCTCCTAACACTACACTGGATGTCAGCCACTATTCATAACCACTACACAATGAATAAATACTTATTTCAAAAACCCTGAGCAGTCTGTTCCTAGTCTTCCCTCTAACAGGGATTTCCAGATGTTGTTGACTTCAACTCCCAGAATCCCCAGCTGCAATGGGTTTTGTTTGGGGATTCCGGGAGTCGTAATCAACATCTGGGAATCTTTGTTAGAGGAAACCATGAGCAATTGTATTACTGTTATTAAATAGTTAATCACATATTAAAATTTAATTGATAAACTAATTAAATAGCAAATATTATTTACTATTTAAATTATCAATTAAATAAAATGCATAAAATATCATGCATACAATGCATTATGAACACACAGAAATCTCTTTCTCAGCACTGAAAATTTCAGCTCTTGTGGTTTTATTCAGTCTATCAGACTATAACTACTGTAGTGCTGAAATGATGTCAATACATTCCTATGCCTGATAGTGCTCCGGTGGTGCTCTTTCCCTCTCTTCTTTCTGTAATCCTCCCTCTGGGTTACTGTTAATAGAAGAGATAAAAGAGAGCCATATTGAGAGATCAGCATCCACTTTGCCCTGACCTCTTGAAGCTCCTAATTAGTGAGAGAGTTCCTTCATTATCAAAAGATCCCAGGTTCGTTTCAGCTTTATGAAGTCTGGCAATCACCTGCTTGGCTGCTAATAACAGAAACATTGGTAAGTTCAGTGAATTGTAAGATGCTCCCATTCTGCACGGAGATGTTCATGCTCCCGTTCTTCATGGAGAACAACTACCTGAGGAGAGCTAGGGACTTATTTTTATCATGGGCAGGTTCAGGTTTTATTTTATTGTTGCAATCACAGGTCATAATGCACATATTAACACACAATAACATAGCATAAAACATTATAGCTAATACAGCATGCATAAAGAAAAACAGATAAAACATAATAAAACAGCATAAAACATAATAGCTAACACAGCATGCATAACCATACAAAGAAATACAGGTAAAAATATGATGACCCTGAATACCTAACTGTAGTTACAACTCTAGTGGATACAGTTAGAGCTAGTCCTGGAACTACAACTTAGCCAGATATCTAGCAGGGTTAGCAGGTACAGTTCTCTTTCTAATTTTAAAAGACAATAGAGTAAAAATGGTGATTACTAATAGAAGGAAACGCATCTGCCAGCAAATGGTTGACACATTCTGTTTTGGGAACTGGGATTTTATCAATAAACTGGCCCAGGTTTTTCCTCTTAAAGTTCCATAAAAGGGGCCGTGTAAGATTTGATGTTTAATGTCTTACACTTGCCCTTCTCAATGGGGCAGAGGCAGTGTTCCACAGGAACTTTATGGAATCTGCCCTCAAGGTACGCTGTTTGGAAACGTAGGCTGGTAAATTCTTACACAAGATCATAAGACAAGCCCTGCTGGATCAGGCCCAAGGCCCTTCTAGTCCAGTGTCCTGTTTCACACAGTGGCCCACCAGATGCATCCGGGAAGCCCACAGGCAGGAGTTGAGGGCATGCCTTCTCTCCTGCTGTTACTCCCCTGCAACTGGTATTTAGAGACATTCTGCCTCTGAGGCTGGAGGTGGCCTGTAGCCTCAGAATATTAGCCATTGATAGACCTGTCCTCCTTGCATTTATCTAAACCCCTCTTAAAGCCATCCAGGCTGTTGGCTGTCACCACATCTTGTGGTGTGCTGGTGAGATTAAGTAGGTATTGCGAAGTGGATCTGAATTTCTCGAAATGAGGATACCATAGGGAGAACTTTGAACTTGGAGCCAAACCAGCATCTTGACTGGCATCCTGATTGAGGAGCCTATTGTGGATTTCCACCCTACCCTACTTAAGTTCCTCTAGTAAGGGCAAAGAGTACATTGACAGAATATGAGAGAACATATTTGCCCTGTGAGTCCCCTCTTGGCAGTGCCAATAACAAGATTTATCTAGGTCTTCCGGAAGGCTGTCAAGTTTCTTAAAATACTATACAGTGTCAGATGGACTTTAACAGCCTCCATTCTTACATGTGCAGCAGGGGTGCCCTGCGCACCCCCTGTTTTAAATGCTGGAACTCATTGCTGAGGCATGTTAAACACAAAGGAAGGACCCTCACCAATGAATCAGCAAATAAATAAATTGATTCATTCATTCATTTATATGTTGTCTTAGGGCCCGAGGCAATTCACAACATACTTTAAAATCACAGTACAATAAAATCTAGAACAATGCACTCTAGAAACAGCACACAATCAACAAAAGACGCCAGTGACCTGTATCAACTGAAAACATGTTATTGAGGGTCTCGGGGACTTATTTTCAAGTGGCAAAGGGTTAGAGTTAGGGTTAGGGTTAAGGTTCCTCCCTCCTGCATTCTTGAGACTGCACAGCAGAAGCAGTAGTGGAGAACCTCCCCATCTCTCGGGCATGTCTTCTTGTCACACTACCTGTCATGCCCCCTCTCAAGGACACTGGAGAGGAGTGGGGCAGGGGGCAGGCGACTTACTAGAAGGTGGGGAAGCACCTGAGGAGGAGCAGGCCTGTAATGTGAATGGGAGGAGAGCTGGTCTTGTAGGGAGGAGAGCTGGTCTTGTGGTAGCAAGCATGACTTGTCCCCACAGCTAAGCAGGGTCTGCCCTGGTTGCATCTGAATGGGAGACTTGATGTGTGAGCACTGCAAGAGGTTCCCCTCAGGGGATGGAGCCGCTCTGGGAAGAGCAGAAAGTTTCAAGTTCCCTCCCTGGCAGAATCTCCAAGATAGGGCTGAGAGAGATTCCTGCCTGAAACCTTGGAGAAGCCTCTGCCAGTCTGTGAAGACAATACTGAGCTAGATAGACCAATGGTCTGACTCATTATATGGCAGTTTCCTATGTTCCTAAATGAGACAGGCCAGGGTGAGTGTTTGGAGCATGTTTCTCTTATTTTTCCTCTGTTCATTATTAATGCAGCACACTTGTCTAGTCCAAACTCCATTGCTATATCACTACTGAGTATACGGACAGTGCTTAGCAGTGATTCAATTTCTGACTGGGACTTTCCAGACAACTTCAGATCGTCCATGTACAGCAGATAGTTGATTTGACTTGATGTTTTAGATGTTTGGTATCCGAGGCCTGTTTTGTTGAGTATTTGTGAAAGTGGGGTCATGGCGATTACAAACAACAGAGGGGATAGTGAGTCCCCTTGGAAAATGCCTCTTCTAATGCTAACCTGTCCAAGTGTCTCGCCATTGATTGTTAACTGTTTACTCCACATGCTCATTGCTTTTTTAATAAATATCTGAATGTTTTTGCTGACACCAGTTTCTAAACATCTTAGTATCCATGTGTGAGGCAATGAATCGAAGGCTTTCTTGTAGTCAATCCATGCAAACACTTAGATTGGTTTTTCTTCTCTTGCAATTTTCTAAAATCATTTTGTCAATCAGCAGCTGGTCTTTTGTGCCTCTGGTGTTCGGGCAATTTCCTTTCTGTTCAACTGGAAGCTGTTTGTTAGTTAATAAGTGTTGCATCACTTCATCTGCTATTATTCCAGTTAATAATTTGAACATGGTTGGCAGGCAGGTGATTGGTCTATAATTACTTGGAACTGCACCTTTTGCTCGGTCTTTCATGATGAGATGAGTTTTCCCAGTTGTTAGCCATTGTTCAATATCACCTCCTTGCAAAATGTGATTGAACTGTTTTGATAGTTGTTTATGAAGGCTTGTTAGGTGTTTAAGCAAAAAGCCATGCAGTTCATCGTCGCCTGGAGCAGTCCAATTTTTAATTTTCTTTGCTCTTTCACTTATTAATTCTGGTGTTATTATTAGATCTTGCATTTGTTGGTTACATTTTTTGACCTCTTTCATCCAGCCTGCTTTTTTATTATAATCTATTGGATTGTCCCATAATTTCCCCCAGAATTGCACTGTTTCTTCTTTATTTGGTGTTTCTAAGTTTCTTGCAGTTTCTCCTTCTATGCTTTGGTAGAAACGTCTCTGATTCGACTGGACTTGGAGATTCTGCCTGTGTTGTGTAGTTCTGGCTTCATATCTGCTAATCTTCTTTGACACTGCTGTTATTTGCTGCATTATTATTTCCAGGACTTCTCTAATTTTCCTTGAATCTAGGTAGTATTTTTGGATCAGATACTGTTTGTTGTTTTCATTCTTCAGCTTCTTGTCTTTCATATCTTTCAATTTACTAGCATCTGATCTAAGCCTGGAGATTTTATTTTCTAATCTAATCTTCCATTTAGGTGATGTACTGCTTTCTTTTTTGACAGGTCCACTGATCTTATATCCAAACTTTTGTGTTGTTATTGTTGCTGCACTGTACATTAGTTGGTTTGTTTCTTGCAAATTTTTGGTTGTTATTTCTGCAAGTGCAGCATTGACATCTTTTAATGCCTGAGCAAGTTGTTTTTTGGCAACTGTTTTTAGAGCTGGAAGTCGAACCCTGGTGGTTGTTTGGTTCATGTGCTCAGTTATTTTTTGCTTTAGTTCTTGTTGCTTTTCTGTTAAACGGCATTTGGGTTTTTGAGGTGAAGGCAAAGGGGTGGTTGCCTGGTTTTGATTTTGAAACAGTTCAGTAACAGTGGCATCCTCAATTTCCAACACCTCCTCCACCTGCGCCTGAGCAACTTCTTCAATTGGTGGTAATTCTTCTTCCATATCTTGAGCCTGTGTTGCTCTTTCCAGTTCTTCCAGCTCAACTTCTGTGAATACTTTATTTCTTATTATGAATCTTCTCTGGTCTGCTAGCCTTTGTTCTGTTATTTCTGTTTCTGGATGCTTCTCTTTCCACATTTGGTACATTCTTTTTAAATAACCTCTTCTAGTTGGACTAGACTTGTAATAGCAGATCATTATTTCCTTGTTGGCATTTTTTGTATATATATTTTCGGTTAAGCGACGTTTCTTCCAGTAACTTTACTGTCTTCAGCCCTGGTTGCTCAACTGAAGATCCTGAGTCCTGTTGCCCACTTGCCACCAGATGTCCAGGGACTATAGCACCTGGCGCGTTCCTTGTTGACCCGGGCGACAACCGATCCGGTATAGATTTATTAAAGTTACGTCTCACCATATTGTTGATGGGAGAGGCACTCTTTGTCTGGCTCCTCTGGTGAGACCTGTCCAGTATGGTTGGACCTCTGGCATAGCTCTCACCTTCATCAGAGCACACAAGCCCCACAACCACGTCAAGGTAGTGCCTCACTGGGGGATGATGATGATGATGATGATTTACACTTTATATCCCACTCTTCCTCCAAGGAGCCCAGAGCGGTGTACTAAAGTTTCTCCTCACAACAACCCTGTGAAGTAGGTTAGGCTCAGAGAGAAGTGACTGGCCCATAGTCACCCAGCTAGCATCATGGCTGAATGGGGATTTAAACTCGGGTCTCCCCGGTCCTAGTCTAGCACTCTAACCACTACACCACACTGGCTCTCACGCTAGGCAAAATAGAGTTCTTTTGGTTTTCTAAACACATCAAGATGATGCCTTTCAGCACCTTCCTATACTGCTGCTGCCTGATATAGGAGTTTCTCATAGTCTGGGAAACACACCAGCAGGGATTCGAACCAAAAGCCTCCTGTTCTCTAGGCAGCTTGCTTCCCTGTTGCACCATTTGGTTGTGCCATCTTCACTCAGAAGACTGAGTGAATTGAAGCTATGTAATCTCCTCAGGGGCATGAACAGTCCTTGGCCCAAATGGACTAGAAACTAGGGGAAAATCTGAAGATAGTTTGTGCTTGATTTTTATTCATCAGTATAATTCTATGTACTGGATTTCTTCAGTGAGTTGTTAGCAATAAATAGCTGAATTGTTAGAAGAGGCCGAACAACTGAGTGCACACTGTTTCCTACACAGAAGAAACACTATGTAGTAAATCCATCAAGTGTAAAGGAGCTCTGTGCCTAACAGGCCTCCGGGAATTGTGGGAGTAAATGAGATTAATATAACAAAGCATTATGGTAACATGGAAATAAGTGATCATATTACAGCACCTTCTTCTTTTTTATTTTTTAAAAATAAAAATCATACCTTTGCTATAGACTATGGAGATGCTGTCCTAAGTTTAATCAGAGATATTGGGTGGGTTCAGAAAATCACCAGGAAGTCTGGTTCCCAGGACCCTCTGGTACATGGGGAGTGCACACTCCTGGTGGTTGTTGTTGGAGATCCAGCTCCAGATGGCGTCGACCTTTTGCACCAGTAACCGCCCTGAGACCTTGGGTTAGGGCGGTATAAAAATGCACTAAATAAATAAATAAATCATAAATAATGAGCACTAAGGGCATTGGGGAGAGAGAGAGAGAGAGTCTCCTTCTCTTTTCCTGTGTATCTCTTGCTTCCCTCTATGACTAGGATAGGAAAAGCTGTGCCACCGAGTTGGTGTCGACTCCTGGTGACCACAGAGCCCTGTAGTTGTCTTTGGCAGAATACAGGAGGGGTTTACCATTGCCATCCCCGGCACAGTATGAGATTATGCCTTTCAGCATCTTCCTGTATTGCTGCTGCCCGATATAGGTGTTCCCCATAGTCTGGGAAACATACCAGTGGGGATTTGAACCGGCAACCTCTGGCTTGCTAATTAAGTCATTTCCCCAGCTGCACGACTAGGTGGCTATCTCTGCCTCTATGACCTATGAAATGCCTGGGAGTGACTTCCTCCTCCTCCCCCCTCCTCCTCCTCCTTCTTCCCAGAATGCTTCTAACTCTTTCTCTGAGCATCATCCTTCTATAGGTCTCTCTTTGACAAACATGTGGCCAGAAGTTAGAAATAGGTCTTTTCCTATCATGCACTTATGAATAAAGTAGATTAGTTTAACCTTACATGAATCTCCATGCTTATCATTTACAAACTGTTGCCCCTAAGACCCTATTTACTTCTGCGGTAGTGAATTAGCTCCTGAAATACTCTGCTAGATACGTAATTACCCCCAACAGTTGTGTCATTACAACCCACCCAACTTCAAATGTAGGTTACAAATGGGCAGAGATTGTCAGGCAAATGTCAGACAGAAGGCTTGGAAACTGGACTTTGTTCGGTTCGGGTCACATGCTTGCCAAGAACTGGAGGTTCCTGGGAACCAGACTTCTCAGTGAAATAAACCTGCCAAAATATTTCAGGGCAAAGTAGTTTCACAGCTGTTATATGGGTTAGAGATTTGGGGGTGGAATGTGAATGCGGTTGACAAATTAGAAATAGTTCAGAATAATTTTCTGGGGGAAATTCATTTATTTGTTTATTCACTGGTGAGGGTCTTTCCTTTGTGTTTAACATGCCTCAGCAATGAGTTCCAGCACTGAAAACAGATTGAGGCTAAGCCCTGACTCCAATTAAGCCCTGTTTATTTAATTTGATTTTTAATTTGATTTTTTAATTTGGGGGCAGTATTGTCAATGCATGATTATGAATTGGTTACATAGCAGCATTAGATGAATTGCTAGGCTCACATCCAGACTAGGTTATTCAATAGTGCTATTCAGGAGTTACTCTAAAGAACTACTAAATTTCAATAGGACTTTCCCTAATTTAGTCAGGATACCAGCCCGTCAATAAAATGAAAATCTGGTTGTTATGTAATTATCCCAGAAATTAAAAATGAGAAATTACAAACATCCACTTTGGAAGTTTAGTTGAAAGGCAGCATATACATGATATAAATAAATACAAAATAAATGATACATCATTAAATTGGTCTGGCACATAATGTTTTTCAAAGTTGTTCAAGAACTGGGTGTATGTAATTTTTAAAAATCTCTTTAAATTTTTATCTTAACATGTCAAGTTATCATTAGAGAACAAATTGTGCCAGTCTACATAGCAATTTCTATGTCAAGAGCCTCCAAGGTTTAATGGGGGTGGGGTGGGGGGAGGAAAACGTGTTGGAAATAAATCAGACTGGAAGACTGGCATAATGTATTAAAAGACAGAAAATTAAGAGAGGTTCTGATTGTCTTTTTTAAAGATAATGCAAATTTGCTGTTAAGAAGGTGCATATTTGAGTGACTTCCTCCATTAAAAAATACTCCCACCACCACCCAGGGATTTGATATTGATAGCTGTTGCCATGTGTCAGACTGTGGGATCTAAGTCAGTTATGCCTATTCTTGGACCAACTTCTTTTTACTGGTGTACCTTATGGAATTCTTGTTACAGAAGTGTGAAGCTATGACATTGAATTGGGATCAAACTGAACTGGCCCAATTCAGCCTGAACTGAACTAAGGTACATCTGGGGTGTCAGATCACCACCACTATCATAATTAACAAAAGAGTTCTCACAGAGATTTACACATACAAATAGTAATAATATGGTTCACTGACAGGCTTGATGTGCAAATCTAACAGATGGCAGATGTCGGTCCCACTGCTGTGAACGTGAAAGCAGGACACTGTGAATTTGCCATAATGGGAGAAACTGGGGATGTTGCTGATGCAATTGCTACTGGAAATAGCAGTGCCGCTGATTCTGCATCCATAGCAGAGATGGTGCTGATGTCTTCTGCCCCATGTTAGACTTGCTCATCATGTCAGCCCTTGTCCCCAAAGGGCCAAATCTAAAAAGAAACATGAGATAGCTACGGGATAACCCCACCCAGTTCTTTTCTGTCTTCGAAAGCTCCAGGCAGCGATTTTTTCCTACTGTCATATCTTTGCTAATTCTATATTTTATCTTACTCTGTATAATTCTGCCTTGTTATGATCTGTTACTCTTCTGTATGGTATGTTAAAGTTAATGTTACATTTCTGCCTTTCGCACCTCGGACCGAAAGAACTGGGCGGGGTTATCCCCCTCAGCTTCGAGTAGGCGTAGCTTTCTATTTCTATCCAATCAACTGTCCTGCCTTGGAGCTTACAGGAAGGATAACCGTTCTTTTCTGTCCTCCTGGAAAGTCAGCGTGGGGGCCTCTCCCCTTCGGAAGGCGAATGCTGTAGCGTGTTAATCGCCCCGAACACCACATGCAGCGAGGGAGGGGAGTAAGGGAAACAGGGGGACCAGCAGAAGAAAGTAGGTTTTTCCTTTCTTTTCTTTCTTTTAAAGTTATATCATATTCAAGGTAAGAAGAGAATGGAATCAGAAAGGAGCAATCAGTAAAGAAATAGCTATGGGGAGACAGCTACGGGAATAAGAGCCTCCTTATTCTCTCCCTGTTAAATATAAGAGAACTGCCATTTTTCAAGGTAACCTTAAGTGGCACAGCAGGGAAATGCTTGACTAACAAGTAGAAGGTTGCCGGTTTGAATCCCTGCTGGTACTATATGGGGCAGCAGCAATAGTGGAAGATGCTGGCATCATCTCATACTGCGCAGGAGGAGCCAATGGTAAACCCCTCCTGTATTTTACCAAAGAAATCCACAGGGCTCTGTGGGCGCCAGGAGTCGAAAGTGACTTGACAGCACTTGACTTTACCTTACCATTTTGAAAGGTCCTCTTTGCCCAGTTAGGAGGGTAAAACTTCAGATGAGAGTAAGTAAGTAAAGCACACCTAATGAGCAGATAGGATCATAGAATTCTAGATTTGGAAAGGGGTGGTTGTGGGCTCTCTAGACCAGGGATTCTCAACGTTGGGTCCCCAGATGTTATTGGACTTCAACTCCCAGAATCCCCAGAATCCCCACCCAAGGCCACTGGGGCTGGGGATTAAGGGAGTTGAAGTCCAATAACATCTGGGGACTCAATGTTGAGAATCCCTGCTCTCCTAGACCAACCCCTTGATTCATGCAGGAAATCCAGAGCTAGAACTTTCCAAACAGATGGCTGTCTGGCCTTTGCCTGAAGCCCTCCAGGAAGGAAGAGTCCATCCCACTCCTAGATTTGATTGTCAAACGTTAATGTATGCATTACCGGAATGCATGAATGCATACCAGTAATGCTGGCCTGCATTTAAGCCATTGGTAATGGTCATTATATATAAAGGCTTCATTGATGTGCAACTCCATTTGCACAATGTTTGCGCTTGTGCAGCTGTGCGAACATTACGTTCCACTGTGTGCGTAACATTGCGCAGTATGTCCACCACTGGTTTTAAAGAATGCATTTCTACAATGCAAAATAAAATGTTCCATGTTTTCTAATCCTCACGGTCCAGCTTATGAGCAGCTGAGATCATGAGCTTGGTTACTTCCTAGTACAGTACTGTAAACTCTGAATGGCAGAGATTCTCTAAGGTTTCAGACAGAGCTCTTTACCAGCCCTGGTATTCTTGATTATCTTACTGCAGATTTCCAGGGACTAAAACTGGGACCTGAAACATGCAAATTATCTAGTCATGGAGGTGCCTTTCCTAATGCATGCCATCCCAAGGCAAGTCAAATAGCACAATAAAATACAATTCATTTATGCATTTAATTTATTTCTATATCACCTATTACCAAAACCCCAAGGCACAAAATCACAACTGATCAAATTAAAATCAACAATTAAAAACAGACACAAGTTAAATTAAAATCAAACAAAAAATATCAACTAAAAGTCATGATATATAAGATCTATAAATATAGTTTATATACATGAGGCCAAACTATACAGTTGATTCTGGTCTTAAAGGTTTTCTCCTGCTATTTTAAAAAAAATATTGTTTTTTGTTTTGTTTTATTACTGTATTTACCAGAATCCAATACTAGGTTTTTTCCAAGTTTTTTGATGTTAGAAATCAGGAGGTCATCTTAAATTCAGAGTCCTCTTCCTTTGGGGTAAATATAGATATAACCTGTATTTAATCTCTTATTTTTAAAGGGGCTCATCTTGAATTCAGAGTTGTCTTGTATTCAGGTAAATACGGTATAATAAAGTTTAGAGCATTCCCACTCAAGAAAGAATGATCTAAACTGTATCAAAAGTTAGTAGTTCCGATTGCCCCAAAGGACAATTTAGTTAAGATGCATGGGAAATAAGGACATATGCTGTTCTCATTAGACGCTTGTCAGATAAGCCCATCAGTCAGCACTCTTACTAGGCTGCACTCTGAAAGTTTTAATGAGGTACGGTAGTGTGCTAAAAGCACCTCCTAATTATGTCATTAACGGTAATGATGCTCATCAGAAAATGATGAAGACAGGCATCACCTTTGCAGGTTATGTGAACTTGACCGGAGTTGTAGAGAGAAGCTGACATCCTGGCTAAGGCAGCATGGATGAGCCAGAAAAATGCATGCGCACTGCAGAGAGTTTCCCCAACTGTGCAGTAATGGGCATACTGGAGGGCGGGGTGGGGGGTGGGGTGAGGAGCAAATTTTAACAATTTGCACTGCCTTTAAAAGTATTCTGTGCACACAAAAATATGTTCCTGAGGGTTGCACAGTCCTCAGGAACATATTTTCAGGTGACACAGGGCACTTTCAGAGGCAGACCAGTTTGTCAAAATTCACACCCCCAACCTCCTGCTGCACATACAGGTGCAGTGTTAGTGAGGAAGTTCTCTGCAGCACAGATGCATCTTCCTAGCATGTTCAAGTTGTCTTGATCAGGATGTCAGCCAGAGAGTTTTAAAAGCTTTAGTCATGTGTTAGGACCAAACTAGATGGCATTAGGATAAGTAGTAGACTTGTTCACATGATCCTCATCCTGACCAAACCGGGTAGAAGAGCTGGGCGAGCTCCCGATTGGAGGTTGTGAGAACTCCAAAGATCAAGGTAGAAGGAGGGCAGAGTGATCGGAGCTGGGTAACATTTTGTAAAATGCTGGGGAGAGAATCTGGGTAGTGCACACCTATCCTACCCAGCTCCCGCCTCCCACATGATCACTCTCCCCTCCTCCTACCACTTTGTTTGGGTTTACATGACTGCCGATCAGAAGCATGCCTGGCTCTCCTACCCTGGCTGAGTGCTCCTCCTTCCTGGATGGGGTCATGTAAAAGAGCCTAGTGTCTTGAGTAACAAATGCCTTTCCACCCCTCATGGTTTGAACAGCGCACTCAAGAAACAGAGTCAGCAAACTCAGCTCAGTACACTCATCAGGCCCTGAGCATCTGATTGGCTCACCCACCTCTGAGGTTGGCCCTGCATGGTGGGAAATCTGTGAATGTATCTCGCAATGTCTTCTTAGTTTGCGGAAAGTTGCCATGGTGTGGGGATGGGGGGCCTTAACCCTTTCCCCCTGCACCAGTTCCCCAATGCAAATCTCCACTCATGCCTGCTTTTAGTGAAAAGAAAGAGTACTACTGTACCTGTGTTCAGCATAATGGGTGAATAACTCTACCTGTGTATAGTGTCTTGTACTGGTGTTGAGCATAATGTGTGAATATGGCTAATGTGCTACAGCAGACTTATATAGTTATAGCCCAACAGCCCCTTTAAAAGCTGAAAACTGCTTCAGTGGTGATTGAAAGCAGAGAAGCAGGGACACTTATTTTTTTATCTGTTCTTCTACTATCTTCTTGTTCCATTTTGCCCTCAAGGCCTCCAATAGGTTTTCAAATATATATCTGTCCCTTATTTATTTATTTAACATATTCTTATACTGCCCTAAACTTACGTTAACAACAAAACAAATGACAACAGAAAAAGTTAACACATTACAACAATTAAAAAAATTTAAAACAAAAATTTAAAACAATGTTAAAATTATTAAAACAATATTTAATTAAAAGTGTGGGTGAACAGATGCAGATGCATCTTTACAGACTTTAAAGAAGTTGTCAGAGATGGGGAGGCTCTTATTTCAGCAGGGAGCGCATTCCAAAGCTGAGGGGCAGCAGAGGAGAAGGCCCGTCCCCAAGTAGCTACCAGTAGAGCCAGTGGCAACTGCAGACAGACCTCCCCTGATGATCTCAATGGGCGGTGGGGTTCATGATGAAGACAATGTTTTCTTAAGTACCCAGGGTACTTAAGTACCCACTTCTCAACAGAGTACCCTGGAGGGAGAATCTGGGACCAGACCGGGCCACCAGCCTACCCCAGCCAGGTCTCCGTAATAAATACCAGGTTGACTCCTTCATCCAGAATCAGATCATGGATGGTTTCTGATTTGTTCTGGACCGGCCTGGCATCACGAAGGAACACTTCTTCTGTTCCCCACCAGCACCAGAATTGCCACCCCATAATTAGTGGATACCCTGTCTCCCCACCTCCAGACAACCCTAGACACATTAAACATGTCTCACCCAAGGGATGCTTAAAACAGAAGCCAAAGTGTTATATACCCACCCACTCAACTACCACTACCACACACAAGGTTCCATTCCTCGCCCACATTAACCTGTGAAGTGGCTCCCCCAAAGGGATGATTCCACTGGTGGTGGGCCTGCTGCCACAAGCAACTGGCCCATAGATGGCCACTCTGGGCTGACGGTGTGCAGGGACTGCTGAGTCACTCCTGGGGCCCAATCCGGAACAGAATCCCCACAGAGCAGCCACACTCAGAGGCCACCGTCCCACAGGTCAAGCAGGGGCTGGCAGGTGGTCTCACCCTCTCCCTCTCCTGCAGGCAGGCACTCAACAGCAGCAGCAGCAGCAGTTGGAGCTAGCTAGGACCCTGGAAGCATCAGCTCTCAGGTGCAATGTCTCATAGTGACCACTGGGGGGTGATAGGGTCATAGACAAAAGTGCTGGACTCCGCCCTTCTTTGTTCTTCCAATGTTAGTCTCCATTTTGTCTCTCCAGAGATGGATCTTTGTTTTGGCCTCTCTCTTCAGCCATGAGTTACAGCTGAAATAAAATGGCAGGCCTTTTCACATTTGTTTGTAACCTTTTCTTTAAATAAATCCTTGTAGACCTTCAATACTGTCTCAAGACCTCTTGCTTTGCTGCTTTCTCACCAAACTGGTTTTGCTTTGCTGTTTGGGGACGGAACTGACATTCTACTCCTACAGCAGCAACAGGCAGCCAATACCAGCCTCTCACCCGGAAGCTGTCCAGGAAGCAGGTGGTCTCTCCCTCTGCTGCAGGACTTCTGGCAGGTTGAGGCAGGAAGCAGCATCCTTTTATAGGTCCAAGATGGCCACTCTGGGCAGATGGTATGCAGGGACTGCTGAGTCACTCCTGGGCCCCAGTCCTGCACAGACTCCCCGCAGAGCAGCCACAGCTTAGAAAGGAATGGATGGCTTGAATATCAAAACTCTGCCTGATAATGCCAACATTTCATGTAAAGGTACTGGCAGTTCTCTCACTGGATACGTTCACCACTTTAGTCTTTATAATTTCTTGTGGGACACAAAAATATACTTTAACATGTAAGAAAAGAGTTGCATTCTTTTAATTTTTTTCAAGACCTCCTTCCTCTGTTTTATAATGTAATAAATTTGCATTTGTGTCCTGATTTTTCACAATCAGTTCAGAACATTCTTCATCTGCAGGCCCCTCTGATCAAGGCGGGATCATTCAAAGCAATGCTAATCTAATCATTTTTCATTAGTGGACAGCTTGTTCTTTGCCATAGTTACCTCCAAATCGGAATGCATAAAGCTACCACTCTCTTGATGATTGAATTTCCTGATTGTAATATATTAAACTCCCTGTAGAGTTGAATTATTTCGTCTCTTTGGTAGAATTTCTCTCTCTCTTAACAAGTCTGGGGAGTTCAGGAAGTTACAGCCCAAACTTTAGGTCCAGGAAAGTAAAGTTACAGATCTAGGACATGATAATTTTAGCATCTTCATTTCCTTCTCAGTGCCACTTATTCTCTGAACACGTTGTCTAGCATTTCTGTCACTGCTGACCTCTCTGCCTAGCCACAGAAGTGTTCAAGATCTTCTGAAGTAGGTTGGCTTAATGTCACTAGTTTGGAGTGTGGCCATATGCAATAAACACCTTTATTTATAGGATTAAGGAAGCATAATGATATATTATGAAAATCAGCATAGACATTAATAACTATAAAACGTCTTTAGTTTCAAATTGACAGTGGGTTGGTTCAGAGGAACATGATCCGTACTAGCTCCCTAAATGCAATAATGTTGGGACAGCACTGTGAATATAAGAACATAAGAACATAAGAACAGCCCTGCTGGATCAGGCCCAAGGACCATCAAGTCCAGCATCTTGTTTCACAAAGTGGCCCACCAGATGCCACTGGAAGCCACAGGCAGGAGTTGAGGGCATGCCCTCTCTCCTGTTGTTACTCCCCTGCAACTGGTACTCAAAGGCATCCTACCTCTGAGGCTGGAGGTGGCACACAGCCCTCCGACTAGTAGCTATTGATAGACCTCTCCTCCATGAAGTTATCCAAACTCCTCTTAAAGCCATCCATGTTGTTGGCTGTCACCACATCTCGTGGCAGAGAATTCCACAAGTTGATTATGTGTTGTGTGAAAAAGTACCTCCGTTTGCTGGTCCTAAATTAGGTTATCCAAACTCCTCTTAAAGCCATCCATGTTGTTGGCTGTCACCACATCTCGTGGCAGAGAATTCCACAAGTTGATTATGTGTTGTGTGAAAAAGTACCTCCGTTTGCTGGTCCTAAATTTACTGGCAATCGATTTCATGGGATAAGAACATAAGAACAGCCCTGCTGGATCAGGCCCAAGAAGACCCATCTAGTCCATCATCCTGTTTCACACAGTGGCCCACCAGATGCCCCTGAGAAGCCCACAGGCAGGAGTTGAGGGAAGGCCCTCCCTCCTGCTGTTATTCCCCTGCAACTGGTACTCAGAGGCTGGAGGTCGCCCACAGCCCTCCGAGCCGACTAGTAGCCGTTGATACACTTCTCCTCCATGAAGTTATTCAAACCCCTCTTAAAGCCATCCAGGTTGTTGGCTGTCACCACATCTTGCCCACCCTGATGTCACTAAAGGAAAGTGCTGACCCATTCTTGGCATATCCTGTAATCACATGTGAAGGATGATAGTCGTAATTGAATTGCCCCTCTACACACACTGCAAAAGGGGTTTGTAGCACATTTAAAGGGGCAACTTGCATTGTCACCCTTTACACATGAGTAAAGGATGTGTCGATAATGTATCAGTATGGACTTTACTGACATTGGGGTGGGCGTGTTCACAATGTGGCCCCGAAGTTATCACTCTTAGGGAGCTGGTGGGGGCCATGTTCATCTGAACCTGCCTGGAATCAAACAAATAGCTTTTTATAAGAATCATGCAACAAAAAGAAAAACGATGAGCAGACATTTCCTTCAATTTATAAAACTGAGATTATTAAGAAGTATACCAGAAGTGGGAGATTCAGAAAACTTACCCCCAAATCTTCTATAAACACAAGATTTGCTTTTAAAGAAGAAGATTCTTCCAAAATGTTGCTAAACGTTACAGATTGTAACATATCATAAACTGAAATTAAACCTTTATCTAAGGGACATAGCGTCTGTCCAACACCAAGAGAACCAAATATAGCATAAATGAAGTGATATTGAAAAACTGAAATAAAATGTAGATCAACAGAATTTTCCTGTGATAATATCAGTAACAACACAGAACTTTGAAACAACGATCCCTCTTCTACAGTTCAGCATCCAAAAACTTGGGCACTTGTCAAACTCACATTGGCTTTTTAAAATCTCAGGGTCCAACAAGTTATATCTTGGAGAGAAGTGAATGAAATCTCCCTATTTCACTTAAATGCAGGGTTCTCAAACTTGGGATCCCAAAATGTTGTTGGATTATCACTGCCATCATACTAAGCCACAACAGAGAAAACCCCTGACGACCAAAGGAACAAGATGTATTCTCCAGTTATATTGTTTTTGGCCAAGTAACCTTCACAGTCAGAAGAAAACTTCACATTTATTTCGCACTTTAAAAGCATTTCACAGTCATCATCTCAACAATCCTGACAACAATCTAATACAGGGGTCCCCAACTGGTGATCCTCCAGATGTTGCTGAACTAAAACTTCCATTGTGGCTGGGGATGGTGGGAGCTGTAGTTCAGCAACATCTGGAGGACCACAGGTGGGGAACCCCTGATCTAGTAACACTATTCAGTATTGTCACCAATTGGTTTTATATTGTTTTTATAGTTTTTGATTTTAACTGTTAATTGATTTTGTTTTTATTTTATGAGCCTTTTTGAAAGTTGGTATAGAAAACAAACAAACAAACAAACAAAAATAAAATAAAAACAGTTAAAATATTTATATACCACTTTTCAGTTTAAAAAGTTTTCAAACATTTTTGAAAAAGTTTCAGAAAACCTTTTTCCTTGCATAGGTGTACATAGCAACAGGTATAAGAAAATAGTTCCCTATCCCAAAAGGACTCACAATCCAAAAAATCCAAACAACCTGCCCCCTAACACACAGAGGAGACACCATCACTGGGGAGATGCTGGGCTGGGCTGAATTAGCTGCTGACCCCTGCCAACAAAAGAGACCCACCACCTTAAAAGGTGCCTCTTTGCTCAGGTAGCAGGTGGGGCTTGAAGCTGAGAGTGAGTGATTTGCCAAGACCACCTTGTGAGCACATAGGAGAGGTGATTCTTGAACCTGGTACATAGATCAGTTTCTTAGATACTGTGCTACTTGAACAAATTTGGGCAGTGCTACGCTGCCTCAAAATCTGCTTCAGAATCCAGTGCTGTCTCTGAAGTTCAACTTCCCCATGCCATCCATTTGCTGAGAATATGGGCTTAAAAGATGAGGAAAATTACTCAAAGCAGTCCCTTTGAAATTAAAAGGACAAGTCAGTCAGTCCCAGATTTGTCCTTCTAGTTTCAGTGGTGCTATTTTGAGTAATTTTCCTCATCCTCTCAGCCATGTTTTTGTCTTCAGTACTTCTAAGCACTGGAAGAGTCTTCTTGCAGCATTAAGTCACCACAATCAGATACTATTATTCTTGTGCCTGGTTTATGCAGAGGAATGAGGGTGTCAAGTCCTGAGGTGGTAGGATGGACTGTACCACATCAGACTGCAGGTGGGCAACCACATTTTGTAATATGCCTTGGCATTAAAAGCAGAAGCGAACTCCCTGCAAATAGAACTGGAGTACAGCGGGCTGCAAACAAGGTGAAACTCTGCCCCCCATGTATTAGTTTTCTTAAAAGGAGTTTTTGAAAAATGGCAGGAATTTTTTTAAAAAAATTCATTCCCTACCTGCTTTGGGAAGTGGCATAGTCCCCTCTACGGCTTTGGGATTCTCCCATCTTGTTTTGTTCCATATATAGACCAGACCTCTGTTTAAGCCATTCAAAGATTTCAGGGACGAAAGATGACTTCCAGGCAGATCTAAATCTCAGCATCCTAAATCTCAGTGGGTGGAGGAGGGAGGGGAAGATGAGGATACACTTTTTCACAGGCCAAAATGTTCACAGATGTGATGCCAAAACTCCTTTAAAAATATGCATTATGTACCAATTGAATGCATAGAATTTTTACGTTTTCTTCTTTAGATTGCTATTGTTTCCCACTGCCCTTGAAAGAGAACAGTTAAGGTATGTAAGATCAAGCATCACCTATGAAAGTGCTCTTGTCAATGGAACCCATTGCTTTTCTTCACTTTCATCCCTGCTTCCTAAACTCCAAGTAATATTGCAAAGTGAAGCTTTGAAAAAACTCATTGCCTTTTTGCGTATTTCAGTGCAATCTTTGGGTGAATATTCTCAGAGTAATCCTTACACAATGACTCGGCTAACAACTGTAATTTTGAAAATGAAATGAGATAAATCAAATCTTCATCCTAAGCAAAAGTTCCCATTGGTATCCTGGATGCCTAGTCAAAGAATGAAAACAATACATGTCACCTCAGCCACTCATCTTTTATTTCTCTGACTACGTCAGAACTGTAATTTCTTAGAATAAGGACTTGAAATATGCAATTGCACAATAAAATGGCTGTGATGTTGCACTTTTGGGTGTAATTATACCGAGTAATTCCACTGGGAATGTCTCATTCACAAGTTCTTTTTGAAGCATACTTGTTGTTCCTCTAAACTGAGGGACAAGCTACACTTTACATGCAATTGTCTAGAGAAGAAAAGAAAAGAAAAGAAAAGAAGCCTCAGAAGGTTGCAATTTTGAAGAGTATTTGGGGGAGGGGGTCTTAACCCTTTTCTCTGTCATCCCAGAGAAGTGTCCTCTGTGCAAGAGAATACAGGTTCATCAGCCAAGGAATATGTCCCTCCTAAAGGAGCATTTCCTTCTTCCTTAGAATGGAGTCCTCCTTCCTCAAGATTAGAACTTATATTGGTCCTCTTTCCCCAAGACCCTCATTTTCCATGACAGCAGAGGATCTGTCAGCCTGGGAACGGGGTATCTCTATTACATCCCTGAAGGTCATGGCATTGGGTGTGGGTGGGTGGGATAAATCGCCATCCCTCAGCACTGTTGTTCTAAACAGAGAAGCCTGCTGGAGAAGAGGAGAAGAGGATTCCATCTCCCCCAGGGTGTGAGACTGGGGTGCTTGCCTCTTCTCTTCTGCCCTCCCTGGTTGCCATCTGCCTCCCCCAGGACTGCTTGTGGAGAGGCTTTGCAGGACTGGGGCTGTAAGGGTGACTGGGCAGTTTTTTCCTGGTTTCACCTGCTGAGCTTACTGCTTAGCCTATATAGGAAGACTGCCAGTGGCAGTGGGCCCGCCACCGGCGGGGTCACCACCAAAGGGGATTGCCCCTTTGGGGGAGCCACCTCGGGGGAGAAACGAGGGCGAGGGCTGGACACTTTGTCCAACCATTTGTATAGAGGGAGGCTTCTGTTTAATCATTTTTAGGTTGTGCTGAGGTTGGGTTGAAGTTGTAATGTGTTTGGGTTTGTCTGGAGATGGGGAGCCAGGGAGTGCCTTCGTTGAAGGTGGGGCAGCTATTCCTGTGGTGGTGGGGAGTAGAAGAAGAAACACTGGCAGGTCAGCAGGCTGTTCCAGGGGAAGGGTGGTCAGAAATCTAATAGCTGTCCCCCTTTCCGGCTCTCCTGCCAGCTCTTTGACCTCGGGGAGCACTGCCAACATCCCACATAACCTTACCTTGCTCCTCTGCAATGCCAGGTCGGTCCAAAATAAATCAGAACTCATCCATGATTTGATCATGGATGAAGGGGCCGACCTGATGTGTATTACTGAGACTTGGTTGGGGGAGGCTAGTGGTCCAGTTTGGTCCCAGCTTCTCCCGCCAGGATATTCTGTAGAGGAGCAGGTGAGGGGACGTGGGCGGGGAGGTGGAGTGGCTGTGGTCTATAAGGATAACATCTCCCTTACCAGGGTCCCTGTTAGGGTATCGGACCATATCGAATGTGTGTACTTGAGTTTGGGGACCAGGGATAGATTGGAACTTCTGTTGGTGTACCGATCGCCCCGCTGCCCAACTGAATCCCTTACTGAGCTCACGGACTTGGTCGCGGAACTTGCGATGGAGTCTCCCAGACTTTTGGTGCTGGGGGACTTCAATGTTCATTTTGGGACCAATTTGTCCGGGGCAGCTCAGGAGTTCATAGCGGCCATGACGACTATGGGCCTATCCCAAGCGGTTTCTGGATCAACGCATATTGCAGGTCACATGCTTGATTTGGTCTTTTATTCTGATCAGGGTGGTGTTCCGTGGGTGGGGACTCCTACGATCTCCCCGTTGTCATGGACGGACCACCATCTGGTTAAGGTTGGACTTACAACCACTTCCCACCTCTGCAGGGGCTAGGGGCCTATTAGAATGGTCCGCCCGAAGAGGTTACTGGATCCGGTAGGATTCCAAGAAGCCTTGGAGGGATTCAGTGTTGGCTCTGCAGGTGATCCTGTTGATGCCCTGGTTGAAAACTGGAACAATTTGCTCACCAGGGCAGTAGACACGATTGCTCCTAAATGTCCCCTCCAACCTGCTTCAAAATTGGCCCCTTGGTATACGGAAGATCTACAGGGGCTGAAGCGGCAAGGTAGGCGACTGGAGCGCAAGTGGAGAAAAACTCAACTCAAATCCGACAGATTACGACATGGAGCACATTTAAAGATCTATGCTCAGGCGATACGTGTGGCAAAGAAGTGGTTCTTTTCTGCCCATATTGCCTCTGCGAGTTCACGTCCGGCTGAGTTGTTCAGGGTTGTGAGGGGACTAGTATCTGCTCCCTCTCCCTTGAACCAGAATTTGGAGGCATCAGTTACCCACTGTGGTGTGTTTAATGAATTTTTCACAGACAAAATCTCTCGGATTTGGGCCGACCTAGATGGAGACTCCACAATTAATTTGATGTCTGAACTGGAGGTGTCCAACAACTCCTCTTATACGATTCAGCTGGATCAATTTCAGTTTGTGACTCCTGAGGATGTGGACAAGCTGCTTGGAGCGGTGAGGCCTACCACTTGTCCTCTTGATCCTTGTCCAACATGGCTTGTTCTGTCTAGCAGGGAGGCTGTTGTAGGCAGCCTGGTAGAAATCATAAATGCTTCTCTGAGGGAGGGCAGGATGCCTCCTTGTCTTAAGGAGGCAATTATTAGACCTCTTCTAAAGAAGCCTGCATTAGATCCCTGAGAGTTGAGCAATTATAGGCCAGTTTCCAATATCCCATGGCTGGGCAAAGTAATTGAGAGGGTGGTGGCCTCTCAGCTCCAGGCGGTCTTGGAGGAAACTGATTATCTAGACCCATTTCAAACTGGTTTTTGGGCGGGCTATGGGGTGGAGACTGTCTTGGTCGGCCTGATGGATGATCTCCAATTGGCAATGGACAGAGGAAGTGTGACTCTGTTGGTCCTCTTGGATCTCTCGGCGGCTTTCGATACTATCGACCATAGTATACTTCTGGAACCTCTGAGGGGGTTGGGGGTGGGAGGCACTGTTTTACAGTGGTTCCGCTCCTACCTCTCGGACAGATTCCAGATGGTGTCGATTGGAGATTGTTGCTCTTCAAAATCTGAGCTTAGGTATGGTGTTCCTCAAGGCTCCATACTCTCTCCAATGCTTTTTAACATCTACATGAAACCGCTGGGAGAGATCATCAGGGGATTTGGAGCTGGGTGTTATCAGTATGCTGATGACACCCAGATCTACTTCTCCATGTCAACTTCTTCAGGAGCTGGCATATCCTCCCTAAATGCCTGCCTGGAAGCAGTAATGGACTGGATGGGGGAGAATAAACTGAAGCTGAATCCAGATAAGACGGAGGTACTTATTGTACGGGGTTGGAACTCTAGAGACGATTTTGATCTGCCTGTTCTAGATGGGGTCACACTTCCCCAAAAGGAGCAGGTTCGCAGTCTGGGAGTACTTCTCGATGAACGTCTCTCCTTGGTTTCTCAGGTTGAGGCGGTGGCCGGGAGTGCCTTCTATCAGCTTCGGCTGATACGCCAGCTGCGCCCGTTTCTCGAGATCAGTGACCTCAAAACAGTGGTACATTTGTTGGTAACCTCCAGACTGGACTTCTGTAATGCACTCTACGTGGGGCTGCCTTTGTACGTAGTCTGGAAACTTCAGTTGGTCCAGAATGCGGCAGCCAGGTTGGTCTCTGGGTCATCTCGGAGAGACCACATTACTCCTTTGTTGATGGAGTTACACTGGCTGCCAGTAGGTTTCCGGGCAAAATACAAAGTGCTAGTTATAACTTATAAAGCCCTAAACGGCTTAGGCCCCAGGTATCTAAGAGAGCGTCTTCTACGCTATGAGCCCCAACGGCCGCTGAGGTCACTTGAGGAGGTCCGTCTCCAGTTGCCACCAACTCGTTTGGTGGCTACACAGAGACGGGCCTTCTCGGCTGCTGCCCCGAGATTGTGGAATGCGCTCCCTGCTGAGATACGATCCTCCCCATCTCTGGCAATTTTCAGAAAACACCTGAAAAAACATCTCTTCAGCCAGGCTTTCTCAGCTTTTTAAAAAATTTTTTTAAATTGTTCTGATTGTTTAATTGTAGTTTTATGATGTTTTAATTGTTATTCATTGTTTTATGTTTTATAATTTTTATTTTAATTATTAATTGATTTTAATGGTGTTTTAATGTAAACCGCCCTGAGCCTTTTGTAAGGGCGGTATAAAAGTTTTAATAATAATAATAATAATAATAATAATAATAATAATAATAATAATAATAATAAAAAAAAATGCCAGTCAGGGGCAAGTAGCTCCCACTTGCCCTCCCCCATAGCTGAAGGAAAAACACTTTCCACAGAGTGCTTTTCTCTATCATCATTAGGAACATAGGAAACTGCCATATACTGAGTCAGACAATTGGTCTATCTAGCTCAGCATTGTCTTCACAAACTGGCAGTGCCTTCTCCAAGGTTGCAGGCAGGAATCTCTCTCAGCCCTATCTTGGAGAAGCCAGGGAGGGGACTTGGAACGTAGATGCTCTTCCCAAAGCGGCTTCATCCCCTGAGGGGAATATCTTGCAGTGCTCACACATCAAGTCTCCCATTCAGATGCAACCAGGGCAGACCCTGCTTAGCTATGGGGACAAGTCATGCTTGCTACCACAAGACCAGCGCTCCTCTCTCATCATGCTACATAAAAAGCAGCTCCCCATGCACTCACCTTCACTTATGTTAAGGACAGGAGCATTAATGTGTCGGTTCTGATGATCACTGACATGAAGACATGGTGATAGGATCAAGGATGGCTGAGAGTGCACCTGCCCTGAAGTCACAGGAGGACATCTGTCAGGGCATCCCTTAATCATATGGGGGGGGGGGATTACTCTGAACCACTCCTCTACATTTGCCTTGAACCCCTGTTTTGGAATGTGTGTAAAGGGGAGATTCAGACGAACACCCCCTGCAATTAAAAGATGCCCTAATGGAACATTGAGATGTTCCCTGGTGACATCAGTGAAGGTGGACTCTCACTGCAACTCCATCCTGCTCATGGATTGCGCTCATGTGAACCAGCGCAATGTGAAATACGCTGTTACTTCTCATTCAGAAATCCAACATGTGGGACGAAGGTCAGCTTCATTGAAATGCACTAACCCCCATTTCCCCCCTTCCATATTTTTGCCACTGAACTTGAACCTCCTGCAACAGCTTAAAAGTAGGAAAAAGTCAAGATGGCGGGATCTAATCATGGATTTCTTGCATCATGTGTAGTTCTTTTTAAAAAACCACAGAGTGAATATGTTACATTTCAGAAAGACCCCAAATCCCTCTTGTGGATTTGATTGTGTAATCAAACCAGAGATTACATGTGAATTACGGAGTTGTTATCACAGGATAATGGACCATGTAGGCACACCTTTATCCTTTTCCCTGTAATTGAACGGCTGTTGTTTGTTATTGAATTGGATGGGCCCCCCAAATGCTGCCTTTGGGAGATGGTATTGATTTCTTTTCTCCAGACACAGTATGTCCTAGGAGGTGAAATTTGAAAATGCAATGCATTCTGAAGTTTAGAATTGCCTTGCCTAGCTCTAGAAAACCCAATCCCCGGGGAGTGTCAATGTGTTCTGCTGCAGACTGTGAAGTCAATTCTGATAAATGGTAACATTTGGCAAATATACGATAAGCGACTGCAATTTCCTCTTTGCAATACGTGCTGTGGCTTTGTTTTAGGAGTGCAGGGGCCATGTGATGTGCCTGACATGAATTTTCATTTCCCTTAATGACAAATAGAAGCAGCAAGGAAGACAAAAAGGAAAATAATACACACATGGCATTCCCTTAACAGCAGCATCTCTGTTAGGGAGGAACGATGGATGACGATCCCAGAAGATTAGTGTGGCATTGTGAAGGCAAGGAATTATATTGCTGAGGAGGAAAGTGAGTAGTTTGTTGCAAAATCCAGAAAGAAGAGGAGGGGGTTCATTGGCGAAAGTGTAAGCTGGGCTACATCTGACTCATCAGATCCTTGACTGGTAATGGTCAAGGTGGCCAACCGCTTTGACAGGTGTGGTCCATGGTATTTGACAAGAGTATAGGGACATAAGAGGAGGCCTGTTGGATTCGATCAGAGGTCCATCTCGTCCACTCAATTTAACATCACCGTAGAAGCTGCTGTGTTGTGACGTCTTTCTGTGCGCAAACTGAACTTTGAAGGTGGGTCTGCTAGCTAAGTGGTAGGGCACTTGCTTTACAGGCAGAAGATCCCAGGTTCAATTTGTGGCATTTGCATGTAAGGGTTGGGAAAGACCCCTGACTAGAATCCTGGACAGCCTCTAGCCCAAAGGTGGACAACTTGGCCCTCCAGCTGTTTTTGGACTACAGCTCCCAGCATCCCAAGTCACAGTTTATTGTAGCTGGGGAAGATGGGAGTTGTAGTTCAACAACATCTGGAGCTCCAGGTTTGCCCACCCCTGCTCTAGCTAATCAGAATAGACAATACTGACATAAATGAGAGAGAAAGAAGTTTATTTGGTCATTGACCAGCAAACATTTACAATAAACCAGTATGTATTTTACAAATAATATAACAGAACCTGGCCATAACAGAGATAATATCAGTGTCCACATTAGTTAAAAGATAATTGATGAGTCAATGGTCTGGCTCAGTATAAGGTTCCAGGCCATATGGAAGGAGCCCAAACTGTGCTTCTGCCCATGCCAACATCACCCCTTCCAGAAACTGGGCCAATGTGGACATGGAGAGGAGCCATGTCACAAGTCTAGAGTTGCCAGCTCTGATTAAAGAAGTTATTCTGACTCAAGACCACCGCCCCCCCCCATTTCCCCCCATTATATCAGCACATTAAAACCACCAGAGTTGCTTTCAATAGTCAACTGGAGACTGATGTTGATTCCCAGAGAACCTTAGGTTGAACCTGGAGGGCTGGCAACCCTACATAAGAAATGGTTTTAGCCTATTAAGTGTTTATTGTTGCTTTTAAATATTGTTGGGTTATAAGGCTCATGGAGTGATATTGTGGAGGTAATGCAGAATAAACCATTCTCATAGCAGGGATTCCGAACCTTGTGTACTCAGGTGTTGTTGGACTATGATTCCCATCATCCCCAGCCACAATGGGGATGGGCATTGTAGTCAAACAACATCTGGGTTAGAGTGTTGGACTAGGACCAGGGAGACCTGAGTTCAAATCCCCATTCAGCCATGAAACTCACTGGGTGACTCTGGGCCAGTCACACATCTCTCAGCCTAACCGATCTCACAGCATTGTTCTGAGGATAAGCATAATCATGTACAGCACTCTGGGCCCCTTGGAGGAAGAGTGGGCTATAAATGTAATCATCATCATCATCATCATCATCATCATCATCATCATCATCATCATCACTATCACTCATCTTAAATGAAAGAAATTCTGTCACTGATAAAGGCTAGGTGGAATTATGGTCCAGAAGAGGAACAATAAGAGATTTCTGTCCTGATTATTCATACATATTTCCCCCGCATGCCATGAGGTAAAAGCCTTTGTGAAAAAATAAATTAAAAATGCAGGAAATGAGGTTATGGAAAATGGAGTGGGCTGCATCTATTCTTTGAATATTAGCAGGATTTTGCACACCTCCTGATATGGTTGCCCCACTAAAAGTGAAAAACTGCAGCAAACATCACTGTTGGAAGAATGGATTTGGCCTCTCCTGCAGTCATGATGTAGCTAAACAACACAGTCCAGGGGTGGCCCAAGGTATTGTGACACCTGAGGTGAGCTGCAAAATGCTGCCTTGCCCATTGCTCCTGGTGGGGATCACCGCACTTTCAAAAGTGACCCTTGCAAGGTTGGAAGGTGCATGGAAGTTAAGGAGGAAGGAAGATTGCTAGCAGCCTCCTCTTTTCTCCTCATGCTCTGTTGAAAACCGCCCAAGAGAGGTAAGTTTTGGGCAGTATAAAAATGTTTACATAAATAAATAAATAAATAAATAAATAAATAAATAAATAAATAAATGCTTCTTGCGAGCTTTGCAAAGAGTAAGGAGAGGTGTTCCTTGGAAAGTATGCAAGGGTCAGATCCGTCCCAAAGAACTGCACCAGTGGCAATGGTGGGGGGCTTGTTGCCACCCTGCTGGTGCCCCAGCAATCTGCCACCTGAAGCAAATGCCTAACCTTGCCTCCTGAAAGGTCCGCCCCCGATGCAGTCATAGAACAGCACAAGAGGAATCTCTCTTCCCAGTCAGTGAATTGCTTCCATTCACTACTCATAACTTTGCCACTACAGAACTCAAACTAGCTCAAGCATCTGATCCTTAAAATACAAGCAGCACGAACCATCCAAGTGACTGAAAATCGCTACTGTGAATGAGGAGCATATGTCTTCTTTAGAAACCTGCTTAAAATGCTTGAAATGCACTAATTGAGATGGTGCTATTAGGATTATTTGAGTTGTAAGAGCATAATAGCCTGCTTTGTCATGTCATACACTGGTGCATGAATGCGGTCCCCTTTTGCATAATTTGCGCATCAGGTCACCATGCCATGTAATTCATGCGGAAATTAGGGTTTCTTTCTTTTTTCAAGTAAATTATTCAGTGATAAATTCATGGGTGAGTAGGATGCAAGGGGGCATCCATGAGAGAAGAAGAGGCATCTGCAGGGTGAAATTGAGCTAAAGAAAGAAGGGATAAATCCACTGATATTTCACACTCGGGCTGTCTCAAAAACTCTGCGTGTGCTTCTCTGTAACGAGTTCAGTATCAAAGCTGGGAAAAGCTGGGGCTGAAGTTTTCCTGGAAGAAGAGCCAGGGTGGAAGGCTGGGCTTAGACTGGGGAGACTTGGGTTCAAATCCCCACTTAGGCATGGACTTTACTTGGTGACCACGAGCCAGCCAGTCACGACCTCTCAGCCTCGCTTTCCCCTCAGCGACATGTTTCTGGTCTAACAGAGTGTTTCCGGAGGGCAAGCAAGCTCCAAAAAGTATTTACAATCTTCCACAAGTCTGCCTGTACTGTAGAAGCATGGCATACCAGTGCAGGGGGTAGCACTATGTGGGTACTGATGTTAGCAGTGCCTACACTTTGTTAGTCAGGATGTCAGCTAGTCTCTTGTCAACTGCAACCACAACTAGACAGCTATGTTCCCTGTAACATGGGCTCCCAGACGTTGTTGACTACAACTCCCATAATCCCCAGCCAAAGTCTGTAACTTGCAGCTGGAGATGGCGGGAGCTGTCGTCAACAACATCTCGGAATCCCTGTTACAGGGAACACCGCTGACAAGTGCTACTGTTTACAGGTGGCCTCACCAGTCTTCCCTGTAAGGTGTGCGCATGCACGCGTGCTCACAAGTCTTTTGATGTTCGCTCAGTTATTTTTAGACCCCACTCAGATTGAATCAGGAAAACCCCACTCTGAATGCATGTGTGCATACATTGCCTTGATACTGCTGCCTGGAATAAAACACATTCTGCACACAGATGAAAAAAATTAGAGAGAATGCTGGGTCTCACCCTCTCTCCCTGGCAGCTAGGGGGACTTAGTGTTAATAGAGACTAGTCCTGGAAAAGCGGGGCATCCTCCACAGAGACTTACTATGGCTAATTACAGCTTCAGATTTCCAAAGCTTTAGTAGCTTTGAGAGGATTTTTCATAGTTCCAAAAGTTCTCTGGGGAAAACAGTTGCCTTTTGGGTAGCTGTTGTAGTTCTAAGAGCTCGTCCTGAATTCTCCCCTCCTCTCCATCCTGCCCATTAATTCTAAACAACTTTCCCTGCATTTACAGCAAGCGCCTGTTAGATAGGGACATGCCAACTAGAGTGTTTGGGGTTTTTTTGTTTACACTGTACTTCACTATAGGGATGTGCACAGAACCGGTTCAGAGGCCCTTTATGGACCTCTGAAGTGGTTCAAAAGTCCGGCGAAGGGGGGGAGGAGCAGAGCCACCATTGGGTGAACAGGTTCAAAGAACCCGGGCCTCTGCCCCCAGGGGCCGCGCCTTGTGGGCTCAGACAGCCCCCCCCCCCACATTTGATGTCAGATGCAGGGGGCGTTATTTTGCTCCCAAACGGGGCTGCAGCAAGGCATGGCCAGAACAGCTCTTTCTGCCTTTCCTTCCGACCTCCCTTCCAAACAGGGCTGTGCGGCCCTGTTTGGGAGGTAGACCATGTCCCCGCGTCTGACGTCAGACATGGGGCATGGCTAGCTGGACCCCTGCGTCTGATGTCAGACACAGGGGGCAGCGCCAGGGGGCTGTGGCAGCGGCTAAACACGGGAGGACTCGGGAGGGTGCTCTTACTCCGGAAGTGTCTGCTGCACATGCACATATCGCAACATGTGCATGAGCGAGCACAACATGTATGTGCACATTGCGATGTGTATACGCACAGCAGACACTTTAGCGTCCACTTCCGGTCCATGACATACCGGGGCATCAAGGAGGTACGCTGCCGCCCTGCAGGACCGATTTTAATGACAGCGACGGTGGGGAAAACGTGGCGGTGGGGGGAGGTAAGAACACCCTCCCCAGTCCCCTCCCATCTTTGAATCAGCAGTCGCCAGTTCCGTACACATCCCTACCTCCCTATAATTATGAATTACACCCCAGTTTGAAACAGCATGCTGCAGAGCAAGCCCCTGGGTGCCAGGTCTGTGTCGGAGCCCCATGATGAGGTTTGCAAAATAGCAGCTGCAAACCTGTCCAGGCTCCATGGAAACCTTCTCTCTGGAGACCTTTGAAAGTATCCCTTTATCCTTTCCTCCCTCTCCCCTGGAGGTAGAACTGATGCTTATTTAAGCAAATTATATCCTATTAAATTTGCTCTGCTTATATTGGGGGGGGGGGCGGGCATTTCAGGTTTGAAGGAGATCTGGCAGTTTTCTAAGAGCTCTACATTCTTGCAGTATAACTGCTTTGAGATTTTGATCTCATTTTTTTGCCCTGTAACAGTGACTGGCCGTTATGGAGACTGTTGCATTGTTAAGTATTCTAGCCGCGAGTAAGGTTCTCAGCAAAAGCAATGGCATCCAAAGGTGGCAAGGTATTTTAAATATCTAGTGAGAAACATACCTAGTGGTCCAACACGATCTTGTAGTATGTATGGTATTTCGGCTGCTAAAGCTGCTTCTATGAAACCAGTCTTATTCTGTCACCTCTTTTGGTACAGGGTACAGATTTGAAATGAAGGCTCCCTCTATAAAGTGCATACAAAAAAGCAAGCTGGAGAAATCCTACCAGATGTGCTGTCTGAATTCATAACCAGAATTTTAGTGTATGGAGGATGGGGGAGTTGGTGGGGAAATGGAAGATTGTCACCCTTTTTAATGGCAGTGTTCTTATGCATTTAAGCACAACAGCTCTCTGTCACTTCTCCTCCTAAGCTGGGATTTCTGGCTGACATACAGTGCAACATTCCGTGCACAATGCGACGTAAGGTTCACACAGTTGTGCAGGAGCGCTGTTGCACTATGTGCAAGACCGATCTGGTTTGTATTAAGACTGACCAACCTGCTTAGTATTACGGAGAACTGGTTGGGGGAGGCCAGTGGCCCGGTTTGGTCCCGGCTTCTCCCTCCAGGGTACTCTGTTGAGGAGTGGGTCAGGTGCCATGAGAGGGGAGGTGGAGTGGCTGTGGTCTATAAGAATAACATTTCCCTTACCAGGATCCCTGTTGAGGTGTCAGACTATATCAAATGTGTGTACCTAAGTTTGGGGACCAGGGATAGATTGGGACTTCTGTTGGTGTGCCGATTGCCCCACTGCTCAACAGAGTCCCTGAGCTGACGGACTTGGTCTCGGGCTTGCTGTTGGAGTCCCCAGGCTTGTGGTGGTGGGGGACTTCAATGTTCATTTCGGGACCAATTTGTCTAGGGCGGCTCAGGAGTTCATAGTGGCCATGACATCTATGGGCCTATCCCAAGGGGTCTCGGGGCCGATGCACATTGCTGGTCACACACTTGATTTGGTCTTTCACTCTGATCAGGTTGGTGTTCCATGGGTGGGGACTCCTGAGACTTCCCCATTGTCATGGACGGAGCACCATCTGGTTAAGGTTGGACTTACAGTCACTTCCCACCTTCGCAGGGCTGAAGGGCCTGTTAGGATGGTCCACCCGAGAAGGTTATTGGATCCAATAGGATTCCAAGAAGTTTTGGAGGGATTTAGTGTTGGCTGTGCCAGCAGTCCTGTTGATGTTCTGGTGGAGAACTGGAACAGCAAATTCACCAGGACAGTAGACATGATCGCTCCTAAGCTTCCTCTCCAACCCACTTCCAAACTGGTCCCTTGGTAAACAGAGGAACTACGTGGGCTGAAGCGACAAGTTGTTCAGGGTTGTGAGAGGGCTAGTATGTGCCCCTCCTCCTTTGAATCAAAATCTGGAACCATCGATTACCCGCTGTGACGTGTTTAATGAATTCTTTGTGGGGAAAATATCTTGTATTCGGGCCGACTTAGACTCAGTCTCCACATTTACTTCAGTGTCTGGAGGTGTACAGCGACTCCTCTTGTGTGGTCAAGCTGGATCAGTTCCAGTTGGACCTGATCAGCTCCTGAGGATGTGGACAAGCTGATTGGAGCAGTGCGGCCTACCACTTGTTCTCTTGACCCTTGCCCGACATGGCTTATACTCTCTGGCAGGGGGATTGTTGTCGGAGGCCTGATAGAGATTATAAATGTTTCTCTGAGGGAGGGCAGGATGCCTCCTTGTCTTAAGGAGGCAATTATTAGAACACTTCTGAAGAAGCCTGCCCTGGGTTCCTCAGAGTTGAGCAACTATCGGACTGTCTCCAACCTTTCGCGGCTGGGCAAGGTAACTGAGAGGGTGGTGGCCTCCCAGCTCCAGATTTTCTTGGAGGAAACTGATTATCTAGAACCATTTCAGACTGGCCTGCAACCCCGCTGATGTATGGCAAACCCCAATACATCACCGCTTTTGTTTGGATTGCTGTTCAGTGTGATGCATGTGTCTGGCTTTGAGGATTTAAAAGATGGTTAGGAAGTTTTGTAATGCATTTCTACAGGATGGGACAATGGTATCCATCATTCCTACACCACATCTGCTGGAACTTCTCTGATTACTCAGCCTCAAGATAAATGATGGAACATCGTCATCAAAAGCTTTACGTTCACATCCATCCCAGCTAGACATTACACCCTTTTTGAAAGACATCACATGAAGGATTGATGTATTTCTGGAGAAAAGTGAGGTTACACTCACAGATTATACTTAAGGTATGCAGTGCTGTGACATACTGATTGATAGATTCACCGGGCAGTTGGGATCTAGAATAGAACTTGTAACGCACAGCAATCACATTCAAAGTTGAATTATCATCTAAGGCTTGAAGAGCAGCTTCATAAAAATTGGCATCCCCTTCCAAGGTGGCAGGAAAGGGCAAATGGTTATATATTATTTGGCCTCCAGGCAGTGAAGCAATATAGCCTTCTGCTTTGCTGGAGTAAAATCAGGGCTCTGTATAGTGAGGAGGTAATTGCAGATGTTTCCAGGGAGGTATGTTTTCCTGGGGTAGTCAAGAAAAAAAGGTGGTGGTGGGATCTGAGCCATCCTGCAGTGGGCATCCAGTGAACCACAGAGTTCAGGACCGATAAGGGGAAAAAAAACAACTTTCAGGGGTTGCTTCCCACATTTCCTCTTTTACATTTATAGTGGGACAAAACTGTTCTATGTACATTGCTTCCCTTATCTTCTGTTTTCTCACATTTGCCTCCACAGCCAAAATATTTATATTCACTACCTTGATGTTTCTCTCTAACATGCATTGCCCATGTCTTTATCCAATCTTTATGCTGCAAGTCTGCCAAATGCTTCTTGTATCTTTTTATCAAAGGTCTGCCTGTCTCCCCAATATAAAACAGAACGCATTTCATGATAAAAAGATACAAGGAACATTTGGCAGACTTACAGCCGTGGAAACTCCTCAAGGGTGTCCAGGAATCTATCTGCCTCTATCAAGCTTGGGAACAGGCCATCTTAATAGGATTCTCAGCTGTACAGAGGGATCAGCATGCAATAAGTATAAATCAGCAGTGTCCTGATCATGACAAGTTGCAGGGGAGCAATGGCAGGAGAGGGGCATGCCTTAATGTCCAGTTTGTGAGCTTCGCAGATACATCTGGTTGGCCACTGTGGGAAAGAGGATGCTGGACTAGATGAACCCTGCTAACTGGGCAAAGAGGCGCCTTTTTAACGTGGTGATTCTCTTTATTTAGCAGGGGGAGAGCAACTGGCCCCACCCACCCCCAGCACAGTACCTCCAGTGACTGTGCTGGTGTCTATCTTATGTTTCTTTTTAGATTGTGAGCCCTTTGGGGACAGGGAGCCATCTTATTTATTTATTTATTATTTCTCTGTGGAAACTGCCCTGAGCTATTTTTGGAAGGGGGGTATAGAAACTGAATGAATGAATATAATAAAATCATCATCATCATCATCATCATCATCATCATCATCCAGCAAGGCTCTTATTTTGTGTGTGAGGGAATGAAAGGAAACTCTTCCACATTCAGACCACCATCCTCCCATCCTGATGAGATCAACAGATCCAGAGTGTGACCTCCAGTATGTGTTGAGTCAATGATATGTTTGGACAGCCCCATGGTTTCCATCTGGCCACAAAATCCAGCACTACCTCTGACCTGACATGGATGTTGAGATAACCTAGGATCACCATCCTGAGAGTCTTCAACACCAAGCCTGAGACCACCTCAATGAGTTCAGGCAGGGACACTATTAGGCAGTGGGGTAATCAGTACACAAACATAATCCCTAATCTGTCCCGATTGCCCAGCACCAGGTGCAAACATTAAAACTCATTCCCCATCTTCTCAGGAAGCTTAGTGAGGGAGATGGGTTTTTTTACAGACCATGGTGACCTATAACTGCATACAGTTATATGTATGTAGGCTCTGTGTCAGGGGTCTCAAACTTAAGCCCTTCAGCTGTTGTTGAACTACTACTCCCATCATTCCTAGTCATAATGGTCAATAGCCAGGGATGATGGGAGTTGTAGGCCAACATCTGTAAGAAGGCTGCAGTTTGAGACCCCTGCTCTATGTAGACATTCAACTGAATGTCTGCAGGTCAGGATCAGGGACAATGTCATATTCCTGTTACTCTCCTCCTATTCATTCATCATAAAGGCTGTTTTCTCCCATGTAATACTGCCCACCCACCCAAGTTATCTGCAGTAGGGAGGGCTTACCCTGTGTACCCGTCTGCCAGAGGTGCACTTCGTGGTTATGAGAGAGAGGCCTTTCTCCACTGTGTCACCCAGGCTGTGGAACCTTTGGCTCTGGCAGGGCCAGTGGTCTCTTCCCTTTGGATGTATAAACACTTGGCAAAAGTTGCAGTTGAGGGACTGGAGTACAGTGGTAGAGCACCTTCTTTGCATCCAGAAGGTCTCTGGTTCATCTCCAGGTACAGCTGGGAATGGCCTCTATGTGAAATGCCAGAGAACTGCTGCCAATTGGTGTGGACCAGTGTTCTTCACTGCAAGGCCCAGAAGCCAGTGGTGGCTCCCATTGACCCTAAGTGAGGCTGTCTGGTGAATTGTTTGTTAGACTTGTCCAAACCTTCAACTGAAGAATACTCTACACAGTCCCCTTGGCACTGTGCAGAGGCAACCATTCCCACCGGGCATCACCACTGGGGCTCCTTTAAGGGAAATGGAGCCCCCTCAAGTGCAAGCGCCAGCGCCATCTTGGAAGGCATGCATGGAACACTGGGAAATGTAATAGAGCCCCACAGAGCTCTAGAGGGAAAGCACTGGGCAGGACTACACTTCCTATCACCCTTTGCACGCCTTCCAAGATGGTGTTGGAGCTCAACAAAGCTCTGTTGCTCTTAAAGGGCCCCCCTGAAACTGGGAAAAGTACAGCATTGTGTGGAGGTCAGCATGGTGGGAAAGGCTCTCACACTGAAGGGTTTTAAAAAAAAATTTTTGGTCTAAAGTGGATTTACTTGCTGATTTTTTCTGTTTTGACAAATGCATTGCTATGTTTAAACTTGTTTGTTTTAACTATTTTTGGTGTCTTGTGGATAGGGCAGAAAAGCAGGATAGAAATAGTATTAATACAGAAATACTGTGTGGAAAGGGCTAGAATAGCAAGAGAATGATCTTTCACATGGAATGCATGGAAATCTCTCAGTCCTTTAGCATCTGTGTAAGAAAACTTTCAGGATGCTGCTGTTTCATGAAATAGAGAGGCGATAATGAATTCCTCCACACCTATCATATTTCATCACCACTGGAGGTGGGATGGGGATTCTCTCCCAGACTTGATGCCAATGGCTTCCCTGCAGGGTCAGGCATCCACACTTCTTTGTATAGGATGAACCTTGCAGTTTCTGTACCAGGGAGGTTGAAATAATTGGAGGGGCCTTTTCAGCTGCAATATCGACAACTCTCTCTTTTGGGCGAAATTCATTTAATTGGGATCAGAGGTCTTCCCCTGTGGGACTTGCCAGTCAAAAAGGGGAAACATATGGTGTCAGAACCGAGTGCTAACTGTATTGCTAACTTCAAGCACACAACGTTAGTCAATTAAAATGCTCAAAGTGGAATGGGCTGCAATGTTGTCTTGGTGCAACTGTGATCCACAAGGATAATTCAGAAGAATCACAGAAGTGCATAGAAATCAAGTTCTTTTACTTGCCCCAGTGGCCTAAACATATGGGAGAATGAGCAGTTGGAAAACACACAACTCATAGAGCACTGACATGCGGGTTTTACAAAATGAATTAAAGCAATTTATTTTGACATCAAGTATTTTACACAAGAAATAAAGGGGGAAGTAGAGCTTAGGTGGATGTACAAAAATGTAGAAACAATTGTTTTCCACAGGTGTGTCTTCTTCTCAGTTACCTTTCAAGAGACAAGTTTATGTTTAATGTCAGCTGTTGCAACCAGGCTCTATCCAGATACTAGTAACTCATAGTGCTCATGCTCATAGTGATTTCTGGCAATGTCTACCCCACTAGAGATGTAAAATGGGTGAGAGCACTGTTGCATTTACAGCTTTCTCTGTGTTATCATCCCTTCTTTATCCCTAACCCAAAATAATTAGAGTAAAATTGCTCACCTGCCAACATGTCCCTATTGTCCCATTCAGGTAAATGGGAAAATAGGGACATGTTGGCAGGTATGAAATTGTAGTAATTTTTGCACAGAGAAAGGGGTTAGGGCAAGAATGATCACATTGTTGAACTCTCTCCAGGGAGCAGGGGTGTAGCTACAGTTGAGCAGATGGGTTCAAAGAACCCAGGGCCTCCCGCTACAGAGGGCACCCCAGCTCTACCCCTCCCTATTTTCTTCATTATCTCCCTCACTCTGAAGGGCAGAGGAGGAGGCAAACATGGGCCCCCTCTCCCCTAGCTACGCCCCTGCGGCATGGAGTACTCTTTGGAGAACATTTCTGCCAATTTTCATTTCCGTTCTTCTTATAACGTTGATAAAATTTTATAGTAGTTCTTGTGGTTAAAAACACCATTGTAAATTTGGCTGCTGCAGGCCCGGTGGGCAGGGCAATAAAAGCATGAAAACACATGGAAAGCTGAAATTATTTGCTATACTATCACCTATTTTCCTTCTCTAGGGGTTCAGACCTTGTCAAAATCACAATGAGTATTTGTCCCCCCAAAGTTACCAACTGCTTCAGCTGGCTCATGAACTAATACAGTTCTGTGGCAGAGCACTTAACACAGGCCTGCGGCAGGATTTGGTAAAGGAAGTAGAGTGGAAGAGTCAAGAAGCTGTGTTGTTCTTGAAGGAGCAGTGCACAGTTAATTAACTGTGCCTGAACACAAGACTCAACACGTACTTTTTTTCAGCCTGCCCTTGATAGTTGAGTTAAGATGCTTTATTCTGCTGCTTCTGAATTTAAAAAAAATGTTTTAGTTGTTGATTTTGAACATTTTGTGGATGTTTTAATTTTGGTAAATCCCTTTGAAGTCTATAAAAATTTGGAGTACATTTTAAAAAATGGAATAAACCAGAAACCTGTAGCCAACTGGTTTGCTCTATTATTGTTGTTGTTATTATTATTATTATTATTATTATTATTATTATTATATTTGATTTGTATATCACCCTTCCAAAATGGCTCAGGGTGGTTTACAATTAAAACAAACCACTAAAACAGTAAAGAGCTAAAACAAATTAAAAAACAATATAACAATTAACAATTTAAAAACATTTTAAAACAACAAGTAAACAATTACAGTGATTAAAATCATAAAATCGGGTTTCTAATTTTAAAATAAACCAGATATTAAAACCCCCAAAATTTAGGAAGCTGAGAAAGCTTGGGTGAAAAGATGGGTTTTCAGGTGTTTTTTGAAAATTGCCAGAGATGGGGAGGATCGTATCTCAGCAGGGGGCACATTCCACAATCTTGGGGCAGCGACTGAGAAGGCCCGTCTCTGTGTAGCCACCAAACGAGTTGGCGGTAACTGTAGACGGACCTCCTCAGATGACCACAATGGGCGGTGAGGGTCATAATGAAGTCGACGCTCTCTTAGATACCCAGGGCCTAAGCTGTTTAGGGCTTTGTAAGTTATAACTAGTACTTTGTATTTTGTCCAGGAACCTATTGGCAGCCAGTGTAACTCCATCAGTAAAGGAGTAACATGGTCTCTCCGAGATGACCCAGAGACCAACCTGGCTGCCGCGTTGTGAACCAACTGAAGTTTTCAGACTACGTACAAAGGCAGCCACACATAGAGTGCATTACAAAAGTCAAGTCTGGAGTCACCAACAGATGTACCACTGTGTTGAGGTCATAGATCTCGAGAAACGGGCACAGCTGGCATATCAGCCTAAACTGATAGAAAGCACCCCTGGCCACCGCTGCAACCTGAGAAAAGAGGGAGAGGTGTGAATCCAGAAGTACTCCCAGACTGTGAATCTGTTCCTTTTGGGGAAGTGTGACCCCATCTAGAACAGGCAGATCAAAATCATCTCCAGAGTTCTGACCCCGCAAATAAGTACCTCCGTTTTATCTGGATTCATCTTCAGTTTATTCTCCCCCATCCAGTCCATTACTGCTTCCAGGCAGGCATTTAGGGAGGATATGCCAACTCCTGAAGAAGTTGACATGGAGAAGTAGATCTGGGTGTCATCACCATACTGATAACACCCAGTTCCAAATCCCCTGATGATCTCTCCCAGCGGTTTCATGTAGATGTTAAAAAGCATTGGAGAAAGTACGGAGCCTTGAGGAACACCATACTTAAGTTCAGATTTTGAAGAGCAACAATCTCCAATTGACATCATCTGGAACCTATCCGAGAGGTAGGAGCAGAACCACTGTAAAACAGTGCCTCCCACACCCAACCCCCTCAGACGTTCCAGAAGGATACTATGGTTGATAGTATCAAAAGCCGCAGAGAGATCCAAAAGGACCAACAGAGTCACACTCCCTCTGTCAATTCCTAATTGGAGATCATCTATCATTATTTCCAATTCCTAATTGGAGATTATCCATCATTATTTAGTAATTACTCATCCAATGCGTAATTACATCTGTATTGCACTCAGCTTTGATAACTCACTCAATACAGAAAAGGGGGGAAATCAGTGTGTGTGTGTGTGTGTGTGTGCACATGTACGAGCACACATTTTGCACATATGTGCATGCATGTGTGTAATAGGAGATCTGTGCTAGTAAGCCCTGAGAGCTAGACTATAAATCTGCCTTAAAAAAAAATAAAATGTTGACTGTGATGTGTTCAACTGGATGTGCGTGAAATCTTGAATTAGCACTGACAGGACCTTGGCTTGTCTGGATAATTTGCAATCTGACATCTGCTAATTTGATTGCAGGGAAACTTGCTTCCACACTATCAGATGGCTAAACTGTCACATCAGTGTTCAACCAACCAATCTGACATTCTAAGTGCCTTGCTTGGGGTTGATACAGGCTGCTTGATAAGGCACGATGCTTGTGTCAAAGGTCCTGTGTTTGCATAATCTGCCATTAGTCAGGCATTGTCGAAGCTGAGCTGTAGCCAGTATTTGGGAATCAGAAGCCACTGGGCCAGAGACAGAGAGAACAAGCCAAGAGCTAGAACCAGGAAAGACTATTATAACCCAAGCAGAGAGAGCACCAGCCTCAACATGAAGCTTTTTAACCTCTTCCTGCTGAGGAGAGTCAATGGCCAATCTGAGTGGGTGGAGTCACTCCTGTATCTGAGATGCCTTTACCACCTAAGAAGGTACTCCGATGTGTAGTCCTGGTAGCTCACTACGTGGGGCAGCCACACCCTGAGCTGGGGTGCCTGGTTCCACTTTAGCACCTCTTAATAGGCATTGAGGCTCTCCACAAGAGCAGGGGGAGCTCCCGGCCAGGGGTATCCTTGTGAGTCGCCATGGTGCGGAGCCATGGCGCAGCAACACACCACCAACTAACCTTGTTTAAGGGGAGGGGGGATTAAGCAGGCTTGCTGCTGGGAGCCGCATAGCTCTCAGCGGTTCACATGTGCGGGGGAAACCGGGCTGCACTCCCTTAGCCCAGTTTCCACTGTGTGTGAGAATAGCCTCATTGAGTTGCCAGCTTTTCAAAGACCCAATTCACACATATCTGTTACTAATGTCGGTAGGAAAATGCGTAAGCAACTGGGACATTAGCTGTAGGAATCAGGTACGTAATGATTGCTAGGATATCGAAACAATGATTGCGCTTTCTGCTGAGATTACAATTTTGATCACATTTTGATGTTCTAGGCATCTTGCCTACAGAATGCTTTCATATACCCAGCAGAGTACGGGCATGTTCAGACATAGTGTGAAACCTTGGGTAGATGAACCTGTGGTTAATCAGTGGGAATCATCCCACGGACGACCATTCAGCCACGTTTGCACAACCTCTAACTTCTAGGCAGAGGGACACTTCCCTCTTCCTAGTCCACTGAGGTTGCATCCCAGCAAGCTCCATACTGCGCACATTGCCAGACCGTGGGCAAGGTGTTAGGATGTCAGTAAGGTGGCAACTATTGGCCACAAACTTTGAGAGATTTGGGCATCAGTTGCCTGCTCTTGGCAGGGAAAAGACATTTTAACCCTTTCCTCACACCACCTGCATCACTGCTCTTGCAAGAGCTCTGCAGCCATACAGTCTCGCACAAGAACAGTTACTTGTACCAGGGAATGGCACTAGTTTTCTGATATTCTGGGAAGGGATCATGATGACTTCCTAGGAGGGAACATGTATATGAGGTGTTATGATCAGTCAGAAACAGCTTTTCCTTTCCCCCTAAAGAGTGAACCGGAAGTGAACCCTGCCCTTTCCATCAGGCAGTGACTTCTAGGGATCAGCCACTCAGCACACGGTGCCTGGGACATAGATGGCCTGGCGGTAGGAAGTGAGGGGGTTCTTCATTCTGGCAGAAGCAGCCAGGCAGGAGATGAGAGACGTTAGATGGAAGGATTAGTGGGGAGCTATGGAGTTTGCTACCTCATGGTCAAAGCCAGCCTGAAGAATTATCTCAGGGAAGGACATCTGCAGATCTTGGAGAGACAGGATTGCAGGAAGCTTGAATCCTCTGCCATGGATTTGGTAAGTTCAGGAAAGAAGCCAGGGTTTTGGCTTTGGGGAAAGGTTTAGCCTGGGAACTGTGTGTTAGTTAACCGTGTGCTAGGTAGTAAATCAATTAAATAGGTTTCTTTGATTTCGTGCTATTGCAAATCCTTACAACTGGTCTATTGTGTTTTATTTTGTAACATAACCTTCTAAGAAACTCTAGCCTGAGCTCTTTTTTTATCCAACTAGGGGGCTGTAGAAGTCTCTGTATCCTGTAAAGGTGCATTTAAAGGTTCCTTGCAACCGGGGGTGCTTTTTGAATTATCTTTGCAACTGGATAACCACAAACTTTAAAGCATGCCACTCCAAATACCAGCTGGGGTGTTCTCTTGAAATATTCTTGCAAATACTGAGTGTTTCTTTTTACCTGTAACTCAAAGCTGAGAGAGCCTTAGACTGAAGCAGTTTGTAGTATTTTGAATAAAGTTTTTCTCTTTTTGTTCTTTGTATTTCACCTGTCTCTGAGTGGATTTTTAACCCTGCTAACCGGGCAAAGAGGCACCTTTTTAACATGGTGATTCTCTTTATTTAGCAGGGGGAGAGTAACTGGCCGTATCCACCCCCATCACAGTATCTCCAGTGACTGTTGCTGTTGTCTATCTTATGTTTCTTTTTAGATTGTGAGCCCTTTGGGGACAGGGATCCATCTTATTTATCTGTTATTTCTCTGTGTAAACCACCCTGAGCCATTTTTTGGAAGGGTGGTACAGAAATCGAACAAACAAACAAAAACTCAGGAAAAGGGGTTTTTACTCTGGGGCAAACATGCCTCAAGGTTAATTGTTCAGCAACCTACCAAGTTTTCTCACCATGTGGAAGCTGCACATGGAGGGTTTTTTGTATTTTTCCATTGGTAAATGAGAAGGAGAGAGTTTCCTGGACATTGTCATGGCCCAGACCTCTGAGTCAGAGGAGGAGCGGGAGGATTTGGTTGGGAGAGCAGGCTCAGAAGCACAGCAGGAGGATTTGGCTGTGAGAACAGACTCTGAAGCTGAGGTGGAACGGCAGCAGACAGGGGAATCTGAACAGCTGGCAGAGATGAGGGCTGAGGAGACTGATCAGGAGGAAGCTGGAATTTCACTGGTGTTAAGAAGACGTCTCAAGAGAAAGGCTCAATAGGAGATACACAGGCGCAAGATCTCACAGGAGAGGGAATAGAAATGCTGAGTCAGGAAAGCCTGATTGGCTGCCAGTTATCTCGAGCCCTATACCAAGCAAATACTGTTCCTGAGGCGGTACTGTCAGCAACGTTGCCTATCACAGACAGTGTTCCTTGTGCTTATAATTATTCAACCTTTCTTATTTCAGCCTGTCCTTGTTCTGTTCCTTCCTTGCTCCTTTATTTCAGTTATTGCTCAGATATTGTAGAGGGGGTACCCAATTTAGTTTCAAGGGGACTTTATTCTTGTTTCTACTTCTTTATCTTTGAGAGTCATCCTTCGCTTTTGTCTGTGCAGCTAAGCTGCTACTTTCTTATCTACAGAATTTCTATCTTGACTCACAGAAGTGGAGCTGGAGGGATTGTAAATCCTGTTGGGTCAGCCGTGCCAACATATTTACAACAGACACTCACCCAAATTGGGGGGTGGGGGGCAATTCTGTAATAAATTGGGTGTGGTGGCAGCAATTATCAAAGGAATAGTTTTAAGTTTTAAAGGAACAGCCTTTGTTGAGCAAACATGGAGGGAATGATGCAGCATTTTTCTTCCCCCCCACGTGAGCTTGCTTTGAGACAATGGCTGGGCTTAAAACTGCTATTCACTAAATGAGGGCAGGCAAAGGATCCTGGGGTTTGGCCCACTGTAACACAGGATGTTATTGCAATGGCAGAACTGGGCAAATCAGTCCAGGGAGCCTCAACCCACTCCTGCCCCTATGTCAGCTTTCCAGCTGGGGATTAGCCCTCTCATGAGACAGCAGGCCATCAGAGAAAAATAGAAGCACCATATGCTGAAGTCTCCGTCGGACGGCACTCTCATGAGGTAGGCCATCCAGCTATAGGGGTCCCTGCTGATATGGGGCTCCTGGTACCTCTGGTTAATAATAGAACTCATACTCCGTACCATCCCCTCTCCACTCAACTCTTCCAGACTTCCAAGGAGTCCAGTCCACTCCATGTGTCTGAACGGTGTTCAGGTGGGAAGAGTTGGGAAAGACTGGAGATGGATCCTACATCCAGAGCCAAATGGGCTGGACTGGGACCAGTGTTGCAGTGTATGTAAATCAGCCGCTGTGGGGTATCCTGGGGCAGGGCATCTGTGGATTTGAGCAATCCCTGGCAAGCCCTCTGGCCCATGGTCAGGCACTGGTCTCCATGGTCAGGCACTCTCATGAGAGAGTGGTCTTTGGTAGAAGGGAACATGCATCATCGAAGCCTCTGGATGGGATGGTATAAAAATGTAAATAATAACAATAACAATGACAATGACAATGACAACAACAACAACAAAAGCAGGGCTTATGAGCACATTTCTTTTGTCTCGTTGGATAGTTCCACTCATGAGGTATGGCCAAGACCGTATCCTTGTACCCCGGGGGAAGGGCTGGGCCCTACTTCCCCTACAAACTGGTCCAAAAATTAGAACAGAACCACTGAAAAAACCTAGAAGCTTTCTTTTAACCCAGACACTGGGTTATCTCATTGATGGTTGATTTTCCTTTGCCAGGACATTGATAGCACCCCAGTCAACATGTGGATATATATACAGATGTGAAAGCACCCCTCTATACAGTTGGAGGGAGCAGAACCGTCCATGGTAACTTTGAAAATATAGACACTGTCCAGGCATCCAGGGCAATCAATACCCTGCTGCCCAAGCAGGCAGCACACACAATGCTTTTGAAAGGATGCCCTGTTGAGCAGCTGCGTTACATCAGGTGTGTTATTCATGAAAGGGTTCCTTGCACTGTGCCCTTTCTCCTTCCCTGGTTGGAAGATGTCAAAACGTTCTGCATGGTAATTCTAAGTAAAGGTCCTGCATGCCAGGCAATGTGCCAAAGTGTGTATAACAAGTTGCTCTAGAAATCCAATCCAATGGACAGAGAGAGACACCAGATTTGTGGGGCTACATGTTATCTCTGTAATTGACTGGACCACAGGAAGGTTGCCATGGCCAGGCTTTCTGCAAGTATACTACAGATTTAACGTTGATGGGAACTCCGCTGTGCACAGGGTCATTGCCACATTGGTATTTCTGCTAATCCCTGTGGCATCACTCCCCCAATGGCCTGGCATGTGTGTGTTCATTGTGGAGAAACAACCTAGGTGTTCAGTTTTGGGTGTTACCAGGGCTTCATGTGTTTGTGCACATATCTCTGCAGTCCTGAATTGCTGGAGACCTCTTTTGCTGTGCTTGTCTTGTCATCCCATCCTTTTTGTGTGAATGGACCAGGGGGAGGGAAGATACAGGGGAAATGGGCCTTCTCCAATGTGGTTCTTTCCCTTTAAATGGATGAATATTAGTGACACAGCATCCCTGTCAATTTCTAATCAATTACTCAAAGTAGTCCCATTGAAATTAAAAGGAGAAGTTGCTGCTTCCTCACCCCTGGGAACAAAATCAACGGTCTCCAGTGTTAGCCTGTCTCTTTCAGGGGTCCAGCCTACAAGTCCAGCCTCTTTGCATCTGTCTTCACGGCAGAGGATACTGAGCATATACCTGTTCCTGAACCAGGCTTTTCAGGGATGGCGGCTAAAGAACTGAGCCAGATAGAAGTAACGAGAGATGATGTTCTAAACTGTCTGGAAAAACTGAAAGCTAACAAATCACCAGGGCCGGATGGCATCCATCCAAGAGTCCTCAGAGAACTCAAATGTGAAATTGCCAACCTCCTTGCTAAAAGATATAACTTATCCCTGCAATCAGGTTCTGTACCAGAGGACTGGAGAGTAGCAAATGTAACACTGATTTTCAAGAAGGGATCCAGGGGTGATCCGGGAAATTACATGCTGGTTAGCTTAACGTCAGTTCCAGGCAAATTGATGGAAAGCATCCTCAAGGATAAAATTGTAAAGCACATAGAAGAACAGGCTCTGTTGGGAGTGAACCAGCATGGGTTCCGCAAAGGTAAATCTTGCCTCACCAACCTTTTGGACTTCTTTGAGAGTGTCAACAAGTGTGTGGATCAAGGTGATCCAGCTGATATCGTATACCTGGACTTCCAAAAAGCTTTTGACAAAGTTCCTCATCAACAACTCCTGAGGAAACTTAGCGGTCATGGGATCAGGGGATAAGTACATGTGTGGATTGCTAACTGGTTGAAAGACAGGAAACAGAGGGTAGGTATAAATGGAGAGTTTTTGCAATGGAGGGAAGTAAGAAGTGGGGTCCCCCAGGGATCTGTATTGGGACAGGTGCTTTTTAATTTATACATAAATGATCTAGAAGCAGGGGTAAGCAGCGAGGTGGCCAAATTTGCAGATGATACCAAACTCTTTCAGGTAGTGAAATCTATAACTGATTGTGAAGAGCTCCAAAAGGATCTCTCCAAACTGGGTGAGTGGGCGACAAAGTGGCAAATGCGGTTCAATGTGGGCAAGTGTAAAGTGATGCACATTGAGATGAAGAACCCCAACTTCAAGTACATGCTGATGGGATCTGAGCTGTCGGTGACTGACCAGGAGAGGGATCTTGGGGTCGTGGTGGACAGCTTGTTGAAAGTGTCGACAAAGTGCGGCAGCTGTGAAAAAGGCCAATTCCATGCTAGGGATCATTAGGAAGGGGATTGGAAATAAAACTGCTAATATTATAATGCCCTTATACAGAACTATGGTGCGGCCACACCTGGAGTACTGCGTACAGTTCTGGTCACCGCATCTAAAAAAGGACATTGTACAACTGGAAAAGGTGCAGAAGAGGGCAACCAAGATGATCAAGGGCCTAGAGCACCTTTCTTATGAGGCTAGGCTACAACACCTGGGGCTATTTAGTTTAGAAAAAAGACGACTGCGGGGAGACATGATAGAGGTCTATAAAATCATGCATGGCATGGAGAAAGTGGATAAAGAGAAATTCTTCTCCCTCTCCAATAACACTAGAACCAGGGGTCATCCCATGAAACTGATTGCCAGGAAATCTAGGACGAGCAAACGGAAGTACTTTTTCACACAATGCATAATCAATTTGTGGAATTCTCTGCCACGAGATGTGGTGACAGCCAACAACCTGGATGGCTTTAAGAGGGGTTTGGATAATTTCATGGAGGAGAGGTCTATTGACGGCTACTAGTCGGAGGGCTGTAGGCCACCTCCAGCATCGAGGGCGGGGTGCCTCTGGATACCAGTTGTGGGGGAGTAACAGCAGGAGAGAGGGCATGCCCTCAACTCCTGCCTGTGGCTTCCAGCAGCATCTGGTGGGCCACTGTGCGAAACGGGATGCTGGACTAGATGGGCCTTGGGCCTGATCCAGCAGGACTGTTCTTATGTTCTTAAGTACAGGGGTTGGGAAGCATGGGTTTGGATGCAGTCTCCATCCAAACTGACCCCTTTGCAGCACTGGAGTGGGCTGCAAATCAAATCTGTGCTGCTATGTACCACCCATGGGCATAATCAGGAGAGAGGGGGCCTGTGTTCTCCTATCTCCCTGGCGGCCCCTCAGAGTGAGGGAGGGGTGGTGTTGGGGGCCCCTTAGCAGCTGGAAGGCCCAGGTTTTTTGAAATCATCCGCTCAATTATAGCTACACCCTGGGTACCACTCTATTACTGGCTGTCCCCATTGCAATTCTGATGTGCATGAAATCAACAAAACTCAGATTTGAAATTATACATTGAATGAAGTTGCCTTAGATGAAGTCAGGCCATTGGTCCATCTAGCCTCGTATTGTTCATTCTGAATGGCAGCAGCTCTTTGAAGTACCCAGTAGGGGGTATTCTCAGCCTTGTGACCAGAGATTCTTTTGATTGAAGACATCAGAGCTGGAACCTAACCCTTTCTTGTGCAAAGCATCTGTTCTACCACTGAGCTGAAGAGCAGAAATCAAATTATTTTTTCATAAGCATCTTCTGCTCCAAGCACTCTACAGGGAAATTTCCTGCCCCATTCATGTGCTCATATGCGTGGTGATGGCTTTGAGCTCCCCTGCTAACTTGGCAAAGAGGCACCTTTTAACGTGGTGATTCTCTTTATTTAGCAGGGGGAGAGTAATTGGCCCTATCCACCCCCAGAACAGTACCTCCAGTGACTGTTGCTGGTGTCTATCTGATGTTTCTTTTTAGATTGTGAGACCTTTGGGGACAGGGATCCATCTTATTTCTCTGTGTAAATAAACCACCCTGATCTATTTTTGGAAGGATGGTATAGAAATCAAATCAAATAAATAAATAAATAAATAAAACCTTGCTCCTCACAAAAGCTCAGCACAGTTGTGGATCTGCCACATGTGGGCTGTGAGTTTAAATAAAGCCTTGAAGATTTACATTAGAAAGGCAAAGCTTTATTTTGCATTATTTCTTTTCTCAGTCCATAATTAGAAAAAAATTACAGTCGTCCCTTGCCTATTGCGGTTTCCCCAATTGTGGATTTGAGTATCCGTGACTGGGAAATTGTGACCAACCGCGACCTGAGTATCTGTGGTTTGCTGATTTGTAAAATAACATTTTTTTGTTTTGTGGGGGGTACTTTTGGGTGTCAGGGAGTCATTTATGGGGTCAGAAGTTCATTTCTGGGGGTCAGGGGGTAATTTTCAGGGGTTTGAGTTGATTTGGGGGGTCGAAGTGATTTCTGAGAGTATAGGGGTCATTTCTGGGGGTCAGGGGTCATTTCCAGGGGTCAGGGGGTGATTCTTTCCATTTTTTACCTTGTTTTTGGTTGCTTCGCAACACAATCCACCTAATCCCGTTTGCCATTGAAACCAATTTGTTTATCATGAATTCGCCAACTGTGAGCGTTTCCAGGAACGGAACCCTCATGGTTGGCAAGGGATGGCTGTATAACTACCATGCAAACATCATTTGGACACATCAAATTAGGTATGTAGCATACAAAGTGACTTTTCAAAGAATTGAACTTTATTCAGCATTACTGACCCTGGTTAGACTGAGAAATAAATGAAGACAATTATTTCTTAATACAGCTGCTTTAAAAAGGTAGTCTTTAGAATATAACTTTAAGTCAACAGTCTAACCCATCAACAATATTATAACTGAAAGGTTATAGAGCAGCACTAGGACTGTTAATTAAAAACTGGCGCACTCTTCGAGCTGCTGCGCAAAAGCCCGCCACTTTCCGAGTAATGGCAGGTATGCTATCCTCAAGCAGGAAAGCCACTTGTTGGCTAGGCGAATTTCCTGGGAAACGAGCCAACAGTGGAGATATTAGTTCTAAACGTATGTCCCTGTAAAAAGAGCAATAAAGCAAAACATGTTCGATTGTTTCAACTTCCCCATCACCACAGGGGCATAAACGCTCCGCATAAGGAGTCCCACTGTAACGACCTTCGAGGACAGCAGAGGGAAGACATCTACATCTGGCCTGTGTAAAAGCCAGCCTATATCTGGGGATGTCTAATTGTTGCAGATAAGATAAGGGTACCGTGCACAAGGTACCTTGTGGTATCGTTACAGTAGAAACCCGGAGACTTAGATAAATCTTCCTGCAGCTCCGTGTCTAATATTTTCTGTTTCACCAAGGCACGGGCTTGTGATACTTCCATTTTGAGCAGGGTAAATGGAAGCAACCCCAATGTTGCCAGTTTAGTAAGTATTCTGCGTTCCCAGGAGGCATGAAATGAATCTTGTAATGTGAGAGATACTAAACTACCATGGGAGTGATGGATTTTAATCCAGTAAAAAATAGTAAGAATCCAATATCTAGCCTCCACCTTCACTAGACCCGTCTCCAGTCTCAATCTGGCATTAGAGACACAATGGGGGGTCAAAAGTACAGCTCTAAGAAATTTAGATTGAATTCTTTCCACCTGCTGAAAACTAGATAAAGGCCCTAGCTGTGCACCATATGTAAGCTGAGCAAGAGATTTGGCAAGAAAAAGTTTGATGGCAGAGGGTATAAAACACCCCCCCTTACTAAAAAAAACCCCTGAGAATAGCGGATGCACTCCTTTGAGCATTCTGGGACACATAGGAAGCATGTGGCTTCCTAGAGCCCGAGGCATGTAAGAGGACCCCCAAATAATTAAAGGTAGAAACTTGCTGAATAGGGTGGTCATCAATTTTCCAATTGTGATGTTTAGGTTTTTTACCGAGGGCCATGATCTTTGTTTTAGCATAATTAATTTCAAGACGATTTCCTTTACAATAGGAGGCCAATACCCCCATTCTGTTTTTACTTAGTTGACAGCAAAAGAGGAATCAGCAGTGCTTTAGAAAGACTGATTTAGAAAGCTTCAGAAATGATGGATTTGAAATGAGTTGTATACATATACAAAGTATGATCCCCCCCCCCACACTCAAATGTTCAGTTTAAGTACCTGAATATAATTTGAATCCGTAACTGAGTTAACAGTTTGATTTATTGTGAAACATTTGTATCTGGGCAAGTTTCTTTATAAGACTGATGGATTTCCACTTCATTCAGCTAAATTATTGGCTCATATTTTAACCAATCCTGAGTGTATAAAACCAAAAGATGCATTCCCACAGCAGCTATGCTTCCCCATGAAGGGGTGATGTGGTTTTTGCCAATCTCCCCTTCCTTTGCAAATCCTTCTGCAACCCACAAATATGTCCCTGAGGGTTGCATGACAGAGAACCGTTTTCTTATAACTTTGCTATGTAAACCACTTTGTGAACTTTTTTTAAATTGAGAAGTGGATATAAAAATATTCTTAATAATAATTAATACTAATTTGCATCAAAATATTCAAGTCTAGATCCAATCTACTCCCTTTCACGTGCTGTCTTGACACTCTAAAAGCTCTCTTTCTGTCCACTCCTTTGTAAATGTCTCCCCTCAGTGGAGCCTGCCCTCTTCAGGTAGTGAGTCAGTAACCTATGCCTGCCAGTAGTGAATTGGTCCTAGTGCCCCTTGGTCCAGTGCTGGCTTGCATCTAATCTCCCCTGCTGGCATTGCTTCTGCAGGCTTCTCTGAACTCTTGCTGGAGATTTGAGACTCACAGTCTGCAACCAGAGTACATAGGAACATCACTCGAGCCCTTCTGATCAGACCAAAGGCCATCTAGTCTGACCAGCATCCTGTTTCCACAATGGACAACCAGATGTCTGTGGGAAGACCATGAGCAAGGCAGGAAGGCAATATTCCCTGTTGCTCCTTAGCCATTGGTAATCAGTGCTATACTGCCTCACTACTGCAAACTATAATCTGCTAGCTTGTGAAGGGGAGGATGAAGAATAACATGTTCACAATAATCAAAATTGTGGGCTAGTTCTAGGTAAATGAATCAGTGAACAACATGAAAATGAGAGTGCATTGTGAACTTATTATCCTTCAAATTCTCCAAAGGGAGAGTTAAAAAAAAATCTAATTAAGGGAATTAGAAGATGCTAATAGGATGCGCTTGTGATATCATGCATTGATGCCATATTTTCAGCAACACATACTGAGCCTCATGAGCATTCTACCTTAATGCTAATGAATTTCAGTGCAAGATGAATATGTTCCGATTCAGGTTCCCAGCCCACTTAACAGACGCCTAGGAGAGCATTTGACAGACGCCTTCGACTCTCTTAGGATACCATTTCCATTTGTGAGTCTGCAGAGGGCAGCATTCAAGGCCAACGTTAAGCATTCAAGGCTCAGTATGTTCTATGCAGCAAAATTAAATATATCTAAACCCTAATCCTGTGACCAGGGAATCCTGTGGTCAGAAATCAGCCAGACCTGATTCATACATGAATAATGTAGTGCGGCCGTCTGTCTGTCAGGAAAACCTCTTCTGCATGATCAGGTCTCACATAACATCAGCAATGCATGCGTGCTGGTAGAAAATGTTCCTGGTCACAGCATCAGCCACAAGCAGAGGAGTCAGGTCTAGATGTACCCACCAGCCTGGGACCTGAACTTTTAAAGAGCATGTGGTTCTCTCTAGAAGAGCCAAGCCTGCTGAAGAAGAATGGCCTTTGCTAGGTCTGACTAAACCTCCATCTAGTCTTGCAGCCTAGCCCTATTCACATGCCATGTTCATCCCTATTCACATGTTATGTATGTACTGTCTGTGTACGTTGTATGCATGTACAGATCTGGGTCCAGCTACAATTAACACAAAAAACAATCTGGATATAGTGTAAGCATGTATGCGTATACAGCTATTTAGATGATGGCCGACATGATGCACAGCATCTTAGTTATGCTCCAAACTGTGTTGAGATTGCTGTGAACACATAAGTGCTGTGAACACTTAAGGTGCTGTTGAGAATGACTGGCTGTGTCATCACTACCACAGTTACTCTCATTTGCTGCAATGAGAGTAAGGTGGTAGCGCTGATTGCATAGCTGCTTGTTTTCAACAGCATTGGGGCTGCCTTACACAGTCACAGTAGCCCTGATATAGTCCCCACCATTGCCAAGATGCTGTGGATCATGTCAGCCATTATGTTTAACACACAAACAGTAGTAAATTTACTTAAGAACATAAGAAAAGCCCTGCCAGATCAGGCCCAAGGCCTATCTAGTTCAGCATCTTGTTTCACACAGTGGCCCACCAGATGCTTCTGGGAAGCCCACAAGCAAGAGGTAAGGGCATGTGTATATGTGAGGTTGGGGTATTTTACCCCAATCTGCATTATTTTACACTTGTTAACATTGAACCACATTTGCCATTTTGTTGCCCACTCCCCCAGTTTGGAGAGATCCTCTTGGAGCTCCTCGCAATCTCTTTGGATTTCACTACCCTAAATAGTTTGGTGTCATCTGCAAATTTGGCCAACTCGCTGCTTTTCCCAACTTCTAGAACATTTATGAGCAAGTTGAAGAGCACCAGTCCCAGTACCGAGCCCTGCGGGACCCCACTTCCTTCCTTCCTTTTAGAAAATTGTCCATTTATTCCTACCCTCTGTTTCCTCTCCTTCAGCCAGTTACCAAGCCACACATAAACCTGTCCCTTTATCCAACAATTGCTGTTTCCTCAAGAGTCTTTGATGAGGAACTTTGTCAAAAGCATTTTGGAAGTCCAAGTATACTATGTCAGCTGGATCACTTTTATCCACACACCTGTTAACATTTTCAAAGAATTCCAAAAGCTTAGTGAGGCAAGATTTGCTTTTGCAGAAGCCACACTGGTTCTCTTTCAGCAGGGCCTGTTTTTCGATATGCTTAACAATTTTATCTTTGAGAATGGTTTCCATCAAATGGTTTTCCATTTGCCTGCGATAGATGTTAAGCTAACCTGCCTGTAATTTCCCAGCTCTCTCCTGGATCCTCTTTTGAAAGTTTCTTATCTGTATCCCTACATTTGAGGAGCCTATACCCAAGTTCACTTTAAAATGTATGCAGGTGCAGTCCTTCATACAAACACAGGTCCATGTGTGCAGACACCGGCACATAAGTGCAACTTAATGTCTGAAAAGTGTTTTTATCTCAGGTTAACTGCATGTTTTAGAGAAGTTCGCAACTGGAGCAACATGGAGCTAGGCACCCCTTAATGTTCTTGCTCCCCAACGTTTGCTAATCAGAGGTATACTGCCACTGAATGTAGAGGCTGCATCCAGTTGTCAATAACAACTGATAGACCTATTGTCCACAAGATTGCATGGGCCTCCAGCAAAGCCCTCCAAGATAGAAGTTTTCATTATGTTTTGGTTTCATTATGAATCGCCTTGTTAGTTTCATTGTTCATTCATGAAAATTCCATTCATTTAGTTACCAATCCCTTGCTGTTTTGTTCATTTTCATAGCTCCCATTTGTTTTTCTTTCCCGTTGCTTTAGGAAACAATTGGCAATTTAAACAAAGAAGTAATGAAGCACGTTTTGTTGCATCACACATTTTCATAAATTTGGTTTGTTTCCCTTGTTGCTTTTATGGGAGACCCTGGTGCTTTGAAAAGGCTGCATGTAGAGAAAGGGCTTGTAGGGTACAAAAAGGAACCCTTTCCTGAAGACTCTTGGGACAAGAGTGATCCAGAGGATGGCTTGCATTTTGTGCCCCCCCCTCCCCGGGCACTTTACCCACAATCAAACCTTTAAAATCTGCCCACTGAAATGTATAGAGACAGTGGCCAACATCCTGCACAGCACAGCAACATAGAAAGCTGCCTGATTCCAAGCCAGACCATTGGCCCAGTATTGTCTACACTGACTGGCAGGAGCTTCTCCAAGCTTCCAGGCAGGAGTCTCTCTCAGCCCTACCAGGAAATGCCAGGGATTGAACCTGGGACATTCTGCATGCAAAGCAGATGCCCTCCCACGGAGCTAGAGCCCTGTCCTCTGATATGCCAGCATATGCCAGTGTAAGGGACCTGCCGAGGCTGCTACATAGTATGAAAGGCAGCCCCAATGATTTTGCACAAGAGGCTAGTTGCACAATGACTTAGAGCAGTGTCCATGCAGTTGTGCACGCTCCTTCCATTAGAAACACAATCAGCCACACCTGAGACGGCAATCTGTTAGCCAATCAGCGGGAACACTGAAAGGCCTGAAGGATCCTTTGACTCTCATATCACAGGCAATGCTCTTTGTTCTACTAATCAGACTCTAGAATTTAACTCCTTCCTCCACACTCACAGCCAGTCCCCATGACCCACCCACCATGATCTTTCAAACTATAACCGCACTTCCCAAGCAGCCTATGTGGCTGCTGCTGCTGCTTTGATGGTGGCATGCCGGAGGGAGGGAGGGGAGGGGAGGGCAGGAGGAAGAGAAAGAGGTCTGGTAGCAGAGCTGTGAGAAGTTTCCCCCTATATCTGGTGTCTAAGATGCCGCTATGCAGCACAACAGATGTGTGTAGACCTGGAGAATATAGTGTTCCCAAGGGCGTCTAACATCTAGAATAGCCCTTGGAAAGCTATATTTCCTAGGTCTACCAGGTGTGCTGTATAACAGTACATCACACACCAGGTAAGTGGGTATGGGGGGTTAGTAGGTGTGAAGCAAAGAGGAAGAGACTTTTGGGGAGTTTTCTGGGTGAGAAGTGTATGGCAAAGGGTGGGGTGGGGTAGGGTTCAGACCCCATCATGGCGTTTCCTCTGAGAGATAGCTAAGCATATTCCAAACCAAACTATTTCAAACTCAGCTGAGTTCACCCATCACTACCTGGAATGAAGGGTAAGTTGTATTAGATAGTATTGTGGCGGGTGGGGGGAGGAATCTCAGTACCACAATCCCTTTGTCTCTTGTCATATTTACTTCCACCCCAAATAAGCTTGACAAGTACTGTGTTCCAGCTTCGTTGCCAGCCATCTGTAAAAAATGAAATCTCATTTTAAGGCAAATTCCGTTCTAAAATTGATGGCTCAAATCAATCAGCCTGTAAGACGCAGATGTCATTTGCTTCTTTTAATTTTTTTTACAGGTTGCAGAGACAGACGAGAGATACTGCGAACGTTTTCTGCTTTGTTGTATTTTGTACCTGGTGATCTGACTTGTCTCTTATGCAAAAGAGTTAGAACACCCTGACTTAATTTATAAGCTACAAAAAGAACCCGGTTAATGACATTTTGACTGTGATCATAAAAAAGGAACTTTATTTTACTTACTTTAAGGCGTCAAATGAACTTGTTGCTGTGGATATGAATAGACTAACTCAGCTCTGACCTCTGGTCTTACTGCTATGAGTTTCAGGGAAAGAGAACAAGCTATGGAAATACTGTCAAAAGCACATTTTTGTGCACAAGTTCATTGTCATCTGTGTTGAAGGGGGTCGTTTGCCTTCTGGCTGTGAAGAGGATCTTCAAGCTCCTGTGATGGAAGAAAAGATTGCATTTATTTGCAAGTGTTAATGGACACTTCTAGTATCTATAATTCTCCTTTCAAAATCCATTACAATTCCCTGCCCCCAGACAATGGAAGTGTAGTGTGTGGCACGTCTGTGTGTTCTCTTGTCTGCTCTGATTCAAAGATGATGAGCTGTGCTCCCATAAACATGCTTGGTAGACGGAAGAGCGTCAAACCATTTGACATACCACCCTTTACTTTCTCCCCTGCTGTCCTGCATGCCTGGAACTTTCCCCCTGAACACCGATATGATGCCACCTCTATTACTTCCTTCAAGACCCTCCTCAAAACCTAGTTTTGCTATGAAAACCTTGGCTCCTTCCAAATAACAACAACATGCAGGCAGAGGCGCTATTACCCCTGGACTTTGGGGCCAAAGTCCGGGGCCTCCACAGTCCCTGCCCCCCCCAATCCTCTTTAGTTTGTCTTGGGAGGTGTGGTTGCCCAGTGGAGCACAATGATGCTTAATTTGCAGGGGAGGAGGGGCCCTCCAAAGGCCTTTAGGTACAGGCTCCAAAATCATCTAGGTGCACCTCTGCATGCAGGATATTGAAAGCTCTTGTGAAAGTTCCAAGCACAATCTTAACTCCTGGTACATTGTGGTGCTCCCTCTCTCTTTCTCTCTCTTTGTATATATTTATATATACATGTACCACGTGAAACACATGTACCTGCATCTCTCCCCCGCCACCCGTGAGTGCAAAAGCAACTGGGGCCAGAAAAATGACAGGAGAAGAAAGCAGCCCCTCCCCACGACTATTTCTTCCCTCAGCCTACAAAAGCTGCTTTAAAGCCAGGGAAAGGAAATGCAACTAGCACAGTAACATCTCTTTCTTTCAGTGTGCTCGGTACAGCCATTTGCAGGTAATGGAGCGTCATCAGCTGCTAACAGAATTGACTGAGAAGAGCTGAATAGTCTTTGTTCTCGCCTGTAGTTCTTGAAACTCATGCCTGAGTTATTTGGCAGATACTTCTCACAAATTTTTGACATGAATCACAGGAGATAGTTAAAGACAAAATAGGCAACAACAACTGATGGGAATAGCTATTAAACCAGAACTATTCTCAGTATAAAAACGAAATAAATTCAGGAGGATTCATAATGCATTTTAGTGATGTTCTTGCCATTTTGTTCATGATACCAGGTCCTGTCAATGTCCTTCCCAATGTTCATCTCCTAAGCCTATGTGCTTGCAAATACAGGTGAAACTCGAAAAATTAGAATATCGTGCAAAAGTTCATTAATTTCAGCAATGCAAATTAAAAGGTGAAACTGATATATGAGATAGACGCATTACATGCAAAGTGAAATAAGTCAAGCCTTAATTTGTTATAATTGTGATGATCATGGCGTACAGCTCATGAGAACCCCAAATCCACAATCCCAGAAAATTAGAATATTACATGAAACCAAGAAAACAAGGATTGTAAATAGAACAATATCGGACCTCTGAAAAGTATAAGCATGCATATGTATTCAGTACTTGGTTTGGGCCCCTTTTGCAGCAATTACTGCCTCAATGCGGCGTGGCATGGATGCTATCAGCCTGTGGCACTGCTGAGGTGTTATGGAAGACCAGGATGCTTCAATAGCGGCCTTCAGCTCTTCTGCATTGTTTGGTCTCATGTACCTCATCCTTCTCTTGGCAATGCCCCATAGATTCTCTATGGGGTTCAGGTCAGGCGATTTTGCTGGCCAATCAAGCACAGTAATCCCATGGTCATTGAACCAGGTTTTGGTACTTTTGGCAGTGTGGGCAGGTGCCAAGTCCTGCTGGAAAATGAAGTCAGCATCCCCAGACAGCTCGTCTGCGGAAGGAAGCATGAAGTGCTCCAAAATCTCCTGATAGACGGCTGCGTTGACCCTGGACTTAATGAAGCACAGTGGACCAACACCAGCAGATGACATGGCTCCCCAAATCAACACAGACTGTGGAAACTTCACACTGGACTTCAAGCATCTTGCACTGTGTGCCTCTCCATTCTTCCTCCAGACTCTGGGTCCTTGGTTTCCAAATGAGATGCAAAAGTTGCTCTCATCAGAAAAGAGGACTTTGGACCACTGATCAACAGACCAGTTCTTTTTTTCTTGAGCCCAGGAAAGACGCTTCTGACGTTGTTTGTTGTTCAGGAGCGGCTTGACAAGAGGAATACGACATTTGAAGCCCATGTCCAGGATCCGTCTCTGTGTGGTGGCTCTTGATGCACTAACTCCAGCCTCAGTCCACTCCTTGTGAAAGTCCCCAACACTTTTGAATGGCCTTTTCCTGACAATCCTCTCCAGGCTGCGGTCATCCCTGCTGCTTGTGCACCTTTTTCTTCCACACTTTCCCCTTCCACATAACTTTATATCAATGTGCTTTGATATAGCACTTTGGGAACATCCAACTTCTTTTGCAATTACCTTTTGAGGCTTTCCCTCCTTATGGAGGGTGTCAATGATGGTTTTCTGCACAACTGTCAAGTCAGCAGTCTTTCCCATGATTGTGATTCCTAATGAACCAGACTGAGAGACCATTTAAAGGCTCAGGAACCCTTTGCAGGTGTTATGGATTGATTAGCTGATTGGAGTGGGACACCTGGAGCCTACTGTTGAACATTTTCACAATATTCTAATTTTCTGGGATTGTGGATTTGGGGTTCTCATGAGCTGTACGCCATGATCATCACAATTATAACAAATTAAGGCTTGACTTATCTCACTTTGCATGTAATGCGTCTATCTCATATATCAGTTTCACCTTTTAATTTGCATTACTGAAATTAATGAACTTTTGCGCAATATTCTAATTTTTTGAGTTTCACCTGTAGAGAGACATCCTAGCCTGGGATATGGATATGTGTGGGAGCAGAATTGTGTAAACTCAGAGAAATATATTCAGTTTCATCAAGATTATTTTAGTTTCCATAGATATTCCTACACATATTTTGCCTGACCAGAACCTTGCAAATTTGTCTCAAATGTTACTTTAGATGGAATTCCATGGTACAGTTGTCATATTCTGGCTTTCCAAATCCAGGTGCCTAATTTGCATATTATGTAAATTGGCTTGAAAATATTTTTTGAGCAGAACAGTGACTGCACATTTTGCTCCACAACTCCTCTTTTACAAGGGCTAGAGTTTAGCTTTAAAATAAATAAATAAATAAATAAATAAATAAATAAATAAATAAAATTAAGAGCTGAAATTGGAGTGAATCTGAGTGGGCTAAGCAATCTGGGTGAGATGCTTAAAATCTGGGTGAAACCCAGAATTTTGGGGGGCACAGCAACTCTATTCCATGGCAACTGAAGAGATGAATGAAATCACCCGAGAAATGTTGTGAAACTTATATGAATTTATTTAACTTCCTTCCAACTTCTGACAGTCAATGGCGGCTGGTGTGGGCATTGCTGGGGAGGGCAGAGGTGGGAGGCACCTTTAAGTGTAAATTAGTAGGTGCTTACCTCCCATAACACTGCACCCAAAAGCTCATCCCAGGAGCTGCACGCCGCCCAGCACCCACTGCGACGGTGGATAGTCTCTGCCACTCAGCTGGTGAAGACCATTTGTGTGGCCAGAAAATGGCCAGCTGAGTGTTGCACTGCTGCTGGGAAGAGCTTTCAGGTGTTGCAGTACAGGAGGTAAGGACTTACTAATTTACACTTAAAGGTGCCTCCCACTGTTCCCTCCCTCCAGCGGCACCCACACCAGCCACCACTGCGATATTTTGATTGATCAAGGCTCTCCAAATTCATCTCTGATTTTGCTTTTGGTGAGATTTGGTGTTCACCCTAAGTTGGGTCATAGGAACATAGGAAGCTGCCATATACTGAGTCAGACCATTGGTCTATCTAGCTCAGTATTGTCTTCACAGACTGGCAGCGGCCTCTCCAAAGTTGCAGGCAGGAATCTTTCTCAGCCCTATCTTGGAGAAACCAGAGAGGAAAGTTGAAACCTTCTGCTCTTCCCAGAGTGGCTCCATTCCCTGAGGGGAATTTCTTACAGTGCTCACACTTCTAGTCTCCCATTCATATGCAACTGGGGTGGACCCTGCTTAGCTAAGTGGACAAGTCATGCTTGCTCCCACAAGACCAGCTCTCCTCATTTATAATATGAGTCCAAAGAAGCCAAAATTAAGGATAAAGATAACATGGCTCCATCACTGTGCCCAAGATTCTATAGTGGGCCTTGAGTTACTTAGCAAACTAAGGGAAATCAGGTGGAGATAAAGGTCATTCATCACCACCACCACCACTCCAGTCTAGTTAAAGGGAGGAATTGCATGAAGCTCAGCTGTGCCATGGATGCCTCTTTACACCAATAGGCCAGACCAGGTCTGGTGATACTCCATGATCTGGTCAAAGACTTCCAGGGCAGACTGACGTGCTTTCCCACGCTACTAAGAGACTGTTCTTCCCAGCTATGGACCACCTTGCCTTTCCCTATCCTCATTTCAACAAGAGCTGGATCTGATGCACAGTTAAAAATAGCCAAGTGTTTCAGGCCACAGCTCTTGACATAAGGCAAAATCTCTGAATGAGACACAATAAAATGTTTTTGGGATGCACTATGGCCCCATCCAACTTTCTATCTCTAGCTGGATGTTCTCCAATGGAGAAGAAAGACTCAAGAGGAAAAGTGCTCTGGGTAGGTAAAACTGACCATCTGGGCAATGTGGTAAACTTGGTTTTGGATGGGGTTACATTCCCACTAAAAGACAAAGGGGCTATTCTCACGATTAGCAAAAACCAGGCTAGCCTCCGCTAGCCCGATTTTTGCTGGTCATGAGAAGCACCGGGCCCGACTGCGAGCCTGGTGGTTCTAGAGCAGGTAACCCGCTCAAGTACCCTTCCCCTTAGCCCAGGTTTGTGGAGTGAGTGCTCTGAAAACCTGGGCTATCTGATTGTGAGTCGCTGTGGCACGCCATGGCTACTCGCGAGTAGACCCCCGGAGGGGAGGGGAGAAGCCACCTCCTGGCTCCGGGGGTCTCCCCAGTATGCCCTGCACGCTCGCGCAGGGCATACTGGGGCTTCCGGGTGCCACGCGGCCCCCGAGCTCCCCAGCCCCCGCCGGCTCCATCACGGACCCGGCAATCGTGTGGGCGGCCAATCTGGCCACCCAGGGCTCCTTCCCCGCACACCCTGCTGAACCGGGTCTCACTGATCGTGAGACCCTGTCCAAAGTCTGCAGCTTGGGAGTGCTTCAGAACCTAACTCCATCTTTGGAGGCACAGGTGGTGACAGTGTGCAGAAGTGCTTTTTACCAGCTATGATGGGTGCACCAGCTGCGACCCTACTGCGACCTGACCTCAGTCATTCATGCTTTGGTGACATCCAGATTGGACTACTGCAATGCGCTCTATGTGGTGCTGCCTTGAGGATGGTTCTGGTGCTTCAGCTGGTCCAGAACGCTGTTGCTAAGAGGCCTGTGGGCACAAGTCGCTTCAAGAGCGTTACACTCATCCTGCGGCAGCTTCATTGGTTACCAGTCCACTTCTGGGCTAGATTCAAGGTGCTGGTCTTGACCTTTAAAGCTCTACATGGCTTGGGGCCGGGGTACCTGTCAGACTGCATTCACCCTTACAAACCTGCCAGGGCCCTCCGCTCAGCATCTCAGGCCCTGTTTGTGGCCTCACCACTAACAGAGATCTGGCTGGTAGGGACTAGAGGCAGAGACAGGGCCTTTTTGGTTGTGGCCCCTCAGCTTTGGAATGCCTTCCCAGAAGAGTAATACTGTAAGATATTTAAAAGCCTCTCTAAAAAGATACGTCCAGTTGTTTCTTAAAAACACTAAGGGAGGGAGCATGGTGAAGCTCTTCTGGGAAGGCATTCCAAAGCTGAGGGTTCTGAAGCACTCCCAAGCTGCAGACTTTGGACAGGACCTCTGAAAAGTATAAGCATGCATATGTATTCAGTACTTGGTTTGGGCCCCTTTTGCAGCAATTACTGCCTCAATGCGGCGTGGCATGGATGCTATCAGCCTGTGGCACTGATGAGGTGTTATGGAAGACCAGGATGCTTCATTAGCGGCCTTCAGCTCTTCTGCATTGTTTGGTCTCATGTCTCTCATCCTTCTCTTGGCAATGCCCCATAGATTCTCTATGGGGTCAGGTCAGGCGATTTTGCTGGCCAATCAAGCACAGTACACTGTATACTTTTCAGAGGTCCAATATTGTTCTATTCTACAATCCTTGTCTTCTTGGTTCCATGTAATATTCTAATTTTCTGGGATTGTGGATTTGGGGTTTTCATGAGCTGTACGCCATGATCATCACAATTATAACAAATTAAGGCTTGACTTATCTCGCTTTGCATGTAATGCGTCTGTCTCATATATCAGTTTCACCTTTTAATTTGCATTACTGAAATTAATGGACTTTTGCACGATATTCTAATTTTCCGAGTTTCACCTGTATTCTCTGCTTTTATTTGTTAGGATTCTTAGTGTTTAGCATTTTAGATTTTTACTGAAAACTTTTGATTTCTGTTTTAAAACTTGTTATTTTAATTGTTTAGGGGTTTTTTTTGGTTTAGTTATTTTAATTGTGTTTTTAGCCTGGTCTTTTAACTTTTTAACCTTATTAACTTTTTATCTTATATTGTGTCTCAAGTCACCCTGAGGATGGGGTATAAATAGTAGTAGTAGTAATAGTAGTAGTAGTAGTAATAATAATAATGATAAAAAATAAAAAGACACAACAAAGTAGTTGCAAGAATTATTTATTTCCAGCAAGCAAGAATTGGTGGAATCATCTGACTGAGAAGGTCATAAAAAATGAAGAAGCAAAAATCCTTTGGGATTTTCAAATACAAACATTTAGTGCACAATACGCCTGATCTGACAGTTATCAAGAAGAGTTGGGTTCTGATAATTGATATTGTAATCCCAGGGGATAGATGAGTCGAAGAAAAACACCAGTTGGAGAAAAGCCAGCCGATCGCAGCCGCTCTAGGCTGCGCGGCTTGTTTGCCCTCAGCCCCACCCCCTGGAGCACGTGGCACTGGGAGCTAGCTCCCATTGGCCCGGCTCCGTCTCGGAGGCGGGGCTAGCAGCAGTGAACCGGCAGCAGGCCTGTGCCGGCTCAGTCCTTCCCTGACCGAGCAGAAGGAAGGACGTGCTGCTGCTCGGCTTCGGGGCCTCCACGTGGCTGGCTGGGTACCCGAATTGGAAGCCGGAGCAGGAGGCCCACGGGAGCGGAACGTCGGGGAGCAGTGCAGCGGCCCTTCGAGCGAGCAGCGGATTGGAGCGGCTCGGCGGCCAGGGCCTCTGTAGCCCGGCCGCCTGTGGTAACGGGCTCTGGGGGGATCACAGGAGAGGCTTTTAAGTCCTCCTCGGAACGGCCTTTGATCTTCGGGCCTCTCCACACAAGGGCTTCTAGGCCCCGGCAGGCCCAAGCTGCCCAGCATCGAGTGAGGGCAGCAGGCCGCCCCAGGCCCTCAGTAGGCCGCGCCAGGCCTTCAGCGGGGGGGCAATTGACTAACCCGGTCATCTGGGGGGAGGGTTGATTGGACGTTGGGGGTGTTGGCTTGAACTGTGTGAACCCCTTCAACCCAGGGCCCATTTAGGCCTTCTGCTAAGGGCGGCCTTTGCCTTTATTGTCGGGCCTGTAGGGCCTAACCCCCCACACACACCCATTTTGGGGGCCTGCATTGACTAGGCCTCCCTGGTGGGCTCGTGGGCCTCCCCTGCCGGGCCTAAGCTCCATTTGGGGGCCTTTCAGTGGGGCTGGGCCTTACCACGGCTAGGTGGGGCAGGCGCTGTGACTCATAGGCCTTCCTTGCCAGCGTAGGCCTCAGTCAGGCCTTGCGCCGGCCAGGTCACTCGTTTACGCACTTGAGGGCAGGGTACAGGCCCATAAGCTTCATCCTTTGGGACATGGGCCCTAAGAAAGCCCCAGTTAAGAAAGCCCCAGTTAAAAAGGGTGGGAAGGCTCCAGCCAAGAAGGGTGGCAAGCCAACGCGGCCACCTAAGAGGCCAAACGCACCCGCCGAATCCTCCTCCGACGATGAGGGCGATTTGGAACTGGGCGCCATCAGGGCGTTTATAGCACGGCTGCAGGCCCTTGAGAGGCAGCGCACCACTCTAGAGGGCGACGAGGCGGGCGGGGGGCCTTCGGGGGTGCCCCCACATGCAAAAAAGTCAAACAGGGTGGAAAAGAAGGCAAAACTAATGCAGGGCTTTGCTGACCGTCTAGCAGCTTTGGAGGCGGCGGCGGGAACTGCCCACGAGGAACCAGCGGGGATCACGACACAACCGGCGGACTCAGGACCAGGAGACGGCAGGGACGACAATGGTGAGTCCCCACAGGGGGCCTGGCCGTGGGGACTGCCCTTTAGCACCCCCTACGGACCATACGGGTGGTTCCCAGGGCCAGTTAACTGGGCATCTCCACACGCCACCTGTAATCAGGTCTGGCAAGGGGGGAGCGCTGCTTTGCCCACCCAGGGGCCAACGGCGCAGTTCAGCTCTGCTTGGCATACTGGGGATGGGCCCGTACCCTTGGGGGACCACCTCCTTCCAGCAGTTAAGGAACGGATTTGGAAAGGAGAGTGCATTGACGTGTTCCAATTGCTCTTCAAGGAGCCGGAGCCACTGGAGAAGGAGGGGTCCCAGGGGAAGGACAAGGAGAGGACAAAGCGGAAGCCCATTGAGCATAATTGGGCAAATTGGGTTTCGGGGTACACAATCTACATGGGTGTTCTGATGCAGAAATATCCAGAGCGGGGCCCCGCTCTTGTTAAGTATTTTGATATTATACACAGAGCCTTCATGGACTTTGCTGGTAATGCCTGGGAGCGCTACGACCAAGCGTTCCGCGAGCGCGCCTCCAGCAATGCGGGTATATCCTGGGAAAGGCAGCACCCCGAGTTATGGCTTCAGATTATGACACCCGCGAGGCCCTTGGTTGGCGAGCGCGCCGACAGCGGGCACCTCATTTCCAAAACACCGGCAGCGTCAGCGGCTTCGGCCTCAGGCGCACAGGGGGTTCAAGGTCCCCTGGTGTGCTGGGAATTTAACAAGAACGGGAAGTGTGCCCGCTCCCCGTGCAAGTACCGGCATGACTGTGGCTTCTGCGGTGGGCGGCACGCCAGTATCTACTGCCAGCGGGCCAAAGCCCTTAGGGGAAAAGGGGGATACCAAGGCCCGGGAGGGGCAAAGGGCCCAGCAGCCACGGCTGGAAAAGGGCCCCAGCCCAATTAAAATCCCGGTGCTCCGGAGGCTGCTGCGTGACTACCCCAACAGGGAGCGCGCACGCTATATTGAGGACGGTTTTGTGAAGGGGTTTAGGATTCCGTGCCAATCCAGGCGGGTCCATAGTTTTGCACGCAACCTAAAATCGGTTAGGGGGATGGAACACATAGTAGCGAAAAAGATAGCCAAGGAGGTGTCTCTGGGGAGGGTGCTGGGCCCCTTTGACAGGCTGCCACTGCCAACATTGCGGGTATCCCCTTTGGGCGTGGTCCCTAAGAAGGCGCCGGGAGAGTATAGGCTTATCCACCACCTGTCCTACCCAAGGGGCAACTCGGTTAACGATGGGATACCGGCGGACCTTTGCTCAGTACGGTATACATCGTTTGATGAGGCTGTGGCCATGATCAGGGGCTGCGGGCCTCGGGCACTGATGGCGAAGTGCGACATTGAATCCGCCTTCCGCCTCCTGCCCGTGCACCCTGATGACTTTGACCTTTTGGGCTTCGCATTTAAAGGGGGATTTTACATCGACAGAGCCCTCCCCATGGGATGCTCGGTCTCCTGTGCGGCCTTTGAGGCTTTCAGCTCTATGCTGGAATGGGCACTGCGCCGGAGGGCGGGGCTACGCTCCTCCGCTCACTATTTAGATGACTTTATTTTCGGAGGAAGGGAGGGCTCTGGCCAATGCCTACACTTACTGCGCTCATTCAGGGCACTCTGCGGGGATCTGGGGGTGCCACTGGCTAAGGACAAGACAGAGGGCCCGACCACGAAGCTTACATTTCTGGGGATAGAGCTGGACACGGTGGGACAGCTCTCACGCCTCCCCGGGGACAAGCTCGGCATCATGAGGGAATTGCTCAGGGAATGCAGTAACGCTACGCAAATTGCAATCGCTGGTTGGCCACCTGAACTTCGCTTGCAGGGTGGTGGCTCCAGGCCGCCCCTTTCTAAGGCGCCTGTGTGACGCCATGGTGGGGTGTAATCGACCCCATTTCCTCATTAGGGTGTCTACCGCCATGAGGGAGGATATGGGGCTCTGGCTCAGGTTCCTGGAGTCCTTTAATGGGGTGTCATTCTGGCGTTCTTCCCAGCTGCTCGAGGCCGACTTCCAGGTTCAGTCAGACGCCGCGGGCGGCCTTGGGTTCGGCCTGTACCTGAGAGGGCGCTGGTGCGCGGAACGATGGCCGGGCAGCTGGTCGGAACGGGGAATCACAAGGGATCTCACCTTCCTCGAACTCTTCCCCATTGTGGTGGCGGTGCACATTTGGGCCGAGTCCTTCAAGGACTCGGTCGTGCGTTTCTGGTGCGATAATTTGGCCGTGGTTCAGATTATTAATAGCCAGACTTCCAAATCACAGAGGGTGATGGGGCTGGTGCGGGCCCTGGTTCTAACATGCCTTCGCCATAACACGCTCTTCACCGCCCAGCATGTTCCAGGGGTGCAGAACGAGGTGGCAGATGCCCTGTCTCGCTTCCAGATGCAGCGCTTCCGGAAGCTGGCACCTGGAGCCGCCAAGGAGCCCGAGCAGGTGCCCGAATGGTTGTGGAACCTTGGGATGTAGAGGCGTTTAGGGCCATCCAAGCCTCCATAGCGCCCAGGACACGGGTTGCCTACGACAAAAGGGTCAGGGCCTTTCTGCAGTTTAGAGCTCAGGTAGGATTGGTCCATGTGTGGCCTGTGCCGCCGGAACAGCTGATGCAGTACCTGGTGCACCTCCGTGCCCAGGGGCTGGCGGTGAGCACCATGGCCGGCCATTTGGCTGCGCTGGCTTTCTTTGGGAAAGCAAGGGGCCTCCCCGACCATTCTGGGGACTTCAGGGTCCGGCGCATGCTGGAGGGCTGGGCGAGGGAGACGCCCGTGCAACCTGACCGACGTAGGCCGGTCACCCCAGAGGCGCTGCAGCTGGCACTGCGGCAACTTGCCGGGGTTTGTGCGTCTCCTTATGAGGAGGTCCTGTTCAGGGCGGCAGCCTTGGTTGCTTTCTTCGGGGCCTTTAGGGTTGGAGAGATGTTCCCCAGGAGCAGGTGCGGCCCCACGAGTAGGGTACTTCAATTCAGTGACCTCACCGTGGGTGCTTCCCGGGTGGTACTGCACCTTAGGTTTTCAAAAACAGATCAGAGAGGCAAGGGGCAGAGTGTCGCGCTGCATGCCGCTGGCGACCCGGGCTTGTGCCCAGTCCGTGCACTGGAGGACTACACGGAGGCCAGGGGTTCAGCTATGGGGTGCCTCTTTATCCACGCTAATGGGCGCCACGTGACCCAATTCCAGTTTTGGGCGGTGATGAGGAGAGCCTTTGTGGCGGCGGGGGTGCCTACCCAGGATCTGGCCCCCCACTCCTTTCGGATTGGGGCGGCTTCCATGGCTGCTCGGATGGGTTATTCGGGGCCGGAAATCCGGCGGCTGGGCAGGTGGCGGTCAGCGGCTTACCGCCGATACGTGCGGTAGATGGGCGCATAAATTCTGCCCCACCCCACCCCCACCCACGAACCATTTATTTGTGCCACTCCTAACGCTTTCTCCTCTTGCGCAGGGCCTCAGTCGGCTGGGCCGAGGGCGGCCGGGCAGCGCGCAAGAGTCCTCATACTGGGCCATTCCTTCATTTTCTGGGCACGCAAGTGGGCGCAGAGCGCCGACCCTGAAACCCAGCTTGGTTTGGGGCGTTGGGCCACTGTGGAGTGGCTTGGCCGGCGGGGCATGCGGAGGGCCCAGTTCCTGCCGATGCTGCACGAGTTCCTGGAAGGGAATCCTGTCCCGGATGTCCTGCTGCTGCATTTTGGAGGCAACGACCTGGTGGACCAGTCTGGCATTTCGCTCTCAAGACAGATTGCCCAGGACCTGGTGGTCGCCCTCTCCTGGTGCCCGGGGCTGGTGGTCATCTGGTCTGACATCACTCAGCGGCGAGTCTGGAGGGGGGCGGTGAAGCAGAACAAGGTAGATAGGGCTAGGCGCGGGGTGAACGCGGCCATGGCGCGCTTCATCGCCTCAAAGGGGGGTGGGTGCATCCCACACAACGACATCGCGTTCTCGCTCCCCCAGTTATTCAGGGGTGATGGGGTGCACTTGTCCCCCCTTGGTATGAGGTATTTCTTAGACGATCTGCGGCTGGGGTTGGCAACAGTGCTGTTAGGCCTGTGGGGTGGCGGGGCGTCAAGCTAGGCTGACGCCCGCTGTGGCGGGCACAGTGCGGAGGTGAGCGGCTGATGCGGTGCGGCACCTTAGGTAAGCTTTAGCTGTAAGGTGGAGGGGCAGATCCCTTGAGGCTTTACAGATCAGGGATGCTGCCTTGCTCCCACCTCCCTGCAACCGACACCCTTCCGTATGGCTTTACAGCGTCGGACAGGTGATGTAAATTGCAGGGTCCTGACCTTAGGTCGGCAACGAAGGGCGCCCCCTTCTGGAAGGTGGGCCGCCTGGAGCCGAGGTGTCTGTGCCATGAGATTCTAGGGCAGGGGTGGCCACGTGGTGCCCCCCCCATCCGAGCCCGCACTGTTGCTGCTCTGAATGCCAACCCCAGCTGCCGTGCCTGTGCAGGCACTGTCTTAAAACCTTGTACCCCTAATAAAGTGACCAGTTCCTCCATAATACTTCTGTGTCTGTGTCTCCTTGGGTCTGGGTGCAATAACTAAATACAAGGACCTTCAGATTGAAACTGAGTGGCTCTCGAAAAATAAAACAATAGTGGTGCCAATAGTTGTTGGTGCCCTTGGTGCAGTACCAAAAGAACCTGAACACCATCTTGTCATCTTGGGCATCAATAAAATTACAACACATCTACTACAGAAGGCCACACTACTCGGGACAGCACGAATACTACGGCGATATCTTTCATTTTTCTTTAGTTATCCTAGACCAGCCTGCTCAGCTTAGGCCCCCCAGCTGTTTTTGGACCACAACTCCCACAATCCCCAGCCACAGTGGCCAATAGCCAGGGATTATGGGAGGTGTAGGCCAACATCTGCAGGAGGGCTGAAGTTGAGCAGCCCTGTCTTAGACCCTTGGAAAGGGCCCGATAATTAAAGTATCAAATCTAGTCAATAACATCTGGTAGACTGTGTATAAATATCATAATATAATACAATCATACTTCCTAGTGTTCATTATTAACTTTATAAATGTTTTTTTAAGGCAAGCTTTGATTATGTGTTTCTGTTGAAACTTGGCTATCAGATATTGCTAATTAAATCCATCTATTAACAGGGATATATACAGCTCCTTGACAGGGTCTCCACCCAGGTCTGCAGCAGGGTCTTTCCTAGTCCAAGGGAAGAGAGGGAGGGGGAAGTCTGGAGGCTGGGCTGTCCTTAAGGGGATCCTGTGTAGTTAATCCACTGTGCCTGAATATAACACAGCTGAATGCAGCTCATTATCCCACGATGTATGTACATTAAGGGGAAATATCAAATTAATACTGTCCCTGCTGTTAATTGATCTAATTCAAACTGATAGAGCAGGTTCCATCACATGCCCTGATATTTCAGGCTGGGCTTAATGAGGAGTCCCCATACAAATCAAGCCTGCATTTAAAGATTATGTTATGGCAGAAAGAGAGGGAGGGAAGCATAGCTCCATCTGCTAACAGTGCAGACTGGCAGCCCTGGAGTCAATTCCGGCCACCTCATAGGAGGGGATCCTGGCCCTCAGTTGCCAACTAGAGACAAGCGGTGATGGTTGCGACCTTATTGAATTTCAATCAAGGTATGTTCAGAGTTTGCCCATTGCTTTACTTGTAAGGAAAAAGAACACTGAGCAGAATCAAGTCCATACCCGGCTGTCAGGTCCTGCCACCTCTCCGAACCTGAGTCAAATGGGACCTTGCTGGAATAGAAAGAGGAGCCCCTACAAACTCCAGGACATTCTGGGACCAGGAAGAGTTAGCTCTTCCTAATCAGGACTCTGCGGCAGCTGCAGTGATATCCTATCCTTAGATTACATGGAATCCAGAAATTTGGGAATATACCCCATACCTGGGTTCTCCTGTGCTACAGGACCTTCCAACATTAACTTTCTAGACCCAAAAATAAAAATGGGGTGAACCTGGAGAGAAGCCACCATGAGAAGCTGGCTCATGAGAACACTCATCTGCCAGCACAAAGACCTCCCCTTTGCCAAGGCCGTCCCTAGGGGGGTGCAGGGCTGAGGGCAAATGAGCATGTGCAGAGCCTCCTTAACATCTCATATCATTACAGAATCATACTGATTGGTGACATACAGTGTAAATAGTGTGAGTGACATTTTTTGGACATGTCCAACCAGCTTGGACATAAAATGCATTTCTAAAGAAATAAAAATAAAACGAACAACACATACTTCACAGTTCTCAGACCTTCGGGATTGCAAATCAGCTTGAGCATAGTGCATTCATAAATAAATAAATAAGTAAAATATTGTTTGTTCCAGAAGTTTTTGTAATTTTCTGCCACGAAACAAGCACTTTTTGGATGTTTTATTTTTTAAAAAACCAACAGTTTGTCCAATCCACTTCAATTTAGATATACCTATTCCTGCCACACTGCCCTACATCTCTGCTCAATACCAAAGCCCTATACCAAGACATTCTAGGACAGGTGATCTAAAGGCTGGGGCAGAAAGCGGGGCATTTTACCCTTTTTTATGAAGACAAAGGGCAGATTCTTCCATATGGGGGTGGAATGATGATCTAAGGGGGAGGGGTTCAATTCTAGACATTTTTGTAATTTTCTGCCATGAAGCAAGCACTTATAGGACTTTTTGGATGAGGCTTTTTAAAATAAAAGAAAAAAAATTAAAAACCAACAATGAGACTCTTCACACGATTCGTATGAAGAGCCTCTAGGGGGGTTGTGGGGTGAGCGGGCTTAGCCCGCTCTCCCTGCACAAGAGCAGTTGTCTGCTCTGGGTGGCCGCAGCGGCCACCCACACGACTGCCGGCTCCGTCACGGAGCCAGCCGAGGCTGGGGAGTTCAGGGGCCACGTGGCCCCCGGAAGCTCCAGTACGACCTGCACAAGTGTGCAGGGCATACTGGAGAGACCCCCGAGCCGGGAGGCTGCTTTTGAGCCTCCCGGCTGGGGGTCTACTCATGAGTAGCTGCAGTGCGGAGCCACACCGCCGCTACTCATGATTAAAAAACCCGGGTTTGCCTCATTTTAAGGAGAGGGGTACTGTAGCGGGTGACCCGCTTTGATGGAACCAGGCTCGGCTGTGAGCCCGGTGAATCTGACTATCAGTGAGGAGTGGGCTAAGCACCCTTAGCCTGCTTTCCACTGATCGTCAGAATAGCTTCAATTTGTCCAATCCACTTCAATTTAAAGATACACATTCCTCCCACCCTGCTCTACATCTCTGCTCAACACCAAAGCCCTATGGCAAGCCATTTCCTAAATATTCAAGGGGAAGGGAGAGAACCACAAAAAGGAAATCACATCATACCTCCATTACTAAGGCTGGGCAGAAGGTTTGCAGAGAGTGCTGAACACTCTCTGCCTGCCTGCCACAAGTCTGCTTGCTTCTTTCCTGAGCTTCAGGCTTCGGGGAGGTCTGCATGGATGTCTCTCGGGAAGCCCCGCCCACCCACCAAACAGCTGAGAGGTGGAAAGAGGTGGAACTCTAGCATCTTGCCTGGGAGCCTTTCAAGCTGCACAGACACAAAAGACCAACTGCTGGGGAAAGGTAAGTGGCTAGGACTGGCGGAGAGAGGGGGGCAGGCTGCACTGCAGTGTGCCCAGAGTGGGGCCTGTGCCAGTTTAGGGCTTGCCCTGCCCCTCACCAAGCTCTGCACCTGAGCATAAGGCCTGATGGAGTACTTCTAGGATCAGTGGATCCCAGAAGCACTGAGTCCCCATCAGGGCATCAACATTTACTATAAGTATCTGTTGTATTCTATCCACTAATCTTTTCCAGTTTCTTTGTTTGGACATTTGTCCCAGGGGGAATCTTGTAGAGTGTGGGGGAGGAGTCAGAAAGAAAAAGGGAGGGAAAGCAGAAGGAGAAAATGGAGTTGTTGCTGAATAAACCATTAGTTACTGTAAATCTGTTGGGAATTATCTCTGGTAAGGGATACCCTTCTAATATAGCAGAATGCACAGAGGCACAACACAGTGGAGTCTGCCCAGGCATGCGTGTATGCTGAGAGTAAAATATCTTGGAGCCAGTTCATAGTTTCAAATCAATATAAGGAGTATTTATTAGTGAACTCCATTCTAGATAGGAAAGTGGAGAGATAGGATCTCTAATCGATCTAGCTAGCTGGATGCACATGGATGCATCTCTGCACACATGGTGTAGGGAGAGAGGAGCATGGGTGGTTGTAAGAGAGAAGAAAGGGAAGGAGGAGAAGGAATTGGAAGTGGCAGGCAGGAAGGAAGTTAGTCCCTAAGAGTAGCAATCTGCATACCAAAGGGATAGTATCAGAGCAGTAGAGAAGGGATGACCAATGTCTTGACCTCTCTAGCCCTCTAACTCACTGGTCTGTCCCCCTCATGAGACATGCGACAGTGCAAAATCCTTCACCTCCAACAAAATTTTCACAGGATTTCCTTGTCTGTATAAAGGAAGTAGCTATAAAACATTTGCAATGAGATTTTGAATAAGCTAAGCATGTGAGCCTGCAAAACTTATGGATGTTCCTGCAAAATGTCCCCTCGTTTCATTGCACCAATGGGCCTACATTCCTGAACTGCTTTCTACTATTGCTGCTGCTGATTGTTTCTCCAGCTTCCTGATCTGCACAACCTTGAAGCTTATTTTCCCTTATCAATCCTGGACTCTGTTGTTCACTGGATGCCCACTAAAGCATGGCTCAGATCCCATCGCCACCTTTTTTCTTGTCCACCTCAGGAGAACTGCTCTTCCTTGGAAACAATGGAGGTCTTATTTCTGCAATTACTATGCAGAGCCCTAATTGTACTGCAGGAAAGCAGAAGGCAATATTGCTTCACTGCCCTGAAGGCCAAATAATATATAATCATTTGCCCTTTCCTGCTTACTTGGAAGGGGATGCCAGTTCTTATGAAGCTGCTCTTCAAGCCTCAGATTATAATTTCAACCCAACTTTGAATGTGTTTGCTGAATGTTACAAATTCTATTCTAGATCCCAACTGCCTGGTGAATCTATTGATCACTATGTCACAACATTGCATACCTTAAGTGTAACTTGTGAGTTTGTCAACTTTACTGATGGGCTGATCAGGGATCAGATTGTTATGAAAACAAACTGCTCCAAACTGCAGGGGAAAAAACTGCTATTGGAGTGGAAACCTACCTTGGATAAAGTTATAGAGTTGGCTTGGAGAGTGGAAAATGCTCTTCACTTGCCAAATTACTCTCTTTGGTACCGCAAAACCAATACTCCAGAGATCCAGGCTGTTCGGTCTAAAGCCTTCCAAACCCAATCTTCTTTTATGGCACTGCCCCAGAAAGTGGTAGCACAAGAAAGGAGGAGTTACCCTTTTCAATCTGGCTTCTGCCCTGGATTTGGGACAGAAACGGCCTTGATAACTTCAGTGTTTCTCAAACTTTTTGGAGTCAAGGACCGCTAAATTCTTCGTGCAGAGTTTCAAGGACGGCTACATTCTTCATGCGCCGTTTCCCAGACCAGCAGTTAGTAGAGGGGTTTCAAGTCTATCTATCTATCTATCTATCTATCTATCTATCTATCTATCTATCTATCTATCTATCTATCTATCAGACTTCTCTACTGCCCAAAACTTGCATCTCTGGGCAGTTTAGAATGAAAATAATATAAGCATTAAAATAATTAAATTTGGAATCTTTTGCAAACATGGAATATTAGGGGTTCTTAACCTTGGGTCCCTCAGTTAAACTCCCATAACCCCCAACAACAATGGCATTTGGCCATTATGGCTGGAGATTATGGGAGTAGAAGTCCACCAACATCTGGGTACCCAAGGTTGAGAACCCCTGAATCTAAAAGCCTGGGTGAACAAATTTGTCTCCAGTATGTCTTCAGTATGTGCAGGGTGTGGGTGGAGGTGCTTGTGATTACTCAATGGAGAGGGGATGTTGGGCCATTAGAAAAATCCAAAAGCTACATGGGGCCAATGAAAACAACATACAAGCAAGCCCCACTGATGCAAGAGGGAAACAGCGTTCCCTCTCAAGGCGCCTCAACCACAACAGGCAGCTGGGTTTCAATCAACCAAAATTTGGCTGCAAACAATGAACATGCAAGAACCAGCAGCCCTTCAAGTGGCGCCCACTGCCATACTTTTTCCTCCATGCCCCCGCACTGCATACAGTTTGAAGCTGTAAAGATAGGGAATAAGATAGCTGTAGGAAGATCTCAGCAGCACGTGGAGGCAAGGCACAAGAAGGGTCCCATGTCTCCGTGATACTCTTCCTCTTCTGTACCATGTGCAAAATTGAGGAAGTGAGTGCCTTGATTTCAGTTGGGGGGATGGTTTGACTCCCAGTCAGGGACCGGCACTCAACCCTTCGGGGACCGGCAGCGGTCCAGGGACCAGTGGTTGAGAAACACTCCGTCTAGTGGACAACCTATGCCAGAAGCTAGACAGGGGCAGTGCATGCCTGTTGGTTCTGCTGGACCTCTCAGTGACATTCAGTACCATCAACCATGGTATCCTTCTGGACAGCCTCTTGAGTATAGGAATTGGACATGCTCCTTTTTTGGGGTGGGGTCCAGAAGGTGGTGCTGGGGGAAACTGCTTGGCTCCGTGGCTATTGGCCTGTGGGGTCCTGCAGGGTCCAGTTTTGTCCCCCATCCCCATGCTGTTTTTCCCGGTGGCCATTCGCTCCTTAGTCTCCATCACAGTTTTTAGAAAGCATTGAAATCTTGGCTTTTTGCCCAGGCTTTTATATGATTGTTCCTATTGCTGCTGCTTCTTGTATGGTCATATTGCACTTGTTTTTAATCTTTTAATCAGATCTGTAATTTTGTATTCTAGCTGATATTTTAATTCTGTCATTTTGGTAGTCTTGTTTTAACTTTTGTGTGAACTTCCTTGAGATTGTTTTAATGAAAGGTGGTATAGAAATTTAACAAACAAATCAACCAACCAACCAACCAAACAAACAAACAAACTCCAACATAGTTGGGGATTGTCATCCATTACCCAATATCAATGAAATGCTGCTTACTCTGAAAGAGGCCTCCGTGTTCACAACTTTGGACTTGTCTTCAGCCTATCATCAAATTCTACTCAAAAGTTCTCATAAATACACAACCTTCATTACCCCGAGGGTCTTTTTCAATTCAAAAGACTGCCCTTTGGATTAGCCTCTGCAGCTTCGGTATTTCAGTGAATGATGCATGCAATTTGGGGGACTATGGATGTCATACTTTCAGGATGACATTTTAGTGTATGGCAAAACTATTGAGGAGCATTATGCTAAACTAAGAGAAGTCTTAAGAAAACGTTGGCAACACAGATTTACTATCTCTGCAGAGAAATGTCAGTTGGTGACGTACACACTTGGTGACGTACTTGGGACACACAATATCTCAGAGTGACGTACATCCCAAAACAGACTTGGTGAAAATCATTTGGGAAGTATCAGAGCCACACAACAAGGATGCAGTTTGCTCATTTTTAGGACTCTGTGAGTATTACTCTAAATTTGTTAGACAATTTGTCTCAAAAGTTGCTCCATTGCATCTTCTTTTTAAAAAGAATGTAGCATTTAACTTGAATGTATCCAGCAAGCCTAGTTTGATAGTTCAGACTATCATATTGGCCATTGCTGAAATCCCTACTCTCACTTCTTTTGACACCAACACACACGCTAATGTAACCACTGATGCTTCTGAATATGGTTTGGGTGCTGTCTTGACCCAGCAAAAAGGGGACTGGGAAGTTACAGTTGCCTTTACTTTCAGAGTGCTTACTGCTTTAGAGAAGATTACTGCTTTAGAGAAGATGTATTCTGCCATACAAAGAGAAGCTCTAGCATGTTTCTGGGCAGTGAGGCACTTCGGGTCTTACTTGTGGGGCAGAAAATTCACATTATCGTCAGACCATAAACCCCTATCTGCTTTATTTACGACTTGGGGATCAAATTGAGCAACCCCAACAATAGCCAAATGGATCACCAGACTTAAGGATTTTGATTTCCTGTTGGAATATCTTCCAGTTGTTCGGAATACAATTGCAGATTGTTTATCTCGACTTCCACTTCCATGCCATGAGGAGATCCCAGAAGAAGAGGTGAAGGAGTCATAATTATGCAAATAGCTTCATCCACTCATGGAGTGATCACATCTTTTGAATGGAAAGTGGCCCTCAATGCTGATCAAGTGCTTACTGAACATAAACCTTACATAACTAAAGGATGGCCATGCAAAACAAGGTACCTGGACACCTTCAAGCATGAGCTTGACTAAAAGGCGAATCAGAGAAAAGTTTTGGTGGCCAGGTATGGACAAACACATTGAAAATGTAACATGGCACTGTATGGCTTGTGCTCTATGTGACAAATTGCAGTTTACCACACCCTTGTCACCTGTAGAGTATCCCAATGGTCCCTGGAAAAAACTTGATCTGGATATAATGGGTCCTTTTGATAACCAACCCGCAAAGCAAAGATTTGTTATAGTGATGGTGGGTTACTATTCCATGTGTCCAGAAGTTTCATTTGCCGACAACATTACTACAAACAAGGTGATCCAGTTCATGGCTGCAGTTTTTGCAAGGGAAGGTCTTCCTAAAGTACTACTGACTGACAATGGGACAAAGCTTACCTCATATGAAATGGAGCAATATTTGCATAACCATGGGATAAAACACAAGACTATTTCCTTGTGCCATCCTTGAGGGAACAGCTTAGTGGAAAGAATGAACTGGTTGGTGAAGGAAAGTTTATAACCGGCTACTATGCAACAACAACTCTGGAAAGAGGCAATCCGTGAAACTCTATTTGCTAATCAAACTACTCCTCATTACACTACAGGAAAATAACGATATGAACTGCTTAGGGGATGCAAAGCTACCACCAAACATATCCAATGGCAACAACTGATAGGGCTTTCCATGCCATCTCACCCTGAGGATGCAGAGATTCATGATTGAGTAAGGGAGAAGCAACAGAAATGTAAATTGTATAAAGATCAGAATCGGGGTGTGAAACAGCAAACATTTCAGGTGAGGGACTTTGTTCAAGTATGTCTGCCTTAAAAGTAAGAAAGGAATGTTCCTGATATTATGAACCAAAACAAATAATCAAAATCTGAGGAGATCTGGTCATATAGGATGATGGAAATAAATGGAACAGTTTGAGACTTTCCATCATGCATTCTATGAGACAAGACAGAAGAAAGTCTGATCTCAAGAAGAGGAATTTGATCTTGCCTTCAGTTTTGACCTCATAGATGAGGCTGATGAAAGTGATGGACCATCCTTGGTACCAGAAGAAAAATCACAAACAGCTCCTGCCAGAGAACCCAGGACTTAGAAGAAGTGTGCATGACAGGAGAACACCTAAATGACTTCAAGACTTTGACACTAGATTTTAAATCAATTCAATGTTTGGTTGTCATAAAGGGGAGGGACATGTTGTATTCTATCCAGTAATCTTTTGCAGTTTGTTTGTTTGTTTGTTTGGACATTTGTCCCTGGGGGGATCCTGTAGAGAATGTGGGGGTGAAGCCAGAAAGGAAAAGGGAGGGAAAGCAGAAGGAGAAAATGGAGTTGTTGTGGAACAAACCTCAATTAATTAATTAATTAATTAATTAAAAGATTTAATATAACACCCTTAATTAAAAGATTTAATATACCACCCAATTCACAGACTCAAGGCGGTGTACAAAGCAAGAACAACATCTGAGTTTTTTTTAAAAAAAGATTTTAAAGGGCAAACACCTGGTGGAAAAGAAATGTCTTCAATAACATTTTAAAGGCTGAAAGAGAGGCAGAACAAATCTGGTGGTGGGTGGCGGGGGGGGGGGAGAGAATTCCAAAGTGAAGGTGTGGCAACAGAGAAAGCCCTTCCACGGGCCCTAGTATTATGCCCCAGTACTATGGACCTCTCTGAGACCAGGGACCGAAAGAAGGGCAACCTGAGAAGATCTCACAGGACGGGACAGGACTGGCCAGGAGAGGCAGTCCTGAAGGTACATAGGAACATAGGAAGCTGCCATATACTGAGTCAGACCATAGGTCCATCTAGCTCAGTATTGTCTACACAGACTGGCAGCAGCTTCTCCAAGGTTGCAGGCAGGAATCTCTCTCAGCCCTATCTTGGAGATGCTGCCAGGGAGGGAACCCGAAACCTTCTGCTCTTCCCAGAGCGGCTCCATTCTCCTTAAGGGGAATCTCTTACAGTGCTCACACTTCTAGTCTCCCATTCATATGCAACCAGGGCAGACCCTGCTTAGCTAAGGGGACAAGTCATGCTTGCTACCACAAGACCAGCTCTCCTCTCCAAGCAAGTAAGAAGGTGCTAAGTCCTGGAGGGTTTTAAAGGTAAGAACCAGCACTTTGAATTGGACCTGGAATCAAATAGGTAACTCTGCATAGGCAAATAGGTAAATCTACAAGGGATTTTCCTCGTGTGTGTGAGGGAAATATCTATAAAACAATGTCCTCACTTGCTGCCTAGCAGTTAGCACATGTCCTGGACCCTAGCTGCATTGTTGGCCTTCTGTCCTCCTCTGTCTCTGGAATAGTTCCTCTGTCTCTCTTGTAGCACTGAAGTGATGGTTTGGTGGAGTTGCCAGAGCCCCAGGTGCACACATGATCCCTACTTCCAGTCTTGGGAAAGATATTCGGCATGTCATGTGAAATTCGGCATGTCGTGTGAACTTACCAATCTTGGCATACCCTGCCCTACTTGTGGCACAGAGCCTGCCATCTGTGGCTTAGATTTGAAGTGAGGGACAGATATCCAGTTCTGTGTCATAAGTGTGGCAGGATATGTCACAATTGGTGGGTTTCCACAACCTGCCCAGTGATCTCAGCATAGCTTATCTGGGGCCAGAAGTAGGACTCATGCATGTGACCCAGAGCCCTGGCAGATCTACTGAACCACTGGTTGAGCACTACATGTGCAACCAGCCATCCACATGTGGCAAGGCACACCCTTCGCTTGAGAACACCTTTCTGCACATTGCAGTGGAGCTGATGGGGCAGGAGAGTCATGTTTAGGGATGGAGCTCTGCATATGGTCACCTGTTTGAGACTCTTCCAGAACCAGTTCGGTGTCCTCCTTTCCCAAATGCTTGATTTTCTAATGTGACCAAATAAGCCCCTATTCGACAGTCAAGGAAGGAAAAAACAATGTGCCATCGTAAGCCACTGAAGCAGCCAGCACAGGTTCAAAGCACATGAGTGCCCATCTGACGAGGCTCATGTGGCAACAGAGAAAGCAGAGCAAGAGGTTTGCTTGGGACAGATGGCAGAGAGAAAGCAGCTGTTCACTCGGGCAGAGCCCTGGAACAAGATGCTTCTTTCCCGTCCGATGTCACATTCTGAATCTCCTCGGTCATAAGGCTCCTATAAATGACCTGATTGTGAATTTATGGAGCAGGCAAACGTCCCTGCAGGCCCCCTATATCTGCTGTGCTAGCGGTTTCTTTTTTAGGATCTGCCTGTGCGTGTGTGGGGGTGGTGCTGAGGGGGAAATAAATGGCTGTTGCTTATCTGCATGCATTAATTCAGTTCGGCACATGCAAGCCACAGATTGCACATCTTCTAACATACAGTCAAAATATAAAAATAAAGTCTGGGAGGCTCTGGGGTGGGGGGAGGGAAGAACCTCCAGCAAACCTTCTGCATTGTCAGACGGATTGCAAACTTTTCAGATGACAAAGAGCGGCTTGGAGGGGGCATTTTTCAGAAGGAAAATCATGCAGGAAAAGGGGTAAAGCCCTCCCCCTTTTACCATTGTCTCCCTCCAACTTGGGGCCCTGTGACTGCTTTTCACAAAAATGTAAAAAGATGGGAGATCCAATCATGGGAGGAGAGCTGGTCTTGTGGTAGCCAGCGTGACTTATCCCCTTTGTCAAGCAGGTTGGTTGTATATGAATGGGAGACTACATGTGTAAGCACCGGTCAAAGATATTTCTCTTAGGGGATGGGTCCACTCTGGATGCAGAAGGTTTTGAGTTCCCTCCCTGACATCTCCAAGATAGGGCTGGGGGGAGAGACTCCTGCCTGCAACTTTGGAGAAGCTGCTGCCAGTCTTGTGTAGACAATACTGAGCTAGATGGACCAAGGGGCTGACTTGGTATAAGACAGTTTCCTATGTTCCTATTTTCACCATCTCATCCAGTTTAGCACCAGCTCAAATCCCTGCTGAGCCCTGAAGCTCACTCGGTGATTCTCTCTTAGCCTAGCCTGCCTCACAGGTTAGGAATTTAAGGATGAGTATAAAATGAGGAGGCCTATATTAGGGATGTGCGAAATGTTTCGGGTACAGAACGATCTGTACCCGAAACAGCCAATTTCGGGTGATTCGGATCTGAACCAAATCACCCTTCTAGCCCTCCGAAATTTTTCGGAGCCGAAACGAATCACCCCCGTTTCGGCTCTGAAATATCTGTTGTTTCGGCCCTCCATTTTGTGGCCAATAAATGCCTTCTTCTTCCCCCTCCATTTTGAGCAATGACGTCTATTTGAATTTCCCGCCTTTTTGCCTCCCATTGACTTCAATGCAAAAAGGTCTGATGTGATGTCAACTCGAATTTCGGGTCCCAGGGGCAAAATAGTGGGGTGGGGTGGTAGTACCTAATGGGTGGAAGCTACCACCCCAATTGCAGAGGGATTGGGCAAAGGGCTGATTTTTGGTGAATTTTTGAAGTTTTAGTGTCTTTGGGGCAGATTGGGGGCATAACGTGGGATCTGGGCCAAAAGGGTGGGGTGGGGTGGTAGCGCCTAATGGGTGGAGGCTACCACCCCAATTGCAGAGTGATTGGGCAAAGGGCTGGTTTTTGGTGAATTGTTGTTTACGTGTCTTTAATGGAGCTTTCAGCAGCCCCATAAGTGCACTTGGGGGGTGCTGGGGTGGCCCAGAGCGAGTGGTGGTGTAGTGCACATAGGGTGCCAACCACCCCCATGGGTTTCTAACCCATGGGGTACAGTGTTCTGTTGTTTCTGAGGTATTCTGAGTGTAGATTCTATGATAGCAAATGAGAGTGGATTCATGGTGTCTCATTGAAAATCTCATTTGCTATCATAGAATCCACACTCAGAACACCTCAGAAACAACAGAACCCTGTACCCCATAAGTTAGCAACCCATGGGGGTGGTTGGCACCCTATGTGCAATACACCACCACTCACTCTGGGCCACCCCAGCACCCCCCAAGTACAGTTATGGGGCTGCTGAAAGCTCCATTACACCTTATGAGGAAAAACCTTAAAGACGCGTAAACTTCAACAATTCACCAAAAATCAGCCCTCTGCCCAAATCCTTTGAAAAAATTCAGGTAGCTTCCTTGCCCCTACCTGGCACTACCACCAACCCCACACTACTCTAGGCCACCCCTTTCCCCCTGACGTGAAGCGATACACCCTCCATTATACCTAATGGGGGAAAACCTTAAAGATGCGTAAACTTCAACAATTCACCAAAAATCAGCCCTTTGCCCAATTACTCTGCAATTGGGGTGGTAGCCTCCACCCATTAGGCACTACCACCTCACCCCAATCTTTTGGCCCAGATCCCACGTTGTGCCCCAAATCTGCCCCAAAGACACTAAAACCTCAAAAATTCACCAAAAATCAGCCCTTTGCCCAATCCCTCTGCAATTTGGGTGGTAGCTTCCACCCATTAGGTACTACCACCCCACCCCATCTTTTGGCCCCAGGACCTGTTTTTTAAATCCAAATTGATTCGGATTTGGATTTGGATTAATTTGGATCCGAATCGAATCGGGGGTTATTCGGAAGGGCCAGATTCGGATACAAAATGAATTGGAGGTGTTTTGATTAGGATCCGAATCGAAACACCAAAATTTCGAATTGCACATCCCTAGCCATATACTGCTCAGAGCTCCTTGTAGGCAAGGCAGGATAAGAACCAGATAATAAATAAGTTCTCTCCCCTCACTTCTTTAACGTGATGTAAACCACACTTGTGTCCTTGTAGCTTTCTGCTTCTCATGTTCCTCACCATCAGGGTGGAAGATGGACTTGTAGCTCAGTGGTAGAGTATTTGCTTTGCATGTCGAAGGTTCCAGGTTAAATCCCTGGCAGCATCTCCAAGTAGGTTTGGGAGAGACTCCTGATTGAAACCTTGGAGAAGCTGCTGCCAGTCGGTATAGACAGTTCTGAGGTAGGTCAACCAAGGGTCTGACTCAATGTATGGCAGCTTTCTAGATACTTAGGGGAAACAAAATGGACAGCAGGATGGTTGCAGGACCCAAGCAAATTTCACTGCTTATTATGAAGAGCGAGAACTTGAAAGAAACCTATTATTATTATTATATGCATTTATTTATTTGATTTCTATACCACCCTTCCAAAAATGGCTCAGGGCGGTTTACACAGAGAAATAATAAATAAATAAGATGGATCCCTGTCCCCAAAGGGCTCACAATATAAAAAGAAATGTAAGATAGACACCAGCCACAGTCACTGGAAGTACTGTGCTGGGGGTGGTTAGGGCCAGTTATTCTCCCCCTACTAAATAAAGAGAATCACCAGTATTTATAATAATATTTAATTCCATCATTTAAACAGTGGAAGCAACAGAGGATTGAGAGAGAGAGAGAGAGAGAGAGAGAGAGAGAGAGAGAGAGAGAGAGAGTGAATAAGGGATGAATGTGGACCAACACAGCTATACATGCTTGAGGATTGTTTCTTTTGGAAGTGAAGATCAGGGACAGATGTCACTTGTAAACATGTTTGGCCCAACATGTTTTTTCCCCTTTTTTGGGGTGGTGGTGGTAAATAATATCAGCTGCAGGGGTCACAATATAGATAGGGATTGTGGTGTCAGAAAAGGGTTAAATCCTGCTTCTCCTGTGCCACAGTCCCAATCAGGATTGGGGCCTCATGGCTGCTGTTTACCACCCCCACCCCCCGCAAAACAAACAAATAAAAAAAGACCCAAGGCCAAACAAGTATTGAAACTCACATCTTGGTTGACACTATGGACTTAAGTTAAATAATTCATGGAAGATATGATGTGTGTTGAACCTCAAAGTGGTTGACACATTCACTCCCTGAGGCTCTACACATGATCCTAAGCCTGCTCTCCGCGCACATGAGCAGTTGTGCAGCCCTGGGTGGCTGAATTGGCCACCCACACAACTACCGGCTCTGTCATGGAGCGAGTGGGGCTGCAGGGATTGGGGGCTGCTTGGCCCCCGGAACTCCCAGGATGCCGCACACAATGGGGCATTCTGTGGTGGGGGACCCCTGATACCAGGAGGCTGCTTGTAACCTCCCAGTCGGGGGTCTACTTGTGTGTTGCCGTGCACCATGGCGTCACACGAGCAGGAAAATAATGTTAACGGAGCGCCTGCTCCATTAACCTCATTTAAGGGGAGGGTGTTTTAGAGGGGCTAGCCGCCTTGGGACCACCGGTTCACCTGTGAGCCCGGTGGTTCCCACAATCACTGCTTTCCAGTGATTGTGGGAATAGCCTCCCTGTGTATTGCCTGGAAGGGGAAACAGGACTAAACCCCCTCGCTCTACTCCTGCTGATGTCTGTGCATTCAACATTAGGCTGAAAAGGGACTAAGTGTATATGGCTGTGCATATGTAAGTCTCTTCCATGAACTGGAAAGCTGGTAGTAGACCTCTGGCAGTAGACACATTTCTGAATGTGCAGAAATGAGGACTGAGGGTGATGGGTAGTGGGCATGGTCCTGCTTCCCCCTCCTTGTGTTCAGCGAATGAGGAACATTGAACACTCTTGATTATCAGAGGAAGGCTCCACACAGGTGTTGATAACTATCAGATAGATTTAGATGGTTATAGAAAGCTGCCTGGCAGGGCTTTGACCATCCACAGGCCTACAGGAGGATTTCTCTTGGTTCAAGAGAAGAGTCCAAGGAAGGAGGGAATGTGGAGGCTGGACTATTATCTGTGTGCAGTTAATTCACTGTGCCTGAATGCAATAAAGAAGAAGTGGGATTTGAGGAGTGACTTCTTCTGTGTCACTGAACTGATTTCAATGTGTTGCATCTGATTTACACCTATGTGAAAACGAAAAAGGACTTGGAGTCCTTCACCAGTAGCTCACAAAAGGGTGGGGGAGAAGCATCTGTTAAGATTGGTATTCTGCTCTGTGACAGTTTGGTGACAGCTGCTGACATCTTGTCATTCTTGTAAAGTATTCAACTTCAGTCGGTTCACACTCACAAAGAAAGAATGCCAATCCAGAGAGGAACTGACAGCCAATACTTCCTAGCAGATGGAGACAATGGCACTGGAGAAACAATAGGAAGAAAGATTCTGTGAAAGTTTCCTAGAGTTATGCTGACGGTTGCTGAAATAGCTCCCTGGGAAACAATGGAAAAGTAAAACTTGATTGTCTTCCCATATTGGGTCTCAAAATGGAACCCATTAAAAATGGATCATCCTAGGACTGTGATGTTTCAGATAAATCGGTTTTGCCCATAAAGATAGAGTGAATGCACAACATGTGGTGTTTTGACAATCACAGCCACATTTTATGAATGTCCAAAAAGAAACATATGCTTTCCCTTTTGTTTTTTGGACATTCACCAGGGGATCCACATTAAGGAAACTGTCAACACTCACTAGTAGGCTTCTGAGTTTTTGGATGTTCATAAACATTCATCTGGGAGTGCCAATATTTGGAAGTGAATGCAGACTTCCATCAAATGTTGAACATTTGTATCTTAATTTTGGACATTTATATCTTTTCACTAGTAATATTAGTACAGTATCTTCTCATTTCCCCCCCACAGTGACTGTCCTAATAATTTACTGTAGATATCATCATTGTCAGAAGAGAAAAGAGGTCCCTGGGTCAATAAATAATCATTGCAATATAGTGTCATCATTCCCTCGGATCTTGAAGTGGGCAGCCCCCTGCCAATCCTGACTCTCCAGGTGTGATGCACCTTCCTGCTGAGACCAGGAGTGTAGCAAGGTTGGAGTGGGCCCAGAGACAAGATTTTAACCCCCCCCCCCACTGAAGCTCAGCTCATGAAGTAAATAAATCTTAAACACACCGCTCTGGGCTCCTTGGAGGAAGAGCAGGATATAAATGCAATCAATTAATTAATTAATTAAATAGTACTGGAGAAAGACATGCTATTTTGGTAGTTCCAGGTCTCAACACTCACATCAATTTCGGAGGATGAATACAACTGAAGGAAGCCTGGGCGGGTGTGCAGCTGGGGGAGTCAGTCATGTGACTTGCCTCTAGGGGGGCCCCCAAGGCAGTCAGCCCCCAGACAACTGTCTCCCCTTGCCCTATTATAGTTATGCCCCTGGCTGAGACTACTGCTGTGGCTAGAATTCTGGCCTAGTCTATAACCTCACCTGGAAGAGGAGAATATAGCCCCATCCTGGGTTCATTTCTTCGTCACACTAGAATGCGACAGAATGTTTATCCAGCTGGAACCATGTGATCAAGTTCTCCGCAGTCTGGGTTACAGAGGACAAGTTCATTAAAGCAATCTAGGCTGACTGCCTAAGATCTGATGCATACGTGCCTCTCAGTGGGGAGAGAGGATGCAGGGACAGAATCAACAGGCAGGTCTGCCTAAGACTCTCTACTGACCCACTATTGGGAAGGGGCTGTAGCTCAGTAGTAGAGCATCTGCTTGGCACGCAGAAGGTCCCAGCCATCATCTCCAGGTAGGGCTGGGAGAGACCCCTGCCTGAAACCCTGGAAGGCTGGTGCCAGTCAGTGTAGACAGTCCTGAGCTGGACAGATCAATGATTTGACTGATTATAAGGCAGCGTCCTAAGTAATTGGCTGTGAGGCCTGGCAGCCTGAAGAGCTGGGAGTGATGTTGGAGCTGCCTAGGGGCATAGTTGGAGATTAAGACTGGAGTGGTTTCTTGATGGCAACGTGGGCAGCTGAGATACAATAAGGGATGATCTAAACAGCTTGGACCCTGGGTATTTAAGAGAACGTCTTGTTCGCTATGAACCACACCGCCTATTGAGATCATCTGGAGAGGTTTGTCTGCAGTTGCCACTGGCTTTATAGATACTTATTTACGTCCAATGGCCAAAACAACAACACAAACAATAAACATTATTCCAGCATTCAACATTAACTCAATCATTAACTTTAGCATTAATCAAGGAACTACGAATTCTAATTGTGATGTAACAAAATTTTGCTACAACATGAGAGATGCAGAGTGCATTGTCTTCAAGTAAAAATTTCTCCAGCAAATCATCCGATTGATGTTGAAACCTAGAAAGAAGCGGCAGAATCAAATGACATCTGATATTACTGTAGAATCTACAGCGTAATAAAATGTGAGCGATTGATTCAGGTTCTCCCAAGGGAGAACAAGGGCACAAGCGAGCCTCCAGGGGTAGATGTTGAAATCTTCCTGTTGCCACTGGCTTATCTGGTGGCTATTCGGGGATGGGCCTTCTCCGTTGCTGCCCTGAGGCTTTGGAACACACTTCCTGCTGAAATGAGCCTCCCCATCTCTTACAACTTTCAAAAGGGCAGTCAAGATGCATTTGTTCACCCAGGCTTTTAATTAGATACTGTTTTAATTGTATTGTAATAGTTTTAACATTTTAAATTCATTTATTTATTTATCTTTTTTATTGGTTGTTTTTATTGCTTTGTTCTAAACCGCCCAGAAAACTTGCATTTTTGGTGGTATAAAAATGTGTTAAATTTTTTAAAAAAAAATGTTCACCAGCTCTTCAGTGTGGAACTGAAAACAAGAGGCAACACTGTAGACTTGGAAAAGAATATTTGCCAGTGCATTAATTATAACTGAAGAGAATATTTTGGAGAATTATTCTGTCTATTCTATGAAATGCATTGATAAACATTCTTTCCAAGTCTGGGACTCAAACACCTATTTGACCTATCGCTTATTGCACACTTCTAAAGCCTGATTATGGGATGCATGTGATTGTTATCTCTCCTTCTTCCTTCCCCTTTGATAAGCACTATCCAGGTGAATCGTACAACACACTAAATCCTCAATCTCATCAAAAAAATATTAGTTCCAAGTTCCGACCACTTCCATTAAGATTGCGAGAGTGGGGGTTGGGTTTTTTTTGCCAGTGAGAAGTTAACATTTCCCAACCCTGCGGAACTTGCCTAATGCATCCAATCCGTGTCAAATGAAGTAAAGTGGATGACAGAGTGCCCTGGGGTTCAACGTAGCTAGCTGAGAGTGTCACTGGAAATTGGCGAAAGGCAGGAACACAGAATGACGGGCCTTGATAGATGACAAGATTTTTAAAGGGCACTGTTATCTCACTAACACAATTTGGCCATTTGGGACGGCACGTTAATCTAATCTTGAGACCTTTTTCCGGCAATGGGCTGATTTTATTATGCTTGGGAGTGTGTGTGTGTGTATCCATCCATCTATCTTGTAGTTATTGTCTTAGTTCTTGTTTTGATTTTTTCCTGTGACGTTCATACCTGGGGCATTGCGTGGGAAGCTTTATTTATTTACTTAGAATATTTATACATTGCTTTTCAACAATAACAACAAAAGTTCTCAAAGTAGATTGTTTGGCAAAAGGAATGTGAAGAAAAAGCCTTGGAATATAAAGGTAAGGGTAAAGTGTGCTGTCAAGTTTGGTGTCAACCCCTGGTGACCACAGAGCCCTTTGGTTGTCTTTGGTAGAAAACAGGAGGGGTTTACCATTGCCTTCTCCCGCACAGTATGAGATGATGCCTTTCAGCACCTTCCTATATTGCTGCTGCCTGATTTAGATATTTCCCATAGTCTGGGAAACATACCAGCGGGGATTTGAACCGGCAACCTCTGGCTGGATAATCAAGTCATTTCCCTGCTGCGCTATTCTCCCTGTCAAAATAAGAGCTTCTCCGTCTCTGATTGCTTTTAAGACGCCCCCCTAAGACACACCTGTTCTCTCAGGCTTTTAATTAAAATTATTTTTAAAGTGTTTACCTGTTTTTATTCTGTGAAATTGTTTTAATTGTTTTTATTCTGTTTTATATTGTTGTATCTTGGACTGTGTACATCACCTACCGTAGAGATACATATACCAGGTGGTGTGAGTGAGTGTGTGCATTTTATATGAAAAAGATGGTTCACTGTCCCAAAGGGGCTCAGAAAAGAAACACAAGGGCAACACCAGAAACTGCCACAGTAGGGATGTTATGCTGGGATGAATACGATCCCATTCCTCTCCCTGGCCCCACTATATATAAGCGAGCCACCACTGTAAAAAGTGCCGCTTTGCCCAGTTAGATTAGGTTAATCATGAGTAATCTGCAAGAGAACTGTAAGAGCAGCAACTGGTGTGCATACTGTGAATAAGAACACAGCACTTGCCTACATACTGTTGGAGCTAGGACACTGGCAGCATCAGCTCTCAGCTGCAATGTCTCATAGTGACCACTGGGGGTTTTTAGGGTCATGGATAAAAGTGCAGGACTCCTCCCCTCTTTGTTCTTCCAGTGTTAGTCTCCATTTTCTCTCTCCAGAGATGGCTGTTTGTTTTGGTCTCTCTCTTCAGCCATGAGCTACAGCTGAAATTAAGCTGCAGGCTTTTTCACATTTATTTGTAACCTTTTCTTTAAATAAATCCTTGTTCTTGAAACATAAAGAACTGTCTTCAGACCTCTTGATTGGCTGAATTTTCACAAAACTGGTTTTGCTTTGCTATTTGGGGACTGAACTGTCATTCTTTCCCTACACATACATCTGCACTGTGATCAGGGAGCTTGTGAATATCGGGTCCACTGATTGCACAGACAGACCATACATGCTTACAGTATCTGATATCTGTGCAACAAAGAGGCACATAGAGAAGAAGGTCATGTAGCTGAGTAGATGCTCCGAGTTGCAAAGTCTCCCTACCCAGGATTCTCTGGTTGTCACTTGTGAGCAATCTTAGTGTGTACATGTGTAGGTTCTTTTAGAACATTTGTAGAAGTATAACATTCTAAGTATAGCAGATTAGAACCCTGATACTCAAGTTACATAGAAAAAATCCAAAATGGTTAGAGCACTACAGGAGCTTCTAAGGAGCCAGAATCCCATATATTTAACTTTACTTGGAGTATGGGGAAGTTCTGTCTCTGTATTCAGCTCAGCCGGAATTTCACCAGAGGGTATGTACTGAAAATGAATTAAACAGGCTAAGAAAGGAAATGATGATTAGATTTCCAATCCAGATGAAAATCGCCTCTTAAACTGCAGCCACAATTTTCAAGTACCTGATAAAGTTAGTCTAGAAATGTTAACCATCATGTCTCAGGTACGCCTCTGGTGTTTCAAGTTTTCTTATAAAAATGTATGGAAAAGTTGCTAATCTCTAAAGGAAAGCAGAGGAAACACTTGTTTCAATATACAGGAAGACTGGGAAATAAGAAGACATGATAAAGTTAAAAATAAACTTAAATGGAGAACATACCTGGCAATCACATTTATTGCAAGATATGCTAGGCATTTGATCAAATTCAATGTATTGTGGCATTTTCCTCGCTTTTGCAATTCTACCAACAGTTAAACAGAGGCATGTTGCTTCTGCTCTGCAAGGGAAAATGTAACTGGATTTCCTGTGCAAACCACAGTTAACATTTTGCAACCCAGTCCATAAACTCAGAGTTAAGCATACCTAATTCCACTGACTAGGCTGGAGCCACCATTGAGAGACAGGGTTCAAAGAACCTGGGCTGCCAATGAAAAGGGCCGCTGGAGTCCCCTTTGCATGTGATGTCGTGTACAAAGGGGGCATCGCCCAATCACCCGAGGCCCCGCCCCATTCTTCCCGAATTCATTTCCAGACAGTGCTTGCAGGCTGGCAGCGTTTATTTCCCTTCCTCTCCCTTGTAAACACTTGTCAGCCAGAAAGCACTGGTTGGAAATAACCTTAGGAGAGTTCGTGTGGGCTCTACAGAGCCTGGGGCACACCCCTTTTGCATGTGATGTCACACGTATGTGGGCGTGGCCAGGAAGTCATACACATGGAGCATCACTGGTGGGGGCCCCCGGCAGGGCAGGACATGGGCCACTGTTTGGCTGGCTCTGCCACCGCCGCTGACATCAAGGAGCACATGTCAGCATGCCTAACTCTGCAGAGGAGTGGACTGCAAATGTCTGTGTGTCTGAAAAAAGGAATGGAAAGATGTCTGTTTTAATCTTCCATAATTAAATTCTAACTTTGGAAATACGACTGCACTTGAGCCAAGATGGAACCAAACTGCTGGTGTTTGAAGTCAAAAACGCAAATATGAAATTGCTGATCTCTTAGCAAAAATATGTAACTTGTCCCTACAATCAGGCTCTGTACCAGAGGACAGGAAAGAACGTAATGTGATTCTGATTTTCAAAAAGGGATCTGGGGGGATCCAGGAAACTACAGACCAGTTAGCATAACTTCTGTGCTGAGTAAATTGATGGAAAGCATACTTAAGGACAAAATGGTTCAACATATAGAAGAGCAGGCCTTGCTGAAGGAGAACCAGCATGGTTTCTGCAAGGGCAAGTCTTGTCTCACTAAACTTTTGGAGTTCTTCGAGATTATCAACAGGCATGTGGATGAAGGTGATCTGGTTGACATAGTATATTTGGACTTCCAGGAAATATTTGACAGAGTTCCCCACCAAAGGCTCTTGAGTAAACTTAGCAGTCATGGGATAAGGGGACAGGTTCAATTGTGGATTGGTAGCTGGTTGAAGGAGAGAAAACAGAGTGTAGGAATAAATGGAGAGTGTTCACAAAGAATTGGGGTCCCCCAGGGATCTGTACTGGGCCCAGGTCTTTTTCATTTGTCCATAAATGATCTAGAAGTTGGGGTAACCAGTGAAGCAGCCAGATGGCACTAAACTATTTAGAGTCACGAGATCCAAAACAGATTATGAAGTGCTTCAAAAGGATGTCTACAAACTGGGGGAGTGGGCGACAAAATGGCAAATGTGGTTCAATATAATCAAGTGTAAAGTGATGTATATTGGGGCAACCCCTCCCCCACAACTTCATATATACACTGATGGGATCTGAGCTGTTGGTGACTCACCAGGAGAGAGATCTTGGGGTCATGGTGGACAGCTCATTGAAAGTGTTGACTCAGTGCACGGCAGTTGTGAAAAAGGCCAATTCCATTCTAGGCATCATTAGGAAGGGGATTGAAAATTAAAATGCTAATATTCTAATGCCTTTATACAAATCTACAGTGCGGCCACATTTGGAATATTGAGTGCAGTTCTGGTCACCATATCTTAAGAAGGACAATGTAGAACTGGAAAAGGGGCAGGAGAGGGCAACCAAGATGTTCAGAGGCCTAGAGCAATGTAGCATTTGTTGTGGTGCAAGATAACATTTGGTGCCTTGTCTCAGGCAGGCACCACACCACTTTGGAATGCACTCCCTGTTGCAACAAGAGCTTCTCCATCTCCGAGTGCTTTTAAAAAGACCCTTAAGGCACACCTGTCTTCCCAGGCTTTGAATCAGGGTGGATAAAAATCAATGATTTAATTTTAAAAAATAAAGAAATCAGATTTGTAAAAAATTTAAATCAGATTTTTAAAAATAAAATGTTTTTTTGCGGGGGGAATCTATCTAAAGATAGTTTTCTGTTTAAGATACATTATAGTCCAAAGGTTATTCATCATGAAATAAGAATTAGTTTTTGATGATGTAGCATGAGGCTGTATATATGCAATGTTTAAAATTTTTGGTAAATGAATTCCATTAATCCATTCACAATGTCATGCTCTTCCAGAGGTTTCTGTAAGATTATTTTGGGCAATTTTTCTATCTATAAGAGGACCAAAAATGAAACCTTCATCTGGTTGTAAATATTAAGATTATACCAGCAAGAATGAGTCTTTATGTAAAAAAAAAACCCCCATGATTTAAATCTAGTCTTACTGACTAGTGATTTAAATCGTGATTTAAATCGTGATTTAAATTGATTTGATTTAAATCAAATCCACCCTGCTTTGAATTACAGTTAATTTTAAATGGTTTAATTGTTTTTATTCTGTAAAAGTGTTTTAATTGTTTGTTTTTGTTTTTACATTGTCTCTTGGATTATGTACACTGCCTAGAGTTGTTTATATCAGGCAGTATATAAATATGACAACCAATCAAATCAAATCAAACACCTTGGGCTGCCCCAATGGGCTGATGCTTTGGCATCATTTTTTTCTAGCCTCAAAGGGTATTCACACGAGCAGCCTATCCCAGGCTTGGGCGCTACCCCTGTGCCAAACCCAACTTTTTAACTTGGCCTTTAGCCAACTGCGGCCTTAAACTGTAGTTTAACTGAACCACAGGTTTGCTTAACCTCAGCTGTCAGGGCAACCGAGATGATCAGGGGCTTGGAGCACCCTCCTTATGAGGCAAGGCTACAATACCTGGGGCTTTTTAGTGTGGAAAAGAGGCAGCTAAGGGGAGCCATGACTGAGGTGTACAAAATTATGCATGGAGTGGAGAGGGTGGACAGGGAAATTTTTTTTTTTTACTCTCTCACAGCACTAGAACCAGGGGTCACCCCATGAAACTGAAGGTGGAGGAATTTAGGGCCAACAAGACGAAGTACTTCTTCATACAGTGCATAATTAATCTATGGAATCTTTTGCCATGGGATGTGGTGATGGCCACCAGCTTGGATGGCTTTAAAAGGGGCTTAGACAAATTCATGGAGGGCATGTCTAATAATGGCTACTAGTCAGGTGATTATAGGCTACCTCCAGCCTCAAAGGCAGGATGTTTCTGAGTACCAGTTGCAGGGGTGCAACAGCAGGAGCCCACAGCTCCTGCCTGCAGGCTTCCAGCGGCATCTGGTGGACCACTGTGTGAAACAAGATGCTGTGCTAGATAGGCCTTGGACCTGATCCAGAAGGGCTGTTCTTATGTTCTTAAGGCAGCATGGGTGCTTGTTCATGCATAGGGGAGTGGGTTTTGGTGATCTTCCCTTACATGAGAACATAACAACAGCCCTGCTGGATCAGGACCAAGGCCCATCTAGTTCAGCATCCTGTTTCACACCAGATGCCACTGCCTGTTGAAGGCATGCCCTCTCTCCTGCTGTTACTCCCCTGCAACTGGTACTCAAGAGGCATCCTGCCTTTGAGGCTGGAGGTGGCCTATAGCCCTCCAACTAGTAGCCGTTGATAGACCTCTCCTCCATGAAGTTATCCAAACCCCTCTTAAAGCCATCCAGGTTGTTGGCTGTCACCACATTTGTGGCAGAAAATTCCACAAGTTGATGATGCGTTGTGTGAAAAAGTACTTCCATTTGTTGGTCCTAGATTTCCTGGCAATCAATTTCATGAGATGACCCCCAGTTGTAGAGTTATGTGTGAGAGAGAAGAATTTCTCTCTATCCACTTTCTCCACACCATGCATGATTTTATATACCTCTATCATGTCTCCCCCACAGTCATCTTTTTTCTAAATGAAATAGCCCCAGGTGTTGTAGCCTTGCCTCAAAAGGAAGGTCCCTTCCCTCTGAAGCACTCTGTGCCACCTGAAAACACGATCCTATGGGTTGCTCAGATCCTCATATTTTTGAGTGGCACAGAGCACTTCAGAGGGATGGGGAGATCAGCGAATTCCAACCCCTTCATGTGTTGGTCTGGAACCAACAGCATGCTGTATGCGCTCTTCCTTTGCTGCATCTGTGTTGCACGTGCCAAGATGTTGTCGCCTGACTACAATAAAATAAGCAGTATTGTAACAGCTGCCGAGTTGCTCTGACCTTTGTTCTTCTTCTTTGGTTAATCTGAGTGTGTTAAAACAAATTATCTTAATATATGCAGCTATTACTCTCTGTTCTTGAAGAACTATGAAAGGATCTCCTTCCTTGGACATAGACCTGTCAACCCTCTTCTGCCACTTCTCCATGCCATTTGGAGCTCTACCATCTAGGTTTCAAAAATGTGTGGAGGAACCCTCTGTACATTCAGTCCTGCCTGTTGGAGACAATTTCCAAACACGTGACTGCCTGTGGGTGTGACCAATGTGCACATCAGCATCAGGGGCAGAGCTCACAAAGATGGTTCTGCTTCTGCTCCCTGTCTTCAGTGAACGCAGGGAAGCTAACATAAGAAGAGGGCCATCACTATCCCTTCACATCCCCACTCACAAGGCTTTTGACGTTAACCATTTAATCCTCATACTCAGCTGTAACCAAGCTGCAATATCAATAATTGCATTTATAATGACCATGAGAGTCGTGTGGGGTAATGGTTCGCTTGTCACAGTAGGACAGGGGAGACCTGCATTCAAATTCCCACCCAGCCATGAAGCTCACTGGGTGCCTTGAGCTAGTCACTTTCTCTCAGACTGTCCTACACCACAGGGTTGTTGTGAGAGTGCAGCAGGAGGGGAGAACCTTGTATTTCACTCTGGAGGAAGGATGGGATGAAGATGAAAAAGTAAGGTCATTCACACAACCTTAGCTGTGGGGCTGGGGAGGGCTGGCGGAAGGCAGGAGCTTGCCTGCCTTCTCCCCACATGAGTGACAGCTCCCTTGGGCTCTGCTGTGCCATGCACCTACACGATCGGTGTGGGGAGGGAGTCCTGAGGTGGGATCGGAAGTTCTCCTGCATTCCAGAGTGCACCGTGAGAGCAGTGGGGCAGACAGTATCGCAGCCGCTCCGCTTGCTGACCACCCCCGGCTCGCTACCTAAAATGGCGGCAGGCCAGTGGGAAGCCCAGCTACCTGGGGGTGACTGCATACATGATTGCCTATCAAGATAGAATGAACTGTTGGTTTGTTCTACCTTGGTAAAGAGCGCGGTCAAAACACTTGACCGGGCTACTCAAGTCTGGAGAGGCCAGGCCCAGAGTGCTCCCAGTGCTCCACACGACACGAGCTGCCGCACACGACACGAGCAGGCAACCCATGCAGCTCGTGTCATGTGAATAGTATCAATATTGACTCCCTTGCTACCCTGATGCTGCCTTCCTCTTTCTCACTGTGATTGCAAGCCTTTGGGGGCAAAGACTTCTTTCTTTTCATGTAGTTTACACAACTCTGTAAAGCACTCTGTAAAGACATTGGTAGTGCTTTATACAGAATTAACAGCTAATGCCCTGGGTATTGAAGAGAACGTCTTCTTCACCATGAGCCCCACCGCCTGTTAAGATCATCTAGAGAGGTTCATCTGCAGTCGCCGGCAACTCATTCGGCAGGCTACTCGGGGCCAGGCCTTCTCCGTTGCTGCCATTGGATTTCAGAACGCACTCCCTGTTGAAATAAAAGCCTCCCCATCTCTGGCAACTTTTAAAAAGGCACCGAAGACCCATTTATTCACTCAGGCTTTCAATTAGATTTATGGTTTTAATTTTTAATGTTGGTTTTAAATGATTTTAATGTTAATGATTTTAATGTTTAAATGATTTTAATTGTTTAATTGATTTAATGTTTTAAATGATTTTAATTGTAAACTGCCCAGAGATGCAAGTTTTGGGTGGTATAAAAACAAACAAGCAAGCAAGCAAACAAACAAATAAATACCACCACCACCAGCAGCAATCTGATTTATTTCCTTTTTGCTTAATAATGCATATGGACTTAAAAATTATCTGTGCTTCTAACAGTTCTGGTTTCTATTCCTTCTCTTACCAGATGTAGCCTTTCCAATGAGTCATTTGTTTTCAAGACCTTCTGTTCTTTTCCAAAATGCTGCTGTCCCCTGCGGACCCTTAATTTGCATCCCCACCTCTGTTAATTTTTATGTAAAACTAAATTAGCGAAATACCCTCTAATCATCGCTACTTCTTAGGCATCCCATATGTGCTCCCAAATGATTTGTCCTGTGGCATTTTTGCTATACGCCTCTTATTTTTTTGTTCCAACCTCTGGGTCTTGCAATAAAAATGTTGGGTTACCATGATTTAATTTTGAGTCTACATCAGTCTAGTAACTTTGTACGCATACAAGTTGTGCAAGTTACGCATACGCAAAACTTTTACAAATGATGTCACAGGAGAGTAAGTCAGCCACAGGAGAGTAGGTAAGCCATTTCTAATGGATTTACTCTTGTGTAACATCATCTATGCAACATATGTGCATGCAAAGTTACTAAGCTGACATTCTGTTGCGCAGTATGTCAACCAGTGTATTGTAGCATGATCTGACAGATCACTAGGACTACAATGTAAATTATTGCTTTCTTAATTAGGGGAGTTAAAAAAACATGTGCAGAGAGAAACTATTGTGAAGGTAAGCATTAAAGGTACAGAGTATGCGGCAAATCATGTATGCTGTTCTGAGCTCCTTGGAGGAAGGTTAGGGGGGGAAATGTAACTAATAAATACTTGACTCTTGCTAGAAAGGCCATGCATTGAGCAGCCTAACATTGGTGCATCTGGGAAGCAGCCATTTCTGACAACCTTCCCTTTCCCAGGAAGTCCTCTGGGCCACCTGAAAATTGATTCCTGGTGGTTGCTGAGCCCTCAGAGCCCCCTAGTTAAAACTCATCTCTAAAGAGATGGATTTTCAATAGTTTCTTAAAGACCCCAAAGGAGGGAGCATGACTAGCTCCTCTGGGAAGGTGTGCCAGAGTGCAGGGGCTGCAACCGAAAAGGCCCTATTTCTAGACCCCGTACATGCATCCACTTCAGCAATGAACTTGGGTACAGGCCCCCTCAAATGCACAGTTCAGGTATGAAATGTGCATGTGCAATAGTGTACACCTACGTATCCACTATTCAGGGGTGTAGCTATAACTGAGTGGATGGGTTCAAAGAACCTGGGCCCCCAACTCCTGAGGGGCCCCCAGCTCCACCCCTCCCTATTTTCTTCATTATCTCCCTCATTCTGAGGGGCTGCTGGGGAGAGGAGCAAACACGGGGTCCCTCTCTTCTAGCTACGCAGCTGCCAGAATTGTATATGTCTTGCACACTGTGTGAATATGTTCGTAATGTGTACAGTGTACACATACTGTGCATGCATTGAATCAGAGGCACTCTTACCCCTGGACTTCTGGGCCAAAGTCCAAGTCCTCCACAACCCCGAGGCCCCCAAAATCCTCTTTAGTCTGTCCAGGGTAGTGTGGTCACCGTGGCACCGGCCCACACTGCGCTGGATAGCTGAGTGTGACTGTGACCTGTGCTGGGCGCTGAGTATGACCTCTGCTTTAGAGGCAGAGGGGGGAGTGGGGAAAGAAATATGTGGATGGGAATATGTCAAGTTGTGTGTTGAAATATTGATGCATATTTGCATAGATATACCTGTTTTATAGTCTTAAATTCAGTTGCTGTTTGTGCTCCTCAAGAACCTACGTGTTTAAAATACTGCAGGTATCACAGTGTGTATGTGTGTGTAGAGGGATGATGTTGCTTAACTTAGTGTGTGTGTGTGTGTGTGTCCAAAGGCATTTAGGTCCAGGCTTCAAAATTACCTAGGTGCACTTCTGCATTGAATGTAACATAAATAAAGCTCAGGTGAATGGGAAATGTTTGGACAAATGACTATTATATGCATGATTTCTCAGAGCAATTTAACAACTGGGGTTGTATAAGCCTACTAGGAACCCTACTGGGAAGGGAAGGGGAGTGAGGAACTGGATCCAGTCAATCTGCTCCCCCTTCCCCACCAAACAGCTGATTGGTGGGATGTCACCTTTATAAAAACAGGCAGTGTGCACGAAGCCTCAGCTGCTGCATATGCAATGCATGCTCTGTCAGATCATGGCCAAAGTCTCTTACCCCAAGATCAACAGCTTTGCAAGATTTGCAACTGCTTTAAATCCTGTTTTGAAAGTTTACTGCAGCAAAGCAGCAGGTTTTTATAGTCAATTGCTATTATGTCTATTTCCGAATTTGTTGTAGCATTGAAACCATTGTCTGAAATTATGTCATCTTCTACCAAATGTACCATTAAGTGCTGATAAAAGCACCCACCCTCTGATATGGATTATAAAAATCCCTGTCATTAGCTTTTGTGTGCCGGATAAGTCTATTAAAAAGAATCTGCCATCTGAATCCATGAGATTCAGATACAACAAAGCTTAATTTATTTCCCAAGTATATAGCCATTCCTGGTAATTTTTGGCCACACTGGCTGACATACCACAGAAGTGTAGGTCAGCCCAGTAATGTTGCATGTACACAAGTTGAGCAACTATGCAAGTTGCACAAATGCAAAAATGGGCATACTCTTGTGTGATGGTCAAAAAGAAATGTCTTCAATAAGATCTTAACGGCTGAAAGGTAGGAGGCAGACCGAATCTGGGGTGGAAGAGAATTCCAAAGTGAAGGGGTGGCAACAGAGAAAGCCCTTCCATGGGCTAGTACTATGGACCTCTCTGAGACCAGGGACCGAAAGAAGGACAACCTGAGAAGATCTCACAGGAAAGGACAGAACTGGTTGGGAGAGGTGGTCCTGAAGGTAAGCAGGTGCTAAGCCCTGAAGGGTTTTAAAGGTGAGAACCAGCACTTTGAATTGGACCCGGAAGCAAATAGGTAACCAATACAGCGAACGCAAGAGAGGTGTCACACTATCATATCTCCTAGCACCCATAAGCAGGTGGGCTGCTGCATTCTGGACCAACTGAAGCTTCCAGGTCATCTTCAAAGGCAACCCCAGGTAGAGCGCATTACAGTAATCCAGATGAGAGATGATGAGGGCATGAGCTACTGTTGCCAGGGCCTGCCGGTCGAGATAGGGCTGCAATATATTGTGCAATGTGTTGTAAAACATTTCAATGTCTTCTGTTAGTGTAAGAAATAGTCTGGAACGGACGTTCCTTTCTTTGCACAACACCATTGCGAAATGTCCTTAAACTAGCACAACAGCATTACTCTAGGGGTAGGCAAATTTAGGAATACAGGAACATAGGAAGCCGCCTTATACTGAGTCAGACCATGGGTCCATCTCGTTCAGGATTGTCTACATAGACTGGCAGCGGCTTCTCCAAGGTTGCAGGCAGGAGTCTTTCTCAGCCCTATCTTGGAGATGCTGCCAGGGAGGGAACTTGGAACATGCAGATACTCTTCCTGGAGCGTCCCCACCCCCTAAGGGGGGATATCTTACAGTGCTCACCCATGTAGTCGGCTAACCAAGCTAACTGGGCAAAGAGGCAGCTTTTTAACATGCTGATTCTCTTTATTTAGCAGGGGGAGAGTAATTGGCCCTATCCACCCCCAGCACAGTACTTCCAGTGACTGTTGCTGGTGTCTATCTTATGCTTCTTTTTAGATTGTGAGCCCTTTGGGGACAGGGAACCATCTTATTTATTTATTTATTTATTTATTTATTTATTTATTTATTTATTTATTTATTTATTTATTATTTCTCGATGTAAAGCATGCCTTTTGTTGAAAAGCGGTATATAAATCTTGTTGTTGTTGTCATCCATTCAAATGCCAATCAGGGCAGACCCTGCTTAAGGGGAGAATTCATGCTTCTACCACAGGACCATTGGCTTTGCAGCAGTTGAGCGAGAACACCCATCACCCCCAGTTCACCCCCAGTCACAAATTATTGTGTCTGAGGATGGTGTAGTTCAGCAACAGCTGGAGAACCAAGGTTGCCTACCCCAGCTCTAGCCCACCACCAAATTGAATGTGTAGGCCTATGAGTTTTGATGGCTTGTTCCTAAACTGAAGCATTCTTCACACAGCCAGCTGAACATGTATGTGTGGTGGTGGTAGAATGGGATCACACACACTGTCCCCAATCTCTGCGCATCCAGTTGAATGTGTACATTGATCCTTCTATGTATTCATGTGCAGACATGCTATGTCTGCACAGAATATTTGCACATGTTCTGCTGAATTCATGCAAGTCAGGACAGCAGTGCAATCCTGTTCCTCCCTACTATGTATTCACCCTGAACTTTCCGACAAGTAGGTAGCTTTTTGCTCATTGGGTGGCTGGACTCCTGCCTATAGGCTTCCAGAGGCATCTGATGGGCCACTGTGTGAAACAGGATGCTGGACTAGATGGGCCTTGGGCCTGATCCAGCAGGGCTGTTCTTATGTTCTTAAGATACGTTTTAGCAGAAAAGAGAAGGAAATTTTACTAGTAAAGCAAATACATTTTTTAAAATGCTGTGGCATTTGTTGCAGAGTTCATATTTTAACCATTTTAAATTCATCTTGATTGTAAATGAGTTGTGAACCATAGAGAAAGGAGGATGAAGGAAAGATTCATGCAAACAAATACATGAATTGGTCGAATTATCCAGGGAATTCCCCTCTCATTCTTAACTCTTGCCTCCAATTAATACCATCATTGTGTAAACAAATTGGAGATCAAATCCATGCCAGTTGAGGCTCTGTTATATTGTAAGAACAGACGTAAAGCAGTGCCATTATTTAAGAAAGTCTAAGTTTCCCTGATAAACCTGCTGTTTGCCCTTTTCATAGGGTGTCCTGTCCATATCAATAAAAGGAGAATTAACAGCCAGTTTTATAAATGCATGACTGAACATATGTTGCTCTATTTCTCCAGAAGGAGAACTAGGATAGCGACATTAGTGTATAATTAACTAGATGCAGGGTGAGGGGAGAGCACCAATTAATAGGAGACCGTTGTTGGAAATAGAATAATTAGGCTGGCTGGGTGTCAAAAGAATGGGATGAAAGATAATAGACTCAGCTTAAACATGGAAATATAAGGCTGGGTAAGCTTCATTGTAGGGGTGTACAATTAAATTCAACCTTGAATAGATTTGGGTTGAACTGGGGGCGATTCAGTGATTCGACCTCAAATTGAATCACCCTCAAAATAAGGGGCCTGATTTAGGGTTGAAGACAATCACCCCTGATTTGACCCAAATCGATTTGGGTGATTTGAGTGCCATTTTGAGGCCTATTTTTCTGGGGAGAGCTGAAAAAATGGGCCTCAAAATGGCGCTTTATTTCTAGGGAGAGTTGGTCTACCAATTGGAGTTGACAGGTAGTCCAGTCCTCTGCTCCAGACTTAGCACATCAGTCTGCCTTGGAGGTCTGTTCTACTGGGTAGTCCAGTCCTCCAAGGTGAGAAGATGCAGTTAAGTCCGGAGCAGATGGCTTGTCTACCCACCAACCCCAATTGGTAGACCAGCTCTCCCTGGAAAAACAGGCCTAATGGCGCCATTATTCTTGGGAAAGCTGGTCTACTAATTGGGGTGAGCAGGTAGACCAGTCCTCAGAGGTGAGCAGATACGCTAAGTCCTGAACAGATGGCTGATCTATTCTCTGACCCCAATTGGTAGACCAACTCTCCCTGGAAAAACGGGCCTTTAAAATGGCACTCGAATCACTTAAATCAATTTTTGGTTTTCAGTGAATCAATTCAATGATTTTGCAACTTGATTTGAGCTCGAATCAAATTGCAGAATCTGATTCATGCAGACAGATAGGTGTCTCTTGTGTAAAAAATGTCCTTTGGTGCATCTTAATTTTACTTTTTGTCCTCAGAGATGGACAAAACCACATGTATTTCAGCAACCTGTTAGGGAAGAAGACGACTGAAAGTTGAAACCTGCCAATACAGATGAAATCTGCAACTGAAACCTGCCAATATTACTCCCAGAGTGTGGCCTAAAGGTGCATGATACAAGCAGGTCTGGGACTGGCCATGCTTGTATGACTCCAATGAGATTTTGTTTTGTTAAAAATGTGACTCCAAAAATGCACTGCGCACACTTGCAGCTCAAACAATAAGGGACTGATCCTTGAAACTGGTTGAAATCAGTTGTGCATTACCCTTTCCCGGTTCCCCCTCCCCTTTGCAAAGAAAGAAAAAAGCTTAGTATTGTGAAGGGGAAAGAATGGTGATGGGAAGTGACCTATCTTACTGCTGCATAAACAGTCAGAGATATGCTGGCTGGCCTGGCCCTGAAACCTGAAATGAAAGTTTTGAGCATGCTTAGAGGCAGAACATCCTGCTGGGATGTCAGCTTTTGGGAAGGGAAGTGGTGGTGGTGGTGAGATAAAAGGCAGGGTTTTGGAGGTGGGATGTGAATGAACAGGGATATTGATGCTTTTATAGCTTGTTCTGAAACATTAGTGTTTATTGGTTTTTTTGGTTTTTTTTAACTGTATTTCCTATATCAAAATAAAAATGTTATTTGCTAATTTTAATCGAAATATTAGTCCTAATTAATAAACCGTTGGCTAATCTACCAACTAAAGCTTACTTTAAAGATTACTTTAAAATGTCCGATTAGCTGATTCTAGTAGGAGAGATGGAATTAAAACTTTGAAGTATACATGCTTATGACAACATCTTGCTGTTAATATAGGAGGACAACATGCTTATACATTCTTTAGTACTCATGAAAGCGGTTCTCAGAATGACCTTGGTCCATCAAATATGCCACTGGATGATGCAAAGAAAAGAGGGAGGGGCCATCGGCCGGTGGCAGGACACATGCTTTGTCCAGAGAAGGCTCCAGTTTCATTCCTGTGCATCGCCAGATGGAACTGGGAAAGGCTCCTGTCTGAAAGCCTGGAGAACTGCTGCCAGTCAGTGTAGACAATACTGACTTGATGGACCAATAGTCTGACTCAGTAGAAAGCAGCTTCATAAAAGTAAAGCCATCTCTATTTCCAGTGCTTTCCCCACTCCTTCCCTAGGCAAAATGATGTGCTAATAGAATATTTATATCAATGGCTTCTGACAGCAGGAATGGAGGAGGGTGTGATATGCACAATCTCTTCTCTCTGTTTTTGTTTTCTTGGCGTGTATTTGGTGTCAGGATCTGAAGGAGGCATTTTTTAAAATAATGCTTTTTAAAAAATCACACACACACACACACACACACACACAGAGATACCAAGAGATGTCTTTCTCTACCCTCTCATCATATGCTTACAGTGGTAGTGTTATTTCAATTTGTAACATCGTGCTGGTGTGATTGTGCAATTGTCCATGTTAGTGCAAGAGTGCTTTTTCACAACAAAAATGGCATTGTTTTAGATGCCTGCAGCAGCACAGACAGTTCAACACACACACACCCCACGTGGGATGCCCCCCCTCCCCACGTGGAATCAGCCATGATTTACCAGGGCAGTAAGGAAGAATCAAGCCTGTCCCTAGTAAGCAGGGACATTGGGAGTGTATAGGCTTGGTTGGCAATTTTTCTGTTTTCCTGCACAGTCTGTCTAAATGTTCCACAGCCTCATGCTGATTAAAACATTGCATCTGGGAAAAGAAGCATTTTCAGAAGCAAGATGGAAAGAATTCTATCTTGGGAAAGGAAGTGGGTGAAACAATTATAAAGCTGTTCTGGTCTAGTTAAAAAAACAAAATCACACGGGCTGTTTACAGAGGAGAATCCAAGCTTCTTGAAGAAATTGCCCAAATTAGTGAGAGATAGAATGTATCAGCTTCTCTTGGTGCCAATGAACAACAGAGATGACAATGTTATTAGTGTTCTGAGGTCAAAGCTGTCGGCTCCAATAAACTATGAACAAGGCACAAGAAGTCTCAGCCTCCTGCAAATTAGAGCTAAGAAATCACTTTAGTCAATAATTGCTTTGAACCAGCAACAGGGCCAAAGGACGCAGACTTATCTCTTTAGCAATGTCATTTGATTTGGTAACCTGGTTGTGTACAGAAGCTGAATTGGTTTAGCGCTGACCTTTTCTGCAAGGTGTATGTACAAACCTCTCTTCTTGCAAATACTGTATGCAGCGCTGAGCTGGTGGGAGACGTCAGAACCACGATGGGCTGGTTCCCACATGGAGAGCATGACAGGTGCGCTTGTCTTGTGGTAGAAAGCCAAACCTAAATGGCCTCCTTTGCCAAGCAGGGTCTGCCTTGGATTGCATTTGGATGAGAGACTACACACAAACACTATAAAATATTCCCCTTAGGGGATGGGGCCATTGCTCCGTGGAAGAGCATTTGCATGCTTGCATGCAGAAGGCACCCTGGCAGGGCTAGCAGAGACTCCTGCTTGTAACCTTGGAGTGCTGCTACCAATCAGTTTAGACAATACTGAGCTAAATGGACCAATGGACTGATTTGGTATAAGGCAGCTTCCTATTTTCCTATGTTCCACATGATCCATTTGTTCTGGAATTCCCATCTTTTGCTCATTCACTTTTTATGAATGTCTAGGTAATAGTGGCACAGAGGGGAAATGCTTGACTAACAAGCAGAAGGTTGCCAGTTTGAATCCCCACTGATACTATATTGGGCAGCAGCAATATAGGAAGATGGTGAAAGACATCATTTCACACTGTGCAGGAGGAGGCAATGGCAAACCCCTCCTGTATTCTACCAAAGAAAACCACAGGGCTCTGTGGGTGCCAGGAGTTGAAATTGACTTGATGGCACACACAACTTTAGGTAAAGTTATTTCCCAATCACTGGCCGACATGACAGGATCCACCAGCAGTGGAATGGAATCTCTTAAAGCTGCTTCCAGGCAGTTATGCAGTGTGCCTTCCATTGGAAACAATGGAAGAAGTGCTGTATGACTACCCAGAAGCAGTTTTCAGTCATTCTGCAGCAGCCCCATCACACTACACTGTCAGGGCTGCCTTGCCAGTTGCACCGCAGCCCTGGTGGGCAGTGTTCCCTCCAACTGCGATTCCCAGATGTTGTTGACTACAACTCCCATAATCCCCAGCCAAAGGCCATTGCAGCTGGGGATTCTGGGAGTTGTAGTCAACACCATCTGGGAATCCCTCTTAGAGAGAACACTGCTGGTGGATCCTGTCATGTGCCTAACTTGGCCAGCCCCTAATCCCATCCTACATACCAAGATGCTTGGGCAATGCACAATGAAGTGTGATGGAACTTAAATTCTAGTTCAGTACAAAGAAAGTTTGGATCTGACAGGTGGCTAGGTTGAAATACATTTCCAGAGAATCAATATCTTACTCATTATCAAAAGGCAGAAAGCTGATCCTGTCGAGAATAGAAGTGTTGACTTTGATAATGTGGCAATCTTCTGATTGATTCCGTTGTCTTGAGGCGCTCTTAGGAATTTCTGTTTCTACTTGGATACAAAACGGAGTAACGATTTTTCATCTGTTTGCCTTATGCTTTGAATGTCCTCTCTGTTCTGATACTTGACAGCTGTATTCAGGAAGAGCAAGGTCTCACTTGGGAGGAGTGCTGGGTTCAGTTTTAGATGGCACATGGACGACAGTGACAAATTGGCCAAAAGATTCAGAAGACAACTATGATGATGACAAATATGTTTAGAAGCCAACAATGAAAGGTTGGATGGATAAGATATGTTTAGCCAAGTCAAAAGAAGATTAAGGGGAAGACATGCTCATCCTTTAAATCTATATTGGCTCAGCCCAAGGGATATGTGGTAGCACTGGAGCCTCTGATTGGCTGAACTGCCCTGATGTCACAGAAGGGCAGGGAAAGCAGAAGGGTCTCTGACTGCCATTGGCTGGGCTGCCCTGATCCTAGAGAGGGGTTGGTCAGGCAGGAGGGTCTAAGGAAATTGGAGTAGATGCATTAGGGGCTTAAAAGGGAGATGGCTGGGGACTGAAAAGCCCAAGGTAAACATGTCAGCAGCAGAAAGACAAAAATCTCATATTTGGGTGGGAACTGCGGTGGGTGCCCCGCAGTAAAGCAGCAGAATGCACAAAAATCGCACTGTTTGCTTATGGTGTACAATTATTACATGTATTTACAAGCCCTTAACCACAAGCAATGCATCTGTACATGATGCACAGCCCCACCTAACACAGTCCAGACTCCAGCTGTCTCACAAGCACAAGTACCCAGCTCTTTAATGAGGTAGAAGGGAAAGCCCTCCAACGCAGCTGCCGCATAGCAGAAAAACACTTTCCACCTCTCCTACCTTACTCACAGACGACTGGAAAACAGGAAAACAGCTCTTGAACCTGGTAGGACACTTGTCCTACCCTATTAAAGATCATGTGAACTGCCCTACTTTTTCCCGGAGGTTGGAGTGATGGTGGATGTGGCAATGAAAGTTAAGAGTGGAGGCATATGTGTGTATGTGTGTGTGCACGCGCGCATGTGCACCTTCCTGCCATTTGTATTTTGTTTGAGTATCTGACCACCAAATACATATTGTTTTAGAATATTGTTTTAAAATTTTTAAATTATGTGTGTTAAATTTCTTGTTTTTGTTTTTAACTAATGTTTTAATGTTTTATCTTGTTGTAAACCACCCAGAGATGTAAGTTTTGGGCAGTATAAAATATGTAAAATAAAATATGTAAAAAATAAATAATAAATAATAATATAACTGAGACATGTATTTATATATGTATATATTTATTTATTTTATTTAACAAAATTTCTATACTGCCCCAAACTTATGTTTCTGGGTGGTTTACAATAAAAAAAAATACAATTAAAATGAAATTAAAACATTAGAACAATTTAAAATTTAAAACATGTTAAAAGTGTTAACTATTAAAACTGTAGATCTCATTAAAAGCCTGGGGGAACAGATGTGTCTTGACTGACCTTTTAAAAGTTGTCAGAGACAGAGAGACTCTTAAAGCCCCGGGGCAGCAATGGAGAAGGCCTGTTCCCAAGTAGCCATCAGGTGGGCTGGTGGCAACTGCAGACGAATCTCTCCGGATGATCTTAATGGGCAGTGGGGATCATGGCGAAGAAGACGTTCTCTTAAATATTAACATTAGTCCTGTGCATAGCTGATAGTCACCATCTCCAAAGAGATAATATAGCCAGCCACATTACAACAGGAACCTTTATCTATCCAACCCCCAGTTTCACAGCATAATTAACCTAACAGTCAATCCAGCCCTATTTATCCTATACTTCATGCTCCTCTTTTCAAAGTCCTGCCAGATGTGGACTATAAAATAATTTTACACAAGTTTCTTAGTAGTTCTGAAGCACTGCAGAAATTCTAGCAATAAATATGTACTTGTTAGACTTTACTGAAAGAGAAAGCAGTTTGGCTTAATTAAATTCCAAATTAATTGGGCTGATTTCTCTTTAATGTCTGGATTCAGAGAAGCAGATTTTTGTACAATCAAATATTTATCATAACTCCTCTCTTTTTGAAAAATGCATGCTATTAAAACAGCAGAGTTATTGGAAATATCAGCAATCTCTGAATAAATCATTTTCGAGGAAGGAAGGAATCTTTCCAAGGAAGAGGGAAATTAATTATCCTTTAAAAGGGACGCATTCCCTCGATGATCAGCCCATATCCCCTTATATTATGGATGCTCTTCTAGGAGTGGGAGCTGGGGGGTTGCTAAAAGTAAGCCTGGGGTTCCCCAAACTTGGGTCTCCAGATGTTGTTGGACCACAACTCCCATCATTCCCAGCTACAGAAGCTTTTGGAGTTATACTCAAACAACATCTGGGAACCCAAGGTTGGCTTGGAACATAGAGAGGAGAGTTTGTGGCAGATGTGTAGACCTAATAGTGATTTGCCAGCCTTGGTGTGAAGGTTGTGGATATTATGCGTCCACCTTACCTGGAGACACCAGGTACTGAACTGGGATCTTCTACATGCAAAGAATATGGTCTACTTCTCAGCTGCAGTTGCACCCCAGCACTCAATAAACCAATGTTTCTGTTGCAGTTCACTTGCTGAGTGCGACTCCAGACCTTTGGTATATGCATCTTTGAAGTGCATCTGTGTCCCTCATATACCATTTAGTTAATCTGCGTGCTGAGATTTCTTGTGTACATGAACTGTGCAATGAACCATATGACTGCTGATTGGATGATCATTGCCCCTGATGGCAGCTGTCTGTGACATGCTAGGGCTGACTGTCCCAATTAGCCAGCAACTACACACTGGAATAGGGTCAAGGAAGGTACCACATCTCCACTGCTGCCTCCTAGTACAGGTGACGGTTTCCCTTACCTTAGCGGCTCTCGTTAGATGCTCAGATGTTTTTGGACTACAACTCCCAACATCCCCAGCCACAATGGCCAAAGGCTATTGTCTCATTGTTCAATTTTTACATTGTCCATAGTCTTAATGTAACATTAAGTCCATAGTCTTGTGGACAAGATCTCTTGTATTCGAGCCACCCTGGATTCCATTGTTGGTGCATAGTCTTTAGCAGGCATATCTAGTAATTCCTCTTTTGTGGTTATATTGGATCAATTTCAGTTTGTGACTCCTGAGGATGTGAACAACCTGCTTGGAACTGTGCGTTCTACCACCTGTTCTCTTGACCCTTGTCCAACTTGGCTTATATTATCAAGCAGGGAGATTGTTGAAGAGGGCCTGGTTGAGAGCATAAATGCTTTTCTGAGAGAAGGTAGGGTGCCTCCTTGTTTAAAGGAGACAACTATTAGACCTCTTTTTGAGAAGCCTACACTGGATCCCTCAGAGTCAGGCAATTATAGGCCAATCTCCCGTGGTTGGCCAAGGTGATTAAGAAGGTAGTGGTCTTTCAACTCCAGGTAGTCTTGGATGAAACAAATTGTCTAGTCCCATTTCAAACTGGCTTTTGGGCAGTTTATGGGGTGGAGACTGCTTTGATCGTCCTGATGGATGATCTCCAAAGGGGAATTGACAGAGGGAGTGTGACTCTGTTGGTCCTTTTGGATCTCTCGGCAGCTTTCTAGACCATATACCATGGTATCCTTCTGGATTGCCTACGGGGTCTGGGTGTAGGGGGCACTGCTTTGCAGTGGTTCCATTCATACCTCTTGGGCAGATTTCAGAAGGTGTTAATAAGAGACTGCTGTTCTATGAAGTGAGAGCTTTGGTATGGTGTCCCTCAGGGCTCCATTTTGTTTCCAGTGCTTTTAAACCTCTACATGAAACCGCTGGGAGAGATCATCAGAGGATTTGGTGCAGGGTGTTATCAATATGCTGATGACACCCAGATCTACTTCTTCATGTCAGCTTTATCAGGCAATGGCATAATTTCTCTAATTGGCTGCCCTGAGGCAGTAATGGGCTGGATGAGGGATAAAAAACCAGATTGAATCCAAACGAGACAGAAGTGCTCACTGTAGGAAGCCACAGTTTGGGAAATGGGATAAATCTGCCTGTTCTGGATTCAGTTACACTCTCCCAGAAGGAACAGGTTAACAGTCTGGGAGTACTTCTGGACCAAACCCTCTCTTTGATACCTCAGGTGGAGGCGGTGGCCAGGAGTGCTTTCTTTCAGCTTTGACTGGTTCGTCAACTGCACCCTTTCCTGGAAGTGAGTGACCTTAAGACAGTGGTGCACATGCTTGTCACCTCCAGGCTTGATTATTGCAATGCACTCTATGTGGTGCTTTGTCCATAGTTTGGAAGCTGCAATTGGTGCAGACTGCGGCAGCCAGATTGGTAGCTGAGATGTCCCATAGAGACCATATTACTCTGATTCTAAAAGATCTACACTGGCTACCAATAGTTTTCTGGGCAAAATACGAAGTGCTGGTTATTACCTATAAAGACCTTAACAGCTTGGGCCCTTGATATTTAACACCTTATTTGTTATGAACCCCACCACCTATTAAGATCTTCAGGGGAGGTTTATCTGAGGGTGCTGCCAGCTCATCTAGTGGTGACTCAAAGGCGTGCCTTCTCTATAGTTGCCCCAGGACTGTGGAATGCACTTTCTGCTAAGATTAGAGCTGCTCCAATCCCTGTTGGCTTTTAGGAAATAACTAAAGACATATCTCTTCAGCCCAGCTTTTAAATTAGTTGGTGTTTTATAGATGTTTTAAACTGGTTTTATGTTTTAACTGTTAAATTCTTAGTTTGTTTTATTCTTGGTTTGTTTTATGTTGTAAACCGCCTAGAAACTTCAGTAGTGAGTGGTATGCAGATTTATTAAACAAACAAACAAACAAACAAACAAACAAACAGTATCTTAAATGAATAATTTGGCTTTTCACCCACCCAAGCTGGCTAATAGACATCTTAACATCTTACTTTATGCAGATGATGCAGTCATTCTATCACAAACCCCAGTGGGTCTCAAAAGGGCCTTACACATCCTGGCAGTGTTTTGCCAAGACCAAGCACTTAAAATAAATTACTACAAAACAAAAATACTTACCACTGCAATGTGCCCAAAAGTTCAGAATTGGTTATTGGATGGCCACAAACTAGAACAAGTTAAAAAACCTTTAAATATCTGGGCATTGTGTTTCATGCATCAGGTAACGCAGTGTGCACCTTCAGTTTGTCATTCATAATGCCCAAAAGTCTGCACTAGCCATCCAATCCTGTTTCTGCTCTGGAAGTGTACATTTTATTTCTGCAGCAGTTAAACTATTCTTGGCAAAACCCTGGTCACAACTTCTTTATAGAGTCCAGCTGGGTCCATATAGCAATTCCCCTGCTCTTGAGGTGATGCAAACAAAATTTCTGAGAAACCTCTTCCAGGTTCCCCAATGCGTCCCCAGTGCAGTTCTCCATCTAGAAGCAGCCAGTGCTAAGGCTGAATCCAAGGTTTGACTGAGTGTTTTGGACTGCTGGTTAAGATGCAACTATCATCCTGCTGGCTTGGCCCCTTTAACATTGGCAGACAATTTTGACTCAAGCTGGAAAAGAGCAGTTTGCCAAAAACTAAACATATATGGCCTTAACCTGGAGTCCTTACTAAGAATGGGTTATGTCCAAGCTAAAGCAGTTCTTAAACAGTGAGCTGTCAACATGGATGTGCAAAAAGAACTATCTTTGGTCCTGAAAGGTGTTTTTTTTTGGAAGCCAACCATTTAGCCTTAATCCTGCTAGATATTTATCCCAAATTACAGTCTCCAGATATTACAGGATGTTTACACTGGCCCATTTTAGTGTCTTACCTACCACAGTGCTCGAAGGAAAATTCAAGAAAATCCCATATGAAAGACTTTGTCCCTGTGCATCAGGTGCTATTGAAACCACAGCTCATGTCTTACTTTATTGGGAGCTGTATAGGGATTCTCACCGGCTTTACATTTCCACGCTCTTAACTAGTTTCCCAGATCATTCGGATTTCTTTTAAGTCTTTTGTTATCAGACCAGAAAGATGAAACATCTCTAAATGTCACCAAGTTCTGCTTGATTGCCAGTAAAATCTGGCATGTATTCTGAATAGGAGGTTAGGATACAGCATTATTTGCATTGTTTGTGTGTTACTGTACTGTGCCTAATTGCTCCCGCTTTCTCTGATTTGTACTGTTATTTGCTGGTCTGTGACCATACCAATAAAGATTGATACGAATACAAATATGAATATGAATATTTATATACTGCTTTTTAACAAAAGTTCCCAATGCTGGGGTTGGACAGGGCCAGTCGCTCTCCTCCTGATAAATAAAGAGAATCCCCACTTTAAAAAGGTACTTCTTTGCTCACAGGGGTGATGGAAGGCTATTGCCACTGGGGATGATGGGAATTGTAGTCCAGCACCATCTGGGGATCCAAGTCTGAGAATCCTTGACTTATCCCTTGATTGCCAGGGACTGGTGGTTCCAACTAGTAGACTGTTCCACGCATTGCTGGCCATCAAATAAGTCTGTCTGATTCTGGAAGAAACGTCCTCTCGCCCTCATCCTTAGACTGCAACTTTTTCTTTCACTTGCTTCTGTCCCGAAACACAACATCCTCTTTCGTCTCTGACTGTTATGCCTCCCTTGCATTGCTCCTTTTTGAAAATTAGATTTGGACCTCCTCTCGCCTGTCTGTCAGTGCTCAGTAAAATACCTCCATGAGAGATTTTGTGGCTCTGCTGCATTATATGTTAAAAACACTGAGTTTGCTCTATGAAATAAACATCAGGAAATAAAAAGCCCTTAAGATAAGCAGACTATTGGTTTAGCCCCAGCAAAACATCTTTTCTCTCCTGCCACATAATATATAAATCTCATGTCTATGTCTCCTTGTTGGCTTAGACTCTGGTGCCAAGCAGTGGGGGATAGGGTGAGGGGAGAAATGGATTGAAACAAGAATAAAGTGGTAGTAATTCACACTCTGTCACCTTAAGTAGTGCAGCAGGGAAATGCTTGACTAACAAGCAGAAGGTTGCTGGTTTGAATCCCTGCTGATACTATATGGGGCAGCAGCGATACAAGGAGGTGCTGAAAGGCATCATCTCACACTGCACGGGAGGAGGCAATGGTAAACCCCTCTTGTATTCTACCAAAGAAAACCCCAGGGCTCTGTGGGCGCCAGGAGTCGAAAGCAACTTGACGGCACACATTACCTTTACCTTAATTCACTGTCTGGTTTTCCATAAAATGGATTTATTCCTGCTATATTGATCGAGGGGGCCCCAGCTAATGACACTTACCTAGAAGGGAAGAGAGAGAGAAATAGACAGGTAGGCCTAATACTCTGCAGACAGGAAAGAGAAGTAAACTCTCATAGGTTACAACAGAGCCTATGTTGCACATGCAGGGGTCTATGCTTGGATACTGGTTTTCCCATGGCTCAAGTTGCACTGGAATTCTGAAACGGCCCCCAAGTTGCAAAAGTTACTTGATAAATAGCTCCAGTTCTTTCCCCAGTTAGGTCAGACAGCCCCACTCTCTTGGTGACTTCAGAAGCAGGATAGCAAATTGCGGGCTGTTCCCCTCCGGCATGGTTCAGTGACCATGCACAAATACACCACCTACCTGGCAGAGAGGAGAGCAGGCTTCATCTGAGCTGTACCTCCATCGACACAAACTACCCTTGACTGTCACAGCTGACAACAGGACACTGTGGTGGAACTGGCCACAGGAACCAGAGGAGAGGGGCAGGAGCTGAGGCAGGAAGGGGCGGGACCTCTGCTTTCTTTCCAATCATCATTTATTCGCAGTTTGCATAGGGCATACCTACCAACATGCTCCTTCCCCCCCAGTTACCTGAATGGGAAAATAGGGACATGTTGGCAGGTATGCCTAGGGCACCCGAGAAGGCTGGAGGTAGTTCATGCATTATATACTCAGTTTCTGTTCTCTGTCTCTTGCTTTACTGTGAGTGCTTCACCCAAATGCCCCTCCAATTCTGCAGTCCGCACCATTTTGGAGAATGCGGGCAACCCTATGGCTCAGTGAGTGCAAAATGAACTTTTGCACGGTATGTAGAATGTAGGGAGAGATACGTTTTTCTTCTTCCTTCATAAGACTAGTCATCTAATGAAATCAAATGGCAAGAATTTCAGAAGGGGCCCAGAACTGCTGGCTCCTTCGTACGACACAATATTATGGAATTTGCTGCCACAGGATGTGGAGGTGGGAGCCACTGGCTTTTTAAAAAGGACTGGATATATTAATGGAGGAGACATGTGTCTAAAATGGAATGGGTCATGACCATATGAAACCTCCAGATTCTGAGGCAGTATACCACTAAATGTTGCTGTGGTGCAATGGATGATGATAGCTATTGCCTTCGTGGTCTGCCCATAAACTTCTTGGAGGCTTCTGGTTTGCCACTGTGGGAAACTGGAGTAGATGGACCCACTTTGGCCAGATACAACAGGCCTCCTTTTTATGTTTTCTGCAGTGCAATAGAGAGAACAGTGTTGTCTGAATTTAAGCCTGATTTATTTTGCTGTGTGCATGGATTGCTCTGGGGATCGAAACATGTTGCCCAATAACGGGTGGTGGGGAGAGAATAAATACTATATGAACTGTGCATTAGAATATCCCAGGAACTGTTGCATTGTTCACTGAGCAACACATATCTCCTCCGATCCAAAATGAAATTCTTTGTGCATGAGTCTCCAGTATTCATCATTATTATGTGACAGGCCTATCTGAATAGACATCGACGCCACTCCTGAAGGCTGTGAAAGTCTCTGAATAATGAACAGAGTTTTGAGCAGAGACTTTGTGTCCCCTGTTTAAATATGAATAGTTCTAGCAAATTGGTGACTTTCACGGCTTGGACTCTGTTTCTTTTGATATGTGGATGTGAGAAAGAAAAATCAGGCAATTTCGTTTGCAGGGTGTGCTCCATAGGCTTAGTCGGAGTTTTAGTGGCTTTTAACTACAGACAAGTTATGCTAAAAAAGAGAGCGTGGGGAAAATATGAATAGTTCACTGAGGACAGAGAAGAAAAATAATGGCTGACATATTGCGCAACATTCCACCTGCCTTGTAACAAAACATGAGTGTCGTAGAGCAATAGTGCTCTTGTATAACATGCAAGAATTGTGCAACTGCAATTTGATGGATGGCCATTGGAAATCATGGCAGTCCATGGTGCAATTGCATTTGTGCAATTCTTACATTTTTTGCAAGATTGCTCTTGTGCAATGGCATGCACATTCTGTTACAAGGCAGATGGAATGTTGTGCAATATGTCAGCCACTAATCCTTGAAAGAATATTCAGTAATTCTCTTTTTTGTTTGAGATGTTTAATGTTATCAGGAGGAAAAAATACAGCTGTAAATAATAGGATATAAATGGAAAAGCACATTACAAATAAAGGCTTTGTTTTTGTAAATTATTACAACAAATTAAAAGTATAACCCACATTTATAGATACATGCACCTTGCTTCGCATGTGTTCAATAATCAACACAGGTGTTGCAGTTTTGAATTACGTTGTTTCCAAACTGCCTTTTTTCTTTTGTAAGTTGACAATTTGGGCAAGATGGCACCATCACATGTCTGCTTTAGTTTGCTTTCCAAACGGAGGAAGGTGTATGAGATCACCATGTATCTCTGTGTGTGTCCCTCTAATGACTTTTGTGTTTACAGTCCTATATAAACCAAATTCACAGTATATGCGCAAATTGACAACACTGGGGGGTGACTTCAATGTCTGCAACAGCCCCAGGGTGCAGCATTCTGGCTCCGGAATGCTGTGCATCATGTAAGCCAATATATAGGCCGCATTCACATGTAATGCAGAATCGCAGTTGAATAGGCCTGCGGTTCCACGGATGTTACATACGGTTGTGGGGAACTGCAGTCGGGCACGGTGATGAAACTGAGGGTTTCAGGATTGGAATTCCAGTCTGAACCCTTGGGTTGAATTACATTTTGTTGCCTCAACCCAAGGTTCAAAGCAGCCTGTGGTACCAATTCAGAACATCCCAGTTTGGAACCACAGGCTGATGGCTCTGGAACCAGAGTTGAGGGAGGAAACTCCTCCCTCAATTCTGGCCTGATTGGCTGTGTAGGCTGTCCTTCTGTCAAGAAAGAAGCCCACACAGCCAGATCCCCCACCCCTCTGCAGTCTCACTGACTGTAGAAAGGGAGATCTCTTGAATGTCTGAATTCAGACGGGATAGTGGGGAGGGGGGTGCGGCTCCAGAATTCCATGTTGCATGCGAATGCAGCCATTGAGTTTCACATTGTCCTGAAAGCTATAATTCCAATTATAATTAATTATTCCACAGCTTGCTCTATGAATCTATTTGTTCATTCTTTCATTCTTATTTCATCCAAAATGTCTCAGGGCAGTTCATAATAATAATAATTTTAAAAACCCCATTTAAAATATTAACATAAAGCTCATTTAAAAACTATTAAAACCACTTAAATATTATTAAGAAGCCAAGCTGAAAAAGTAGGTCTTCACGGCTCTCTTGAAAGCCTCCATGAGCAATAAACATCTTTTCCCCCATAGGAAGTGTGTTCCACAACCTAGGAGTGTGGGAATCTTATCTGCCCAAAGTATATTTGAGATCTTTTGTAATATGTCAGTTTAGTCAGAAAACAACCTGTCCAATTGTTTTTACCAGTCCCATATGCCTGGTGATTTGCAACATGATGTCAGAACTAATCTTGACTTACTTCAACGTGTTTTGATTGGCATGGGAAGCAAGGGGTGCACTTGCTCCTGAGGCTCAAGGACATCATGTGGAGCAAGGCTTGAAACAAACTATCTACACACACACACACACACACACACACAAACTCTCACACACAGAGAGTACAATACAAAGGATATTGTAATGTGAGATCATAGCTATGATTTCGTTTCATATATTTTCCTTGGACATACTCCTGTTCGAAAAGGACCGTATTCACCCATAGGAATCTGCCAGGGCCTCCATTCTACATCTCAGCTTCTGCTTGTGGCCCTGCCATTGACTGAGATCTGATTGGCAGAGACTGGAGACAGAGAAGCTATTCAGACGAGCAGAAAATAGGGTTACCTCCTGAAAGCAGATAGAACCCTATTTTTACCTCCTAGCAAACAGACGGGTACGTGCTGCAGAACCAGCAGGGAGTGTGAGCGACACACGACTAACATTTTAAGGTTCACCAGCCCCAGGTAGCATTGTTGGTCCTCCAGCCCCACCCATGGCAACAGCAGTTCCCCGAGTGGACGGGGCAAGCACGTGACCCAAGGAGACCACTCAGAGGGCTCCAAGCTGCAGTCCCACTTTGCTGCTCCCTGATTGGTAGCCTCAGTTAACCCTTTCCTGGCAACTGCAGCACTGTCAAAGGCATTGAACTCCGTCCCCATGCCCAAAACACCCTGCTCACAACAAGGCAGGAGAGAGAAGAGAGTCGCTGCAGCTGCCGCTGTCAGCAGAGGAAAAGCCAACATGAACACACACAAACCCCAACACACACCCCAGATCCTGGAGGGACACAGCAGATGTCCCCTGGAGCAGTTGCCAGATGCCAGTGAGAGCAGCTGCCAGATGCCCCACAACTAGCCCAGGCACTAAGCTGGTGGCAAGGGCGATGAGATGTGTCTCCTACCACCCCTGTCCAGTTGCCCCCCTGATCACAGTGGACGGGTAGACAAGCAGGCAATGGGGAGTGTGCACCTACCCTCCTTGCCACATGTGCCATCGCCCCTCACTCTTGCTGTGGCAGCTCCCATCGCCCCATCCCACCATACAACCTGCCCTGCCCCCTTACCCTCCCCGCAGCTTTGGCCTCTGTGCCACCCCCCATCCCACTGTATAGTGTGTGTAGATGGTAAGAACGCCCATTGCCCCCCCACTGCCACCGTAGCCAAGTGGCAACTCTGCCTCCCCATCAATCTGCCACTGCCACTCCCTGGCAGCCTCCCAAATAACAGGGAAGTCAATCTGCAACCCATTTTGGTCCTCTGTGTGTGCACAGAGGCCACTCACGTTACTAGGCGAGTGGGTGTAGGAGCTGGTCTGCCCGCCGCTGAGCCCCCTGCAGCCACCGCAAGCCCCCCACCGCCACCATTGCCACCATGAGGCCGAAACACTTTGCAAGTATCCCAGTCACCATGTGCGCACCGCTCCCCCTCGTCGGGACAGTGGCGGGCAGAGCGGGAGCGGCTGCTGGGCTGACCATCCGCCTCCGTGACCCTTGTGTGGACAGTCAGTCAATCCAGTGGTCATGGTCACTCCTGTTCCACACACCCCCTGCCACCACGGGAGCCGACTCCAGCCCCCGCACCCCGCCACCCCTCTTGGTGTGCTCGACTCATGTCACACCAGAGCAGGCACACACACTCTACACATGCAAGCACATACATATTGGGGTTGCCAACACTTCATTGCCAGAATGAGAGACACATGTTTGGGGCTGGGGCCTTGGGGAGAGGGCTGAGAGGGGGCAAGAGAGTGAACAAGTGGGTGGGGAGGGGCGCGCAAGCATGCAAGTGGCGGTGAGGGGCCAAACAAGCAGATGGGCAAGTGAGTGAGGAGGCAAGTGAGCAAGCAGTTCCTCCACACTCGCATCACCCTATCAGTGGTGCCCCTTGCCACCCATCCTTCTGCACTCCACCCATCTATGGGTGGGGATTCTCTTTCTTCCCAGGGATCTTGCACGGGGACTGCACTGCCTCCCTTGAGAAGAAGCAGCCTTATCTCTCCACAAAGCTCACCCTGTCATGCCATCTTGCAATACCCTGCGGTCATGCCTATCCCCCTACCAAAGGACCCGAGGTTTCACTGTCCACACACCTCATCTCCTATCTCCTCTCAGGCACAGGTGCCCATTGGGCAGGCTAACACAAATAAGGAGGGCTATGTTCCAAGAAGCTGGACCCAGCATCTTTCCTCGAAGGGGAGATTCACATGGATTACAGTGTTTCAGAGCGTGTGCAGACAGCAGTGCCTGAAGCCAAACATCAGCATGGCTGCTGCCTTGAGCTCCTGCGCCTTTTGTGCCTAAATGCACCCACAGGCAAGGAACACTCTTTGCTGTGTGCACTGGCCCTGCTACCTCTGGGAGGGGAGCACCGGTGGGTCCCCACTAATCGAAGCCATTCTTCCCATGGCAGCTGCTCTCTCTTTTGATGCTGCCGCCCTGCTGCAGGCTTCTTCTTACCATATCGTAGACAAGCATGCACTCCCTCCCCCCCCCCCCACCACAGGCACCAGGACAGGAAGGGGAGAGCAGCAGCCCCATCACCTGTGCAGTTTAGGAACTGGCAGAGTCCAGAGTGGTGTACTACACACTCAAGTTCCTCCTCACAACAACCTTGTGAAGTAGATCAGGCTGAGAGTGAGGTGACTGGTCCAGAGTCACCCAGCAAGACTCATAGCTGAATGGGGATTTGAACTTGGGTCTCCCCAGGCCTAGTTCAGCACCCTAACCACTACAACACACTGCAGGCAAGGGCAGTTGCAGGCAAGCGCAGGGACACTCCTGCTCTTGTACAGTGACTTCCAGGGGACAGGGAGGAGCACAAAAATCCCCATTCAGCCATGAGACTTGCTGGGTGACTCTGAGCCAGTCACTTCACTCTCAGCCTGACCTACTTCACAGGGTTGTTGTGAGGAGGAACTTGAGTATGTAGTACACTGCTCTGGGCTCCTTGGAGGAAGAGCGGGATTTTCTATATTATTAATTCTTCAAGACAGGCCATGCGCCCTGCGGGGCAGCTGGAAAGCAGTTTGACAGTTGGATCGGGGGCGCCATGAAGCAGCAGGGAGCTTGGAGGCTGGGGGCGGCTTTGGGAGATGGACAGTTGGCTCTGGGGGCTGCGGGCGGCAGGCGGTTGGCTGAGCTGTGCCGTGAAGCGGGAGGGATCAGGGAGCTCAGAGGCTGTCAGGCGAGTGGGTGACAGTCCCTGGCAGTGGCAGGGGGAAGCAAGGACTGCAAGACAGAGATATAAAGACGGAGGACAGAGAATGTGAGTGAGAGAGTTGTGTGGGGGGGTAGCAGGCGAGAGAGTTGTGGGGCGCAGCGAGAGAGAGCGAGAGAGTTGTTTGGGGTGGCAAGAGCGAATGAGAGAGTTGCGGGGGGCGGCGAGAGCAGATGAGAGAGTTGTGGGGGTGGCAGAGAGAGTGAGAGCATTGTGGGGTGGCGAGAGCGAGCGAGAGAGTTGTGGGGGTGGCGAGAGAGAGTGAGAGCTTTGTGGGGGCGGCAAGAGCAAGTGAGAGAGTTGGGGGGGCGGCGAGAGCAAGCGAGAGAGTTGGGGGGGTGGGATGCCACAGGTTCAGTGCAAGACTGCACAGATGCTCTGTGCAGGGTCAGCTAAGCTGGATGGACCAATGGTCTGACTCAGTGGAAGCCAGCTTCCTATGTTCATATTTTCCCTTGGGCTCATTTGCAAGGTGCCTGCCACTTTAAGGAAGGTCAGTGCTGTTTGCTGGATAGGCTTTCCCCAAGCAAACTTCTGCTTGCTTTGCAGCCCACTCTGGTATGCAGGCTTTATGGTAGCTCCGAATAGGCAGCCTTCCGCAGAGTTCTGTGGCTTCACACTAGTACTGGGAGAGGGTAGGCAACTTCCCCTGCTTGGTAAACCTGGTTTTAGGGGAGGTGCTGGGAACTGGGTAACCCTCTTTTGACAAAGCCCTGTTTGAGAGCTTGCCGAGGTTTCACATGGGAGTGCTAATCCCGCCTTCAGACCTCAAGCCCTGTTTTTGCTGGTTGTGAGAATAGCTTCAGAGCCTTTTGAGTTGTGGCCCCCTGGCTTTGGAATGTCCTCCCAGATGACCTTTACCATGCTTCCTTCCTCTGGGTTTTTAAGGAACAATTAAAAACCCATTTTTAGAGAGGTTTTCCCAGTAAGTTTTAAATCTGTATATCTGATTTTAATGACATTTAGTTTTTAACTGAAATGTATTAATTTTGTATTGTTTTATCTGTTTCATTGTTTTATTGCATTTGTGAACCTCCTTGAGTAATATCGTACTGGAGGGATTATTATTATTACTACTGGCTATAAATATTTTTACTACTACTACTAAAGGTAAAGTGTGCCATAAAGTCAATTTCGACTACTGGCAGCCACAGAACCCTGTGGTTGTCTTTGGTAGAATACAGGAGGGGTTCTACCATTGCCTCCTCCCAAACAGTAAGAGATGATGCCTTTCAGCATCTTCCTGTATCACTGCTGCCTAATATAGATATTTCCTATAGTCTGGGAAACATACCAGTGGGGATTTGAACTGGCAACCTTCTGCCTGTTAGTCAAGCATTTCCCCACTGCGCCACTTAAGGTACTACTACTACTACTACTACTACTGCTACTACTACTAAGAGAGCCAGCATGGTGTAGTGGTTAGAGTGCTGGACTAGGACCGGGGAGACCCAAGTTCAAATTCCTGTTCAGTCATGATACTTGCTGGGTGACTCTGGGCCAGTCACATCTCTCTCAGCCTAACCTACTTAAAAGGGTTGTTGTGAGGAGAAACATAAGTACACTGCTCTGGGCTCCTTGGAGGTAGAGCAGGATATAAAGCTAAATAATAATAATAATGATAATAATAATAATAATAATAATAATAATAATAATAATAATGCCCAGTGAGGCACTATAGTGCCCAGTGAGGCACTACCTTGGCGTGGTTGTGGGGCTTGAATGCTCTGAGGAAGGTGAGAGCTATGCCAGAGGTCCAACCATACTGGACAGGTCTCACCAGAGGAGCCAGACGAAGAGTGCCTCTCCTATCAACAATATGGTGAGATGTAACTTTAATAAATCTGTACTGGATTCATTGGTCGTCGCCCGGGTCAACAAGGACCGCGCCAGGTGCTGGAGTCCCTGGACATCTGGTGGCAAGTGGGCAACAGGACTCAGGATCTTCAGTTGAGCAACCAGGGCTGGAGACTGAAACGTCGCTTAACCGGAAAAAAATATATGAAAAATGCCAACAAGGAAATAATGATCTGCTATTACAAGTCTAGTCCAACTAGAAGAGGCTATTTAGAAAGAATGTACCAAATTTGGAAAGAGAAGCATCCAGAAACAGAAATAACAGAACAAAGGCTAGCAGACCAGAGAAGATTCATAATAAGAAATAAAGTATTCACAGAAGCTTTGCTGGTAGAACTGCAAAGAACACAGGCTCAAGATATGGAAGAAGAATTACCACCAACTGAAGAAGTTGCTCAGGCGCAGGTGGAGGAGGTGTTGGAAATAGAGGATGCCACTGTTGCTGAACTGTTTCAAAATCAAAACCAGGCAACCTCCCCTTCGCCTTCACCTCAAAAACCCAAATGCCGTTTAACAGAAAAGCAACAAGAACTAAAGCAAAAAATAACTGAGCACATGAACCAAACAACCACCATGGTTCGATTTCCAGCTCTAAAAACAGTTGCCAAAAAACAGCTTGCTCAGGCATTAAAAGATGTCAATGCTGCACTTGCAGAAATAACAACCAATAATTTGCAAGAAACAAACCAACTAATGTACAGTGCAGCAACAATAACAACACAAAAGTTTAGATATAAGATCAGTGGACCTGTCAAAAAAGAAAGTAGTACATCACCTAAATGGAAGATTAGATTAGAAAATAAAATCACCAGGCTCAGATCAGATGCTAGTAAATAGAAAGATATGAAAGACAAGAAGCTGAAGAATGAAAACAACAAACGGTATCTGATCCAAAAATACCACCTAGATTCAAGGAAAATTAGAGAAGTCCTGGAAATAATAAAGCAGCAAATAACAGCAGTGTCAAAGAAGATTAGCAGATACAAAGCCAGAATTACACAACATAGGCAGAACCTCCAATTCCAGTCGAATCAGAGACGTTTCTACCAAAGCATAGAAGGAGAAACTGCAAGAAATGTAGAAACACCCAATAAAGAAGAAACAGTGAAATTCTGGGGGAAATTATGGGACAATCCAATAGATTATAATAAAAAAGCAGGATGGATGAAAGAGGTCAAAAAATGTAACCAACAAATGCAAGATCTAATAATAACACCAGAATTAATAAGTGAAAGAGCAAAGAAAATTAAAAATTGGACTGCACCAGGTGATGATGAACTGCATGGCTTTTGGCTTAAACACCTAACAATTCTTCATAAACAACTATCAAAGCGGTTCAATCACATTTTGCAAGCAGGTGATATTGAACAATGGCTAACAACTGGGAAAACTCATCTCATCATGAAAGACCCAGCAAAAGGTGCAGTTCCAAGTAATTATAGACCGATCACCTGCCTGCCAACCATGTTCAAATTATTAACTGGAATAATAGCAGATGAAGTGATGCAACACTTATTAACTAACAAACAGCTTCCAATTGAACAGAAAGGAAATTGCCCAAACACCAGAGGCACAAAAGACCAGCTGCTGATTGACAAAATAATTTTAGAAAATTGCAAGAGAAGAAAAACAAATCTAAGTGTTGCATGGATCGACTACAAGAAAGCCTTCGACCCATTGCCTCACATATGGATACTAAAATGTTTAGAAACAACTGGTATCAGCAGAAACATTCAGATATTTATTTAAAAAGCAATCAGCATATAGAGTACACAGTTAACGATCAATGGCGAGACACTTGGACAGGTTAGCATTAGAAGAGGCATTTTCCAAGGGGACGCACTATCCCCTCTGTTGTTTGTAATCACCATGACCCCACTTTCACAAATACTAAACAAAACAGGCCTCGGATACCAAACATCTAAAACATCAAGTCAAATAAAACATCTGCTATATATGGACAATCTGAAGCTGTATGGAAAGTCCCAGTCAGAAATCGAATCACTGATCAACACTGTCCGTATATTCAGTAGCGCTATAGCAATGGAGTTTGGACTAGACAAGTGTGCTGCATTAATAATGAACAGAGGGAAAATAACAAAAACAGAAGGAATAGAACTGCCCAATGGAAGCAAGATCAAGAACCTGGAAGAGAAAAAACATTCCAAACACTTGGGCATTCTCCAGGCTGATAACATTGCACACACTGACGTTAAAAGAAAAATGGGAAGTGAATACATCAGGAGAGTTAGAAAAATCCTCAAGTCCAAACTCAATGGCAGGAACACCATACAAGCCATAAACACCTGGGCTATGCCTATTATCAGATACACTGCAGGAATAATAGACTGGACTCAGGCAGAGCTAGAGATGCTAGATCGTATGACCAGGAAAATCATGACCTTCAATCATGCTCTGCACCCTCGCAGTGATGTAGATAGACTATACCTCCCTCGCAGCTCAGGTGGAAGAGGAATGCTGCAAGTCCATCAAACAGTAGAGGAGGAGAAAAGAGGCCTTGAAGAATATATCAAGGACAGTGAAGAAGATGCACTTCAAATGGTCAATAACGAGAAACTATTCAACACCAATGAAACTAAGCAGGCCTACAAGAAAGAACAAGTCAAGAACTGAGCAGAAAAATGGAGAAATAAGCCCCTGCATGGTCAATATTTGCACAATATAAGTGGAAAATCAGACATCACCAAGACCTTGCAATGGCTTAAGAATGGCAACTTGAAGAAAGAAACAGAGGGTTTAATACTGGCTGCGCAAGAACAGGCACTAAGAACAAATGCAATAAGAGCAAAAGTCGAAAAATCCACCACAAACAGCAAGTGCCGCCTTTGTAAAGAAGCAGATGAAACAGTGGACCACCTAATCAGCTGTTGTAAAAAGATTGCACAGACTGACTACAAACAAAGGCATGACAAGGTAGCAGGGATGATACACTGGAACATCTGCAAAAAATACAAGCTAGCTGTAGCCAAGAATTGGTGGGACCATAAAATTGAAAAAGTTGAAGAAAATGAAGATGTAAAAATATTATGGGACTTCCGACTACAAACAGACAAACATCTGCCACACAATACACCAGATATAACTGTAGTCGAGAAGAAAGAAAAACAAGTCAAAATAATCGACATAGCAATACCAGGGGATAGCAGAATAGAAGAAAAAGAAATAGAAAAAATCACCAAATACAAAGATCTACAAATTGAAATTGAAAGGCTGTGGCAGAAAAAGACCAAAGTAATCCCAGTGGTAACTGGTGCCCTGGGTGCATTTCCAAAAGACCTTGAAGAGCACCTCAACACCATAGGGGCCACAGAATCACCATCAGCCAATTACAAAAAGCAGCTTTACTGGGAACAGCCTATATTCTGCGACGATATCTATAACAATTGATAATAAAATCCAGCCATCTCAGGTCCTTGGGAAGGACTCGATGTCTGGATAAAACAAACCAGTCAATAACACCTGTCTGACTGTGTAAACAAGGAATAATAATAACTAGCTGAACCCACACAGAGCATCCGTGCAGTAGTTCACTTCCTTTTTGGGGTTAGTTGGGAGAATTTGTTTTGCTGGTCCTCCCACAGCTCTCTCACTCACTCTGTCCCCCCCACAGCAGCTCTCTCTCTCGCTCTGCCCCCCGCCTCTCTCGCTCGCTCTGTCTCTCTCCCCTCTGCGCCGCTCTCGCTCGCTCTGTCTCTCCCCCCACTGTGCCTCTCTCGCTCTGTCTCTCCCCCCGCTTCTCTCGCTCTGTCTCTCCCGCGCACGTCTCTCTCGCTTGCTCTGTCTCTCCCCCCGCGCCTCTCTCACTCGCGCTGTCTCTCCCCCACGCCTCTCTTGCTCGCGCCGTCTCTCCCCCGCGCGCCTCTCTCGCTCGTGCTGTCTCTCCCCACGCCCCTCTCTCGCTCGCTCTGTCCCTTCCCTGCGCGCCTCTCTCGCTCATGCTCTCTTCCCCATGTGCCTCTCTCACTCGTGCTGTCTCTCCCCCCGCGCCTCTCTCCCCCCGCACACCTCTCTTGCTCGCTCTGTCTCTCCCCCGCGCGCCTCACTCACTCACACTGTCTCTCCCCCATGCACCTCTCTCGCTCGCTCTGTTTCTCCCCCATGCGCCTCTTGCTCGCGCTCTCCCCCCTCGCGCCTCTCTCGCTCGCGCTCTCTCCCCCCCGCGCCTCTCTCGCTCGCGCGCTCTCTCCCCCGCGCCTCTCTCGCTCGCGCTCTCTCTCCCCCATGCCTCTCTCGCTCGCGCTCTCTCTCCCCCCACGCTTCTCTCGCTCACGCTCTGTCTCCCCATGCTCCTCTCTCGCTCGCGCTCTCTCCCCACGTGCCTTTCTCGCTCTTTCTCCCCCACGCGCCTCTCTCTCTCACACTGTCTCTCCCCCGTGCCTCTCTCGCTTGCTCTGTCTCCCCCCGCGCGTCTCTCGCTTGCGCTCTCTCCCCCCGCGCCTCTCCCGCTCGCGCTCTCTCCCCCCCACGCCTCTCTTGCTTGCGCTCTCTCTCCCCCGTGCTTCTCTCGCTCGCGCTCTCTCCCCCCACGCGCTTCTCTCGCTCGCGCTCTCTCCCCCCCACGCGCCTCTTTCGTTCGTGCTCTCTCCCCACGCGCCTCTCTTGCTCTCTCTCCCCCCGCACCTCTCTCTCTCTCTCTCCCCCCGCGCGCCTCTCTCACTCACTCTGTCTCCCCCCCCCACCTGCCTCTCTCACTTGCTATAGTCTGCGGCCACCACCAGGCCCACCAGTGTGGGCTGGTCAATTCTCCTTCTCCTGGGTGTGCCAGCCAATCAGGCGCCTCCGCAGCCCAGCCAATCAGCTGGGCTGCCGGGACGCATTTTCCCCAGGCACACCTAGGAGAAATATATATAGATAGATAATTAAAAATAGGACTCAATTCTGAATAAATCTAATTTTCCCTTCAAGCAGGCACTGAAACAATGTTACCCTGTGCATTAACATATTGTTCCTTATGCCAGTAAGGTTGTTCTTATGTGCTGATACATTGAGCCCTTTCTCACGACCAGCGAGAAAGGGCAATAGAGTTAGCAGGGGTGGGGTGCTGGGAGCCCTGTAGAGCTTACCTCCCTGCAGACAGGCAGTTTCCTTGGCTGGGCGGATTGCCCACCCAGACAAGCACCGGCTGCTGCCAGTAGTTCCGAGGGTTGAGGTGCTGGGATGTGTCACCCCTCGTCTCCCCGCCCCCTGGATTTCCAATAACGCACTGCATTATTCCAATAATGCACCCTCACTGAAAGTGCCACAGTGGCAGTCTGCTGGCCATGGCTGTTTGCAGCCACAGCTGACGGGACTGAAAAAACAAGGTTTAGGGAGTGCTTGCTTCCTTAACCTTGTTTGAGAGGGAGGATTCATAGGCAGGTTTGCTGCCACGGTGCTGCTGGGATTGGGCCCGATCCCGGCAGTACACACGAGCGTGCAAAACGGTTTTGCACGGACGTGTAAATAGCCTCTTTATGTTTCTTAAGGGGGGCTCACCCACAAGGTCAACAGGGACTGCTTGCACTTCCCAAACTGTATACCGTGTTTCCCCGAAAATAAGACAGTGTCTTATATTAATTTTAGCCCCAAAAAATGCACTAGGGCAATTAGTGGTACATCAGAAATTACTGCTAGGTCTTACTTTCAGGGAAACAGGGTAGTTTTGTGCTGGCCCTGCAGATTCTATCCTGGATGTGTATTAAAAAGCATTGAACCATGGACTGATGCCTCATCTCTCTGCCATATGGAAACTGGAACAATAAACAAGAGATATTGCTCTGCGGTCCTTCAGATCTGGGACTTGATTCTTCACTCTTCTATTACAGAGCTCTTCTAGGTACGAGCGCTACAATACAATTTCTTTTCTAATCTACCTAGTGCCTCCGGTATCAGAGTTCGGGTAAGAGATGCTAACATAATAAGCTAGAATGTTTTCTTTTTTTCGCTTTTGCTAATTTCCCTTCAGACAGGAAAGAAGCAAAGCGGGGAAGGGAATCAAAGTTTCTGAATAGCTGAGGATCTGTGAACTGGAAACATTTTTGAAATATGCACTTAAAATATAAGAAGAGCCCTGCTGGATCACACAAAAGGCCCATCAAGTCTTGTATCCTGTTTTTCACAATGGCAAGCCAGATGCTTCTGAGAAGCATCCCATTTAATAGTGTATAATTTATTTTTCTCATGAAGATTGTATATTAGTATTTCCATGGTGGTTATTATATTTATGATATTGTCCTGAATATATATTTGATATTCTTCATACATTATTAGTACTCTGGTTACTATTATTATTATAATATTATTAACTTATTATTTTGCACATAAACAAAAAATCCATTACCAATATTTTGGAATCCAGAATTCTTTCCATAACTCCTATGGAATGGAACTCGAGGAATATCAGGATGTCAAATTCTGACATCCTGATATTTCTTTCATGGATATCAGGATGTCAGGTATTGACACTGATGCCAAGTTGATGGAATCCACTCAGTCTACTGATGGAAACAACATTTTCTTGCTGGTGTTCCTGAGATGACCTCTCTGGTTTTTTAACAGCTTGAATTCTTGTTCTTGTGTGCCTAACAAAGACCATGTCCTTGCCTGCGATCATTTCCTTACAGGTGGTACTATGTTTACTACTGCCAAGAGCATTGTTAGAGCAAGGATGTTAAAAGCCGAGGAATGTTTGTCCCAAGCAAGCAATTGACTAGTGGCTTCCAAATGGTTGTAACAGATATGTGTGAAGTGCCTTTTACTGTTGGTGGGTTCTCAGGACATAGCGGATGGCTTGAAGTAGGAGCTGTTGCTGGATATTGCAGAAGGTGAGGATTTTAAGGTGATTAAGGACTGTCATTGCATCAACTGCACGGAAGGATCTGCCAGCAGAAACTTGACATGGCAGGTGGGCCTGGGGAGGTATTAGGGATGCGCATGGAATCGTTCGGTGCTCCATTCTAGGAGCGCCAAACTGGTTCCGTCAACCAGTATACGAGGTGGTTTGGAGGGTGGGAGGGTCTTTAAGGGGCAGGAGAGGCACTGCCTACCTGCCAGCCCCACCCCTCCGCTTTCCCCCAGTGGGCGCTCTTGCAGAAAGCGGGTGCATGAGGCTGCAGTGTACCTCCCTGCAGCTCTGGTCAGCGTCACCCCACGAATGGCCAATGCGCATGTGCATGCCATGTGCATGCGCATGGACCATTTGTGTGGCGATGTTGACTGAGGCTGCAGGGAGGCATGCTGCAGCCCTATGTGCCCGCATTTTGCAAGAGTGCCGGGGGGAGAGTAGTGGGGTGGGGTCTGGAAGGTAGGCCGCACCCCCTGACCCTTACAGAACCCCCCGCCCTCCCGGGAGTGCATGGAACTGGTTCTGTGCACATCCCTAGAAGGTATGTGTGTCTGTTTTGCTGTTGAGGGTCAGTCATGAAGACAAAGAAGGAGAGAGATTGCTGAAGGCATTTTAGGGATGCAGGAGTATCTCTCTTTGGGAATTTGATGGAAGGTGGTGGATCCACTGCTTGCCAGGAGGTGGAGTGCCTTCTGCTTGCTCTGCCTGCATATTTGCAGAGAAAGCAAAGAGTACAAAGATAAACTCAGTGCTCTCTCTTTCAAAAGTCACATAACCCTTTGCTTAGAACTTCTCATCAGTCAGGGAAGTGGGGAGTGCATAGAAGGCATGTTATTTACTCTGTTTTGCAGTTTTATAAAACAATGGAGTGGAAGGGAGGAGAGCTGGTCTTGTGGTAGCAAGCATCAATTGTCCCCTTGCTTTGCAGGGTCTACCCTGGTTTTGCATTTGAATGGGAAACTACATGTGAGTACTGTAAGATCACCCCCTTATGGGGCCAGTCTGGGAAGAGCACTTACCTGCTTGCATGCAGAAGGTTCCATGTTACTCCACTGGCATCTCCATGATAGGGCTGGTGAGACTCCTGCCTGCAACCTTGGAGAAGCCGCTACCAGTCTGTATAGAGAATACTGAGCTAGGTGCAGGGGCAGAGCCACCATTGGGCAAATGGGTTCAAAGAACCCAGGCCACCGTCAATCAGGGGCCACACCTTGTGGCCCCGGATATGCCCCCCACATCTGATGGTGTTTGATGTATGATGCAATGCACCCTGCTTCATATGTCAGATGCTGGGGGTGGGCCCGGGGTGGCAGTAGAACCTGGGCCACCGCTTGGCTCCCTCTGTGCCTGGCTAGATGGACCAATGGTCTGACTTCATATAAGGCAGCTTTCTATGTTCCTGTGTAAGAGTGGGTCCTGTGAAGATGTACTGGAGTGATTGGCAATAGCCAGCACACATAGCTTTTCCATCTACCCCAGTGAGGAACTCTGGCCTCAAGTATTTGTCAAGCACTTCCACCCAGCCATGCTTTTGCAAGCAGACTCAACACCTTTTTGTGATGGCTTCTTCTCACTGCACACACCCAGTCATGCTAATAATTCTGGCGAGTGCAGAGGGAACGTTCGGTTTAATTGGATTTAATTTGGAGCAGCACATCCCTTCAGGAGCTTTGCTTACTGCAATGCTTTGTTTTGTTTTGCAGCCCGACCCAGACTTGCCATACTAATATTTTTCTCCCAGATGCCTCGTCTGCTGTGTGATGGCCTTCTTTGCTGGAAATCCTCTCCATAAATCTATTGCAGGCTGATTTGCAATTCAAGCCTAAACTCAATAGGGCAAGAGGAGCTGGGGAGAGGGGATTAAATCAAAGCTTTGTAAAGAAACTGTCTTCAAGAGGAATGTTTGTTAAATTTTACGATGCCCTCCTCTGCAGGATACTATTTGCTCCACAAATGCAGATGACGGCAATTTTCTTATGCAAAGTGTGGATATACCTTTTGTAATGGAAATGAGAATGCTAGCAATTCAAATGACTCCTTGCTGTTAGATAAGGAGAATTACTGTTTGCCTTCTATTGACATGAAAAAACATCATAAACAAAACCTCTTGGATTTCTATCTCCTTTCCTCATTGGCTTTTTGTTCAGTTTTGAAAATGTTTGGTTACTCTGTTTGGGGGCATGTAGAACAGAGGTTTGGCAAACTTCAGACTTGTGGGATCTAATTTTGTATTTTAACTAGATCCTTGGGGTCTACCAACTGGAGCCAGATGCAAAATGATGGCTCAGTGGGTGAAGCCAAATATCTACTGCTTTGGGGTGACTTGTGTATACAAATCCCAGGGTGTTTCCAGATGGAGAAATACTCAGTTTGAAAATGGAAGTTATTTTCACTTCTCCATGCCCAATCCAGATGCTTCTTGTTCTTGTTCTCTGTCATGCAGTTTTGCAGCAACTGGTCTGAGGATGTGTGATGCAGCAAGTTAAAGCCAAGTGGATCTGGGTTTGGTCAGTATCTGGATGGGAGACCACCTGGGAATTCTATATATACTTTTTCACAATATGAAGCATCTTCACCCCTCAGAAGCAAATTGTCTGTGAGGGAGCAAGGAAGTGTGATTGTCTTGAGGGAGTATTCTTCAAACTGATAAAGTTCCTGCTGTTTTTGTTCAAGCCCTTCTTCCCCCACTACTCACCACTGAGATCCATTAGCTCCAAACAGAATCTTCCCAATTTGATTAGAATTTGAATCGGTTTGAAACAGGACTGATTCAATTTAACCCTGTTCTGGTGCCTTTTTAAACCAATCAGGGTGCCTGAATGGTTTAAAAAGGCACCAAAAGCAGTTGTCAAATGGATTCAAATTGATTCAAATTAGAATTGGGTCAATTTGAATCAAATTTGAATTGAATTACCCTTTTTAGGGGTGATTCCATTAGAATTCAAATCACTTGAATCACCGTCATTTGAGTCAAACCGATTCAAATTTGAATCGGTTAGCACATCCATACTTATGAGCATGAAATGGACACAACTCAGGTTTCAATTATAGATGAAACCAACAGAACTGCATTATACCAAGTCAGACAATTGGCTCATCCACTCTGGCTGGCAGAAGCTCTCAAAGGAATGAGGTCGAAATAGAATCACAAAAGATTAGAGCTGGAAGGGACCTTGGAGGTCTTCTAATCCAAATCCTTGCTCTATGCAGGAAACTGCAGCAGCATTCCCGACAGATGTCCATCCAGACCCTGTTTGAAAACTTCGAGGTCTTTCTCATTACCTGTTCCTGTATCCTGGTGACACCAGGAACTGAACTGGAGACTTACATGCAAGACCTGTGCTCTGTCATTGAACTATGGCCCCTACTTGTCGAAGGCAGAAACGTGGGATATAAATCCAATGAAATATATCATCTGCTACAAACATTTTCCAAACAGCAGTGCACATCTTTGAGCTAGTGTGGTGTAGTAGTTGTACTAGGCCCGGGGGAGACCCAGGTTCAAATCCCCATTTGGCCCTGAAATTCATCATGTGACTTGGGGCCAGTTGCTCAACTTTCAGCCTAGCCTACCTCACAGGGTTGTTGTGAGGAGGAACGTAGCCATGAATACCCCTCTGAGCTCTTTGGAGGAAAAGTAGGATATAAATGCAAACAAAACAAAACAAAACAAAACAAAACTTGCAAGCAGGGCAAATTCATCACAGAAGGCTTATAGATGAGGATGCTTCTTATCTTCATTCACTTTTGTACTATCTTTCCCAGCCTCCTTCAGTTCAGCTATTGCTTGCACAGAGTGTACCCTGTTGTATGCATTTATGTTACATCTAGATTTGTCTATAACTGTGACATTTATTGCGCATGATAATGTCAGAGCAGGCCTGTTCTACATATTATTCAGAGCCTAAAAGAGATAAATTTTAGTACCAATTGTCAAGTACTGCTTATACTGCAGCCTCTTTGTGGATTTTAATATATTTTAATATAACTGTGAAACAACCTGTTTATTTTAAATAATCAGACAAGCTGCCAGTCTGGATATGGGAGAATAAAAATCCATTGTATGCTATTACCACCCCTCCACCCCCACCCAGGAAAAATAAAATTGATCTTGGTTCTCAATTTCTCTAATCCTTTGCAGTACTCATGATACAATTCCTCAGCCCTATTCTCAGTTTTTACTGGTTAATAGATCTGATGGGACAGAAGGAAAAATGGATTCACCTACAGTAATAAATTATTTGATTCCCTAATAACTTCATGCCATTATAAAACTGTTTCACTTTTTAGTTTAGTTCCTAAATCAGCAGCGGACAATTTTTCTCCACTACTCAGCAGCATTAACTCTTTAACTGTGACTTGGAATGTTAATTTGCCCAGTACTGAAAGCCTAGGAATGGGAAAATATATATATATATATATATATATATATATATATATATATATATATATATATTTAGCTAAGAAGGAAATCTTTATTTTTTCTTAAAGTTCTTAGAATCAAATCATTCTGGTTTATTGGTTTAAGAAATGAAGCATTTATACATACCTTTGACAAATGGTTAGGCTGAAAAAATAATTTGGCTCGAATCTGAGATTATCCACCTTTATGATAGAGACCCTGCTTTTGTGGAACAGCCTGCCTTTATACACACTGAGATCTTGGCTAGCAAGCCAGAGCTTGCTGGTTCAAATCTCCACTGGTATGTTTCCCAGACTATGGGAAGCACCTATATTGGGCAGCAATGATGTAGGAAGATGCTGAAAGGCATCATCTCATACTGTGGGGGAGATGGCAATGGTAAACCCCTCCTGTATTCTACCAAAGAAAACCACAGGGCTCTGTGGTCACCAGGAGGAACATAGGGCATAGGAAACTACCATATACTGAGTTAAACAACTGGTCCATTTAGCTCAGTATTGTCTTCACAGACTGGCAGCAGCTTCTCCAAGGTTGCAGGCAGGAATCTCTCTCAGCCCTATCTTGGAGAAGCCAGGGAGGGAACTTGAAACCTCCTGCTCTTCCCAGAGTGGCTTCATCCCCTGAGGGGAAGATCTTGCAGAGCTCACACATCAAGTCTCCCATTCATATGCAACCAGGGCAGACCCTGCTTAGCTAAGGGGACAAGTCATACTTGCTACCACAGCCTCTCCTTTCTTCTCCTCTCCTTTCCTGGATGCAGCCCAAGGAGACACACAAAGGGCTCACAGTCTACAGAGACTTGAGTGTGCACACATAAGGACATAGGAAGCTGCCATATACTGAGTCAGACCATAGATCCATCTAGCTCAGTATTGTCTACACAGACTGGCAGCAGCTTCTCCAAGTTTTCAGGCAGGAATCTCTCTCAGCCCTATCTTGAAGATGCCAGGGAGGGAACTTGGAACCCAAATGCTCTTCCCAGAGCGGCTCCATCCCCTGAGGGGAAGATCTTGCAGTGCTCATGCATGTAGTCTCCCATTCATATACAATCAAGGCGGACCCTGCTTAGTTAAGAGGACAAGTCATGCTTGCTACCACAAGACCAGCTCTCTTCCAGATAGGCGACACCGACTCGACAGCACATTTCCCCTTTACATACGGGAACTGCCAAGCAGCCTCCACTGCTAGATCTTGTAGATAGGAAGGAGGTTCCAGTGGCAAAGGTGCACAATTGTTACAAGTGTCCCCAGTCCTCACTAAAATCCCACTACATTACAAAATTGTAGAGCACGTCCTCTGGGTTGGCCCTTTCATGAAGCCAAGTGAGGCAGTCAACTCAGATGGCGGATTATTGGGGGGACCAGCAGGCATGTTAGCAGTGGCACAGTGTCCCCCACTGCTAACATGGGAACAGCTCTTCAGGACTGATCTGAGCTTTGTAAGCTTTGCAAGGAGCCCATCTCCCCCCAGCCCCCACAAAGCTTGCAAGAAACACAAGGGGAGAAGAAGAGGCTGCTGGCCACTTGCCCCCTTCCCTGCTCCTGTGCCACTTTCAAACTTGGGAGGATCAGGGTCGTGGTGCAAGGTAGCATGTGGTGCCTTGCCTCAGTACTCCAACAGTACTTTGGAATGCACTCCCTGTTGCAACAAGAGCTTCTCCATCTCTGGGTGCTTTAAAAAAGACACTTGAGGCACACCTGTCTTCCCAGGCTTTCAATTAAAATTAATTTTAACTGGTTTAATTGTTTTTATTCTGTGGAAGTGTTCCAATTGTTTGTTTTGTTTTTACATGGTCTCTTGGATTGTGTACACTGCCTAGAGTTGTTTATATCAGGCAGTATATAAATATGACAACCAACCAAACAAAATAAAATAAAATACTTTGGGCTGCCACTTATGGGCTGCTGCTTTGGCATCATTTTTTTAAAGGAACATAGGAACATAGGAAGCTGCCATATACTGAGTCAGAGCATTGGTCTATCTAGCTCAGTATTGTCTTCACAGACTGGCAGCGGCTTCTCCAAGGTTGCAGGCAGGAATCTCTCTCAGCCCTATCTTGGAGAACTCAGGGAGGGAACTTGGAACCTTCTGATCTCCCCAGAGCGGCTCCATCCCCACTAAGGGGAATATCTTGCAGTGCTCACACATCAAGTCTCCCATTCAGATGCAACCAGGGTGGACCCTGCTTAGCTATGGGGACAAGTCATGCTTGCTAGCACAAGACCAGCTCTCCTCACACACACAGCCTAACCTAGGCTAGGGCAGACCAGCCTGGGTGTTTTCCAGAATACCTGCTACAACAGTAGGAAAATGCTTCGGCTTGGCAGGATTGAACTGAAAACGATACCCAGAATCTAAAATGGGTAAATTTCCCTACAACCAGAAAATACAGCTTTGCTTTTTTTTTGCAATGGACATACAACATTATCGCACTAAATCACAGTGGTAAAATCTGAAACCAGGCATCTGAAATGTGAACAGTACCCTGCTGATAGCAAAGGGGCTGTGGTGTCACAACACAGGAAGTACGGAAGCACACTTAGCAGATACATCGTGACAATGTTGTAGGGGTTAATCTGGAAAGCACCCTGGTTAGGCTGTGTGTGTGTGACGGGCCAGGAGCAAGGTCACTCCCAGTGCTGCCCCTACACCAAATCCCACTTTTAAACTCACTCTTTAGCCAACCGTGGCCTTAAACTGTGGTTTGCATGAGCCACAGGTTTGCTAAACCTCAGCCAAGGATCATCTGGGTGATCGCCGCCGGGTTAAACGGCTCCCCCCAGGGGCAGAGCCAACATTGGGTGAACAGGTTCGAAGAACCCGGGCCGCACCCAATCAGGGGCTGTGAGCATGGCCCCAGACACTCCCCCCTCGTCTGACGTCAGATGCAGAGGCATTATTTTGGTCCCAAACGGGGCCGTACAGCCCCGTTTGTAGCCGAAATCGGCCTGTGCTGCATTAGCAGTGAGGAGAGCAGCTCCTGGTCCCGCTGCCAACGCAGCGGGGCCGATCGATCTCCCTCCCAAATGGGGTCACGTGGCCCCTTTTAGGAGAGAAATCGGCCTGCACTGCTTTGGCAATGTGGCCAGAATGGCTCTCCCTGTTTTTAAGGGAGTGTGGGCCGATCTCCTTTCCAAACTGGGCTGTGCAGCCCCATTTGGAAGGGAGACCACGCCCCCGCGTCTGATGTCAGACATGGGGGCATGGCTAGCCGGTGCGGTCAGGGGGTTGCAGCGGAGGCCGCACACGGACCACCGCCAGCCTGGATCCGCTCCTGGTCCTCCCCCCCACCGCCATTTCCGGCAGTAAGCCAGGTGGAAGAAGTGGCCATGTCGAGCAAGAGCAGCTGCCGAAAGCAGCCACCATGCTCATGCCCTGGGGCACCCTGGGATGCAGGAGGGGGAAAGTCCTCCTGTTCCCAGCATCTCCCTCCGTGGCACCACTGCTTGTGTGGGTGCATGGTGTGGTGGAGGGGGGAGGATGGCAGCTGCTCATCTGCCAGGGAAGATGGTGATCTCCTGGCTTCCCTGCAGCCTGCCCTCCCTCCCCAGTGAGGTCGTGTGAAAGACCTCTCCCTCTCCCTCTCCCACTGCCAGAAGGACATCGTGCGGGAATATGGAGGAATGCACTCCCTACTGAAATATGATCCTCCACATCTCTGACAGTTTTTAAGAAGCATTTGAAAACCCACCTCTCCACCCAAGGTTTTTCAGCTTTTAAAACTTTAAGGTTTTAATCTGTTTTGACTTTTAAATCATCTAAATTGTTTTAAGTTTTTGTGTATGTTTTTAACTTGTTTTATGTTATTGTTAAACACTCAGAGATGAAAGTTTGGGATGGTGTACAAATCTGATAGATAGATAGTTAGATAGATAGATAGATAGATAGATAGATAGATAGATAGATAGATAGGTAGATAGATAGATGTAGTCAATTAGATGTAGCTACAAGATGATAACACGGAGGGGAAAGCCAATACAGAGTGAGGGCAAGGCTTCCAGTATTGCATTCCTGCAAGGCTTTGAGGTCATTCACACAATCAAACACTGTGTTCTATCATGGTTTGGGAGCTGTGTGTGCTCCCAATTTTCAGCTGTGAGAAAACAAGATAGGAGGAAACTCTGGGTAGCTTTTCCTCCTACTATGCTTCTTCACAGGCACTTCTACCCAGGTTTTCCTCCTTCCTTGCTTCCACACAACCAAAAATTAGGATCACACAGAGCTCCCAAACCTGGGTAGAACACAGTTTTTGATTGTGTGAATGACTTCTTTATGTTCTTCATCTTCTGGCAGAGGAACAAATCAGCCTAGAATTTTAGAGATGCAATTAAGGCATTGCAAAACAATCAGCCAAAAAACAAAAAAATCAGGCTCGTTTATTTTTTTAAGATCAATGAACAACAAAATAGAACCATACAGTACAAAGGCTAACATCAGGAAGTAGCCTGTTCCTTACAGTTGGCTCTAAATATATCCAATATACAGATATGGTGCTGTAACATTTTAATAGCATTTTTGTTTGATACATTGGGGAAAGGGGAAATCAAGTCCCTTCCCAAATTCCCTTTGATACACAAACTATTAACAAGTAGATTAGAACAATCATTACATCTAATTCTTTGTTTCATTTGACAGCCAACTGAGTAAAAATTAGCAATGTAAGGATTCTTAGTTTTTTTTCTTGAAAATGTGCACTTTTTTGTATTTCTGCCACAAAAATGGCACACACAGCATTGTTATATTGAACAGATACATGAATTTGCCAGCACAACCTGACAAGCCTTAAATCAGGGATCAACAGACTGTAGGCCCCCATACTGTTTTTTTTAATAATGCCGGGACTCAACCTTGGAATTGGAGAAATGATAAAGACAGTCCCACTGTGCGTGTAAGTAGCTACAATCCCACTCTGCCCCCATATCTGGGTTTAATAGATATGGCTTCCAGGTAAGAACATGTGATTTCCAGGCAGATATGAAGCCCGCTGCTTCCTTTTCCTTCCAAATCCCTGAAAATCATCCCTTTCTAACAATGAGGTTGTCTCTTATACTAGAAAATTCTACGCGCCCTTGTCACCACATATTTCCAAGACTACCTCCAGCCCTATGTTCTGCTGACTTCTCTGAAGTTTATAGGGAGAAGCATTGTGGTACGGCCCTTCAGGTTTTAAGATGCAACAGCAAGGTTATGAAGAAAGACATCAGTGACTGCTCTGCAGAGGAGGCCCTGTGAAAACTGGATCTTCTGAGATCCAGCAAAATTTTGGTTAAATTCATGGTCCAGCAAAAACTTTTGGATGCAATGTAAGGCTGAAACAACATGTTATGAGAAACCTAAAAGTGCTGCTAAAAATGGCAACCCTGCGTCATGCTCTTCCCTTCCACCATGTGTTGTACAACTTACCCCAGGCCTTGACACTTTTTATTTGGATCTAGGAGCCAACCCAAAGATTTGGGAGCCAGACAATGAACACTTGACAAAATTACCAGGCTTAGTGATGGATGCTGTGGAGAGGGAGGGTAATTGGGCCTCTCTCTTTTTCCCTTCACAGTATCATATTTTGAAGAGAGAAAGGGCTGTCCAGGACAAATCAAGGTTTTATTAAACAACTTTACCTATAAATAGCTCAACTGAGGCATCATGGCTAAATTTTTAGGTGCCATGGCTCCCTGGTGCCTGGGATTTGCCAAGCCTTGACTTACCCTATATCCTGATCTTATAACAGTTGTGTCTTGTGTGTTTCTCCATTCCTGTTGATAACAGTCAGAGATATGGGCAGAGGTGGAGCAATGTAGAACATCACATAAGGAAATGGGGTAGGTTTTACTATGTGTTAAGGGGAAAATGCCCCATGGGGGATGTTTTCATTAGCAGCCCTGTATTTCTCATATCTGCGGACCCCCCGCTACCTCCAACAACTCCCCTGAAGGGGATAAGTAACAAATATTTTTTAATTTTTTTTAAAAAAAGTTCGTGACCCCCCCCGACTGAACCAAACTGGGGGGGGGGGTTTCGAGGGGGTGCTGGATCAAACTGGCCCGGTCCAGTTCAAGTCCGGTCTGGACTTGAACTGAACTGAGCCAGCCGGTTCCGTGGACACCCCTATTTGTAACATGACCACATTACCCGGGGACAGACTAAAAAGAATTTAGGGGGCCCCAGGGGCTGTGGAGGCCCTGGACTTCGGCCCGGAGGTCCAGGGGTAAGATTGCCTCTGCTATATCATTTTGTTCTTGTTTTAAGACCTTTTTACTATGGCATGTTTTTTGAGCCCAAGAGTGAGAAGGAAGTTCTACGTAAAAGCTGACTTTTTAAAAGAGTCAATTATCTATTTTGTTGCTTATTTGTAATGTTATCCCTTGCCCTGTGATTTTGGGGACAGAGTGGACCAAATGTCCAACATTTAGAAGAAGCAAAAAATAGAAAAGTATGGATGTCCCTTATTTTTATATTTGGATCTGGAAACTGTAATCTAAAACAGAATACAGAAATTGTTTGAGTGCAGGGTCAAGAGTAAGGAACAGCACTATTAATGTTCTGTTCTTAGTTTGTAACAGAGCTACTGTACAACATACCATGCTGTAACAAAATAGTGGAACACAACTCAGAATTATTGTGCATGAAAAGCTTTTGCCACCTCACTCAATTTGCATGGATGTTGTCTCCTTATGAACAATTAGTTGCCCTATATAAAGAGAACATTTTGACTGAAGCCGACCACGGTATTCAGCGGCAGCAAAGCATTGGTCCTGTGTTCTGAAAAACCATTTGACATAACCAATGGAAGCATCTGTTTACTTCCCTGTTTGCACCAAGTGTCCCCGTTAGGCCTCCCATCTGCCCTTCTGTTGAGTTTCCTTTTTTGAAGAACTGAGCCACTGAAGCAGAAACCTTGCACGTTGTACAAAAGACAAGATCGGCAGAACTTTACATGCATGGATGCATGCTGGATCTTTGGAGTGAAAGCCTGGTCTGGAGGAAATTGATCAGAAGCACAATGCATTTTGGAGTCTGATTTCACATGCTGTCGAATGGATGATGCCCTCAGGAAAAGGAGAACTTTGAAAATGTATTTTCAAGGAGTCCTTGGGTGGACTATTTTAAGAGATGCAGTCTTTCTCTTGTATTATTTCCTTGAATTCTGGGTTTCCCCTCCTTACATGGAAATAGGATAATCAAATTGGAAGGGATCACAAGGCTCATCTAGCCCATCTCTGTGAAACATAGGATGGGTTTTGATGGCAAGGGAAACGACGAACCACCAATTTCTGGAGCTTGTTGGTAAACTTGACTTCTAGGGGTGGGGCAAAATGCTGACATCGGTCATGTAATCCAAACCCATCAATGCTTGTATATTCTGCCCCATATTCAGATTTCCAGTTCTGACCTTGGTTACAGATGTTGGGTTTGGAACTGCAAGTAGAGCAGAATATGCTGACACTGGTGTGTTTGGCTGACACAGCCTACGTCAGCATATCACTGCTCCTGCCACCAGAATTTGAGCTTGCTGCCAAGCTCCAGGAACCAGTGGTTCACTATTTCCTGTGTTGTCTGAATCTGCACACATAATTCCTTAAAATTATATCAGCACCTGACTGATACCTGCAATCTCCTATAACAGCCGAGGAAAAGATTTTATAGCTTCCTTTTGCCAGTTAATTTCATGGTGCTTTTACTTGCTTCTAAGCAACCGACATCTGCTATCATATCTACCCTCAAACCGCTTTCCCCTAAGCCAATAGTTTTCACACTTTCTACACGTAGGGAACCTTTCCCACACTGACCTGCCTCCTAAGGACTCCCTGGAGACAGGGGCGTAGCTAGGAGAGAGGGGGCCTGTGTTCGCCCCTCTCCCTTGTGGCCTATCGGAGTGAGTGAGATAATTAAGAAAGTAGGGAGGAGTGGAGCTGGGCCCCCTGGGTTCTTTGAACCCATCCGCTCAATTATAGCGACACTCCTGCCTAGAGACCTGACATGGAATCCCACTGTGTTGCAGAAGGTTCTGGGACATGTTCTATCACACATAGTTCATGCAGGGCATTTCCAGCAATGTTTGGCCTCACCATCATCATCTTTGAATAGCCAGTTTACTATAGAATTCACTATTGCCAATTCATTGCATATTAACAGAGATCAAAAGGAGCAGGCAAGCTGTCTTTCATTATTGTTTGCATTCAGGAATCTGTGATATGTATGACAGCATCAAGCCTCTCACTCATTTGCAGGTTTTGCTTCAGGATAACTCCCAGGTTCTTCTGAGTTGTTCTCAAGCCTAATGTAGCTTGCTTACATCATGTGTGTATCTCAGTTTCATATTGTACTGCATTTTGTTCTCTAGAGTACTCTCTAGACTCTAGAGCATTTTGTTCTCATCAGTACTCCAGGGTTAAGGGTGTGAGTCGTGTGTATGCTCGGGCTACTTGTAGCCCAAGAATGTACAAAGCCAGGTGCCTAGAATGCCCGACTCATGGGGCTATCCCCTAATGCACCATGCTCATTGTCCAGTGCACTGTGGGATATCTGGAGGCTGGGATGCATTGTCCTGGCCTCTGGAAAGCCGCAAGGCTCCTGGGAGTGCTGCTTGTGTGCGTGGCTGAGCTACGCAGTCAGGAAGCAGTGGGGAGGGAAAGGCGATAGTCTGTGGGGGAGGTAAGTTCAGTGCAGCCTTCCCCCCTGCCCACCCACTTGCCCACCCTGCCTCCAGTCTTGTGAATAGCCTTAATATTTCCTGATGGAGCCCTACTCCAAATTGTAGACGTCAGCTTAGCCTCTACAAGGAGCAGGGCCTTTTCTGCAGCAGCCCCAATGTTGTGAAACTCCAATAATAGTTTGCAAAGATGCCTCCTGGCTGGCTTTTCAAAAGGAGGCAAAATCTCTTCCTATTTCAGTGGGCCTTTGGAAATTAGCTGCTTTCTTTTGCCCATCCCTATATGTTTTCTGTTGTGATGCTGTTACTTTTTTTCTTTTTTGGCTTTATTGTTGTTGCTTTAAATGTATAGTGCTATATTTTATTGGCATTTTATGTTAGTCTTGTAAATAACTTGAAATTTGCATGAAAATGAAGCATATAATTGTTTGCATTGTGTTCTAATAGTTTTAATGTTTGAACTTTTAATTGTTGAAATGTTTTAATCTTTTTATTGGTTGTTTTTATTGTTTTGTTGTAAACCGCCCAGAGAACTTGTGTTTTGGGTGGTATAAAAATGTGTTAAATGAATGAATGAATGAATGAATGAATGAATAAATAAATATAGATGACATATTATATTATGTATATTAAATATATCCACCCTTCCCCTCTTGCCTGACATGTTTGTGTACATAGGACTAAAAACAAATATGTGGTAGAATTAAAATGTCTGATTCCCCTACCAGCTGTCTTAAATGGTACAGTCCAACAAGAGCTGAGCCACACGTCTACTCTGATCGCATGTTTCAGCTTTTCAGATTGCTTTTTATGAAGGTAAAGATAAAGTGTGCCAAAGAGTTGATTTCCACTCCTGGCGCCCACAGAGCCCTGTGGTTTTCTTTGGTGGAATACAGGAGGGTTTTACCATTGCCTCCTCTCACTCAGTATGAGATGATGCCTTTCAGCATCTTCCTATATCGCTACTGCCTGATATAGTACCAGTGGGGATTCGAACTGGCAACCTTATGTTTGTTAGTCAAGCATGTTAGATCCCCTCACTTTCTGTCTCAAGTTCTCCAGCCCAGCAACAAGTATATCACATGGGACAGCTGATGCCATACAGCAGTGTTTAGATTTGGCTGTAACTGGAATATCAGGAATGATTGTGATAAAGTTCTATAGTTTTCTCTGTGAGAGGTTCAGATAATGTGTGTGTGTGTGTGTAGTTTCTTTCCCCCTTCACACTCAACTGCTCTACCAACACTTCAGCAAATGGCCTGGCTGTTTAGAAAAGAGGCTGGCAAAAACACATGTTGCCTTCTCATTCTCCAGCTGTGCTTGCTATACACTAAGGATAACTAAGTGGAGTGTTCAAAGAAATTATGAGAAGAGAAAATCTTGGGAAACAGAGAACACAAGGAAGCCACGGAGCCATGAGAGTCTACTTGCCTGAAGCCCTTCAGACACCTGGAGCGGCCCAGACTCCTTGGAAGTCTGGAAGGGTTGGGTGGAAAGGGGGAAGGTATGGAGTATGAGTTCTATTGTTAACCAGAGGTACTGGGAGCCCCACATCAGTGGGGCCCCCTATAGTTGGAAGGTTTACCTCATGAGAGTGTAGTCTAATGGAGAGTTGAATGCTTTTCTCCAGTGGACTGGCCCTCTCATGAGAAGGCTGCTGCTCCAACTGGCAGGCTGGCGTGAGGTCAAGAGTGTGTTGGATCTTCCTGAACTGCTTGGCCCGGGTCTACTAATCTAAGAACACCCTTCGTTACAGTGAACCAAATCAGGATCCTCTGCCTGCCTTCATATACATACCCCATCCTAGAAAGTCAGTAAGAGCCCCTCCTGGAGTACCGGATCTGGACCTTCCCATGGGCCGCTCCCTCCAGGTTCCTGGGCCCAGTCTTGGGTCTGATTTCCCCATCTCCAGGCTCAGTCACACTTGAGAGTCCCATGAGTAGTCAAGTGCATGGAATTGCTTTGTTTTTTTTTTTTTAGTGGTTAAGGTTTTTATTAGCAAAAAGTGCTAAATTTTAGGAAATCAATGTTTTGACATGTGGGTTGACTCGCATGCACATCTGCTATGTGGGAATGCCCACGTATCCCTTGTTTTCGATTTCCCTTAATAAAGGTTTTGCTAATTCGGCTTTGCCTTGTGTATAATTTTCTCAAACAACTCTGCCAGCTTGTGATCTCAGAGGTGACTTGAGGAATGGCTGCTGCAGACACGGGGACTGTGTTACTGCTACTGCTTGCTGCTGCTGTAGAGACCAGGCAGTAGTGCTCCCAATGTTACTGCATTTCTTCCCATTGTAAGGAATGGGGAAATTGTGGTGAGTGCCATCGCTGGGAGTGTCATCGCCTTGTTCTCCACAGCAGCTCCACAAGTTGCTCCATCTCTATAGGCGGTGTGCCTCACATCCACACAACCTGTGTACAGTGTACACACATACAGATCTGCATGCAGTAATCGTTATTCGCACATTTATGTTCAACAAGTGCACCATAGTACACTTCTTATCTATACTATGCATTTGAGGGACATGTAGCCAAGTTCACTTTTAAAATAAACACAGGTACAACCACTGACACAAAACTGTGTGTACAAAACAGGTTTGTACACCTGTGCACACATGCGTAATATCTGAATAGGGATTATCCATCAACCTAATCCAGCCTACTTGACTGGGGATGGCCAAGTAAGCCCAGAAGAAATGTGGGATAAAATTTAATAAATAAAAATGTAAGGGTTGTGTTATCTAGGTGGAATCAACAAACCTTCTGTCCATTGTACCACTTCTGCCCCCAAATCTTCAGCTAAATAGTTTCTACCTTTCCACTGCAATCTGCCTACCAGCTCTATACCTTCCAGCCGTAATTTTCTAACTTCTCATCCCACCTCTTCTTCTTTGTCATCTGTAGATTGAAAGCTTTCAAATCATTTCCATGCTTCTGTTTGGTATAGCACCTAGCATAATGTTGGCACATACAATGTTTTACTCGGTAGTAGATGACATAGCTGCAAAAGTTGATCACTAATCAATAATCAATATTGAATGCATCTCTTCTCAACAGGTAAATTTCAACAGTACACAAAAGTTAGAATCAATTTCAAGTTAAAATTCTCTCTCTCTCTCTCTCTCCCTCCCCCTCTCCCTCCCCCCACAACCCCAGGCATCTTGTGATTTAGCCAATTCTTGCTTTTGCCAATATGATAGCTATTCCATGTAAAGGCTCTGAGTGGAGGCTTTGATCTAGGAGTGTGGTGCTGCCATGTCAGGCACATCCAAAATGAAAAGTCCTCTGGGCCAAGCACCATGAGATGTTGTTTTTCAAAGCTGAACACAAGACGACACCATGGGCGTACCAAAGCACTCTCCCTTATGTACTGAAGGACAGCCAAACTGGAACTGAAAACACTCTGCACAGAACCCAGATTCAGACCTAATTCCAAAAATACAATAACAACCTCATTCCCTGAGTATTGCATGCCCTTCTTTATTGAATGGTTTACATTCCTCTTTCTAGAAAGACCTATTGATAAGGTATCCCTTCCCCCTACCCTCAACCCCCCCACCTTCTCATTACAAAAAAAGCCCCTACACTACCACCTACCCAGCCTCTATATCATGATAACATCCTATGATCACCAGAACAGTTGATCAAGAGTTTCAATGTTCCCATGGCACTTCTAAACTGAAAAATTGATGGGCTGCGATACAAGAGGCATTCAGGCTTGACCAACATTGACTCCTCAAATGAGATGGCTTCCTGGATGATATCATGGGGATGCGTATGCCAGACCAAAATCACAAAACATGGAGACATTACTCACAAGAGGCAAAGGCCAATGCATGAACATACCCCAAAGTTAACCAGCAGAACGAATACATACTCGTTCCAATGTATGACAGCCAGCAAAACACATTCATGCTATGGTGAATTTGGAGGCCATGTATAGAAGCAGTACAGCCCTCTTCACAAATTCCAATTCTGTTTGAATTGGGACACTTGTTCTTTCCTTCCCTGGCAATGCCCAAGTTTCAATACGTGGTTTCTCGGGTGACTTGGCTGGAGAAGGTATGGTTGCTAGAGATACTGTTGGACTTCCTGTTGAACTTGGTTCTCTTCTTCTTCTTTCTCCAGGGCAGGCACACAAACAAGAGTGTTGAGAGAAAGATTTGACGGAAGTTGGCAGACACCAGGTTGTACAAGATTGGGTTGATGGCTGAACTGACGTAGAAGAGGATGTTTGTAAGCATGTAGAAGTAGTGGTAGAAGTCAAAGAGGAAGCTGAAAGAAGAAAAGAGGAAGAGGAAGTCACTCTCAAAGGAGCAGGAACAGTTGTGGAGGGCAGAATAACAGGAAGCATCAGCCATAACACCTAGCTCTATAAAGCCCCAGGACCTGTCTTCTAGATTGGTCAGATGACCATAAGTCAGATCAGATGATTTGTCTCCCCTGATATGGCCCATTATGTGGAGAGAAGCAAGTGCACAAAGCTCCTTCACACCCGTCCAGCATGCTGACCTGTCTTCTGTCATCTCACATATATATGGGGGATGGCATATCAAAATGCCATCTAATCACATAGCTTAATTAAAAGTAGTGTGCTAATTAGGTGATTAGGTGGCATTCAGAACTCTTGTCCCTGAGAGTACACATAGTAATGATGGAGCAGTTAGGTGAGGAGGAGCTATGGCTCCTTGCTACTCTCCATAATGGACTAGATTAAGGGGGATGTATAATCTGATCCAGTCCCATGATTGACTGAGCTCTCCACCTGCCTCTTTCACAGTAGCTGCTGATTCAGGAAACTGACTGTTTGCCTGTCTTGGACCACATTGCTTGCCTCTGGTCCATCTACTCATTTGCTGCCACCTTGGCAACCTGCCTTGGATGATGCTAATTGCCTCTGGACCCATCTGGTTGAGGGATTTCACCCACCTTAGTGGCTTTGATCCTGTTTTAACTTGAGACAGCAGCCTCCAGCAAACATCAACCAGAGCCTTCTCCAGTCTCTTTACCTATTCCAACTGGAATGTGAGCCTGCGGGGCACTAAACATGGCCTGGAAATGATCTTCAGTGGAAAGCATGTGGCAGCTGAAGTAGGTTGTAGGTGGTCATGGTCTGTAGGACCTGAGAGAGCTCCCACTGAAGGCAGATGTTAATCCAATGAAGTTTAAAGTCCAACAGAGCAGTTATAACTGTAGGCAGAGTCTAATAGCTACCAGAGCCCTGCTTCTTAAGGGAAAATTCATGGAGTTTAAAGGGATGGTGCTCTGAGTTATGATGATGCACAGTGCTTAAGCGATTTGCAGAGACACTGCTGCTGCAGAAATGGAAGCAGCAGTGAGACTCGGGAAAGGGCGATAATGCTTGAATAGTGTGTTTCTTGCCATTGCCACAAATGGGGGGAAGTGCAGTAATGCTTGGAGATCTGCCACCTGATCTCTCCACCCTCACCACTGTTTCCATCTCTGCAGCAGAGGCTCCACAAGCCATCCCTTATACCAGGCCTGCTCAACTTAGGCTCCCCAGCTGTTTTTGGACTACAACTCCCATAATCCTCAGCCACAGCAGCCAATAGCCAGGGATTATGGGAACTGTAGGCCAACAGCTGCAGGAGGGCTGAAGTTGAGCAGGCCTGCCTTATACACTTGTGTATCATGTCAGCCAGTAGGACTACTGAAGAGTAATTTATTCTGGGTTTCAGTCACTATGTTCAAGACTGCAACAAGGAAGGTGGAACCTGGTGACTTGTGGATGGAGCTCAACCAGGGGCGTAGTAAGGTTGCAGTGGGTCCAGAGACAAGATTTTAAAATGCCCCCCCACCCCCGCTCACTGAAGCTCAGCTCATGAAGTAAATAAATCTTATATGAGGCTGAATAGTGGTAACAAAAAGCATAGTAATGTGTGTGTGTGTGTGTGTGTGTGTGTGTGTGCGCGCACACACACACACACGTGCGCACGCATGCGCCACAATAGAACATCATCCTAAATTATTTTTTTAAAGGTTTTGTAAATTGTGGCCGATGCAAGTCATTTAATGGTACTAGAGAAAGACCTTCTGTTTTGGTAGCTCCAGGTTTTAACACTCACATCAATTTAGGAGGATGAATACAACAGAAGGAAGCCCAGGCGGGTGTGCGACTGGGGGAATCAGTCATGTGACTTGCCTCTGGGGGGGCCCCCCAAGGCAGTGGGCTCCCAGACAACTGTCTCCCCTTGCCCTATTATAGTTACACCCCTGAGCCCAACAAAATCTACTGGGTCATGGGTCATCTACATATGCCATAGGAAGCTGCCTTATACCAAGTAGGACTACTGGTCCATCTAGCTCAGTATTGTCTACACAGACAGACAGTGGCTTCTCCGAGGTTGCAGGCAGGACTCTCTCTCTCAGCCCTATCTTGGAGATGCCAGGGAGGGAACTGGGAACCTTCTGCATGTAAGTATGCAGGTGATCTTTCCAGAGTGGCCCCATTCCCTGAGGGGAATATCTTACAGTGCTCCCATTCAAATGCAAACCAGGGCAGACCATGCTTAGCAAAGGGGGCCATTCATGCTTGCTACCACAAGACCAGCTCTCCTCCTATGCCTACAGGCATCCATAATAGGAACTACAGCTCAGTGGCACAGCACCTGTTGGTGTACAGAAGGTCCTGTGTTCAGTCTTTGGTATCTCTGGTAAAAAGGATCTCAGGTTTTAGGACTCAAATCCTGGAGAGTCACTGCCAGCCAGAGTATACGATACTAGGCTCAGTGGTCTGACTTGGCAGAAAGCAGCTTTATATGTTCATATCCTTCATTTGAGAACAAACAGTGTTGGATGGTGGATGAACCCAGGCAGATGCCTCACCTGAGCTGCTAGTCCCGGGTTCAGTGTCTGCTGAGTTGTTTTCTTCAGAAAGATTCTTGGGGACTTCTCCTTTAGACTCTAGGCCTGACAGATCTGGGGACTATGAGATTCCCTGAACTCAAAGTCAGCACTGAGTTTGCTCCTCTACTAACTGAGCAAAGAGGCACCTTTTAAAAGTGGTGATTCTCTTTATTGAGCAGGAGGAGAGCAACTGGCCCTATCCAACCCCAGCACAGCATCCCTCCAGTGGCTATTGATGGTGTCTGTCTTGTGTTTCCTTTTAGATTGTGAGCCCTTTGGGGACAGGCAGGCATATATATATATATATATATATATATATATATATATATATATATATATATATATATTCCTCTGAGTAAACCGCTTTGGGAACGTTTGCTGAAAAGTGGAATATAAATTTTCATAGTAGCAGTGATAGCAGCAGCATTGGGGTCTGGATAATAAAATCTTCCCTCGTCTGCTGTCTTTTTCCATACGGCCGAGGGTCGGCTATGGGGGGAGAAGGCTGGTTTGTTGGCATTGCGGTTTGCTTAAACATATCTGCAATTAGCATTCAGAATCAAGTGACTCACTCTGACCACTGATCTTCTGACAGATAGCAATACATCAGTCTCCGCACATGATATGGAAGCCAGCAGACCACAAAGGCAATCACAACAGCTCCTGCAGTGGACAAAAAGACACATTGATCTCTCGAGTGGTCTGTACTCTTGCCAAATTGCAAGACAAGTGATGAGTGAAACCCTGCATTATGTTAATCAGCATCAGTACCCCCACCACTGGCGTGAAAATGGGCTCAACTGTCTGCTATCATGGCTACAGAATAAGTTCTAGCAGGGGAAAAAAAAGAGTCTATTCTTAGTTATCCATAGTAAAACAATGAAAATAAATGAACAGGAAAGAGCTCATGAAGGAGGAGCATGTTGGAAAGAAAAGACAGGCATAGGAAAAGACAAACATTTTATTTATTAAAATATTTTTGTCCAACCTTTCATTTTGAGCTGAGGCCCCCAAGATGGCTAACGGCACAATTAAAAAGTCCAAAAGACACACAGAGCAAAAAATAGTGGCTGACATACTGCACAAGGGTATGTCTCCAATAACATTGTGTGCATTCAAGCAGTGAGACTGTGACAATTGAGCAAATGTGAAAATTATGCAAATGATGGTCAAACAAGAGTATATTAACCTTAAAAAGGTATAATGATCCCCCGCAAAAAGGTTCAAATATCAGTACTGAAAACAAACAGCAGAAGCAAGATTGAGCAACCTGTCAGTTTAAAGGCTCCTTGGAAAAGAAAGATCTTTATTGCCTTCAGAAAGACAACAGGGAGGGGGCAATATGAGTAATCAAAAAGGGGCATTCCAAAGCAATGGAGCTCAACAAAGAAGTTTCCGTTTCTAACAAAGGCCCAGGGGCGGAGCCACCATTGGGTGAACGGGTTCAAAGAATCCGGGCCGCCACCAATCAGGGGCCGCGAGTGCGGCCCCAGACATAGCCCCTGTGTCTGACGTCAGATGTGGGGGCATTATTTTGGTCTCCAAACAGGGCTGCATGGCCCCATTTAGAAAGGAGATGGGCCACGCTGCGTTGGGCAGCGTGGGCTGGAGTGACTCTTCCTGCCTTAAGGGGAGTGAGAAACACTCCTGGTCTCGCTGCCAACGCAGTGGGGCTGATTGATCTACCTCCCAAGCAGGGCCGCCTGGCCCCATTTGGGAGAGAGATCGTCCCACGCTGCATCTCTCTTTAAGGTAGGGAGAGTCACTCCGGCCCACGCTGCCCAACACTGCGCGGGGCTGATCTCCTTTCCAAACGGGGCTATGTGGCCCCATTTGGAAAGGAGACCATGCCCCATGTATGACATCAGATGTGGGGGTGTGGCTAGCCGGGCTCTGCGTCTGACATCAGGGGGCCACAGCAGCAGCCACACACAGGCTGCCGCCAGCCTCGCTCCGATCCTGCAAAGGACAACCCGGCCACTATGTGTGCTCAAATACAAAACGGGCCTCACTTAACTACTGCATGTAACAAAGATCTGCAATTTTATTTTCTGAGAACGAACACTGCATATTTGCTGCTGTGGATAAGTGTCCTGACTATGGCAGGAGATTTCTGAATAGTTTCTGAAGCTTGGTTAGAAAGAAAGAAAAGAAAACAGCAACCTGCTGTACCAGATGCAGGCATGTACTGTAGGAAGCCAGTGGTGGTGTGGGTGCAAACCCACCAGTGGCAGCCCCTAGGTGCCCCAGCCACACACCCTGCATCTGTTGTCAGATGCCGGTGGCATGGCCATCTGCAGAAATGGGGCCATGTGGCCCTGTTCGCAAGGCGCACTGAGTTTCCAGCTAATTCAGCCTTTCGAAGCAGGGAAAGGTGCTCCCAGCCAGGCAGGAAACTCTGGTGAAGCCCCTTGTGCATGGGGCCGCACAGCCCTTCCCTTGCATATGGTCACACTGCCAGCATCGGATGTCAGACACAAGGGGCAGATGGTTCGGCTCCATAGGGAGTGGTGGCTGGGTTTTTTGGACCACATCCATAGAATGGTGGCTCCGCCCTGACCTGTGTTGTAAAGTCATGCCTGGTACTGAAGTCAGGTACAACAGCTAACCAAATGTTTTGAATTAGACTTACTAAGCAATGGCTTGATCAATTCTTTGAACTAGGATCAGTGGGCAAATGTTTGACATCTGTGCAATAGCTAGCCTTTCATGGGTAATTATGATGATTACCCCAACTTATGTGAAATATCAAGCACTTTGAATGCAGAACAAAGAAGAGCAATAGCCTGGGACCACACATTATTCCATATAAAACAGCATACTGTATGCACTTTTGTGGATAAGTCTTTCAAATGTGCTTGGTCAGTTTGAGGAGAGGCAAAACATCCATGCATTTATATACAAGCCATCCCAGCTTACCCCGAAGGAGAGGGAGAAAACGGGAGCATGTAGGGGCCAGGAGGGAAGTCAAACAGGAGGTCGGGCGGGGCAGGTGGCATCCTCAGGATGGGCAGGGCCAGAGTGGGTGGCCGGATTGTAGAAGCCAGCCCAGTGGGCCGGGTGGCATGGCAACTGTTGACAATTTTAGTATCATGACTGGGGCAGATTAAGCTTTTAGCCCCCTGTAGGCAAAACAGATTTGCCCCATCAGCTTGAGGGCTTTGACAAAGTGTGTGTGTGTGTGTGTGTGTGTATGTGAGATATCTTTTTAAAAAACACCTAAAACCACTGGTGGGATGGCAGCGGTGTGGCCAGGATGGTGGCAGAGGGGTGGTGGTGGAGCAGCCCTGGTGGTGGTGAGGGGAGACTGAGGTGGGGAAGACTGAGGCAGTGGCAAGAGCTCCTCCGTGGGCCCACCTGCTGCCCAAATGACAGGTTGGGCAATTTTTGGCCCATTTTGGGGCTCTCTGTGCACACGCATGTGTGCACAGAGGCCTGAAATGGGCCGAAAATGGCCAGGCCTGTTATTTGGGCTGCAGGCAAGTCCATGGAAGGAGCTTTCTCTGCCGTCTCCGCCACCATCCATGATGGTGGTGGAGTCGGTGGCAAGAGCTCCTTCCATGGGCCCACCTGCCACCCAAATGCCAGGTTGGCCCATTTTCGGCCCATTTTGGGCCTCTGTGTGTGCACACGCTGTACAGAGAGCCCCAAAATGGCCTGACCTGTCATTTGGGCAGTAGGCGGGCCCACAGAGGAGCTCTTGCCACTGCCTCCCCCCCTCACTGCCACCAGTGCCACTGGAGTGCCCCCCATTGGCCACCCCCATCTCTGCCACCATTCCCGCTGTGCAGCAACGATTTTAAAAGGTTAAAAAATATATTTAACTTGCCACCGACCCCCCGTGAAAATTTGTCGCCTCTCAAAATTTGCCACCATAGGCAAGTGCCTCTCTTGCCTATGTGTTAATCCTCCAGTGAGCATGACCCAGCTAAGGGAGGCGGGATTGTTGGGGGAGAGGAGCCAGGATTGAGGGAGGACAATGGACAGGGGAAAAGAGGGGAAAGGGATGATTTGGAATCCTTCATAGCTATGGGGGAGGAAATGGGAAGAGACGGGGCAGGGGCTGTAATGCCTGGCTTGTGAAGCAGAAGCAGTCAGTGGATGATGAGGGGCAGTGGTGGCGAAGAGTAGGCTGTAGACCCCCGATGAGGGGCCAGCCCTTGGCAGAACGAGCCAAATGAAGTCATGGGTGCTGCCAACCCCCTGCCCTTTCCTCTGAGGCTTGACTGGGCTCTATGGTGGATACCCGGGTAAGGGCACAGAGCAAGCCCTGATGGACACACACCCTTAACTTGAACACATCTCTATCCTTCAGCCTATTCTCCCTCAAAAAGGAGGTCAAAATAGGATAATCTCACCTACGCCATCCTGAGTTCCTCCGAGAAAGGGATACAAATAAATTGTGATAAATATATTCAGTGGCCAAATAGATGATGTTTTTCCTTCAATGAATTGGGGTCTTTCTGATCCCGATAACAGAACAGTAAGGCACATTTTCTACAGAGATGCTATGGATTTGGATGCTATAGGCAGTAGCGGACTGGCTTGGTTGCTTTACCAGCCATTTGTGTGTTGCCAGTAAATGAAGCCACTGAGCAGCCTTTTGCTTTTGCTCTCGCTCTGTCTGCTTTTCTTTAGGATCACTGCTCCCGACCCCCCACCGCTTGCCTCTGATAGTGCTTCATGCCGGAGGCTCCGCCATTCCATGGCAGGAAAACATTTGCTTTGTTGAAGCGGAAGATTGGATCAGTCTTTGGGAAACCTATATTGCTTGACCTGGGAGAAGGCAGCATCTGCAGAGAAATCCATTTCAGAACCGGATCTTTTAATTTTTCATTGCACTGGGAGCAGCAGTCTCATTGTGAGGCAACAAGCTATTTGAACAACTTCTGCAATATATTGAAAATGTTGGCTGTGGAAGAAGTCACAGCCCTCAGCCTTGGGTGAGGTTCTAGGTAGATTTTTCAGAGCCAAGTGATGCAAGACTCTAGGGAAGCAATATCCCTTCATAAAACAATCACCCCCCAAAAGCAATAACAAGAAAACTCAACCCAAATTGAAAGACAAACACAGAAAACTTGTATCTGAGAATACCTCACTGTAACTGTCTTAGATACTGCACAATGATACATCAGGCTAATCATTCATTCATTCATTCATTCATTTGATTTTTTGGCTCAGGGCGGTTTACAATTAAAACCAACTGAAACCAACAACAATTAAAACAGAAATATAAATATGAACCCCAATTAACAATTAAAACATCTTTAAAAAACAATTAAATTATCAGAACAACTGAAACCCTGAAAACCAGGTTAGCATTAAAGCAATTAAAACTGATTAAAAACCCTGAAAGGCCAGGCCAAACAGTTGGGTTTTAAGGGCTCTCTAGAAGGTCAGTAAGGAATTAAGATAGCGAATTTCTGCTAGGAGTGCATTCCACAGCTGGGGAGTAGCTACAGAGAAGGCCCGCCTCTGAGTTGCCACCAATCGAACCGGTGGTAACTGGAGATGGACCTCCTCAGATGACCTTAATGTGCGGTGGGGATCATGTAGAAGAAGGCGCTCTCTAAAATATTTCGGACCCAAGCCGTTCAGGGCTTTAAAGGTAATAACCAGCACTTTGTATTTTGCCCGGAAACATATTGGCAGCCAGTGTAACTGTTTCAAAACTGGAAAAATATGGTCTCTCTGGGTTGCCCCAGAGACCAATCTGGCTGCTGCATTCTGAACTAACTGAAGTTTCCGGACTACGTACAAAGGAGGCCCCACGTAGAGTGCATTGCAGTAGTCAAGCCGGGAGGTTACCAGCTGCTGCACCACTGTTTTGAGGTCATCCTCTTCAAGGAATGGGCACAGCCGTCGAATCAGCCGAAGCTGATAGAAAGCACTCCTGGCCATGGCCTCCACCTGAGATACCAGGGTGAGGCCTGGGTCCGGCAGTACTCCCAAGCTGTGCACCTGCTCCTTCTGGGGGAGTGTAACCCCATCCAGCACTGGAAGATCTAACACATCCCTCAGATTCTGAGCCCACACAATGAGCACCTCCGTCTTGCTTGGATTCAGCTTCAATTTGTTATCCCTCATCCAGCCCATTACTACCTGTAGGCAGGCACTTAGAGAACAAGTGCCATTTCCTGAAGATGAAAAGGAGAAATAGATTTGGGTGTCATCAGCATACTGATAACATCCAGCACCAAACCTCCTGATGACCTCACCCAGCGGTTTCATGCAGACGTTAAAAAGCATTGGTGACAGAATGGAGCCCTGAGGGACTCCTTATAACAACACCTGTTTTGAGGAGCAACTGTCACCAAGCTCCATCATCTGGAATCTACCTGAGAGATAGGAATGGAACCACTGCAAGGCAGTGCCCCCTATCCCCAACTCCCTCAGGTGATCCAGAAGGATACCATGGTCGATGGTATCGAACACCACTGAGAGATCCAGAAGAACAAGCAGAGTCACACTCCCTCTGTCAATTCCCTGGCAAAGGTCATCCATCAGGCCGACCAAGGCTGTCTCAACCCCATAGCCATCTCTGAAGCCAGTTTGAAATGGGTCTAGATTCTAGATAATCAATTTCCTCCAAGACTGCCTGGAGCTGGTCGGCCACCACCCTCTCAATCACCTTGCCCCACCAAGGGAGATTGGAAATTGGCCTGTAACTATCCATTGCTAAGGGGTCCAGGGAAGGCTTCTTTATTGCGTGCTTGCAAATTGCGTGCTTGCAAATTGCACATGTTATCCAAAAGTTAAAATTGTGCAAATGATGTTGCCCAAGGGTAAACCCATTGTTTCCAATGGGCTTGCTCTTGAGTAATGTCATTGGTGCAACTGGCATAACTTGCATGCATGCAATATTACTAGGCTGGTGTACCATTGTGCATTATGTCAGCCAGTGGGTCTAGTAGGTACTAGATCCAGTTGAAATACTTGTGTATTCTTCCCTCACTTACCTCTGCTGCTTCTATTCTCCCCTTCTTCTATTGTCTCCTCTGTGTCAGTTTATAGTTTGCATGTCCTTTGGGGCAGGGACCTGACCTCTTGTGCTGCAAAGCACTGTGCAGATTGGTGGTGCCATATAATTAATGAACAAACACATAATAAATATATGTGTGTTGTAATGGGTAAGAGACTGAACTAAACCTCTAGTTTATATCCTGCCTCTCCAGTGCTGGTTGAGCTAAATGGTTTTCAGTCTCATGCCCATCTACAATACAGGGATAATAATACTCATCTGTCTTAATCACCATTGTAAAGATTAGCACAAGATAACACTTGTGATGTGCTTTGAACACTCAAAAGCACTCTACAGATGTTAAGGATTGTTATTTTCAAATGCCTGCTTGTTCCATTTCTTCCCATTTTTCCCATTTCTTGTATTTCTGTGTTTTGATTTGCAGACATAGACAATGACATCTTGGTCTATTTTAAAATTGTATGCAGTGTTATCAATGGTGAGCTGGAAACCTGCATGTGTACTAAATGCTCTCCTTGGTCCTGAAAGTTGTAAATCTTTGTTTTAAAGAATGCTGCTGTCTATCAGATTGGACAGCTGCAAACATCTTTCAGAGGAACTCCTGCTGTTTCAGCTTGATTTGGGATGAATATGCCACAAAGTATATTTGAATGATTCTCATGGCAAACATGTGAAGTGGGAAATTCCAAGAATATTCTGTTGTACTTCCAACTATTCTTAGAAAGTTCTCAGAATAATTCTCACACTGTGGCTTCATTTGCAAATGAAAAGTTAATCTCAACCTTTTTGCAAATCAGTTATTAGCAGTTACCAGCTTAGCATCAGGAATTAGTGTGTCTTAGCAGGGGAGGTAGAGTCATGCCTTCTCTGAAAAATACAATTGTTTTAAGGTATGGAAGAAAGAATATATATAGTTTAATCTATTTGATTTTTTATTAATACGAGCATGGGATTGACACAAGGTTGCCTGGTTAGTTTAGTGGTTGAGAAGGAGAATTGGACATGTGTTGTTTTCTCACTGCCCTGATGATGGTGGTGTGGCCATGCTCAGATTTATACAAACAGATTGGTACCTTAAGACTCTAAAATTATATTATTTCCCTGTGGGTCCCCAGCAGTGGCTGGATTCCAACACCCATCATCTTATCATCCATTGTGGCAGGGCATGATGGGAGGCACAACTGGGGTCCCAAGCTTGAGGGACTCCTGCCTTGCCTAGTGCCTCCTGCCTCCCACCTCACCTCACTTTGAGGCAAGGCTAGGTGAGGCGGTGGGAGGCTGGAGGCAAGGTGAGGCAGGAGGCAAGGCTGGAGGTGAGGCAAGGCTAGGTGGGAGGTGATGCGAGCCTAGAGGTGAGTGAGGTGAGGCAAGGATAGGCTGGAGGCCAGGCCAGGCTAGGCAGGAGGCTCAAGCAAAGTGGTGAGATGCTTGAGGTGAGTCTGGATGTGAGGAAGAAGGTGGGGCTAGGCTAAAGGCAAGTTTGGAGGCTGGAGGCTGGAAGTGAGGTGGAAAGTTTGAGGCAAGGCAAAGTGGGAGGCTTGAGGGGATGCATGAGGTAGGTGAGGAGGCAAAAGGTGTGAGGTTAGACTGAAGGTGAAGCAAGGTGGGAGCCTTGGGGTGAGGTGAACTGGGTTGCTGGAGGTGGAGGTAAGGCAGGCTAGGAAGGTCAGAGACTGGAGGCTAAATGAGGCGGGAGGCTTGAGATGAGGTGGGAGGCTGCAGGCAAGGTGAGACAGAAGGTTCGAGGTGAGGTGAGCAAAGGCGAGGCAGGAGAAGCATGGTGAAAAGAGGCAGAAGGCAGGAGGCAGGAAGCTGGAGGTGAGGTGAGGTGAGGGGGGAGGCATGTGTGGAAGCTGGAGGCAAGGCTAGATTGAAGGCTTGAGGCAAGGAAAATTCAGGCTGGAGGTGAAGCGAGTCTAGGCTAGAGGCAATGTGAGGCTGGAGACGAGGCCAGGTGGGTGATGCAGGAGGCTGTAGGTGTTAGTAATCTGGCCACCCAGTAGGGAAGTCTAGGATGATAGTTCACAAAAGACCAAACTGGGTAGCAGAAGCGAAACACGGCTTGGAAAAATCTCTCTCTCTCTCTCTCTCTCTCTCTCTCTCTCTCTCTCTCTCTCTCTCTCTCTCTCTCTCTCTCTCTCAGGCTGAAAGCTGTCAACACCAGGGATGACATATGTTGCCTTCCAGCAGCTAACTGCAAGCTGTAGACATGCTTTGATAACTCTCAGCTGGCAGGAATTCAAGCCTTATCAGCCCTCTGCAAGAGGCGCTGACTTCTCCTGATTGATTCTAGCTGTGCCTGCCGCCTTGTGACCCGTCTCTGCTGTGGAGTCAATGGGGGTTGCTTGCACAGATCATCCTCCAGTTTGTCAGTCCTTGTCTCTGCTGCCTCAGACTGCTGTGCCTGCTCTAAGACATCAACCAGACCTGCCTCAGCTGTACCTTGGGAACCGACAGTCAGGCTCTGCCCCTTAGGCACCCCTGCATCAACTGAAGGGCTCTCAGCATCCCCTTCCTCCTTGCTATCTGAGAGCGAGGGTGTGACAGTAGGCAAGGTTGGAGATGAGGCTGTAGGCAAGGTGAGAGGCTGGAGGTGAGGTGAGGCACAGCGATAGGTTGTAGGCGTGGCAAGGCAGGAGGCTTGAGGTGAGACTGGAGGCTTGAGGCTAGGCTGGATGCACCTCCAGCCTCCCCTCCCCTCCAGCCTCCCCTCCCCTCCAGCCTCACCTTGATCCTCCAGCCTCTTGCCTCACTTCACCTCCAGCCTAGCCAGAGGCTAGGTGAGACTGGAGGCAAGGCAAGGTGAGGAGAGGTAGGAGGCTCGAGGTGAGGTGAGGTGGGAGTCCCTCAAGCTTGAATTCTCAAGCTAGGGTCCCCAGGTGTGGCTCCCATCATGCTCTGCTGAGATGGACAATAGGGTGATGGGTGTTGGAGGCCAGCCACAGCTGGGGACTCACAAGGAAATAATAGAATGTTAGATTCCTAAGCTACCAATCTGTAGAAATCTGAGCATGGCCACACCACCATCTTCAGAGCAGCGGGAAAAGAATCTATGTTCAATTCTCCTTCTCAACCACTAAACTAACCAGGCAACCTTGTACCAATTCTATGCTCAGATTAATCAAAAGTCAATTTGATTAATTAAAAAAGTATTCTTACTTCCATTCCTTAAAACTGTCTTTCCCAGAGAAGGCATGGCTCTACCTCCGCTGCTGAGAGACACCAATTCATGATGCATAGTGGTACAGAGCCACGGTGTACTGCATTGGGGCTGCTGTGGTCTTCTAAGGGGAATGGGCAGTTGTGCAAGCAGTATTACTGCATTTTCTCCCAGTTACAAATGGGATAAACTGCTTTATGATCTTGGACCACAATCAATCAATCAATCAATCATCAATCAATGGGGAAAACTGTGGTAGCACTGTTTGTGCAACTGCCTATTCTCTCCAGCACTGGGGCTGGAGGAAAGCTGGTCTTGTGGTAGCAAGCATGATTTGTCCCCTTAGCTAAGCAGGGTCTGCCCTGGTTGCATTTGAATGGGAGAATTTATGTGTGAGCACTGTAAGATATTCCCCTCAGGGGATGCAGCCGCTCTGGGAAGAGTATCTATGTTCCAAGTTCCCTCCCTGGCAGCATCTCCAAGACAGGGCTTAGAGAGATTCCTGCCTGCAACTTTGAAGAAGTTGCTGCCAGTTTGTGCAGACAGTACTGAGCCTGGAAGAAGGGCAGAGCCAGGCTGATCTCTTCCCTCATCCATTCTCTTAGGGCATTTTCACACATGTGGCTTAAAGCAATTCTTACTTGGATCATTTTATGGTGTGGATGTGAAACTTACATTGGCCAGAATGCTTGTGCCTGTAACAAATACCTCTTTTCTGCTTTCTCATCCAGCGAACATTGCTCAAATGTTCATATATACAGAACAAGGGATGCTCAAAGGGCATATTAAGCTCTATTTATGAAAACATTTTCTGTATTATGCTATATCTCCTCCTCCCAGCTATCCACATGAAAATGGAAACTTGATCTATTGGGCTGCTTGGATATTGCACTAGCTGCATCACCCCCATGTGGAACAGAAGCCAGAGTAACTCAAATGCAAAACTGGCCAAATCCAGTTTAGTTTTCTGAGTCCTAAGCAGCAGACCTCTATGAACAAATTTACTTGTCTGTTTGTAGTTTAGTCTAGTGAAGTTTAGCCAGTCTGACCAGGGTTAAGAACATGAAAACAGCCCTGCTGGATCAGGCCCAAGGGCCATCTAGTCCAACAAACTGTTTAACATAGTGGCCCACCAGATGCCTCTGGAAATCCCACAGGCAAGAGGTGAGGGCATGCCTTCTCTCCTGCTGTTGCTCCCCAGCAACTGGTATTTAGAGAAATCTTGCCTCTGAGGCAGGAGGCGGCCCATAGCCACCAGACTAGTAGCCATATAGACCTCTCCTCCATAAGAATTCTTTGAGAATTCTTCAGCGTTTCCAGCTGCTCCCTACATCCAAAAGCCTTGGATGTAATTGTTAATGTTTGGTTCATGGTCATACTCCATCATGGGTTTTTTTGGGTTTTTTTTTAAACCCTGCATGCTGCATGCTCCACCTGCAAACATTAAGATGGTTCTGCAGGAAAGGGTACAAATATCAGATGAATACAGACAGTTTGACACAAAAAGATTAAAATGCCACAAGAAGACATATATGGCAAGAATGTAGAATGCCTGTTCACATGTGATCAGAAACTACGACAGGTTTTACAATGGCTGGTAACATTTCTGAACTGGGATTTAGAGGTGATGGAACCACAGGGCTGGCCCCACTGTGAAGTAGGGCACAGTGGGTTGCTTCAGAGGGTCAACTAAGGGCTAGTTCTCAGGGGCAGCAGCCCACCCAGCACCCACCCCAGATGGCCTGAAGAAGGAAGGTGAACTGGCACCATGTTGCTTTCCTCTTTTCTTTCTAATAGAAAAAGAAGGGAGAGGTTTAAAAGAAGGAAGAAACCATGGGTATGCTTTTAGAATAAATAGAAAAAAGAGCCGTAGCTCAGTGTTAGAGCGTTTGCATTGCATGCAGAAGATCCCAGGTTCAATTTCTGGCGTTTCCAAGGTAGGGCTGGGAAAGACTCCTGCTTGAAACCTTGGAGAAGCTGCTACCAGTCAGTGTAGACCAGGGGTTCCCTTCCCAACCTGGGGCCTCCAGATGTTGCTGAACTACAACTCCCATCATCCTCAGCCACAACAAATTATAGTTGGGGTTGATGATGGGAATTGTAGTTCAGCAGCATCTGGAGAACCACTGGTGTAGACAATACTGAGGTGGGTGGACCAATGGTCTACTCAGTATAAGGCAGCTCCCTATGTTCCTGTATATAGGAGGGGTGCCATTTGGTGTTTCTCTTCAGGCAACAAAATGCCACTGGCCAGTCACATGGAATTATGGTGCCATATCTGACTTGTATGCCAGGTTTTTCAAATATTGGTGGCAGCTCTAGATGTCAAGTACATGTTTGTTTGTTTGTCACACTTGTATACCGCCCCAAACCCACGTCTCTGGGCGGGTCACAATGATATAAGCAGTTAAAAACACATATAAAAACAGATGAAAACAAATAAAAACTAACAATTGAAAACTCAATCACAGAATTAAAACCTATAAATTATCAAGAAGCTGAAAAAGCCTGAGTAAAAAGATGGGTTTTTAAATATTTTTTTAAAATTGTCAGAGATGGGGAGGAGTGTATCTCGATAGGGAGGGCATTCCATAGTGCCGGGGCAGCAACCAAGAAGGCCCCATCTCCGTGTGGCCACCAGACGAACTGGCAGCAACTGGAGACGGACCTCCACAGACGACCGCAATGTGGTGGCTTGGGAGAGAAGTGGGGTGGCTTGGGGGGGGATTTGGACTCCGAAAGCTTGTTTGGGACCTCTAATGCAGTTAATAAGTTTCTCTGCAATCAACAAAGCTTTCGCTCTACATATTTTAAGTTGTTGCTGTGATTCAGGAGATGAATAATCAGTTAGTAACATGTTTATGGTAGTTTTGAGACATTCCATGCAATCACTCTGCTATTAGAGTTTTGAAAACTGAATGAGACGTGCAATTACTGGTGGGCGGGTAGACACACACACACGATTAGGTTTTCTTTGCCACAATCCTCTGGACATTTATTTCATGGAAAACCCATTAGAATTCTGTCATGCAGCTTCCATTAATTTCGCTGGCTGACATACTGTGCAGAGAGCTACCCATCCAAGAGGGATGCGGGCTTGCTGCTTCCGAGTCAGCGAACAGCCCATCCGCAGAGCTCCCAAAGTTTTGTGCTTCCAAAGCTGGGCATCATCACTGCTCTGCTGCTACTGCCATTGGCTGGACGTGAGTGGCTTGAGCACCACCCGTACCCCAGCTGCTCATAAGCACCACTGATGATGCTGTGCAGCAGGACAGGCCTGCTTTATCATAAGGTCCATGTCACCATTTGGAAATTGGGGGGGGGGGAGTTGTTGTATGATACAACTGTCTGCACGGAGCTCTTATGATAGAATGGGTCCACCTTGCAGTGCAGCCCCATCAGTGATGCTTACGAGCGCACAGGGGTACAGGTGCTCAAGCTACCAACAGTCCCTTGCACTATATGTGAGCTTGTAATTATGGGAAGGCGAGGGAGGACTAGGCCTCACTTAGAGCAATTGCTGGGTGGGTAGGCCTTTCCTAATAAGGAAAAAAGACTGGAAAATTCAAAGCAAATTGGACAGTCCAGAGGACTGGACGTGAGCTGCACATGTAGCCACCTACTGGGAGCTGCTGGGGAAATGGGAAGGCCTGTAGGGCTGTGCATAAAACTGGATTGCCCCGGTTCAGTTTGAATTTGAACTGGGTTTGAACCAGGAGGGGGTGGTTCAGTGTTGGTTTTGCTCGAACCACCCTCCAGTTCGCTTTGAATTCGAACCGGTTTCGAATTCAAACCGAAACGGAGAGTGGTTCGAGCAAAACCAAAACTGAACCACCTCAGTTGAACTCAGGTTTGAACTGGTTTGAACCTCAAAAAGTGGGTGGGGTGGTATCTGGCACCCATGGGTACCTGCCACCCAGACCCTAAAGCAATCGGACACTCGTACAGTTTTTTTTTAAATGAATTTTTGAAATTTATTTTTATTTTTCTCTCATAGGGTATAATGGTACTCGGACCAGCCCATTATTCCCTATTGTGAAGCACCCATTGGTGCCAAAATCACCCAAACCCCGAAGCATTTGGACACCCCTATGATTTTTTATGAATATTTGAATTATTTTTAATTATTTTTCTCATAGGGTATGTGTCATGCCCTCGATCTCAGACAGCGAGGAGGAAGGGGAAGCTGTCAACTTTTCAGCCGATGCTGGGGTGTCTGAGGGGCAGAGCCTGGGTGTCAGTTTCCAAGAAACGGCTGAGGCAGATGATTCAGAGCAGGCACAACAACCTGAGACAGCAGAAACCGTGACGGGCCAATCAGAAGAGGAGCTATGCAAGCAACCTCCACTGACTTCACAACAGAGGTGTATTACAAGGCAAAGAACTCAGCTTGAAACTATCAGGAGGAGTAAACGCCTCTTGCAGAGGGCTGATAAGCCTTGAATTCTTGCCAGCTGGGAGCTCTCGGCTTGTACTATAAATTACGTCACCAGCTTTCTATTCACTGCTGGAAAGCAACATTTGTCAACTTTCGTGTCGACAGCTTGCAGCCAAGCCCGATAAAGAAGAACCGTGTCCGAGCCGCATCTTGTTTCTGCAGCTCCGTTGGATACTGTGAACTTCCCTGCCAGGTGGCCAGATACTGACAGTATGATGGGACCCGAACCAGCCCATATCCCCTATTGTGGAGCACCTAGGGGCACAAAGGTGGGGTGGGTGGTAGGCACCCAGGGGTGACTAACATCCACAAAACCCCAAGGCAATCGGACACTCCTCTGATTATTGGTGAATTTAAAAAGTATTTTTGAATTCCTCATAGGGAATAATGGGGATTGCAGCAAATGTATAGCTTCACGTTGGGGGGAGGGGGGCAAAGGGGTGGCCTAGAGCAGAGTGTGGTGGGTGATAGTGCCCAAGAGGGGCAAGGAAGCTATCAGAATTATTTGAAAGGAATTGGGCAAAGGGCTGATTTTTAAGTGATTTTTGAAGTTTACATGTCTTTAAGGTTAGCAATGAGAGTGGATTCTTGGTTTGTCATTGAAAATCTCATATGCTACCAAAGAATCTACACTCAGAACACTTCAGAAACAACAAAACCCAGTACCCCATGGGTGAGCAACCCATGAGGGTGGTTGGTACCCTCACTCTGGCACCCAGTGTACCACCCAGTGGTACCCTCACCCAGCACCCCCCAAGTGCAGCTATGGGGCTCCTGAAACCTCAATTCTTCCCCATGGAGAAAAACCTTAAAGCCACTTGTGGGGTTCTGGGGTGGCCCAGCGTGAGTGGTGGTCTAGTGCACAGTGGGTGCCAACCACCCCCATGGGTTTTGTTTTTCTGAAGTGTTCTGAGTGTAGATTCTTTGCTAGCATATTAGATTTTCAATGACAAACCATGAATCCACTGTCATCTGCTAACCTTAAAGACACATAAACTTAAAAAAATCACTTAAAAATCAGCCCATTGCCCAATGCCTTTCAAATCATTCTGATAGCTTTCAAATAATTTTCAAATAACTTCCTAGTTGCTGCTCCCTCTGTCTGTACCTTCCTCCTGTGTTACACTGTTATTGTTCCTGACAGCTGCATCACCTCTCCTTCTTAGTTCCACATACATCAATACCCCCCACTTTAATTCTTTTTCTGGCATCAGAGGTGCTACCAAAAAAATGCAACTGATTTCTAAAACTTAATTTTTACCTGCTACTGTTGACACTGTTGATCTTCTTGCTCCTCCTGCCCCCATTGCTTGCCCGCTGTCCCTGCTGCTCACCTGCCCCGTGACTGCACTTTGCCCCCACTGCTCATAGCTGGTTTGTGTGGGTTCATTGGTTCTCTCTTCATTTGAGCGAGCAGCCATAGAACCCATCAGCACTGTGTGATCCAGCTAACAAATGGGACACATGCATACCTAATCTGGGTGCATGAACATGGCAGATGGCAGCGTTCATTGGACACCTTTGGACACCAGTACCACCCGTGCTACTAACGCTCACATTAATCCCTTGCTACCCTCATTTTCACTCTCCTCTGTATTTTCCTTTCCACAGTTGGATTTCAGACTGTAGGTTCCTTGGGGGCAAGGACTGATGTATGTATCAAATAGACATCAGGTCCTGTTCTCTGGAGTTATTGCAGAAACAGTGAGCTACTCAAGTACTTCAAAGTGGAGAGAGGTAAGACATCTGCGGAAGGATTTAGAAAGTCAATGCCACCCTGTGAAGCTGTTTGAACTGTCTCCCTTGGTTGGTGTTGGCAACTGAGTTGAAGGACTCTGATCACAAGCAGACTAACATGTTTAATGAATTGCCAGATGGGCTCAATTCAATACACTGGCACATGCTGATAATGTTTTTGGGAACTGGATCAGCATAATTACTCGAGGGAATAAAGAACAGTGGAAGATGAAGAAAAGGAGCATGAATCCTTTCATCACCGAGGCATGTGGTAATTGCTCCTTCAAGTTTTAAATCTGTCAAGTGCTAAACTCACAATACTTAGAAGTAGGGATGATTCATACTGTACCTTGCCGAAGCTAGATAGATACAGCTTCTCTGTGGCTAGTTCCCACAACTGCTCCAGCCACATCTGATTAACAGACTTTCACAGGATTGGTGGATCATATGGGAAGTCCCAGGGATGGCACCATCAAAAGATGTGGCACTTATGGGAGAATTTCCCATGGGATCCATGCAATTCACATGATTCATTTTTAAAAAAATGTTATCGGAGCAACATGGAATCTATCTACACAGAACTGTCCACTTTGGCAATATATAAATGAGGCCATAGAGAGCTAGCAATAAGCCCTTTAGGGAGATGTAGCGGCATCCACAATGCGCTAAACACACTTGGGGAGCTGTGCAGCATGTCCGCCAGTGTTGCCAGGGATTGCAATTCCTGGGGAAGGGTTTATTTGAATGCAAGCAGCCACTGTTGATGCCTCTATAGTTTTCCCGATCATCCAATTATTAATAAATCTTTGTTGTTGTAATGGAGTATAACTCCTTATTGGGTCCTGCCCTAATTACATGCTCTTGATGGCCTAAGACAGCTCAAGCCTTTCTTGTAGAGAGGGGTTTTCCACTGCACTCTCCCAGAATATTCTCTTGGAAGGTTGAATCTGCTCATATTAAAAAGTAAGTGGTGGCAGCCTACTCTGGACTCGTCACAGCTAGAGGCATTTTGTATTCCCGCCCGCCCCACCCCACGCTTTGATCATTACAAGCCACCATGTCTAAGGTCATCCATTCCTAAGGTGCTCAGTGAGAAGTAGCCAAAAAAAAAAAGAAATTTTAAAAATCCCAACAAGAGCCCATTGGGTGAGGATAAAAAAGTTTCTGTTTGACTCCAAATAGGCCACCAGCTAATCCCGCACTGAGCATTGGGTAGGTGGGTAGCAGTGTTCCCTCTAACACGGATTCCCAGATATTGTTGGGTACAACTCCCATAATCCCCAAGCAAAAGCTACTGCAGCTGGGGATTCTGGGAGTTATAGTCAACAACATCTGGGAATCACTGTTAGAGGCAACACTGGTGGGAAGGTGGGTAAATTCTGAACTACATTAACAGTGGCAGCTGGGAGGCAGAGCCAGCATATACAGCAGCCACCCTGGCCCCCACCAATAAGTCACACAATATCATGTAACCTTGCATGCTGGTATCTCCTGTGCCTTCAGAGGCAGGATGCAACTTGTGCAGAGGCGAGGGGACAATGGAGCAAGGGGGGATGACCGTCTCTCAGCTGCCAGCATCTTTAGAGCGGGGTCACCAAGGCACCTTCTTGCCTTTGGCCAGGGTACCGCCTTGCCCCCTCCCACACCTCTCCTGGCTAGGAGCGTGAGGTACACCCCTCTCTTCCCCAGTCAGTGTTTCATTGACATGCTGGATGGGCTGGGGGTGGGGGAAGCCCAGCCAGTGAGCATTCCAATGAAACACTGACTGGGGAGAATGGGAGAGGGTCTGAACTGACCCTCTCCTGGGCAGTAGCCACACCCCCTGCATCTGATGTCAGGTGCAGGGGGCGTGGCCAATACTGGGAATGAGGTCAGTCAGCCACTGCAGAGTTTCCTCAGTCAGCGGTTCATTGAATCACTGGCCTGGAGCTCTTTTCCCTGCCTCCGTGCTGACTGGACAAACTCTGCAGGGGGGCAGACTGGCTCCGTCCCCAGTATTGGCCATGCCCCCTGCATCTGACACCAGATGCAGGGGACGTGGCTTAGGGCACACACAATTAAAAATAAAAATGGGCAGGGAAGCCAAGGGCAGGACTTTGTCCTATGGCCATAGGTAAACTTTGTATACCCCTAAACTTGTGACCAACTGTGCGCTGTAAGGAGCAGCACAAAGTTGTCTGTGCTTGCAGGTGCTCTTAAATAGGGAGATGATAATTTGCAGGGTAGAATGATACAGTTTTCTATAATGTTTGTTTCCAGAATGACATTTGTTGGATCTACCAGAGTTCCCAGAATCTCAGCTTTTATTTAAAAGCAAGGGAAAAAAATCAAGTTTTAGATCAGGGGAAAAAGCAAGTTTTAGATCAGGTTGTAAAAAAAGATTTAGAAAAATGAAAGTGGAGGCAGAATCTGATAAAACTCAGATCACAGAGATAATCTGAGTGTACTTGGAGAAGCAGTCTCTTTGTTCTACTCGCACATTTTCTTTATTCCATTTGCAATTTGAGTTGAGGGCATTACTTTTACTTCAATCTTTAAAAACCCCAGTTTCAAGAATACCTTGCTGATTTTCTTAATTGCATGCTAAACCTAACATGCTAATTTTGGAAGACAGGCAATGAATGCAAAGTAATTTATATTCATTCATCACTGAATCTGCACTAACATTTTGGACCATCTGAAATAGACTTCAAAGGTAAGAAAAATGTGGTTTGTTAGGGATAAAATGTCCTTGCTTAGCAGAGAGGGAAACAACCCTGCCTTGTAAAAAAAAGAAGCAGCTTATTTTGTGGATAGCTTTTTATGAACTATTTTTTTTTAAAGGAAGTGTAGCTCAATAAGATGTCTGCCATGAGGATTTATAAATATAGTTCTTTGATTTATTAGTCAAAAAGGAACTCAACGAAAAAGTATAGGTAATGACATACAGAGAGAGAGCAAAGTAATTTTCAATGAATATGGAAGCTTGATCAAAGGCTAGATGTATCATGTTGAACTAAAATTAAAATGGAAAATTATTATTTTCCTGCAGTTGTCTCCATCCTATTCATAAGCAACAAATGTTTCTGTCTTTTTCCACCGAAAAGCCCTCTCGCTGCCCAGCCTATCCACAGCAAGAAGGGGTGGTTTGAAAGTCCATGGCGGGCTGTGCCAAGACTTAGCAGTTTAATGCTAAGTCAGCTTCAGCTGATATGCCAGCTGTGTATTAATCAGCTCCGACTGATACGCCAGCTGCATCTGTTTCTTGAGGTAAAAAACCTCAGAACAGTGTTACATATGCTGGTAACCTCCAGACTTGACTACTGCAATGCACTCTATTTGGGGCTGCCTTTGTGTGTAGTCCGGAAACTGCCGTTGGTACAGAATGCGGCAACCAGGTTGGTCTCTGGGTCATCTTGGAAAGACCATATTACCTCTATACTAAAAGAGCCACAATGGCTCCCAGTAAATTTCTGGGCAAAACACAAGGAGTTGGTTATAACCTATAAAGCCCTAAACAGCTTTGGTCCTGGGTATTTAAGAGAAATATCCACTGCCCATTGAGATCATCTGGAGAGGTTTGTCTGCAGTTGCCACCAGCTCGTCTGGTGGCTGTGCAGGGACAGGCCTTCTCCAGTCCCACCCCGAGACTCTGGAATGTGCTCCCTGCTGAAAAGAGCCTCCCCATCCGTGACAACCTTTTAAAAGTCTCTAAGGACCTTTTTTTTTACACAAGTTTTTTAACTGGACTGTGGCTTTACATTGTTTTAAGGTTTTCATTTTTAATCTGTTTTTATGTTGGTGTAGACCACCCAGAAACAGAGGTTTGGGGCGGTCTACAAATTTGAAAAATAATAAAAACAAACAAACAAACAATGCAATACCAGTTGCTCATGGACCTGATAATCCATAGTAACATAGGGAACTGTCTTATACCAAATTAGACCATTGCTCCATCTAGCAGAATAGTATTGTTTACACCAGGGGTTCCCAATCTTGGGCACACAGATCTTGTTGAAGTATAGCTCCCATAATCCCTAGCCACAATAGCCTTGCTTTAGTGTTTGAGTCTGCCACCAATCTCATGACCATCAGGATTGATAAATCAGCTGAAAAATGGTTGTGTGTACTGCTCTTTAGCTGGAAGTAACATCTTCTTGGCCAAATGCTTTCTTTGCTGCATGATTTGATCATGAGCACGCCTGCCTTCTATTGCCCTGGAGATTTATTTACGGATGCATTTTTTAGCTACTCTTTAGCAACATTCCCAGAGTGGTATACAATTACGAGAACAAAACAATGGAACAGAATAAAACAGAGCAAAAAAAGCACAGAGAGACAGATGGCCCTGCTCAGATTGTTATAAAGTGAAATACACTGCTGCTAGCAAGCCAGTTCAGATATCATGTGGAACCATGGGTAGAGCTTGGTTCCATGCAATATCCTCAAGCCTCAGAATCACTCTAGCCTCATTCAGATGTTTTAAAATCACTGTACTGTAGCTCTGTATAGGAGGGAGAAGGGGGAGGAAGTCCCACCCCTGCCATGTCAATCAGCAGTGTGCCCTGCCCATCATGCTTGCAGAGGTTGGCAACCTTATCCCAAGCAAACATAGGGCTCATTCGGACACAGCGTGAAACCTCAGGTAAATGAACCTGTAGTTAACCTGTGAAGGCAGAAATCACTCCTCAGACCATTGTTCAGCAAACTCCAGCTTCTGGGCAGAAGGACCCCTCCCTCTTCCTGGCCCAACAAGGGGAATATCTTACAGTGCTCACACACTGTATTTGAGCTCACTGTGCATATGCAGCTAAAATAACCATATGTGTAGCAGTAACATCTCTGCTTCTGAAGTGCCCATTCCCTTTCCCCAGGAAGTACTCTGTGTGACCTGGATGTAGTTCCCCAAGGGCTGTGTGACCCTCAGGGGCCTACTTCTGGGTCGCACGGAGCACTTCTGGAAGTAGAGGGGGACTGGTGAATATTGTCCCCTTGCATGCGTTTCAGAAGCAGAACACTAGCACAGCACCTATCATTCTTTTAGGTAATGTACACAGCGTCAGGATGTCAGCCTCTGTGTTTTCAGTATTTTGCACTGTTTGAGGCCATTTGGTGAAAGGTGGTTTTACAAATGCAAATGCAAATCTGAAACAAAATAAAGAAGTCTCAAGCACCAGACCTCTCTGACAAAAAGCTAGGCAAGATATAGAAAGTGTGAAGAGTGCTTAAAACCAGAGGTACATACGTAGGACTCGAACTCCGTGCTTCAGGGCTTGCACACGGCTGGGTTCTATGGACATGCTGAGCACGGTTTGCTGCCCTCCAATAGTGCACACCTGGTTTTCTTGTGAGGCTTGCTTGAACATAATGATGAGCTGGTTGGCGATGATGGTGTTCAAGACGGAGATGATGGCCATTGGGAAGACAAAGGAGATGAAGGTGTTGACCTGCAAGGGGAAGCGAGAGAGGCAAGAAACACTGACATCAGTGTAGCATCTATTGCCTTCCTTAATAAGAGATAAACCTGCCCTGAAAATGGCAGTGTGGCACATAAATATCAGAGCACAGGAAACTTCCATCCATCAAAGGCATGCATTCAGGTGGCAAAACCTGGGGTGCACGTGAAGACCAACTCTCTCTTTCTCAAATGCCCAATTCAAAAATCATGCTGTATGAGCATACAGATGTCTGTACACTTGTACACGTGTTTGTGTGAATAACTGTACCTGTGTTCATTTTAAAAGTGAACCTGGATACAGGCCTTTCAAATCCATGCTACAGATAGAAAGTGTACTTCTGTACCTGTGTTCAGCACAACGTGAATGACTGTATCTGTGTACAGATCTGTAGCTGTGTACACTGTACACTCATTGTACGAGCGTTGTACATAATGCGTGAATGGTCCTAAAGTTTATAGTTCCCCTACAGGGTGGAGCCACCATTGGGTGAATGGCTTCAAAGAACCTGGGCAGCCACCAATCAGGGGCCATGAGCGCAGCCCCAGACATGGCCCCCGTGTCTGACGTCAGATGCAGAAGGCATTATTTTGATCCCAAACAGGGCCGCGCTGCGCCATTTGGAGCCGAAATCGGCCCGCGCTGTGTTGGCAGCGTGGCCGGAGTGACTCTCCCTGCCAGCAGGGCTGATCAATCTCCTTCCCAAACAGGGCCACTTGGCCCCTTTTAGGAAAGAGATTGGCCTGTGCTGCTTTGGCATCACGGCCAGAAAGAATGGCTCTTGCTGCCTTTAAGGCAGGGAGAGTCGCTCCGGGCTACACTGCCCAACGCAGCGTGGGTTGATTCCCTTCCAAACAGGACCACGCGGCCCCGTTTGGGAGGGAGACCATGCCCCCGCATCTGATGTCAGATGTGGGGGTGTGGTGAGCTGGACCCCTGTGTCTGCTGTCAGATGCGGTGGGGAGGCAGGGACCTGCAGTAGCAGCCGAAGTGGTGGCCGCACATGGGCCACCGCCAGCTTTCCTACGTCGCTGTTCCCCTACTCTGCCCACTGCACCCAAGTTTCTTGCTGCCACGTTTAAGTTAAGATGTTCATTGGAGGTTCGCCTGAGGGTGCCGCTGGCTTGTCTGGTGAGGATTCGAAGGAGAGCCTTCTCTGTAGTTGCCCCAGAGCTGTGGGACACACTTCCTGCTGAGATGAGAGCTGTGCCATCCCTGTTGACCTTTAGGGAACGGCTGAAGACACCTCTCTTCAGCCAAGCTTTTTAGCTACTTAGTGGTTCTTGTGGGTAGCTATTTTAATTTGAATTTTTATATGATTTAAATTGTTTTAAAATTTCTTTGTCTTTTCTTAATTTCGTAAACTGCCTGGAAACTTTGGTAGTGGGTGGTATACAAATATGCCAAACAAACAAACAAACAAACAAACAAATAAACAATTTGAAACTAGTGATTGAAGTCGCCAGCAGGATGCCTTTGGGTTTCTATGCTGGGATTAGCATTGTGTCTTTATATGCACAGGTATGGCTTTGGAAACAATGTTTAGGTCTGAGGTGTTATCTCAAGGTGACTTGGCAATCAAAGGGCTCCTCCAAATGGTGAGAAATTCCCATTTCGGCAGAAATTATGATGATAAATAACATGAGAAATCCACATGACATACAAGACTATCACATAATATTTTTAGTACCATCCGCTGGCAGTCTTCAGCAATTCACACGAGCAGTATGGAGAGCCCAACTGGGCTTTGCAGAGAGACCGGGCTTAGCCACCTATCTGAGGTTTCATGCATTCTAGGGAGACCCCAGAGGCCAGGAGGCTCCTCGTGAGTCGCTGTGGCACGGAGCCACGCCATGGTGAGTCATGATTGTCAAAATGGGGCTAGTGGAGTGCTCGCTCCACTAACCTAATTTAATGGGAGAGGTACTTTGGGAGGTTTGCTGCCAGGAGCCACACAGCTCCCATTGAAGCACACGGCCTCCTAAAAGTGGGCTGGGCTCTTTTAGACCGCTTTTGGGAGGTCATGAGAATAGCCTCTCTGTGTTTTTCAAGTTACAATAAAAGGACTTTGAAAAGACACTGTTGATTCTTGAATTGATGCAGGTTGCCAGCAGAGGGCGCTAAGAATATTACACCAAGCCCTTGTACATAGTGTGGATTTCTTCTTTTATTTATCATTGTAATTTGTGCTAATTGAAATATATCATCATCTGGATGAGCCCAGAAGAAGCCATTGCACTCCCTAGGCTGCCTCTTCCAATGCTTGCGCTCTGCTGTTGCTCTCTGTCATCCTGGCAATTTGTATGAGGGCTTGGAGAGCTCCATGAGATCTCATTGCCCAATTCAGCGTAGGCTGCAAGGCTGAGCAGCTGTGGTGAGAACAGCTCCTAGGATGAGAGGAAGGCTGTATAGGAGAGAGAGAGCGGCTGGAAGCAGCAGCTGGTCTGGTCTTGGAGCTTGACAAAGGGAGCAGGGCGGGGAATGAGAGGAAGATAAGCCTGGCGCAGCAGTGCTGCTGCCGCTCTGCCAGAGGTTCCTGAGGCCCACTTCATGCTGCTGGGCCATTCACTGGTTAGTGCTGGAAAGAGCAAGGAACAGGGAAGTTTGAGCCCTGTGGCCAGCTGAAGAGCATCTGCTGGGGACAGAGCAGTGAGAGCAGTGGCAGTGGGGTCATGCCATGACTGGGAAGAGGGAGGAGCTGGAGGAGGAGGCCGAGGCAGCAGCAGCAGTGACAGGTGGCAGTGGCCATTGTGGGAAAGGGGTATGGCTTTTCTTCTTAGGGTGGAGTCAGTCTTTGAGTAGAAAGCATGGATTGTCTCCTTTGGATGAGGGACTACATATGAGCACGGTCTGCTGTAAGATATTCCCCTTAGGGGATGGGGCCTTTGCTCAGTGGTAGAACATCTACTTCCTATGCAGAAGTAGTGCAGGTTCACTCCCTGGCACCACCAGATAGAGCTGGAACCTCGGAGAACTGCGGCTAGCCAGTGCAGACAATACCGAGTTAGGTGAAGCAAAGGGTCTGACTTGGTATAAAGTAGCTTCCTGCGTTCTCACAACACTCACTTTGCTGCTGTCTGTTGCCTCATCATCCCTTCACTAAAAAAACACTAAAGTGAGTAACCTGCCTGTCTGTCACTAAGTTCAGTCATTTTGTCAAGTATCTATCATGTAACGTGATAGTGCTGATAACCCCTGTCTTCACAGCACAAGGTGGAACGTTACAACATCACAATTTCCCATGGCACTTTACAACATCTATACTTTCTTTTTCACAACTGCTGATTCATCCATTCATCTATTTGTTTTTAATTATAGTCTGGGTTCTTCTTAGGTTCAGTTTGATTCCATCTCTTCCAGGAAAAAATATGTCTTGCGGACATATTTCAATGACAGCTCTGTAGCCAGTGATCCAATTAGCCAATGATCTCTGTCCCAGAAGAGTAGAATTGATTGGACTAGCAAATCCAACTTCTCTCATTTCTACTATCTAGCATATGGTTTTTAAAAAAAATGAAACGAAAGTAGATGAAATTAACCTGTGCTTGAATTTAATAGAAGGCATACAAATATCAAATGCAATCAAGAAAGGCTTGTACATTTTGACAAATATTTACCCATATCTGGATTACAATTTTAAAAGGGTTTGAAATAACTTTAAATATCACCGCATCCATCATATAACTTTAACAAATGTAGTTTTGTGAGGTTTCTGAGATACCGTGCTCTCTCCCAGGTTTACAGCTTCCAGGATTACTTGGTCGGGTGCTATGTAGATAAAAATGAATGAAGCTTGCTCAGATTTGTAAGATCTGCCCCTATTTAAAGGTATACAATTTCAGCAACTTCACATAAAACAACAACAACAACAACAACAACAAAAAGAAATACCAAATCAACAAGATGCATACAAATATCCACACAGATCATTTCAAAATATCCCTGTTTGTGGCCTTCACTCATTCAGCGCTATTCCCCTGATTTATTTATTTATTTATTAACACATTTTTATACTGCCCCAAACTTACGTCTCTGGGTGGTTTACAACAGATCTGCCCGAAAGCATTTTTCAGCCACCCTCAGCTAAGGTTCCATGAAGGCTACATCAAGAATATACCTGGGGGCCACCTGGATGGCCCCACCCATGGCAACCTTCCTTTTGTTCAGAGTATTATAGCAATAACCGTTGGCCCCACAAATGTGATGTGTGTCTCTGTCAATGTTACCTGCTATTTAACAGCAGGCCCTGTGTGCTGGCATTTGTGTGGGGCGGGAGAAGGAGTCAGGTGTTAAGTGGCACTAGTTCTGTGTTGGCATTTCAATGCCAAGGGCTCTGAAGGGTTTCAAAGAGAGAAGCCTGACTTGCTCTGGGGAAGAGGGTGGCTGGTTTTTCCTGCGCTTTGGGATAGAAGGTATTGGGGCTTGAAAGGGGTGGCTTTGGATCTCCATGAGGAATGCCCCATTTTTTAGAGAATGTGGGACACCCAATGCCCTTGCACTGATGCCCAGAGCAAAACCCATCGAGTTTTGCAGCTGTGTGGACACTACACGGCATAAATTCTCAGCAGGCACCTTTCCTCCTTGCACCCTCAAACAAACCACCACCCCTCCCCTCAACTTCTTGGGTACTGTGGAGCGTCCCTTCTCCCAAGTCCCTGTAAGTGCTTAAAAGCATCCCTTGCCATCATGGAGTTGCCAAGAATTGTGCTTGTATGCGACAGTGTAGTTTAATACACTGGGCAAGGGCATTGCCCTATCCACCCTATCGCGAGGGCATTGCCCTTTCCACCCCCAGCACAGTACCTCCAGTGACGGTTGCAGGTGTCTATCTTATTTTTCTTTTTAGATTGTGAGCCCTTTGGGGACAGGGATCCATCTTAATTATTTATTATTTCTCTTTGTAAACCACCCTGAGCCATTTTTGGAAGTGCTGTATCAAAATAAAATAAAATAAGATAAAATAAAATAAAATAAAACATAAATAAATTGCTGGAAGTGGTGTGAGAAAAGGGTTAAAATGTCATTGCCCTGCCCCTTTTATTTATGTTATATATTTATTTTCCAAATTTATATACCACCCCAAGCTTCCATCTCTGGGTGGTAGAACTATGCTGAGAACCATGCCGAAAAGATACAATTGCACAAGGCATGCCCTTTCTAACATGGTAGCTAATGGTTGCAGATTCACTGGCATACTGATGCCTTGCCCACAGTCTGGTAATGTGAGCATAATGGAGCTTGCTGAGATGCAGCCTGGGATGGAGCCTGGGTGCTCGAGGAAGATGGAGGGGTCCCTCTGCCCAGAAGCCAGAGGTTGCAAAACCACAGTTGAACAATCATCTGTGGAATGATTCCTGGCTTCACAGATTAACCACAGTCTGCCTGAGGTTTCACGATATGTCTGGACAGGTCCATAGAGACATGCTTTCACAGGTAAATTCCAGACCTTGCCTACACTACCAGAAAAATATGCCCTCCCCCCCCCACAAATCATTTCTTTCCAGGAAACTGTAGGAAACTCTCCCGTTAGAAAAGCACGGAAAATGACACCTTCTGACAACTTTTGGCAAACTTTTGGCATTTTTCTTGGGTGCTTTTAGAGGCAGGAGGTCCAGACTTTCACAGAATGGTGAAGAAGCAAACAAGCTATATTGTCTCAGTTCACTGCATTTCAAACTGTGTTGGATTTCCACAAAACTTTCTGCAGAAATTAAAAACTACCAAATTTCACACTAGATGATATCTTGGTCCATCTGTCTCATTAATTATCCTAGAATTTTTATTTTAAAGAGTTCTTGGCAGCTATTACACCCGCAAAACAAAGCCACTGTTCTGGTCATCAACAACAAGCAAGGGAGAGTGCATGGGCAATTTGTGGTACAGGCCCCTTTACTATTACAAATAGAAGAACTCTTTAGGATCAGACCAAAAGGAGCCCTCCTGGATCTAATCAAAGGTCCACCTTGATCAGCACCCTCCTTTCTACTGGGGCCAATCAGATGCCTCTGGAACTTCCACAAGTGGGGCTTGAAGACAACAGTCCTCTCCTGCCGTCGCTCCTCAGCAATTTAGTGGCATCATGCCTCTGAAGACAGAGACTCCATATATCTATTATGACAAATAGCCTGGATTAGAGCTCTCCGGTGATGAATTTGTCTAACTTGCTATGAAGCCATTTAAGCTACTGGCCAACACCACATCTTGTGGCAGCAAATTTCATAAATCCATTATACATGCAGTGAAAAAAATATATACTTCCTTCCTGGTGATGTAAAGTGGGTGAGCTGATCACAAAAGTTTCTCTCAGAATTTTAGACATGGTGTGCCATTTGGGGCCCACCAAGCTTGGCACCGCCTAGCAGTCCTGTATGCCTGGTGGCCCATTAGCAGATCAACACCCACCTCTGTTGGAGCGGCTTCCTTCAGAGCAGGGATTCTCAATGTTGGGTCCCCAGATGGTATTGGACTTCAACTCCCATAATCCCCAGCCCCAGTAGTCTTTGGTTGAGGATTATGGGAGTTGAAGTCTAATAACATCTGAAGACCCAACGTTGAGAATCCCTGCTCCAGAGTGCAAAGGGAAAAATGTGCTGTCATATGAAGGAAGGAGCGGACTTGTTCTCTGTTGCTCCTGAGGGCATGACTAGTTGCAGTGGGCAGAATAAATGGCAAGGAAGCAGATTTAGGCTAGATCTTTCCTAGACCTTCCTAAGTGGAAGAGCTGTTTGAGAGTGAAGCAGTCTGTCTCATGCTGTGGTGGGCTTTCAAACAGATGATGGACACGCAGCTATGAGGGTTTCACTGAGCAGTCAGGACTAGAAGAGAAGCCAGATGCCAAGGCTACTCCAAACCCTAAGATTCTATGAATCTATGATCTTCTACGATCTGGCAGGCCATCTAAAAGTTAAATTGGGCCCACTTGATGTAGATGATCTTGTGATTCCTGCCTGTCCCATCTATCATTGTCTGTCGTTTTGGACTTGTATGCTTGCTGCCAGCTTGCTTTTTTATTCTTGCTTTCTTCTTAGGAAACATGGTAGTAGATGAGCTATGTTCTCTCTCCCTGGAAATCATTTAATCAAGGGCTTTTGAGATGCCATAAACAACAAGTGCAGGGCTGAAATTGCTTATGAGTACCCCAGAACCTTTAGATGAATCAAAGCTTCAGGGCGAGGAGAGGAGCCTCAGGAGATTAATGGGTATGCCACAGTTTTAAGATCTCTGCAACATTTATAATACTGGACCCATTTATTGCACCATCTCTAAAACTATTAAATGTGGATTGTTAGCAGTAAAATGTTTAGCGGCGCTTGCCAAGTCACAAAGGCCAGGCTGATAGGATTTCTAAAAATGGTCTGCTCTCTGCCACATCGAAATATCATTTCAACATTCAGTTCTTTTGCCCAAGCACTGCAGGAATCAGGCCAGCCTATCCTGTCTGCCACCAAATTAGGGATTTGCAAATGCTGGCTGACCTACGGTACAATGTTATGTGCACTTTGTAACGTAATGTTTGTGCTGTTGCACAAGAGTGCTCTTGCACAAGCACAAAAATGACATAAACACAATTGTTTAATGGTATGGCCATAGGAATGGTACCATCAACTGCATTTGTGCAACTTTCCCTTGTGCAACTGTGTGAATGCTACTTTGCAACATTGCTCACAGCATGTCAGCCACTGTCCCTTTATTTCCATAGAAATTTTTTACTTTCCCACCTGACAACAACAATGAGCGAATATGGACCCCTTCTCCCCTAGCCACACCAATCATCATCATCACCACCACCACCACCATCATCATCATTATTTGTTAGTGACCCCATAACAAATTGTTTCTTGGGCAGCTCACAACATTAAAAAAATGTCCAATTAAAAACACATAAAACATGACAAACAGATCACAACACAAACAAACATTCAAAATACAAAACATTGAAAACATTTTTTAAAAATCAATTTTAAAAGCTTTTAATGTTTTGTTTTGTTACATGTTCAAGATACTTCTCCACAAAAGTTGCAAACTTGCATACAGAAATCCTTCCTCGGCATCTCCAAAATATGGCTGAGAGAAACTCCTGCTCATAACCTTGGAGAAGCTGCTGCTACTCGTAATCTTGGAGAAACTGCTGCCAGTCTGTGTAGACATTACTGAGCTAGATGGACCAATGGTCTGACTCAGTATATGGCAGCTTCCTATGTTCCTAAAAGTGGACATGTGTTTCTAGCCATGAAGCTCCAAATAGTGCTTGTACATCCCAGGCATATTATTGCTTACTGGTTGCTCAACTGTGCATCAGGTGCCTCATTCAAAAACATGGCTATCCAAACAGTATAAAGCAGTTCTGAATCATTATTGTACAGCACATAAGAACTGTTCCCTGCAATATCCTTAACTTAACATCAACTTACTCACTAAGCTGCTACCTTCTTTTTTTAGTTGCAGATTCAATATAGTGAGCATATATGGACATAGTGTGAAACCTCAGGTAGATGAACCTGCGGTTGATCTGTGAAGCTGGGAATCATTCCGCAGATGACTGTTCAACTGTGGTATCACAACTTCTGGCTTCTGGGCATAGGAAGCCCTTTCTTTTCCTGGTCTGCCGAGACTGCATCCCAGCAAGCTCTATACCAAGTGGGTTGCCAGATGTCAGTGTGTCGGTAAAGCAGCAACCATTGGCCATGAACTTCGGGAGGTGTGCCCAGTGCATTCATGCCTTTTCTGCATCGATCGCCCGCCCTCGGCAGGGAAAAGGCATTTTAACCCTTTCTCCACACCATTTGCACCGCTGCCCTTGCAAGAGCCCTGCAGCCACACAGTCTCACACAAGCACAACTACTGATACTGTAGGGTGACGAGGGGCACTAGTTTTCTGTTACTCCAGGAAGGGATTATGATGAATTCCTAGGAGGGAATATGCATATGAGGGCAGGCAAAGGATCTTGGGGTTTGGTCCACTGTGACAAAGGATGCGATTGGACTAGTAGACCCAGGCCAAGAGGTCCAGGAAGCCCTCACACACTCCTGCCCCCGTGCTGGCTTGCAGGCCAGGGATGAGCCCTCTCATGAGAGAGCCACTCCACTGGAGAAAAGTAGAGGCACCATGTGCTTCAGGTCTCTGTTGGACTGCACTCTCATGAATTAGGCCATCCAACTATAGGGGGCCCTGCTGATGTGGGCTCCTGGTATCTCTGGTTAATAATAGGACTCATAATCTGTATCTTCCCCTTTCTACTCAGCCCTTCCAGACTTCCAAGGAGCTTGGTCTGCTCCTTGTGTCTGAGCGGTTATGGGTGGGCAGAGTTGGGAAAGACTAGGGATGGATCCTATGTCCACAGCCAAATTGGCCAGGCTGGGACTGGCATTTTGGTGTATTTATAACGGCCACTGCAGGGATTTCTGGGGAGGGAGCACCCATGGCTTTGAGAGATCCCTGGCAAGCTAGGTGGCTGTGTGGGGGGTGGTGGGGAGAGGGAGAAAAGGATATATGTTGCGGTGAGACCAGACTGTCAGAGGGGGTGCTTGGACTCCTGGTCTGTAGTAGTCTCTGCTAGTCTGTGGGGGGCAGTGAGAGGTACCTTTAAGCACAAATCAATAGGTGTTTACCTCAGCTCCGTCTGCAGCTCCAAACTACTTTGAGCAGCAGCGCACTGCCCGGAATACCTGCAGCAGTGGATTGACCCCACCACTCACCTTGCCACTGTGGGGGGGGGGGCCTCTGCGGAAGCCAGGTGAGTGGTGGAGTCAATCTGCAGCTGCAGCCGGAGTGGAGGTAATCACCTATTGATTTTTGCCTAAAGGTGCCTCTCACTGCCCCCCTCCCGGAGGCTCCCTCACCAGTCGCTCCTTCGGGAAAGGTGTTGCTGGGATACCCTTCCTTGGGGCTTGCCTGGATCTAGCAACAGCCCTCCAGTTTGCATGCATGTCTCCATGGCCAGGGATGTCGCTCTCTCATGAGAGAGCGGTCCTTGGGAGAAAGGAACATACATCTATTGCATGTTTTATCATCACACAGGTCTTTCAGACATGCCCCGTTTGTCCATTGCATTGGTCCACTCATGTGATATGGTGGAGACTGCGTGCTTGTACACCAGGGAAAGGGGACCCCACCCTGCAAACAAACTAGAACAAAAAAAAAAAAAAACCCTGAAAAAACCCGGGAGCTTTCTTTTAACCCAAACCTTGGGTTATCCTGGTCATGGTAGATTTTCCTTTGCCATTATGCATGATACTGTTCCAGTCTGGGGTACCTCCAACCAGGGGAGGGTGGGGGTCAAGGATGGCCAGCCCCTGCTAACTGAGCAAAGATTCCGCTTTTAAAAGTGGTGATTATCTTTATTGAGCAGGGAGAGAACAACTGGCCCTACCCAGTCCCAGCACAGCATCCCTCCCGTGGCTATTGCTGGTGTCTGTCTTACTTTTCTTTTTAGATTGCGAGCCCTTTGGAGAGAGAGATCCATCTTTATTGATTGTTATTTTTCTTTGTAAACTGCTTTGGGAACTTTTTTGAAAGTGGTATATAAATATCTTTTGTTGTTGTTGTTGTTATTGGACAAGTGAATACACAAATATATATGTGCAGAGTTGAAGGAACCCCTCTATATAGCTGGAGGGAGCAGTACTGTCCACAGAACCCTTAGAAATACAGACACTGTCCAGGCATCCAGGGCAATCAGTACCCTGATGCCCAACCAGACAGCACACGCAACACCTTTGAAAAGATGCCCTGCTGAGCAACTGCGTCACATCAGGTGTGTTATTAATGAAAGGGTTCCTTGCACTGTGCCCCTTCTCCTTCCCTGGTTGGAAGCGGTCAAAATGTTCTGCATGGGAATTCTAAGTAAAGGTCCTGCATGCCAGGCAACGTGCCAAGGTGTGCATAGCAAGTTGCTCTAGAAATCCAATCCAATGGACAGAGAGAGAGACCAGATTTGTGGGGCTATGTGTTGTCTCTGTAATTGACTGGACCACAGGAAGGTTGCCACGGCCAGGGTTTCCACACATTTTTGTATGGGGTTGTTGGCAATTGGTATTTCTGCTAATCACTGTGGTATCACTCCCCCAATGGTCTGATGTGTGTCCTTCATGGGAAAACACTCAAGTTGTTCAATTTCAGGTGTTAATGGGGCTTCATGTGTTTGTACCCATATCTCTGCAGTCCGGAATTTCTGGAGACCATTCTTGCTGTGCCTGTCTTGTCATCTCATCCTTTTTGTTCAGATGGACAAGGTGTGTGTGTGTGTCCATAAAACGTGGGGGATTGCGGACATTCTCCGATGTGGTTCTTTCCCTTTAAATAGATGAATGCTAGGGATGTGGCATAACTGTTGCCAAGCAACGGCAGGAGGAGCACACAGATGGCGGAGGGTGGGGCCACAGCTCTGATAGGTGGCCAGCGAGAAGCACAGCCGGAATAGAGCAGACCCCATTCTGGGCTGCTCTGAGCAACCCCCTCTATTGTTTTGGGAGGATCCACAGCACAAAATCCAGGTTACGGCGGTGGCAGATTAGGATGAAACAACGAGAACCTCCGTGTTGGAGGTTTCAGCAGTGAAACTCACTAGAAACCAACAGTTCAAATTCAGGTTTGGGGATAAAAACTGAGCTGTAGTTGGGTGACAAAACCGTACTTTCACATATTCGGATGACCACAAACTCGAACCCCTGGGTTTTGTTTTTTTTTTTGCCTCCAGTTTGGTGTTATGTCTGAAGGCAGCCAGTGTCTTCAAACCTGCCACCTATTTAAGTAGGATGCTTATAAGAATCTGCAGCAACAAATTGGTGGCTTCTGCCTTGGAAGTGGGTGTAAAACATAATTGGAGTCCTGCTAACAATAACAGGTAGGGCCATTGGTTGATTTTCAAAGTGAGAGGTTCAGTGACGAAGGGCTACCTCTGCTCTGAAAGTCTTGCTGCATCATGCCAGATGTGCAGAGTGACTGCTCACGTGTGAGGAAAAGGCACTTTGCCTGTCCTCAGAAGCATCCTTGTCTTTATTTGTTCCAGGTTTCATCCCTAGCATTTCAAAACGGGCCCCTCCATCACTGGATACCATTAAACTCTGGACAGTATCGCAGGTTGGGCTGTCAGACTATTTCATGATCAGGAAGGGACGTGGCACATCCTGACTTTCCTCAAGTGCTGAGAAGGGTGATGGTTTACCTCTCTGCAGCCCTTTTCCTTGGGGGACTAACTCTAGGTTTTAGAGGCCTTACGAACAGAAGCAACTCACCCCTTTTCTAATAAAATAAAATAAAATAAAATAAAATAAAATAAAATAAAATAAATACTTTATTTGTTAGCCACCGCCATAACAAATTGTTCTCTGGCCGGCTTACAACAGTGAGAGGAGAGGAGAATGATTGAAGAGAAGGGAAGGTTTGGAGAGGTTCCTCTCCTTCCCTCCTATGTCTAAAGCCAGCCCTGTCTAATGTGAGAAGCAGTGCTAAAGCAGAGGTGAGTCCGCAGAGCCCAATGTAATTTCAGCAGCGTGAAAACACAGCGAGGTCCGGGGATGCCTGCGTTACAGAAAATAATCTTTGCAGTGAAAACACTGGCTGAAACATTTAGTGGACGTGCACAGCAATAGATGGGCCTAATCCCAGCTCGGCTCCTCATTGATGTCAGAAGTCTGAGTGCTAAATTCCCCCTTGGAAAGGAGCCAAATGTGCGTGAGCCTGCTTTGCTGCTAGCCAGAGACAGAACAAGAAGCTGACCCGCCTCTGTCTGGCTATCATATAGGTGATTGCTGGAGCCGAAAAGCAATTCAGTTGCCTCACCACTAACATTCACAAGATGCAATTATTTCCTCCGGACCAGAGAGTAATTTCCAGCCCTTATGAAATAACTAACCAGCCAACTTTCATTCTGCTCCTCATTTGACCTAAGTTAGCCTTTCGCTCCAGTGTAGAGTAATAGGATAGCATTTAACTTGAGGAAGCAGCTGCCATTTCTGTTTCCATCTGAGGAAACAGAGAGAAGCTATTTCCTCCCCCTAGGTGAGACTCATATCATACACGTGAAACTCCGAAAATTAGAATATCGTGCAAAAGTCCATTAATTTCAGTAATGCAAATTAAAAGGTGAAACTGATATATGAGACAGACGCATTACATGCAAAGCGAGATAAGTCAAGCCTTCATTTGTTATAATTGTGATGATCATGGCGTACAGCTCATGAAAACCCCAAATCCACAATCTCAGAAAATTAGAATATTACATGGAACCAAGAAGACAAGGATTGAAGAAAAGAACAATATCGGACCTCTGAAAAGTATAAGCATGCATATGTATTCAGTACTTGGTTTGGGCCCCTTTTGCAGCAATTACTGCCTCAATGCGGCGTGGCATGGATGCTATCAGCCTGTGGCACTGATGAGGTGTTATGGAAGACCAGGATGCTTCATTAGCGGCCTTCAGCAATTCTGCATTGTTTGGTCTCATGTCTCTCATCCTTCTCTTGGCAATGCCCCATAGATTCTCTATGGGGTCAGGTCAGGCGAGTTTGCTGGCCAATCAAGCACAGTACACTGTATACTTTTCAGAGGTCCGATATTGTTCTCTTCTTCAATCCTTGTCTTCTTGGTTCCATGTAATATTCTAATTTTCTGGGATTGTGGATTTGGGGTTTTCATGAGCTGTACGCCATGATCATCACAATTATAACAAATTAAGGCTTGACTTATCTCGCTTTGCATGTAATGCGTCTGTCTCATATATCAGTTTCACCTTTTAATTTGCATTACTGAAATTAATGGACTTTTGCACGATATTCTAATTTTCCGAGTTTCACCTGTATTTATTTTTCCAGACTTTTCAAAAAGTAATGTTCAAAATTATTTTATAAAGAAATTGCAGCATTTAATTTAATTTTGTTTGAGTTTTTTAAAATAAACTGCCAACTTTTCCTTTCAACTTCAGAGTGAATTATTTTAAAATACTTTTACATGCTAGCCTTAAATACCTAGATGGGGTGTTGAAAATGATTTGCATGGATGATTTCCATTGAGTTAAACACACAGAGAAGCACTTCAGACCTGCTATTTCAGTTAAGAATCGGTGGACTTTGCGGAGGATGCTCCAGACATAATCCAAGAAAACTGGATTAATTTCCTGGACATCTGCTGGACACCAAAAATTAATCCAGACTCTGGATTAGGTGTGGATTTGGCTGCTAGTCTCAGGTGCATGGTATTGCTGTAATTGCAAGTACTAGGTTCTGGAAGCTGAAACGTTGCTGTGGCATTCTGTGTAGGAAATTTCAACTTGCGGGCAGAGTTTTCTTTCAAGAAAGTCTGCCCAGGCTCCCTGCTTTCACACACAGTAAATGGTTCAGTGTGTAGAAATATTAGGGATGTGAATGAGTCGATTTTTGCTATTTGATTCGAGTTTGAATCAAAGTTACAAGCAACACTGCTCATAAGCAGGATCCCATTTTGGTAGAGTGGGGGTGTGGTTGCCACACCTTGATGTTTCTGGCCACATGCAATTATTTCGCAGGATGACCTCATTACTCATTTACTCTAGTTTTTATGCTTGTATTTTATAGTTTTTAAATTAGATTTGTTTTATATTTTTAGTTTAATATTTTAATTGTCATTTTTATTGTATGTTTTTAACTCTTGTAAACCGCCTTGGGGTTGTTTTTAATGAAAGGCGGTATAGAAATTCAACAATCAATCAATCAATCAATCAATCAATAAAATATTTCTGGCCAACTCACTGGGTATAGAGGAAGAAGGGAAAAACAGGTGTGGGTGGGAAATGGGGATGAAGGATGGGGGAAAGGGAGAAGAGAAACAGGAAGTGTAGGAGTGGGAAAACTGTAGGCTGGTTGGATTGTTTGGTTGCAACTTCTAAAGCTAGTCTGTTGTATTTAGAAACCACCAATGGCCTGGTACGTGTCTGTTTAGTGCTGTCTACAATCTTCTGCCAACTCATAGATAGATAGTACTGTCAAATCCAGTGTCTTTTCATGAACAGAGGGAGGAGGTCTGCCTTTCCAATGTTAAAGAATCAATATTATAGCTATTAACCATGCATGGAGGAGCAACTTCCATTGGCTCTCGGATAATGTCCACACTTTTGATATACAATGTAACATGACAGTCTGTGAACCGCAGGGCTGTTTTCATCACTAGATTCACCCAAACACAGCTATTAACTCAAAAGGGGAAAGATGATTGGGCGCCTCCCCATCATGTGCACCAACAAGCTGAAGTTGCGATTACACCACCAGTACTTGGAAATGGAAACGAGAAGAGCCGAAGTGGACCACTAAGACCAAGTTACACTGCAGGGATGTGCATTCATTTCAGGATAAAATGTAAGGTTGTTCACACAACCAGCCCTGCGGGGATTCGACAGGGCTACCCCAAGTAGGGCTGGTTGTGTGCAGCACTGCGATTGCTCCCAATCCCACCACTCCTCCCCCAGGTAGCCCTGCTTTGAATCCCAGACTAAACATTAGGTAGGAGGATGAGCATGCACCTCCTACATCACTTTCCAGTTGTGTGGGTGCTTTGGCTACAGCAGCTGCGCCCAGGCTTCCGGTAGCCATATTTACTATAAAGGCCATGGGAAGGAGCGTCCCAGCAGCAGGCAGATTTCCCAGTGCACCGCACTGCTCGTGGGTAATCTGACAGTTCGGCTTCCTTCCCCTCACATTCCGCTCTCTGTGCCGATCATCTGGGTGTATGGGTGGCGGAGCCCTGTTTGGGCTCGAATTTTGTGGGGGAAGGGAAATAGGCTTCTGCTTTCCCCCCCAGTTCCCTCCCCCTTTGGTCATGTGAATGACCTCAGTACATTGTAACAAGTAGGAGGATGCATTTTGTTTTGTTTGGCACCCCCTCTGAGAGAAGCACGATTGGATGCAAACCAGTTCCAAAACTAGTAGCAGTCCATTTTGGCATTTGGGTATGATTAGATCTGCTTTTCCTCCTTAGCCTTGATTTCAGGTTCTGCTCATGCTGCAGCCATGGAGGGAGAGGGAGAGGGAGATTGGGGAAGGGGTAAATGAACAATGCAAAATCTCCAGTCTTAAACCCAGACCCATTCTCATTCAAGAATCTGATAGGGCTCCTTAAAGCATGGAAAACGTCAGTCACAATGACAGAGTGGTGGGTGGGTGGGTGGGGATGGTCAGAAAAATCAAACACAGGGACCCACTGCATTGTAGCCAAGCCAACTCTTAGATAAGAAATATCCAACATTAGACCCAGGGGTTCATTGAAGGTGGGAACATCTCACTCAGCCAGTCCAGACTAATGAGGCCCATAGTATACAAGCATAAGCAAGCCAACCAGATAGCTATTCTGGAAGGAGAGGTTTGGTCCAGGCCTCTGCTAAACTGAAGATTTCATTAGAAGAAAGCAATTCATGAGGAGAAGGTCCCCCAACATTACCAGGATTCGGCTGGGCTTTCCGTAAGAACCACTTCTCTTCTAAGGGGCAAACTACATGTTATATACAAAAAGTTTAATGCAAACTCCTATCTTTTAAAATGAATGGCTGACATGGGTAGGAGGGTGTTAAAAGGATGCTTAACCTATATTGGCTTGTTTTTTACTTAGCATGGTCACCAAGGTCCTTTATGTGATAAGGTTGCAAATACATATCTGGAGCCCCTCCTTGTAGGGAAGGGGAGCAGCTTGGGGAAGTGATTTTGAATTGAAAAATGACCGGTGAACCCTCTTGTCCTTGACTCAAGAGTTCAAAATCACAGCCTTCTGAGGCAACCTTTCGTGAACCAAAAACTCCTTGGGCTTAATTATGCATTTTTCTGTATAATATGTAGTTTGCTTCTGCTATTCTACCTAGGATCTACTGTGCTGAAACATAAAACTATTTTGACCCTGTGGAGCTCCTTTTCCATCAAAATGCTTTTATTTTTTTGCTATTAACTCAACCTCACAGCACTTCACAAGTTTGCTAAATTATTACACTTCTTCATAAGAGCAAGTTGTCTGGAAGAGAAAGATTATTATTTGACTTTGGAGAAGGTCATTTGGAGCAGAACCTGCCAGCACCAATACCCCACCCCCATGCATTCCTGGACTTAAAAACCTTTTGCTCTTCAAATTGACTTCCTGCATATGCAGCAAATAACCCATTGTGTAGGGATGCAATGAATGTGAATGTTCTCTAGGGACAAGGACTTACATTCCGTGCAGAGCTCTGCCAGTCCAAGAGCAGGCTGTGTGAGCTGTTTCCATGCTCCTCCAAAACCCATCAATGGGCTCTGCCATTCCTAAGAATTGCGTCATCACTGTAGAAACAACTGTCTCATCATTCCTAATGTTAGAAGCATCCCTATAGCGAGGATGCAATCTTACGAGTGACGGAGCCTCTCTGCACTCACTAATAACAGCGATTGGCTTTGGAGGATTGGTGGGGCACTCCATAGAATAGAATTCATTTTTAAATAAATAAATAAATAAATAAATAAATAAATAAATAAATAAATAAATAAATTTTTAATGTAACATATTCACCCCATCAGTAATTCAAGAAAGGCTTTCAAAGTGGCTAACACCCACGCTGAAATACAGATAAAATTCACAGAAACAAATACAACATTAAAGTAATAAAACAAATGAACCAAACCAACAACTTAGCAGCAGCATTAGCCTGCAACATTAGCCTTTTCTGAACAGAGAATTTCGAATGTATTTTCTAATCAAGCTTAGGACCAAATGATATGCAAGGGTAAATGGGTGGTTTGCCTTTCCATTTATATTTTTTCCTTTGCAAATTGTAGCCATGGATCAGGGAGTGTTGGGATATGCAACAGCTGCAGCCTAACTTGCGGTGTATAGTTTGCATGTAATCTGCTATGAAGCCAGAGGGGGCACTGAAGCTTCCTCAGTAGTGGTTGGGCTAGCTAGGGGTATCTATTCTCCTTCCTGTTCCTGTGCGTGAGTCAGCAAGTCACTGATTTCTAAGTGTTTGTCTCACAAGTAAAGTTATCTTAAACTTTTATCTGGTGTTTGTTCTGAAACCATGCAGGCAGCTCACATTCTGGAACAGGGAGATCAGGATTGGAACCTAAGGATTGGGAGAGAGGGTTAACCCTTTCCCTTGCATCACAATCCTGATGAAAATCATCACATCAAAGTTTCTGTACTTACCCTGGTAGGGAATAGGGATGTGTAGAAATTTCGACCATGAAACGTTTCAACTCAAAACGGGTCATTTTGAGAGTTTGAGCTCAAAACAGAATTCCCTCTAAATAAAGGGCCTGTTTCAAGCTTGGAACAAAACAATCCCATTTTGTCAGAAATGTTTTGACATTTTGAGCACCATTTTGGAGGCCTGTTTTCCCCCTTTTTGATTGTTTTTTTGGTTCTGATTGGCTTGCAATCTCCTTGCTTCTTGGCTAGTTATACAAATCAAATGTTGTCATGGACAACTGTACCCCCGTTGGCTGGGAGGAGGGGGCAGGGCAGGGGAACACAAAAGGAGGGAATTTCAAAATGTATTCAAAGGGACTGGGAGGCAGAGAGAGCCCTTATGCCTCTTTTGAAGAGGATAATCAGGAAAGGAGGAAGGTAGGTTTGAATCTGTGGTTTTCTTTTCTCAGCTCTGAGTATACTATGTTGTGCTATTGCTGCTATAACTATCTGGTTTTGCTGGATCTCAGACTGACAAAGGCAGAACTTGGGTGCCTGCCTACCTTCAGTTGTGGTTTGTTTTGCTTGTGAGATAGTGTTGTGATGAAAAATAGACAGTGGCAACTCTCTCTCTCTCTCTCTGTAATATTTCTCAGGGATTGCTGTGATGAGTTCCATATCTGGCCTTGAGACTAACTTGGGCTTCATTCACTGCTCTGGTCTGCTCTCTAATCTGCATCACAAGGTGTTGTACTCAGTCAAAATGTGGTTGTTGTTGCTCCAGTTGTGCTTATGGCTATGCTTGCTGCTAAGGGTGTTGTGGTGGCAGCTGTATCCATGCTAAGTATGTATGAATGTAAAAACAATAAAAATATATATTTTAAAAAAAGAATGTAAGGAGTCATAATTGTGTGAGAGAGCAACTTGTGCCAGTGCTGTTACTGCAGCACAAGCACTGTGGTTGGCAGTGGATTTTGAGTCAGTGATTCTTTTTTGGCCATTTTTGGACTGTTTGAAATGTTTGTTCTATGTTGGAAGGGACAAATTCCCCTTTACTGTGTAGTTCTGCAGGTGTTTTCAAGACAGGGTTGCAGAATGCATTGCAAATGGCAATGCAAAATTTGTTTGTGTGCACTCTGTGAGTGCAGCTTGTTCCAGGCATAGGGAGCAATAGGAAAGTTTAAAACATCCCATTGTTCCCCATGGGTAGCTCCTAGGGACACCAAAGTGGGTTGTGTGGTAGGGCATGATGGGTGCTCCCTACCATCCAACCCACAAAGAAATGGGCAGGTGTGTGATTTTTTTTTTTTTAACTTAAAAAGAAAAGAAAACACCCCACAGGATCCTATGGGGGTTTGGGAGAAAGGTTAAAGTTTTTTTTTTTTTAATTGCCAACTTGCCCATTTCTTTTGTGGGTTGGATGGTAGGTAGCACCCAACCTACAAAACCAGTGGTATTTGCCTTATGTTTCTTTTTAGATTGTGAGCCCTTTGGGGACAGCGGACCATCTTATTTATGTATTATTAACTCCTACTAACTCAGCAAAGGGACAAAGAAGTGGCGATTCTCTTATATTTATCAGGGGGAGAGCAACTTGCCCTATCCAACAACACCACAGCATCCCTTCAATGACTGTTGCTGGTATTTGCCTTATGTTTCCTTTTAGACTGTGAGCCCTTTAAGGACAGGGGCCCATCTTATTTATGTATTATTTATTTTCCTATGTAAGCCGCTTGAAGAACCTTGTCTGAAGAATGGTATATAAATATCTGTAGTAGTAGTAGTTACCTTATGTGGTGCAGTGGGGAAATGCTTGACTAACAAGCAGAAGGTTGCTGGTTCGAATCCCCACTGGTACTATATTGGGCAGCAGTGATATAGGAAGATGCTGAAAGGCATCATCTCACACTGTGAAGGAGGAGGCAATGGCAAACCCCTCCTGTAATCTACCAAAGAAAACCACCGGGCTCTGTGGGTGCCAGGAATCAAAATCAACTTGATGGCACACTTTACTTTACTTTAGTAGTAGTAGTAGTAATAGTAGTAGTAGCAGCAGTACCACCACCACCCATCATGCCCTACTACTCAACCCACTTTGGTGTTCCAAGGGGCTACGCATGGGGAACAATGAGGTGTTTCGTATTTCCCCATTGTTCCCTGTGGCCGAAACACATGAAGCATTTTGAATTGTTTTTGTCAAAACAGCTGGTTTGACAGCTCTTTCGACAAAATGTTTCAGCCATTTTGTGTATTGTTTTGAGCGGGAAACAAAGTGCAAAATCCATTTCATGTACATCCCTAGTAGGGAAGCAGCAGTTGGTGCCAAGAGCAGCTTCCATCCTCGGGCAAGCTTTGGGAGCATTGCCCTTCCTTTATAAGGAAAATGGCATGGGGAAAAGAGTTCACCTCCCCTCCTCTAGGCCACAGTCCGGATCCTGATCACACTTCCCTCCAAGGCTACTTCCAAAAGGGACGGGGAAACTATGGCTGACATCCTGACTAATGCAGTGCACCTGGAGCAAAGCTCCATACTTGACTAATTAAATTAATTAATGAATTAGATTTATAGTTTTAATATTGGGTTTTAAATGTTTTTATGTTTTAAATGATTAATTGTTAATTGATTTGATGTTTTAAATGATTGTAAACTGCCCAGAGACGGATGTTTTGGGCAGTATAGAAATATTTTAAATAAAATGAATAAAATAAAGCAATGCAGGCACTCACACAGGGGCAGGATTTTTGTTGATCTGCCCTGCCACCCAAAGCATTCTATGCCAGTCAAAAATATGTCCCTGAGGGCTGTGTGATGCTCAGAGACATATTTTGGGGTGGCCCAGAGTGCTGCAGAGGGAAAAGGTGAAAATAACTTCTCGCATGCAAGCACCAATGCTGCTTTAGTCAGGAATGCAACCACTGTACACCCACTTGCTTTGGTCTTTATGTTTAACATAACCTGTCGTTTGGTCCTCTGTGAACTGGGTATCTGAGCCTCTCTTGGAAGATCTCTACAGAGAGGGTGGAAAGGTGCTGGCAGTGAGGGCAGGGCAGCAACGAAGGTACAAGGTAGCAAGGGAGGTAGGAACTCAGTTGTGAGTTCAGCATAGCTCAAGGGGTGCTGGACACATAGTAACATGCCAACATAGGAAGTTGACTTATACAGAGTCAGACCATTGGTCCACCGAGTTCAGTATTATCTCCATAGACTGGCAGCAGTTTCTTTAAGGTTGCAGGTGGGAGTGTCTCTCAGCCCTACCTTGGAAAAGCCAGGGAGGGAACTTGGAACTTTCTGCATGCAAGCATGCAGGTGCTCTTCCCAGAGTGACCTAAGGGGAATATCTTATAGTGCTTTCATGTAGTCTCCCATTCAAATGCAAATCAGGATGGGCCCTGCTTAGCAAAGGGGACAATTCATGCTTGCTACCACAAGACCAGCTCTGCTCTCTAGACCAGCTCTCCTCTCCAAACTTGGCCCAACTTGAAATGGGGCCAGATTTTCTGAGTGGGGTGGTGGGAGGGGTTTATATTCCCACTTTAATGGATCTCATCCTTACACTTTTTGTACAAAGTCTACAGCATCCTCAGTCAGTGTAAAGCATGGGTGGCAAAGACAGAAAAGAATGGTCAGAGACCAAGAGTGATGTGGGAAGAAGCAGGGCTGAGAGATAATGGAAAACAATCACCTGGAAATTAGTTTGAAGCAGATGAATGGGTAGAACCATAGAGCTTGGTGGGAGCTTTATATTGGCACCAGTAAGTGGAGAAGGTACTATACAATAGCAGTGAAGATCAAGAGTGTATTTCTCCTTGGAAGAAAACATTACTTTCCTTTCTCATTAAATCAAGGGGCACCGGAGAGCACAGCTATAGATCATTTTACAAAAATGTCAAAACCAGCATTTTAAACCCCCTCAAAAACAGCCTTCTGAGAGAAGTGTCATGGCCCACCAAAATGCATGATGGAATATCAGATTGGAGCCAGACATCTGAACAGATGAAAGGAACGCTTTTGTTTTAGAACGGCATTTGGAAGCAACCGCTTTTCTTTCTTCTCTCTCCAGATGTTCAGAGAATGTTTGGCAAAAGAATTTCAGAGAGTTGTATGGAATAAAAAAATCCAGTGTGGATTTAAAATAAATAAATAAATCAGGCTTGACCTTGGATGCATCTGTAGTAGCAAGAACAACTGTGGGGTAAAATTGGATGACCCCATACATGTACCTCCCTGAGCTTTTTGTGGGAAAAGAAATTATAAAAGGGTGCTCATTAATAAAGGAAGTAAAGAGACTGAAAGCTCGTGATGGACATATTATCCATTCCATCATTTAGTCCACCCTTTCTCCAAGGAGCACCGGGTGGTGTCCATGGCCCTTTTTACCCTCCCAATGACCCAGTCAAGAAGGTTGCACTTAGAGATACTGGTTGACATCTTGACTAATGATGCGCTTGCAAAATGAACAGTTGCGCTCATGCAAGAAGGTTGTAGAGCTGCATGAAGTTGTGGGGCTCTGTGACACTGTGTGACTGCAAGTGGAAGTGAAAGATGTATACAAGGTTGCGCTACAAGATTGCACTATGAGTGTTGCACAATAGGGTTGTGCGTTTCCCCCCCTGTTTTGTTTTTGGCCCGAATCCGAAACACCCCCATTTTGTTCTTTGTTCGAAATCAGCCAATCCAAAACACCCCAATTTTGTTCTTTGTTCGAAATCGCAAAATCCAAATCTGAAACGTTTTGGATTTTGAAAAATGGCCCAGGGGAAAAACTAGTGGGTGGGGGTGGTAGTGCCCAATGGGTGGAAACTACCATCCAAATTTCGGAGCAATTGGGCAAAGTGCTGATTTTTGGTGAATTTTTGAAGTATAGGATTTTTCCCATAGGGAAGAATGGAAGTTTCAGCAAAAGTATAGCTTCATGTTGGGGGTAGAGGGGTGGCCCAGAGCAGAGTAGGGTGAGTGGCAGTGCCCAGTGGGGGCAAGGAAGCTGCCAGAATTATTTCAAAGGAATTGGGCAGAGGGCTGATTTTTAAAGATGTAATGGAGTTTGCGCGTCTGTAAAGTTCTTCGCTATAGGGAATGATGGACCTCCATAATTCCTGCTCCATAACTGCATTTGGGGGGGCACCAGGGTGGCCCAGAGCAAGTGGTGGTGTAGAGCACTTAGGGTGCCAACCATCCCCATGGGTTGCTAACCCATGGGGTACTGGGTTCTGTTGTTTCTGAGATGTTTGAGTGTAGATTCAGATTCTATGGTAGCATATGAGAGTGGATTCATGGTTTGTCATTGGAAATCTCATATGCTACCAGAGAATCTATACTCAGAACACCTCAGAAACAACAGAACCCAGCACTCCATGGGCTAGCAACCCATGCGGGTGGTTGGCACCCTGTGTGCACTACACCACCACTCGCTCCCGGTTACCCCAGTGCCCCCCAGGTGGAGTTATGGGTCTGCTGAAACCTCCATTATTCCCTGGGGGGGGGGGACCTTAAAGAAGCGTAAACTTCAGCAATTCCTAAGAAATCAGCCCTTTGCCTATTGCTTTGGAATAGGGCAAGTGACAGGCACCCCTTGGGGCACTGCCACCCAACCCACTGTTTTGCCCCTCAGGCCCCCTTTCTGCCCTGAATCTGCCCCAAAGACATGTCAACTTCAGAAATTCTTTAAAAATCAGCCCTTTTCCCAATTCCTTTGGAATCTGGGTGGCAGCAGGCACCCATTGGGGCACTACTACCTGAACCACTCTTCTGCCCCCAAAGCCCCCTTTCTGCCCCAAATCCACCCCAAATAACATCAACATCACACATCAACAACAGCAGAACTTTGGAAAAAATCAGGCAGATTTCCAAAGTCATGCACATCCACATCCCCCCTGCCCGAAATACAATTGATCTACACACAACAGTGTGAAACAACAACAATGAAATGCACACTGCCCCACTGGGCAATGAGGGTAAATGCACACTGCCCCACTAGCCAATGAGGGTAAAATTTACCCTTAGATTTGCTTAAAAGGAATAAGGAGGCAATTGCCAGCAGACCAGCCCATGCTTTCGCTGGCCAGTCTGTGGGCTGGAAGGGCTGGAAATTCAAACAGATGTCAAAACTCAAAATGGAGACTGAAGGAGAAAGACTTTTTGTGATTGCAAAATGGAGTTCCAAAACAGCTGAAACAACAACACGTTTTGTATCCGAAACAGGGATGTTTTGCTTTGGCTACAAAATCTTCTGTTTTGAGCATTGGGTGTTTTGTTTTGGCGCTCACTCCCGCTGCTGCTCACCACCGCCGCGCTCACTCCTGCCGCCGCCCGCCACCGCCGCGCTCACTCCGGCCAGCCCAGGGGAGCACAGGTATGTGGGGGGGGGCGCAATTTCAGGGGCAGAGCTTGCCCTGGGCGCCGTTTCCCCCCGTTACGCCTCTGGTCATACCACTGGTCTGTCTAGCTCAGGATTGTCTTCACAGACTGGCAGTGGCTTCTCCAAGGTTGCAGGTAGCAACCTCTCTCAGCCCTATCTGTGAGATGCCCAGGAGGGAACTTGGAACCTTCTGCTCTTCCCAGAGAGGCTCCATCCCCTGAGGGGAATATCTTGCAGTGCTCACACATCAAGTCTCCCATTCAGATGCAACCAGGGCAGACCCTGCTTGGCTAAGGGGACAAGTCATGTTTGCTACCACAAGACCAGATCCTTTAAAGTCCTTGTAAAGAGACCCAGACAGATTTCTTGAGAAGACACAGGGGCTGTTGATGATATTAATTAAAAAACTTTATTTGTTAACTGCCCCATAGCAACTTGTTCTCTGGGCGGCTCACAACACAGCATTAAAACATGAAATAAAAACACATATTAAATCATAACAGACCAAAAGGGGTGGAGGAATAAAATACAAAATACAATGCAAAGCCATTTTAAAACTCTTTTAAAATCAATCAATCAATTTAAAAGCAATCAAATACGAAAATCAAAATTTAAAAGGCCTGAGTGAACAAAAAAGTCTTTACCTGGCATCTAAAAGAACAAACGTATGCTCTTGTGGAACGTGTGGCATCACTGTGTTGTTATAAAGCAAACTGTCAGAAGTAGCTGAGTTCTTAAAATGGAGACATTTTCTAGTATCCCTAGTACTGCTCTCCTTGCTATCCAATAAAACAGAATTTTGGAGAAAACCAGCATTTGAGAGTAAAAAGCCAGTCAAATCCACATTCTCTAAGCTTTTACTCATAACCGACAGACTGTGCCCTGGCTATTTTCCTAATCTGCTCTAACCCAGTCTGGCAACACTCCTGATTGCTAAATTCCGTCTAGCCTATGCCCTGTCACATTCCTCCAGGCTCTCTTCTTGTGGGTGCACAAGTTTAATACACAAGTACAGCATTCAACTGGATGTTGGCCATTGTGTTTAAGGGATTCATAAGCCTCCTTCCATGTAGCCAGAGGACCAGCCTACCAGTGCCCTTGACAATCACCTGCAATCACTTTCATCAGGATGAAATTTTCAGCATGGCTTGGGCTAGTTTTCCGAGGGTTTCTAATTGAACGCTATCTCACACTGCCAATATTTCACAGCATGGCAATGGGGAAAATGACAATTTTTAGGCATCCCATTATATGGGAACATCAGGAGAAAGTAAAATTACCTTGGGCAATAACTCACTCAAGATTTCTCATCACTCTGCTGATGACAGATCCAGAACGTGTTTTTCTGGCTATCTCTGTATAACCAATTAAGCATCTACTTCTGAGATTCTTGCTCGCCTTATTTAACTTTTGCAATTGTCAGCTGAGCATCATCTCCTACTGAGAAGCTGTTTAGAAATGCTCTGCGGTACATGGTTTTGGTTTCAGGAGTTGGATGACAGTTAGACCCATCTTGATAGCCTGAGTCTTAATAGCCTGCCCTGACACAAAAGTCAGAGACTCCATTCAAACTTAATGTGTAGTTAATGGTTAAGAGCTCAGCAACCATTCTTCACACATCCTTCATCTAGATACTCTCATTTCCCCTCAGGCTGCTCTGGGTTTTTAAAAAAGTAGCATGGATAAAAGAATTGCTGAGCCTGTTTTCATGACCAGAGCTTCTGAGTTAACCCAGGAATCATTCATGACCAGAGATTCTGGGTTAACCCAGGAATCTGTGGTAATGTGGGGCACCTGGAGGCCAGCAGCTCTGAGCCTGGGTAGCCCAGATCCACTACTCAATTTAAAGGTGAATTAGGATGAAAATGGAGCCCATCCTCCCTTTGTTTTGGTCATCTGTGCTGCTGCGTGGTTTTAAACTTTTCCTGAGCAGCTGGCGGCCATATTTATCAGAGTCCTGTGACTTGTAGCACCAGACAAAGCAGAGCGGCGGCAGGCCTGAGGGTTGCCTCTGTGCAGCTCATGCAATGCACTGTGGGATAGCTGGAGGCCCCAGCTCCCAGTATCAGTAATGGAGATTGCTGCTGAAGTGTTTGTGTGGACACGTGAGCTGCAGAGACAAAAGGAGGCTCTGGCCGCCTGGGAGGAATGAGGTAGCAGTGTTTCTTCTAGCCCAGCCTCATATGGTTGTGAGAACAGGGTCACAGAATTAGTTTGCATCTCAGAAACACCCATCCCTTTCAACCACATAGTTCCAATTTCCTTTGGTATCCACCAGTGTTAGCCTTTGGGGATATGTGTATGGGTTTCTATTCACAAGGATGTACAGACACAGAGGATGTGCTATCTCCCTCCAGATCAGAATGCTGAAACTGACTTGGAGAAGGAAATCAGAGAGGCATCAGAGCCATAATAACTGGTGATTCCAATTACCCTCACATCGACTTGGCAAATTCACATTCGGGTATTGACAGAGAGGCCAAATTTCTAGACATGCTAAATGATTGTGCCTTAGAACAGTTGGTCATGGAACCAACCAGAGAGAAGATGACCTTGGACTTAATCCTGAGTGGTGCCTAGGACCTGGTGCTAGATGTCAGAGTTATAGAACCACACTGGGAACAGACCATAATGTGATCCAATTCAGCTTGTATGTGAGTGGAGCACTGCCAAGGAAGTCCAACACAGATGTGCTGGACTTCAGAAGAGGAAGCTTATAAAAAATGAGGGGACTGATAAAAAGGGAGCTGAAAGGGAAAGTCAAGAGGGTCAAATTACTCCAGAAACCATGGAAGATATTTAAAACCACAATAATAGAAGCTCAGTTGGAATGTATACCAAGGAGGAGGAAAGGTACCCCCAAGTTTATGAGGATGCCAGCATGGCCAGCAAGTCGAGTCAGGAAAGCTATACAAGGGAAGAAGTCTTCCTTCAGAAAATGGAAGTCCTGCCCAAATGAACAGAAAGGAACACAAAGAGGCTATTCCCATGACCAATGGAAAGCAGGCTAAGGGAACTTAGCCCACTTTCCTTGGAGTGTGGGAACCACCGGGCTTGCGGGTGAGCCCGGTGCTCCCAAGGCGGCTAGCCTGCCTAAAACACCCTCCCCTTAAATGAGGTTAATGGAGCAAGTGCTCCGTTAACCTCATTCTGTTGCCTGTGTGTTGCCGTGGCGCATGGTGACACACAAGGAGACCCCCGGATGGGAGGCTGCAAGGTTTAGGGGTCTCTCCAGGATGCCCTGCGCACTGGCACAGGGCATCATGGAACTTCTGGGAGCTGTGCAGCCCCCAATCCCCTCAGCCCCACCAACTCCGTGATGGTGCTCCGTGATGGAGTCATGTAGGCAGCCAATCCGGCCACCCAGGGTTTGCTGCCGATCGTCTGCGGTGAGAGCAGGCTAAGGCTGCTCTCCCTGCAGACCTTACTGAGGCACTTCACAGCAATCATGTGAAGCGCCTCAAACTCTGGCAAAAGAAATGCAAGGAGACAATTAGGGATGCATAAAGGGATGCATTGCATATAGCTAGAATGGTTGGGTGAATAACAAAAACCTATTTAAATATATCAGAAGCAGAAAACCTGTTAGGGAGGCAGTTGGACCATTAAAAGATGAGGTTGTGAAAGGGATTATTAAGGGGGATAAGGAAATTTAAGAGAAACTGAATGAGTTTTTTGCATTTTTTTTCCACAGTGGAGGAGGATACTGCCACATACCCATTTTGGAACTGAGCTTCTCAGGCTTGTAGGCTAAAGAACTGGGTGAAATTGAGGTGACAAGATAGGAGGTTTGAAACTGTCTTGAAAAACTATAAATTAACAAATCTCCACAGCCAGATGGCATCCACCCAAGAATTCTGAAGGAACACAAATGTGAACTTGCTCATCTCCTAGCAAAAATATGTAATTTGACCCTACAATCAGGCTCTGTACCAGAGGACTGGAAATTAGCTAGTTTAACTCTGATTTTCAAAAAAGGGATACAGAAGGGATCTGGGAAACTACAGGCTACTCAGTGTACTGTCTGTGCCAGGTAAATTTATGGAAAGCATACTTAAGGACAATATTGTTAAACATATAGAAGAATGGGGTTTGCCTCATTAACCCTTTGGAGGTTTTTGAGTGTGCCAACAGGCGTGTAGATAAAGGTGATCTGGTCAAAATAATATACTTGGACTTCCAAAAAGCTTTTGACAAAGTTCCCCACCGAAGGCTCTTGAGTAAACGTAGCAGTTATGGGATAAGGGGACAGGTTCATGTGTAGATTGGTAACTTGTTGAAGGACAGGAGACAGAGGGTAGGAATAAATGGACAGTTTTCACAATGGAGGTAGGTAGGAAGTGGGGTCCCCCAGGGATCAGTACTGGGACCAGTGCTCTTTAACCTGTTCATAAATGAACTAGAAGTTGGGGTAAGTAGCTAAATGGCCAAATTTGCAGATATTATTTAGGGCGGTGAAATTCAAAACAGATTGTGAGGAGCTCTAAAACGATCTCTCCAAACTGAGTGAGTGGGTAACAAAATGGCAGATGCGATTCAAAGTAAGCAAGTGTATGGTGATGCATATTGGGGCAAAAAACCCCAACTTCACATATATGCTGATGGGATCTGAGTTGTCAGTGATTGACCAGGAGAGAGATCCTGGGGTCGTGGTGGACAGCTTGTTGAAAGTGTCGACTCAGTGCACGGCAGCTGTGAAAAAGACAAATTCCATGCTAGGGATCGTTAGGAATTGATTGAAAATAAAAATGCTAATATTATGATACCCTTATACAAATCTATGGTGCAGCTACATTTGGAGTACTGGTACAGTTCTGGTCACCATAAGAAGGACATTGTAGATCTGAAAAAGTTGCAGAAGAGGGCAACCAAGATGATCAGGGGCCTGAAGCACCTTCCTTATGAGGCAAGGCTACAGCAGCTGGGGCTTTTTAGTTTGGAAAAGAGGTGACTATGGGAGGACATGACTGAGGTGTATACAATTATGCATGAAGTAGAGAAAGTGGACAGAGAGACATTTTTCTCCCTCTCCCACAACACTAGAACCAGGGCATAAAACTGAAGGTAACTTAGGACCAACAAAAGGAAGTACTTTTTCACCCAGTACATAATTAATCTAGGGAATTCCCAGCCACTAGCTCAGATGGCTTTAAAAGGGGCTTAGACAAAATCATGGAGGTCAGGTCTATCAACGTCTACTAGTCTGGTGGCTATAGACCACCTCCAGCTTCAGTGGAAGGATGCCTCTAAATACCAGTTGCAGGGGAACAACAGCAAGAGAGAGGGCATGCCCTCACCTCTTGCCTGTGAGCTTCTTAGAGGCATCTGGTGGGCTACTGTGTGGACTAGATCGGCCTTGGGCCTGATCCAGCAGGGCTGTTTTTATGTTCTTATGACATTTCATTCTAATATCTAAATGTTCAACTGAGTTATTGTTCTACAAAGGAAATTGATATGCAAACTTATGGGCAGAACTCTGAATGCTTGAGTTAAATCGATTGCCCACTTTGCTTGACCAATAATGATGTCGAATCCTGTTCATATACCCTTTTATCTCATTTCAAAATGTTATGGTTTGCTATGAATTACTGATATGACCTTTGAAATGGTCCACAGTAGAATACTGATAGCTGGAACGAGAATGGCAATGTGATATATTCATATGCATTGTTGTGAGAGGTGCAGTGGGACAGGACAGAGGGGGTCAGAGGCAGGGTTTTGGTTTGAAAAACTCAAGTGTGGGCCAGGGCCATGGGATGGAGTTCTGGATGGGTCAAGAGGTGGAACTCAGCACATTCACATAGATTAGATGCTGGACTAATAGCAAATGTGAGGGCAGAGTGGACAGAACTTCTATTTGAGTTAGAGTATGACATGGTAGAGTTCAAGGATGTGCTAGGCAAGCCAGCTCACTTTGAGATGGGCTCGGCATTGAGCCGGCCCAGTCCAGCTGGTCTGAGTTTGAACCGGACCAGTCCCCAGTTCTAAGAACCACCTTGCGGACTGGCTCAGCTATACTTGTAAAGGGGAATCCTAGAGGATTCCCCTTTGCAAGTAAAGGGGCATTCCTAAATCTCCCTAAAGGTGTCAGGGAGGGGGGGTGGGGTAGTGAGAGAAAGTGGCCTCTGTACCTTTATTGGAGGCTGTGGGATAGATGGCGAGGCGGTGGTGGTCTGGTGGAGAAGCATTGGAGGTAGTGGAGGAAGAGCAGGGGAGAGGAGAGCTGGTCTTTAGGGAGAGGAGAGCTAGTCTTGTGGTAGCAAGCATGACTTGTCCCCTTAGCTAAGCAGGGTCCACCCTGGTTGCATATGAATGGGAGACTAGAAGTGTGAGCACTGTAAGATATTCCCCTTAAGGAGAATGGAGCCGCTCTGGGAAGAGCAGAAGGTTTCAAGTTCCCTCCCTGGCAGCATCTCCAAGATAGGGCTGAGAGAGATTCGTGCCTGCAACCTTGGAGAAGCCGCTGCCAGTCTGTGAGGAAAATACTGAGCTAGATGGACCTATGGTCTAACTCAGTATATGGCAGCTCCCTGTGTTCCTATGCCCACCAGCCTCCCAAATGACAGCCCGGGCCACGGATGTCATGTGTATGTTGGCACCATTCAAGGCTTCTTGGGACGTGCACTTCCCCAGCAGGAAGCTGCATGGGGTGGTGGAGAGCAGGTAAGGACCTGCTCTCCTCTTTCTTAAAGCTGCCAGGCCGCATTGCTGAAATGAGCCTAAACTGCAGTTTGAACCACAGTTCATGCACATCCCTAATAGCCTCAGCTTTAACCCGAACTGCTCCCCTCTTTCTTAAAGCTCCTGGATCCCGCTCACAAAATGTGCTTGAACCACGGTTCGAACCGCGGTTTGTGCATATCCCTAATACCCGCAGCATTAACCTGAACTGCACAGGATGCTCATTTGTCAAGTCAAATGACCAGCCTGTGTGGATGACCAGTGAACATAGGAACAGAAGAAGCTGCTTTATACTGAGTCAGACCATTGATCCATTTAGCCCAGTATCTAGACAGACAGTCAGTGGCTTCTCCAAGGTTGGAGGTAGGAGCCTTTCTCAGCCTTTGTAGCGACCAGCCACTCCTCCCTGCTAAAGAGTTAACTGGAAGTGAACCCTGTCCTGACTGACAGGTTAGTGAACTCCAGAGATCAGCCAACCAGCACACCAGGTAGGTGGGACCTAGAGAGCCATGAGGAGGAAGAGAAGGTTCCTTTGTTAGAAGAAGCTGGCTGGGAGTGCAGGGAGGAGAACATGAAGCCATAAAGGCTGCAGGAGAATGTTCCTTCAGCAGGTCCCGGAAGGCAGAAAGCTTGAATTCTCATCTAGGATTTGGTGAGTTCAACACAAAGGAAGCCAGGGGCTTTTGGCTTTGAGAAGTAGTCTAGAGAAAAGTTCGTTTAGTCAGCTGGTGCTAGACTTTTGTTTTCTTTCATGTGCTTTGTATATCCCTGAAAGTGTTCTAGGACTGTTTGCCTGTAACTTAACTAAACTAAGGAACACTAGCCTGCGCCCATCTAGCCAGGCCATTGACAAATGTTTATGTAAACTTTCAAAGGTGCTTGTGTATTTTCCTACATCCCTGTTTCTTACAACTGGGGTGGTTTTTGAAGTATTCGTGTAACTACTGAGTATATTTACCTGTAACTAAAAGCTGAGGGAGCCTCAGACCAGAGCAGTCTGTAGTAATTGAGTAAAGCTTTTTCTTTCTTTTTGTTCTTTGCATTTTACACAACTCTCTGAGTGGATTTTTGACTCAGGAAAGGGGGAGCTGGAAGGGGGTCTCATTCTGGTGTAACACATCTCAGACGTTCAGCAATTCTACCAGTTTTCTCACCACATATAGGCTTGCACATGGGAGGATTTTTGTGTATTTTCCCATAGCAAAAGAAGGAGAGTTTCCCTGAGATTTCCACCCCAAGACCAGGGAGGGACAGACTCTGAAATAAAGAGGGGTAGCAGTGACAGCCATTTTTGAAATTACCAGAAATATAGGAACGCTTAAGGAAAAGCATAGAGGGGATGATTCAGCATTTTTCTTCCCCTTGTGTGGGCTTGTTCTGGGACAAAGGCGTTAATCCACTACAGCCCTATCCTGGAGATGCCAGGGAGAGAACTTGGAACCTTCTGTGTGTAAGCATGCAGATGCTCTTCCCAGAGCAGCCCCACCCCCTAAACAGAATATTTCATAGTGCTCACATGTGTAATCTCCCATTCAAATGCAAACCAGGGTGGACCCTGCTTAGCAAGGGGGACAATTCTTGCTTGCTACCATGAGACCAGCTCTCCTGCAGCTGAAAGACTAGCCCATGCTGGTTTGGGGATACAGTGAGAAAGGGAAAAGAACAGAGGAGTTTGTAGCCCTTCCTCTATTGCTGTGGCCTCCATTCTCTTAGCAGTGGAGGCCCTGCTAGTCTCAGGGGAGTTTTTAATGGCACTGCGAATAGCCTCCCTGCATGACCAACCAGGACTAATAGCAACCAAGCCAACTGTTGCGTGCACCACTTCCTGTTTTGGGTCTGGGCACTTGAGAAACCAGGATGGAGACTCCCGCTGAGCAGCTGCAGCACTAACAGAGTGGAGCTAGGCAGGAAGGGGACAGAGTGTGCTAGGGTGGGGGGGGGGGTGGCAGAGAAAGAGAGCGAGGCAGGCTCTGCCCACTTGACTTCTGCCCAGGGAGCTGTGGTGCCCATCCAAGAACTAGTGACCTAGGCGACTGCATACGTTTGCTTAGTAGACGGGCTGAGCCCAGAGAAGTGGGTCTGAGATCAGCTTCTACAGCTGCTGCCACATGGTCACCTCCTCTACTTTCTCCAGGTGTTCAATTACCCCTCCTTCCTTCACTGAGCTGTAGTCCCTGCATGCCACCATCTCACATGTAGCAATATTTGAAATGGCACATTGAACCTTAGTGTGACCTGCTTGTATGGGTTCTACTCTCCAACCATGCATACTAAGTGAAGAAGAAGCTGGTAAGAGGGGCCATAGTTCAGGGGTAGAGCAACTACTTTGCACTGACAAGGTCCTAGGTTCAATCCCTGGCATCTCCAAGCAGGTCTGAGAAAGGCCTCAAGAAAACTGCTGTCAGTGGATGACATCGACCAGACCATGTTACTCATGAGCAGTAAAATGGGGAATTAATGGGACATGTTAGTCATGGCTAACTTGCCCCATTACTTTCAATGTGACTCCTCATGAGTAACTTGGTCGGGCTGTTAGCCAGTCAGTTTAGATAGAGAAATTAGATGGATCAATGGTCTGATTTAATACAAGGCAGCTTTGTATAGTCATATAACAGTGTTTTTGTCAAGGAATTGCAGATTTGGAAGAAAAGGAATTCTGGCAATCAGTCCACATTTCTGGCATTTCCACAAAATAATCTGATAACTGGTCCAGAATAAAATAAAATAAAATGAGTCTTGTCAGACTGTTGCTTTTTCCTGGTCCATTGGCAATCTTACTAATTTAACTGAACTAACATATTTCTATCCTGCATTTTCATAAAAATTCAAATGGTGGCTAATAAAATACCATAAAAATCCACAATATATTAAAACAGTTATCAAATTAGCAAGAAAAACACCAAAGCATGTAAAAATCAGCATTCACTGTTACTGAAGTACCAGAAAACTGGCACAATAGTAAAACAGAGATTTAACTTAAATAGCACCAAAAGCTCGCGGAAATAAAACTACCTTTGTCTGGTGCTGGAGCACCAAGAAGAGCGAAACAGAGTAAATCTTCCTGGGAAGGGAGTTCCATAATCTTGGTGCTACTACTAAGAAGACCCTGCCCTAAGTGATCACCCATCATATACAGCCAGGATCTCTGAGGAAGTTCTTAAAAGTACAGTTAAGTAGATTCCATTAACAAAACAACGACAACAACAAAAACCCCTTTCAGTTTGACGTTGTTGTCTTAAGGGCTTTCCACATGCACTCAAGCTCCTAAATGTCAGGAAACGGTAGCTGAAGGTCTTCCACACTCGTAACAGATGAGTTATTTAGGCAATATGTATATGGCATGGTATCCTATGCTGTGGTGAGTTCCAGCTTCACCATCTGGAGCTGGATGGCAGTCAGTGAGGCACTTCACACGATCGATGTGAAGCGCTGTTCGGGGTAGTGCTGGATCGGCTGCCCACACAGCTGCCGGCTCCATGGCGGCGGGGATTCGGGGCCAGACAGCCCCTGAAATTCCCAGGATGCCTCATGCAAGTGCACGGGGCATCCTGGAGAGACCCCCGGGGCTGAGAGGCTTGTTTCATCCTCCCGTTGGGGGCCTCCTCATGTGTTGCTGTGTCATGGAGCCACGCAGCGGCAGCACACAATCAACACAACGGGGCTAGTTCCGCTAACCGCATTTAAGGGGAGGGGTGGTTTTTGAGGTTTGCTGTCAAGAGCCGCCTGCCACCCGTGTGGCAGCAGACGACTAGGGGAAATCGGGCTAGGCTCCCTTAGTCCAATTTCCCCTGGTCGTGAGAATAGCTTCAGTGACAGAGTAGTGAACCTAAGTTCCAGATTTGTCAGTTCACTGGAATAGATCCATAGAGCAAGAGTTCTCAAACTTGGGTGATCAGATGTTATTGGACTACAACTCCCATCATCCCCAGCCACAATGGCCAAAATAGGGGTGATGTAGTCCAGCAACATGGGGAACCCCACTTTGACAATCCCTGACATGGGGATTACACAACTGAAACTACTGTGCCACTGAAGTTACCATCCTCCTGTAGTGAAATGTAGAAAGTGAAGATAATCTGAGGTTTCACTTCATGGCCAAAGTTTCCCCCTCTCTTTTTCTCTATATCACCAGCAGCACAGATCATTAAAGAAATGGATTTTGCAATTATGCAGCAAATAGTCTCTTGTTAAGAGAGGTTCTTTATTTGTACTCTTCTGCCCTAAATCAGAAGCACCTAATCTCACAGTGAAATCCATTGGGTTTTCACTGAAATGTTCATTTAATTAACTTCAAGCAGTTTGATTCTTAAAGCAGTTGATTAAATTAGTCTGATTCATTTGAATCTCGATCTGTCCAGAGGAAAAGAAATGAAGCAGAGTTAGCTTGGGGTTTTTTTTTGTTTTTGTTTTGCTTTTGTGCAGAGATGGTTTCCATCATCACATACCATAAGGAGCATGTGTTGCTTGTCCATCTGACTGTGGCCAGGGAGGCTCTGAAATGGCTCAGGATTTGCACCAAAGGACCTCTTGAAAGGCTGATCCTTTATGAGGAACCGATTCTCCTTGATCTTAGGGTTTAATTTCTAGTGACTCTCGCTTCCTCTTTAGCACCTGCTGAACAGTCCAGGGCTACAGAAGTCCTCCATGACAACAGAGCAGTTAAGCCAATGGCAGTCAGAGACACTGTGACACCTCTGCCTTCCGTTCCCAGTTCCATAGCAACATTGGAGCAGATCAGCCACTCACCATCTCAAACAGGACTCTCTGTTCATGGGGCTGGGAACATGCTAGTTTGTTTAAAAGTGGTACTACATTAAAACAGGTACATGGAGTTGACAACTGAGTTGGTGCTGAAGTCAAATAAAGATTCATTGGTCCTTGTATTCAGGTGACCTTTGAACTGGTCTCCTGAATGTTTTCACATATGTCCTAGTTGATACTCAACAGGGCTATTCACATGATTCTCAAAATGAAGGTAGGAGGCAAGCAGCCTGGGTTGGGAGGCTTGTGGGAACCCATGCAACTCCTTCCAATAGCCCAACTTTTGTAGCTTGGTCTTTACCAAGGATGGACGAAAACAGCAGCAGTCCTACCTTGGTGCTCTAGTTGTGTGGGTGCATTCACTGATGGGGCTGCCATCTGTGACTGTGTCACTCTGCAAAGCACACGCTATGGTCCTTTCCTAGCAGTGACTTCAGTAGGGCTGAGATCACCTCCAGCTCCTTTCTGGTCAGTCAGAGAACAGCTGATGCTGTAATGAGGATTTCCAGTCTCCAGCCAGTGCAATGCCTGCTGGGATAGCTCTTTCAGTTTTCAGAGGACCTAGCTACTGAATTCAAAAATGGAGACTGTGGCTGCATTACCTGTGTGTGCACTGGGTTTGCAGAGCCAAACAGAGGTTCCGTTCATCTGTGGGAAATAGCGTAGGAACTCTTTCCCTGCAAACCACCCCCAGATGGTCGTGTGAGGCCTTCGTGAATCACAATCTGGCCAATCCATCCTAAAGATCGAGGCCACAAGCGAGTTCAATATTAATACTTAAGCACTTTTGGCTTAAGTACACCCTATTCTGAGTTTGAATGTGACCAGATATATAAATCCACCATAACTCATGTTTGCTAAAACATGCACAGGAAGGTCCTCTGAACGTGAAGACAGACATAACATTAAATCAAATGTAGCAGAGTTGGCTAGACTGTCAACCAAATTTTTCTGTCCTAAACACACACATACAAGAGTTTCAGTCTTGGGCTGAGCTCTGAAGAAATTGGTTCTGCAGCTTCTCAGTATGGGTTCTGTCTGGCTCAGAAAAAGAAAGAAAGAAAATTGTAGTCCAAGAACAGCTGGGGATCCAAACTGGAGAACCCTTGTGTTAGTCCATGCTGCGTTTGAAATTCCATTCCCCACACACAGAGCATTTGCAATTGCTGAAAATATTCCTCCACTTCCCTAGCCTGTGTTTTATATAATTTCACGCTGGAGGGGAAAAAAACAACAACGGTAGTGGCCATGGAGTTTGAACCCTCCTCCTGTCGAGGAAGAGATCTGCAAACCCATCAAAACACTTGAAAATCAATTTGATGGAAAGCCAGCTGAGTTCCATAAAGACGTATGGCTGTGTGGACAGACCATTTAACCTCGTTCCCTGCATGATTCACAACTCAGTGCCTGAAGTCCTCTCAGACCATTCATAAACAATTCCACCATTAGGAATACTTCTCCTTGTGTGGGGGATAAACTGGCCATTTTCAAAGATTGTCAAAGACGGTTTTTAAAATTTATGTGAGGGGATATGGGAAGCTTTTTAAAATTTATGTGAGGGGATATGGGAAGGATCCTGGTGATGATGAGATCACATGCTAAGCAACTGCAACACATCAGTTCTCCTTCTCTGTGTCTCAGCAACAGGATACGAGTAGCAGGAGCCACCTAGGGCGCAGCAAGAAAATGACTTGATTAGCAAACCAGAGGTTGCTGGTTCGAATTCCTGCTGGTATAGAGCACCTTTCATATGAGGCAAGGCTACAACACCTGAGGCTATTTAGTTTAGAAAAGAGACGGCTGCGGGGAGACATGATAGAGGTCTATAAAATCATGTGTGGAGTAGAGAAAGTGGATGGAGAGAAATTCTTCTCCCTCTCCCATAACACTAGAACCAGGGGTCATCCCATGAGATTGATTGCCGGGAAATCTAGGACCAACAAACGGAAGTACTTTTTCACACAATGCATAATCAACTTGTGGAATTTTCTGCCACAAGATGTGGCGACAGCAAACAACCTGGATGGCTTGAAGAGGGGTTTGGATAACTTCATGGAGGAGAGGTCTATCAACGGCTACTAGTTGGAGGGCTACAGGCCACCTCCAGCCTCAAAGGCAAGATGCCGCTGAGCACCAGTTGCACGGGAGTAACAGCAGGAGAGAGGGCATGCACTCAACTCCTGCCTGTGGCTTCCAGCGGCATCTGGTGGGCCGCTGTGTGAAACAGGATGCTGGACTAGATGGGCCTTGGGCCTGATCCAGCAGGTCTGCTCTTATGTTCTTATGTTTTCCAGACTATGGGAAATGCCTATATTGGGCAGCAGCGATATTGGAAGATGCTGAAATGTATCGTCTAATACTGTGCAGGAGATGGCAATGGCAAACCCCGCCTGTTACTGTATTCTACCAAAGACAACCACAGGGCTCTGTGGTCACCAGGAGTTGACACCAACTCGATGGCACACTTTACTTTTACCAGTAGCAGAGGGATGGAATCATTGACCAGCCGGTGGCATTGTGCTGCCTTCCTCTGCCTTGTTTGGGCCCTGGCAACTAGTGCTTGCCTTATGGGGGCAGAAATGGGGGCACTCTGAATTAAGCCTGCAAATCCCACCTCTAAATTGCCCCCAAATGTAGCCAAATCATGTCTTTCCTAAAACTTTCTAGAAAGAGTAGCTAAGGAAACCAACAACAACAACAACAACAACAAAGGTAAAAAGTCTCTCCCTTCTTTATATCCTGGGGTGATCATGGTTCCTGATCAAACAATGTTCTACTAGGAAGGGACCTTGGAGGCTCCCTGTTCAGTGCAGGAAACAGATTCAGCGTCTCTGGCAGATGGTTGTCTGGGATCAAACAGCCAACCCTCTCTCAGAGCTCTTATAGTTAAGCAGTTCTTCCTAATGTCCAGCCTAAATCTGCTTCCTTGGAATTCTAGCCCAATGCAATCCCACGAAGGAACCTATGCACAAATAGCCCCTTTCTTGCTAATTCCGAATGCAGCCTTCTCTGTAGCTGCTCCTGGGCTGTGGAATGCACTCCCGGCAGAAATCCGTAATTTCAGTTCATTACTGTCCTTCAGAAGAGCCCTTAAAATCTATCTGTTTGGCCTGGACTTCGAGGGTTTTAAAATGATTGAAAAACTGTTTTGAATTGTTTTAAATTGCTGCCCTGGTTCTCCAGGGTTTTTTTAAGCTGTTTGAATTGTTTAATTGGTTTTATTCTGTTTTTATAGTTTTATTTTAACTGTTAACTTGTTTTGTTTTTAGCTTGTTGTAAACTGCCCTGAGCCATTTTGGAAGGGCGGTATATAAATTGAATAAGTAAGTAAGTAAATAAATGTATGGGTACCTGGGTGTGGGGACAACAGATTATAATCTGCTCCCTTTCTGCAGTATCTGTCTGTGTGGAACCTTTTCAGACCTCTAAAGTAAGTTCTACTACTGGGGTTCTGAAATGTGGGCCCCTAGATATTGTTGAATTAAAACTCCCATCAACCCCAGCCAAAGGCCATTGTGACAGGGGTTGATGGGATTTGTAGTTCAATAATATTTGGACACCCAAAGTGGAAAAGCCCCATTCTACTGCATAATCCAAAAGAAGAGGAGGAGAGCAAAGCTGGTAGCTGCCGCTTTGGGTGGCAAACACCCATTTAATGTAAAGACTGGTTTCACCACACATATTTGTTTCATTTCCTCACTCAGACAAGGATAACCCCTTACCTGTCGGCGCTCTCCAGCCATCCCCCATTGAGATGACTAAATGTGTCTTTCAATTATGCATCTCTCTGTTGGATTTCCTCATTTCAAAGTCAGTTTGTGTTTTGCTTTGGGCTCAGTTTTGCCACAGGGTGGCTGCCTATCACCCATCACAATTAATTTTATTTTCCAACCAGAATGAATAAGCCAAACTCGTTATTCTCCCTGGAGGTGACTCAATGAACGTTGATGTGGTACTTGGTGCTTCTGACATTTGGACACTCTGGATCCAGCAGTCTGGGGCCTCTCCTCTGCTTTTCTTTCCCTACCTTTTACATTCTTGTTTGTCTGGGGAGGGGGTGGGAAGCAGGAGCGCAGCAGCTGCACAGCCTTGTCACAAACAGATCTTGCCTGCTGAGATCTTGCTCCCAGGAGAGAGGAACAGGTTGGCTTTGCTCCCTGTCATTAATGATGCCCCTGTCAAAACAAAGCAACATTTCATCTGCTTGTTTTTCTATTAGACATGACTGCTCTTTTCAGGGCAATTGACACTTGCTGCTTATTTATTTACAAGTGGGAACCCCTGCAGAGAGATCTCTGCACATTGTAGGAGGTGCCTTGTGGCTCCTCACTACATCAACATCATTGCTCCCAGAAAATGGGGCAATACTGGTGTGGGGGGGGGAGGAGAGCCAGAGCAAAGGCTCCTCCCATGTTTCCTCCTCCTCCAATTCTCTGCCACAAGATGTGGTGACAGCCAACAACCTGGATGGCTTCAAGAGGGGTTTGGATAACTTCATGGAGGAGAGGTCTATCAATGGCTACTAGTCGGAGGGTGGTTACTAGTCGGTGGTCGGAGGGTGGCTACTAGTCGGAGGGTGGCTACTAGCCACCTCCCGCTTCCAAGGCAGGATGCCTCTGAGTACCAGTTGCAGGGGAGTAACAGCAGGAGAGAGGCCATGCCCTCAACTGCAGCTTGCAGGCTTCCAGTGGCACCTGAGATCCTCTCAGAAGAGAAGGAGCAAGCTCCAGTTGAAACCTCAGGCCACGACGAAAGCTCCCTAGGTCCTGAGCAGCCAGAATTCATTGCCCCTCCTATAACTGCCCCTTCAGAGAAGCACTGGAATGAGGGTTCAATGTCCCCAGCAGTATTCCTGCCCCATCACCCCGACATTGGCCCAGGGAGTCCAGGAGCAGAGTCGATGCCAATTGGAGGCAAAGAAGTGGCCTGGCTGCTTAAGGCCTCTCTGGGCTTACTCAGGAGAAGGGGGAGACCAGCTCGTGCCATCCCTTAATGAGCATTTCCTGGTTCCAGCGCTCGCCTCTGCCTTTCTGCTTTGCCCCAGCTGCCTCCCTTCACTGGACTTGGGCAAGGACATTCCTGTGCCACTAGCATATCATCAAAAGGGGCCCTGCATCTCACACTGAGTCCACCTTCCTTTCCTCCTTGCCACACTGATGAGCCTCAATGAGGTGTCAGTGGGAAGAGGCTTTTGGAAGTGGTCCAGCCTGCAGCAGGTTCCCTGACTTTCTCCCAGCAGCTAAGACCATGGATATAGGTGGTGGTGGGTGGTGGTGGTGATGGTGGTAGTAGTAGTAGCAGCAGCAGCAGCAGCAGTAGTATATAAACAGCCCATCCTGACTTGGAGGCAGGGCATGAGCAAAGGTACTTGTAAGGGAGAGGTTTATTGACCTGTAGACCATCGTTTGGGTGGTGGGCTTCTCCTCATTCTGAAGGGCTTGCATGGGATATTCTTGTGGTAGCAAAAATGGATTGTCCACCCTCCATCTTTCTTTCTTTCTTTCTTATATTTTTATACCACCCAAAACTTAAGTCTCTGGGCAGTTTACATTTGAATGGGAGACTACATGCATGGGCACTGTAAGGATTCCCCTCAGGGGATGGGGCCACTCTGGGAAGAGCATCTGCATTCTTGCCTGCAGAAGGTTCCAAGTTCCCTCCCTGGCATCTCCAGATAGGACTGAGAAAGACTCCTACCTGCAACCTTGTAGAAGCCGCTGCCAGTCTGTGTAGACAATACTGAGCGAGATGGACCAAGGGTCTGACTCTGTAGGAGGCAGCTTCCTATGTCCCTATGTTGCTATTCATACTCCAGAGGAGGGGGAAGTGAGGCCAGACTGATTCAGTAAGGTCCAAGACCTGCTCTTGGACTCACAAACACATTGCCAAAAATAAATAAAAAGTAGTTTAAGAGCATTTGCTATGGTGACCGACTTCATTCTAACTACAGAGATAGGTATGCCATAGGAAATTGTCACATTTGGTCTGAACAGAAAGGGGGTAACTACTCTCCTTGACTTCTCTCTGCATGGCATCCTATTAAACGCCTTCCTGTATGCAAGGAACCAACCAATTCACTGAAAGCAGTAACTGGGAACACCTATCAATATGCTTTGCTTGTTCTTATCTGAAGTATGGAGGACCATATTAGGAAAGCCCCTGTCATCAGGCCATTACTGCAATGGAACGGAAGGTTAGGGATATGCAAAATCTGTCCATTTCTTCCCACAGAAATTTATGCCCTCCTGAGCACTGTCCATGTGTGTTCCAGATACATTGGCAGTGATGTGATGTTCACAGCAATGTGATTTTTGCCATTTCCGAATCGTGGTTGTACATTGCATGCCTGGTTGGCTTTAATGTGCATCACGTTCGCTGTTCAGGAGCGCAGACTTCCAAATGGGCCAATGTCGTGGTACAGCTCACGTGCTGCATGCAGAAAGTCAATTACTGGCATCTCAAGTTAAAAGGAAGTAGTAGGGCGGAGAAGACCTCTCTGGCCCTGAGATTTAAAACTGCTGTCAGTTCAAATAGACAATACTGGGCTAGATGGATCAATAGTCTGATGAATCAATAGCCATATGCACAATTGGCTGAATTGTGTATCATATCTTATCAAATGCTAAAGGGTATAATGCAGATCTGAATCCTTGCTACAAATCACAAATGTGCAAAGGGTACTCCAAGCTAGTGACATTGCATGCACGCAAATTGTGCAAATGACGTAACAAGAATAAGCTCATTGGAAATAATGGGCTTTTGCTTGGGTAACATCATTTGCCCAGTTTTTGCATTTGTGCACTGTGTGTGCATCCAACGTTACTAGGCAGACATACTGTTGCATGGTACGTCAGCCCACACGTGCGGTTAGCTTGATTGCACACCATGCAAAATCGAAGTGTTATAGTGTGCGTTAGTGCTGTGTATTGCAGGCACAATACGTTGTCTGGATTGGGCAAACAGCTTGCATAACTGAACTGCTGCTTTTTCTGCATCTCTGCTGAACACATTCACAACCCTGCTGCTTGTTCAGGATGCTTATGCAGCACACCAAATATGCGGGAGCAGAAAATTGCTTATATCCATGCTGTTCCCACACTGAGGAGGAGGCAGTCTCTTAGGTGTGTATTTTATTTCTGTTGATATGCCCCTAGGTACAATATTTTGTGAAAGTCTTGCAGACTGAAGTTGGCTCAGGATAGTTGCTTGAGGCCGGCACTGCATTCTTAATGACAGGAGGCTTGTTGCCTGTGTTAATGGTGTATTTTTGTGTAAATAAATCAAAGCTGATGTTCCCCAGGGCCAATGTGAGGCATTCTGGCTTCCTGAGCATCGTTGTGTTACTTCTCAGCTTTCTGATTCTCGCTTGGCACATTTGCTGCAACAAAGATGCTTATGTTCTTAGCGACGAGAAGGGCTTTGTGTATGTAGGCATTGTGTATCCTGAACTGTGGTGTCCCTAGCCCAGACCCTCCCACATCTTGCCACCCAGAGAACAATTTGTTATGGGGTGCTAATATTTATTATAAGGGGAAGAAATCAAGCCGCTGTGTATATTACTGGTTTTGCTTTGCAGAATTCATTCTGCTCTCAAGGCAACGGGTTGGTGGGTGGATTTATAAGTAAGAAGAGGGAGTTGATAGTCTGCTGAGGTGGGTGTCCAGGAACATTAGCTAAGGGATGTGTGTAGCCCTATTCAGATTCTATGCCTGGGCGGCCCTTTCATAAGCAAGGAGAGGCAGTTGTCTAAGGTGGCAGATCATTGGGGTGCCATTGGAGCAGCTCTTCGAAACTGATCTGAACCTTGTATGTTTTGCAAGGCATGTAAGAAGCACAAGGAGAGAAGAAGAGGCTGCTGGCAATCTTCTCTCCTCCCCACCACTTGCAAGGCTTGCAAGGGTTGGTCTTGAAAGGAGACCACCCCTCACCAAGGGCGAGGCAACATTTGGCATCTTGCCTCAGGCATCACAATATTTGGGCCACCTCTGCATTATAGAGAAGACCTTATAGGTAGGACTTATAGAAGAAGTCATAGGAGACATAGGAAACTGCCAAATACTGAGTCAGACCATTGGTCTATCTAGCTCAGTATTGTCTTCACAGACTGGCAGCGGCTTCTCCAAGGTTGCAGGCAGGAATCTCTCTCAGCCCTATCTTGGAGAAGCCGCCAGGTAGGGAACTTGGAACCTTCTGCTCTTCCCAGAGCGGCTTCATCCCCTGAGGGGAATATCTTGCAGTGCTCACACATCAAGTCTCCCATTCATATGCAACCAGGGCAGACCCTGCTTAGCTAAGGGGACAAGTCATGCTTGCTACCACAAGACCAGCTCTCCTCTCCTACCACCTTACTATCAATCACCCCCTCACATCTGACAACATGCTTAGGGCGCTGTTGGCCTGAAGGGGGAGGCACTGTAAATGTGTTCAATGGCATTCGGGTTGCAGCTTATGGAATTGCCACTGAACATGCTTACGGTACTTCCCCCTTCAGACAAACAGCACTATAAGTGTGTTTATTGAGCACAAGGGGGTAATTGACAATAGGTGGCAGAACCTTCTTACCTGCTTTTGCCCTTGTAAGTGTGAATGACGACAATGCTCATAATGTCTGAAGAGGGCTTCATTGCCTGAGTGTACAGGTGTCTGTATACTTGTACATGTGTTTATGTGGATGACTGTACCCTGCATCCATGTCCTACAAATGCAGGATACAGATAGGAAATAGATTTCTGAACTTGCATTCAACATAATTTATTATTATTATTATTATTTATTTATTTATTACATTTATAGACCGCCCCATCCAAAGGCTCTGGGTGGTGCACAAATTTAAATAGACATAAAACAAACACCATCTAAAACACACTACTTAAAACAATCTAAAAACAATTTTAAAACAATTCAAAACCAATTAAAATATCCCAAAACAATTTAAAAACCTTGGAAGGCCAGGCCAAACAAATACGTGTTCAGGGCTCTCTTAAAGGACAACAGCGAGCCTAAACTGCAGATATCTGCTGGGAGTGCATTCCATAGGCCAGGAGCAGTTACAGAGAAGGCCCAGATCTGAGTTGCCACCAGATGTACCGTTGGTAACTGGCGATGGACCTCTCCAGATGACCTCAACGTCCAGTGGGGATCATGCAGAAGAAGGTGCTTTCTAAGGTAGCCCAGACCCAAGCCATTCAGGGCTTTAACAGTAATAACCAGCACTTTGTATTTGGCCTGGAAACATATTGGCAGCCAGTGCAACTGTTTTGAAACAGGCATAATATGGTCTCTCCAGGTTACCCCAGAGACCAATCTGGCTGCCACATTTTGAACTAACTGAAGCTTCCAAACTACGTACAAAGGCAGCCCCAGGTAGAGCACATTGCGATAGTCAATCCTGGAGGTTACCAGCTAATGCACCACTGTTTTGAGATCATTCTCGTCAAGGAATGGACACAGCTGTCAAATCAGCCAAAGCTGATAGAAAGTGCTCCTGGCTATGGCCTCCAACTGAGATACCAGGGTGAGGCTTAGATCCAAGAGCACCCCCAAGCTGCATACCTGTTCCTTCCAGAGAGTATAACCCCATCTAGCACAGGAATATCTAACTCATCCCTTAAATTCCGATCCCCCACAATGAGCACCGCTGTCTTGCTTGGATTCAGTTTCAATTTGTTACATCTCATACAGCCCATTACTGCCCGTAGTCAGGCATATAGAAATGAATGCCATTTCCTGATGATTATGATAAGAAGAAATAGATTTGGGTGTCATCAGCATACCAGTAACACCCTGCACCAAATCTCCTGATGACCTTACCCAGCAGTTTGATAATATGTGAAGAACTGGATCTGTGTACAGCTGTGCACACTGTACAGAGAGTGTACGAGTGTTGAACATCATGTGTGAATAGGACTAGATACATGTCTCTGCAGGAAAAAAGAAAGGTAGAATTTTAAAAAGGGAAGATTAATAGGGGCCCAGAGAGCATCAATCTTAGAAGCTAGGCCAGAGGACACACAACAGTGTTGGATACTAAATACAATAAAATTAGTTTAACTACAAGAACTAACTACTATCTAAAAAGTAATTCAGCTACTAGTTAATTGTCTTATAGTGGTATTTATTAATTGCATTATAGTAAAAGTAATAGGAGCTACTTTTGAAGCTACCTTGAAGTAGTTTCAACTTCTTGTTTGTAATTCCTACCCTTCAAACTCAGGGTCAAAAATTAAAACATTGACTGACATGCAGATCAGTGCTGTGCTGGTTCAACTGTGCTGAAATCCAGACTAATTCAGCATTGTGTGAGGGGGAGGGGTAATTTTTGCTATTCTTCCCTTCCCTCTGAAGCCCACTATGCCTCCTGGAAATATGTCCCCGAGGGTTGCGCAGCCCTCAGTGAAAAGGGGTGTTACAAAGTACGTAAGAATGTTTCTGTTTTATCTATGGAAGTTGGATGGTATGCAGCTGTGCGGTTTGGCTGTTTTATTGGTGTTTACAGTTGCAATTTTGGATTGATACTGATATAATGAAAATGTTGCCGACAGAGACTGTATCAAATTGTATCCAATTATTATTCCTGTTTGATGCACAGCTCTAGTGTGTGGCTGCATTGTGTAGTCCTGTTCTATTTTATTGATGCTTACAGTTGCTATTTTACACTAAAGCCAATATGATGAAAATATTGCTGATTGAGACTGTATTGAATTGGATCTGATTACTGATCCTATACAGCGCACAGCCCTAGTATGTGACTAGATTGTGTGGTCGTGCTCCGTATTATTGGTGCTTACAGTTTTCAGAAGGATCTTGGGAAAGAGATAACATCTTTGTGCTCCCTTTCCAGCTTCAGTTATAAACCTATCCATGAATATTACAAGTGTTGCCCCTTGCCTTTTAAACATGGTGAGTCTATTCTCACGATCACCCAAAAGCGGGCTAAGGGAGCCTAGCCCGTTTTTGGGCGACCGTGTGCTGCAACGGGAGTTGCGTGACTCCCGGCAGCAAACCTCACAAAGTACTCCTCCTCTTAGAGCGAGCACTCCGTTAACCTCATCTTTTTGCTCATATGTTGCCATGGCATGCGGTGACACATGAGTAGACCCCCGACTGGGAGGCTGCAGGCAGCCTCCCGGGCTCGGGAGTCTCTCCAGGATGCTCCCCGAGCTTGTGCAGGACATCCTGGAACATCTGGGGGCTGTGAAGCCCATGATCCCTGCTAGCTCCATGATGGATCCAGCAGACATGTGGGCAGCCGATCTGGCCACCCTGGGCTGCCATTTGATCGTTTGAGCGGGCTAAGCCCACTCTCCCTGCAACCCCCCTTACTGCTCTTCACACTGATCGTGTGAAGAGCCTCAGTGTCTACCACTTCAGAATCTGCAGGATTGGATTGTTCTTGGTTGCAGTGCTTGGCTGCTTCTTCTTCTTCTTCTTTTTTTTAAAGGATGGTGTTGGTATCAAGCAATTACATCTAGGTTTAGCTCCATTGATCTGTGAAGGAAATTAAAGCCCTGGCAGAGTCGTTTTACTGGAAAAACGTTTTCCGCTCATCCAGTCAAATTGGCTCACCTTTCAAACCCCACTTCAAAAAAAGGTGGATTGATTTGCATAAATCTGAATGAAATGGACACTTTCTCAGAACAAAATGCTTTGAGGATAAGAGCATTTGCTCTCATCAGCAAGCCACATTTGCCTTCAGAGGAGAAGAAAGGCAGATTCTAACTCTCAGGAACAGGGATGGAAATGAGTCGGCTTCAAAAGAAAAGAAGACAAGACTGTCATTCTGATGTGCATTCCACACTCACCCTCATCCTGCCATGTAAGGAAAGTGAGAGACAAAAAGCTTGGAGAAGAACTGGAGAGGAGAGGGAGGAAGCATGACTGCCTCTGCCCTGACATTATCAGTCATATCTCCATAGCTCTTTCACAGATGGGGAAAAGAAAGGGACACACCTGTACACTAGTAACACCCCATTCTCACACCAGGGATCTGAGCGCGCGCGCGCGCACACACACACACACACACACACCCCTCCCGTGTCATGCCCCCACCCATGTTAAGTTGCTAAAGACTCTTTTCTGCCTGACGTGTGATTCTGACATTATGCTGTACAAGTGTACAGATGTCTCCACACCTGTGCACATTTTTGTGTGAATGACTGCATTTATTGTGAGGAGACTGGTCTTGTGGTAGCAAGCATGACTTGTCCCCTTAGCTAAGCAGAGTCTGCCCTGGATGCATCTGAATGGGAGACTTGATGTGTGAGCACTGCAAGAGGTTCCCCTCAGGGGATGAAGCCGCTCTGGGAAGAGCATCTCCAAGATAGGGCTGAGAGAGACTCTTGCCTGCAACCTTGGAGAAGCCGCTGCCAGTCTGTGAAGACAATACTGAGCTAGATGGACCAATGGTCTGACTCAGTATATGGCAGCTTCCTATGTTTTCCTATGACTGTACCAGGGTTCATTTTAAAAGGGAACCTAGATACAGGCCCTTCAAATGCATGTTACAGATAGGCAGTGTACTTCTATACCTGTATTCAGCATGACATGTGAATGACTGTACCGGTGTACGCTGTACACTCCTTGACCGAGCACTGAACAGAATATGCGAATGGGCCTATAGACTGCATTCGTTTTCTAGGCCAGGGATGAACAACCCGAGGCTCTACAGCTGTTGGTGGACTACAACACCATCATCCTCTGCCTCCTCCTTCATGGCAGCAACATCGGCTTCCACCACAACCACACACAGCGCACACTTTTTTACCTCCCTCGCACACCACTGCTGGCATAGTAATGAAGAGGGGCAGGAAGGTGAAGAGAAAATAAGGAAAAGGCAGTAGAGCACCCGACATCTCCTTTCTTCATTCCTCTTCCACTTCCTTCCTTTTTTCATTACTAGCAAGGGAGGTAGGGGGTGACATAGTAAGCCAGTCCGCAGCAGGTATTGCTGCTATGAAGGAGGAAGAGGAGGCAGCAGACAACCATCTCAGGGTGGGTTTTTTGTCAGGTGGTAGCTGTGCCAGTGTTTGGTGAAGAGCTGCTCCAGTGGTGATAGGTGTCAGGCTGCAGAGGGAGGGAGGCGGGGTAGTGGGAAGCATTGTGCCATCCTGCTGGCATCCCAGTAATCTTACATTTGCAATGCCTCATGAAAGGACTATCCAGGGAAGATGGACAGATGAGAAGTTAATGCACTGTATCAGGAGTTCCCAACCTGTGGTACTCCAGCTGTCGCTGAACTACAACTTCCATCATGCCTAGCTTCGATTGATTGTGGCTGGGTATGATGGGAGTTGTAGTTCAGCAACATCTGGAATACCACAGGTTGGGAACCCCTGCACTGTATTAGATATGTGTAAATATTACACTGCTTTCACCTTGGCCACAGGGGCATAGCAAGGTTGGAGTGGGCCCAGAGACAAGACTTTAAAATGCCCCCCCCCCGAAGTTAAAAAAAAATATATAGGTCTCCTATGTGCCACAACAAAACATCATCCTAAATTGTCTTTTAAAAGGTTTTGTAAACTGTGGACGGTGCAAGTCATTTAATGGTACTAGAGAAAGACTTGCTGTTCTGGTAGCTCCAGGTCTTAACACTCACATCAATTTCAGAGGATGATGAATACAGCTGAAGGAAGGCCGAGCTGGGGGAGCCAGTCATGTGACTTGCCTCTGCCCCCCCCCCAAGGCAGTGGGCCTCCAGACAACTGTCTCCCCTTTGCCCTTTTATAGTTATGCCCCTGCTTGGCCAGATTTGTCTTGCCCTCTCAAGCTCTTTGGAGGAGATGTGCCGGTGTTTCCACTGTCCTGGAGGGTTTGTCTGTCTAATGCCCGAGACGTCCAAACAGGTGGGGCATGTGCTGCAATTCTGCAATTTCTGCAAATAACATTGACCAGCCACCTGGGTAGGTATGCAAATTATTTGTAAAATGTTCATAGCAGAAAGGGGCACACCTAGGTAATTTTGGTGCTCGGACCTGAAGGGTTTCAGAGCCACTTCACCCCACCTGTGCAGTTGGCATAGAGTATTGTAAGCCCCAACACCACTTGTGACACTCTCTTCTACCTGTGCAGGTGCGCTGGAGCTCCTCTCAGTTCTCAAGGGCCACTGGGCCCAACGATCAGGCCCAGCGGCTGCTCTGGCACCACCTGCTGCCACCATGGGGGTGGGGGAGGCCTACTCAGCTCATCCCCACACACCCCAGCACATGGCGGCTAGAATTATTGATGTTTTTGGCACCACTCATGGGAGGAAGATAGCAGTAAGTCTGTTCTAGGAGTTTTGGTCTAGTCTAAGGATGTTTTTACCTGTTTTTGAAGTGGGTTTTTTTGTGACAGAATTTCATTGGAAAATATTTTACCCCTGAAGAAGGCTTTGGCCAATACACATTGGGCTTCAATAAACAAATTTTACAGCACCGTGGGGCTTTGGTCTCCTCTTTTGCATTGGGGGGGTTATTTTGGGTCATGTTTCTGTTCCTTGATTACATGATTTCTTTCAGATGTGGTTTTGCACAGTAACCAAAATTGTTGTACTTTCTTAATTTGATTCTGGGTCTGTTGACCGTAATCAAATAAAAATAAAGTAGTGCACTTATAATAAGCATATTTGCATTTTTTTTAAAAAAGGGCATCTGCCAGAGGCCAAAAGTGGAGGTAATGGGTTCCCAGGGACAGCACCAGAATGCTGGGGACGATCAAGCTTGGTTCATTATTACAGGAATTAACAGAAGGTTCATTATTTTGTACTGTTCAGACTTTATTGGGAATACTGGATGATATCCTGACTAAGAAAGCACTGCAAGAAAGCAACAGTGTTCCAGACTATGGATCCAGGCCAAGCAAAAGCGATCTCCCCTTCCTTCCGCAGCTGCCTGCACCACTTGAAAATATGTCCCTGAGGCTCAGGTACATATTTTTGGGTGGCACAGGCAACTGCAGAAAGAAGGGGAGATGGCTTTTGCTTGGTCTGGATCTTAGTCCAGACCACAATGCTGTTGCACCAGTGCTTTCATAACCAGGATATCAGCCACTATGTCCTGTTCCAGGAACCACATTTTAAGAAGGACGTTGGGCTGGTTTGGATGGTACTCTGCTTCTTCAAACAGCCTCATGTCATTAAGAACAGGGATGCACCAATAGTGTGCATGCCCTTACATCTTTTCTGTGTGTCCTGACATCCTCCCAGTATGTTCCTTTATTGCATAGGGAAGGGTGGGTCATTTGAATTGCCATTCTCCACACAACCCAATGCTGCACAGCACATATGGTGGCCCACAAGGGCCTAGATTCAGACCAAAGCAACAGGTTTATAGAGTCCCTTGTGGGCCATCATAAGGTGTGTAGCAAGGTTTGAGTGGGCCTTGAGACACAAAGTGGATGGCCCCTGACCTCTTCCTGCCTTTTTCTTCAGAGCTGCTTGAAGGGGGAGAGCAAAGAGCAAGTTGCCACCCAACTGGTGGACCTCCCTCCCTTGTTTGTCCCCCTTTGTTTAATTGTAGCGATGTCACGGCCACCATACTTGGCTGGTAGGCTGACACAGCAAGAGGAACTGGTGGTCTCTTTGGACTTTAAAGTTACAAACAAGGAACAGACATTGTTTAGAGGACCTTTCAAAAGACCAAAGACTTCAATGTTCTCTGCTCATGACTGGTATTTAAAATTAATTTTCTCAGACTTATCCTCCATGGAAACGCTTTACTCTGACTTTTTCATTTTAATTATCCAAGATGTACACATCCATTCTTGTCATAAATACTCACAGTCCAGGATCAGTTGGGGAGGTTTTTTCTTGTTGTTCTAAATTGATTCTCTCTCTCTCTTATGAAAGGTTCACTGTGGGGTATGCAAATGGCATGTTCTTTATCATCTCTTCAGCCAATGAAGGGTAGCAAACATCCCATGGCCCTTATCTGCTGAGTGGGATACAACCACTGCCATTTGAATGACAGTAGACCTGTTCATATGACCATTTGAGGATGGGATATAGGACTGGAGAGCTCTTACCCCATTAGCAGCATACAAGCAGAATCTTCATTTGGGTCAGCAAGCCCAGGAAACACACAATTAAGCCAGGCCCAGCAGCCATTGTTGAAACTGGGAAGTGAAAGTCCTCCAAGGCCTCCCTGCCTTTCTAAGAGGAAAGGTAGGAGGAGAGAATAGCTCTCCTACCATGTTTTTCTGATCAAGTGGATCCACTATCCTCTTCTACTCAGCCATTGGTATCCAGCAGTCACGGAAACAATAGATAGCTGTGGTTACAGGGCTGCCAGTAGTAGACTGGGAAACCTCAAGACATTAGCAGCTGCCCACTGATTGGCCCCAAAGGAGCAGGAGGTGGACTCAGCCCTGCTGAGGTAGCTCCAGCTGCAGGATCATAGAGTGTGCTTTGTAGAGTGGCACATCGATGGATGGCAGCCCCTGTAGCCACAGCTATCTATTGTTTCTGTGACTGCTGGATCTCAGTGGCTGAGTAGAAGAGGATAGTGGATCCACATGAAAAGCATGGTAGGAGAGCTATTCTCTTCTCTTACCTTGGCTAGAGCAGTGCAGAAACCTGGGTTACCCTACTTTGAGCAACCTGAGCTGGAGGGATTTGTGTGGGTTCTCATAATCATGCAAAATAGGGTAACATAGCTCCTACCCTGATTTAATGGTTGTGTGAACCAGCCTAGTCTTATTTATTTATTTAACACATTTATATACTGCTCACTACCACAGTCTCTAGGCAACAACAACAACAAAAATTCAATTCCTTTAAAACATATATAAAATGTGAAGTAAAAACAATCAATAAAATTCAACTAAAAACATCAGCTTTGTCTCCAGTTGTTTCCTAAAAGCCATCAAGGAAGGAGTAACATCAATCTCAGCAGGAAGTGTGTTCCACAGCCCTGGGGCAACTACAGAGAAGGCTCACCTCCGAGTCGTCACCAGACAAGCTGGTGGCACCCTCAAATGAACCTCCCCTGATGATCTCAGTAGGTGGCAGGGTTCATAATGAAGAGGCATTCTCTTAGTGTCTTGTGTTGCAGTGAATGGAACTAGGAACATGGACATCCCAAGCCAATAGTCCCCACTACACTGGGTAGAATGCAAGGTCTAATGCTGGTATAACATATTCACAAGCCTATGTATTTGCTGCAGCCACGTAGATAGCAAAACAGGAAATAAGTGCTAATAGAGCAATACTGATAGCTACACCCACAGTATTCCTCCAAGTCCCCATCACTCACAAATCACAAGGTTGTTTAAATGATGATCTCATATTAGTTGTGTATTGAAAGCAGCATTTTGGCATTGAAAGCAGAAATATTAAAAGGATAACATCCTACACAAGCTCCTGCCGCCCACACAATAACTTCTCCCTCCTCCTACCTAGTTGTTTGCTTTCCACACATCTGAAAGTGTTGGGAGCATGCACAGCTCCCAAACCTGGGTAGGACACTTGTGTGAACAGCCTCTGATTCTCAGCTGCATAACCTATACAGACCTAGACTTCCTGGCTTCTTGTCAATGTAGACAAAGAGGTAAGTTGCCATAACATTGCCATTTTTTCAACTGGATAAATTGAGGATCAGTTCTGAAGGGGGCCTTTCCAGTCATTCCTGAAAATACACATAGAGGCTATTCCTATGATCAGGTGAAATCCAGCTAGGGGAGCCTACCCCAATTTCGCCTGACCGTGAGAACCACTGGGCTCGCATACGAGCCCAGTGGCCTCCAAGCGGTTCACCCATATAAGTAGCCCTACCCTAAGCCCTGGTTAGTGGAGCGAGTGCTCCACTAACCCGGGCTCTACGATTGTGAGTTGCCACAGTGTGGCGCCACGCCATGGCAACTCACGAGTAGACCTTCAACCCTCACGAGTAGACCCTCGACCGGGAGGCTTAAAAACAGCCTCCCCGCTTGAGGGTCCCTCCAGCATGCCCTGCGCGCTTGCTGGAGCTTCCGGGGGCCGCGCAGCCCCCAATCCCCCCAGCCCCCGCTGGCTCCGTAACGGCTTAGCCCGCTCTTCCCGCAAACCCCATCCAGGCTCTTCTCACCGATCCTGAGAAGAGCCTCGTAGAGTTACAATGTGAGATTCAGCACCCTCTGCCTTGAGCTAAGCCTCAGTTCTGGGGGAAGGGCATAGTTGCTGGGTGGTGTTCTTAAGCACCTCTGGTCCCCATCTCCTGGCACACTCTGTCAAGCCAGACCAAAAAGGGCTGTCTTTGGGTTTGCCTGCCATTCACTGCCTTTCTGTTCATCATTGGCCACCTCTTTGAATGCTTGGCTGCAAAGCTGGCAAATCGCCAGAGGGCACCCTCCTTCTCCATGTGAGCCCATCCTCTTGCAAGAGCTCCTGAAACTCCTTCCGAGCTCTGCCTCCCCAGCTTCCCACAGGATCTGCCCTGCCCTGTTGACTCCAACTCCTCACCCCTCATGGTCATCTAGGCTGCTCTGACCTCCACTCTGCCTCCCTGCTCATGTGGGTGCACTCAGGTCTGGCTGCCACTGGTAGTGCCCACCCCTGCTTGCCCGGATGCCATGTTGCTAAATGTTCTTGTGGATTTCTTTATTGTTGTTATTTATTGTTAATTTTTTATACCGTCTTCCATTAAAATAATCTCAAGGTGGTTTACAAGACATTTAAAACAATATAAAACTATAAAAACTGCACAGTGGAAATTAAATTGGAATAGAAAAATACAAATCTAATTAAGAAGTTAAACAAACACACATGTACAATATAACCATAAGATATAAAGAAGCAGCAACAAAACACTCATATAAAAGCCCGGGTAAAAAGCCAAGATTTTACTTGCTTTCTAAAAACTGTGATGGAGAATGGGGAGCAGATACCCACCGGGAGAGCATTCCAAAATCTGGGGGCAATAACTGAGAAGGCCTGTCCTGTGTGCACAAAAAGTAAGCCTGCCTCATTGTTGGCACACAGAGCATTCCCCCCCCCCATCCCAATGACCTTGTTGAGTGGGCAGAAACCCTTGGGAGCAGTGTTCCCTCCAACAGGGATTCCCAGATGTTGTTGACAACAACTCCCAGCATTCCCAGCTGCAATGGCTTTTGGCTGGGGATTATGGAGTTGTAGTCAAGAACATCTGGGAATCCCTGTTAGTGGGAACATTGCTTGGGAGCAAGCGGTCGCTCAGGTATCCAGGGCCCAAACCATTAAGGGCTTTAAAGGTCAAAACCAGCACCTTGAATTGGACCGATTGGCAGCCAATGTAGCTCTTGCAATGGGTCTAATATGGTTCCCAGTGGGCAGCTCCAGATGCCATCCTAGCAGCTGCATTTTGCACTAGCTGCAGTTTCCAAATATTCCTGGCATAGGTCATCCACTAGAGTGACCAAGGCAGTTTCAGTCCCATATGTAGGACAGAAGCCAGATTGAAAAGGGACTAGATAATCCATATCATCCCAAACCCTCTACAGCTGAGACACCACCACACGTTCTATCACCTTGCCCAAGAAGGGAAAGTTAAAAACAGGTCTGTAGTTGTCCAGGTTGGAGGTATCAAAGGAGGGCTTTTTAAAGAATGGTCTCACCATCACCTCCTTGAGGCATGGTGGTAGCTTGCCCTCCCTTAATGAGGCATTAATTATAGCCTTCAACCACCTGCCTATACCCTCACTGGCAGCTTTTATTAGTCATGAAGGGCAGTTGTCAAGAGCTATGGAGCTTGGAGTCCATATCAGCACAGATGCGAGTGACTTTATCTGCAAAATGACATGCAAACTGATCACAATGGGCTGAAGATGGTTCCTCCCCCATTACCTAGGGGAATGTGTGGAGCAATGCCTTTGTTACATGGAACAGCTCCTTTGGTCTGCACTGAGCAGATGCAATGGAGGTGGAGAAAAAGTGTTTCTTCACCACACCCCTCCCCCACCATGGAGTAGTCCCTAAAATGGGTTCTAGCCTGTGTTTGGTCGGATTTGTCATGACTCTTCCTTCAGCATCATTCTAGCCATCATTGCCCTAAGCTCCAAGGGAAACCAAAGAGCAGAATGGGCTCCATCAAGCCAGAGAGGGCATCTAGGAGCAACCATGTCAATAGCCCAGGCTGTCTCCGTGTTCAAGATATTCACCAGGGCCTCGACAGAGTCACTAGCTCTGGATACTGGAAGCTCCTCAAGGACTGTCTAGAAACTAAGCAGATCCATAAGCCTCTGGGGGCAGATCATTCTATTTGGTCCACCATCCCTGCAGAGGGTAGATGAAGCAGTCAAACTACACCTCACTAGATCATGATCTGTCCATGACAAGGGAATTATCTCGAACTCCCCCACCTCCAGATAATATATTCCCTGGTCAGCAAAAACCAGATCCAGAGTATGTCCTGCCATGTGGGTAGGGCCTGATATTAACTGAGATAGGCCCACGAAGGCCATGAAATCCTAAGCCTCTTATACAAGGGGGCCCTGAGCATAGACATTGAAGTCCCCCAAGACAATAAGTTTGGGGGAATCCAAAGCCACCTCCGAGACCACCCCCACTAGCTCAGGTTGGGATACTGAAGTGCAGCAGGGTGGTCAGTACATGAACAGAATCCCCAGCTTATCTTGGAGGCCCACCCTCAAAGACAAACACTTGAAATTCTGAGATTGCCTAACTGGGCACCTGGAAAGGGGAAAGGTCTCGTGATAGATGAAAGGTCTCATGATAGATGACCACAATGCCCCCTCTCCAACCCTCAAGGTGGGGCTGCTGATCAGGAAACCTGGAGGACAAAGCTGAGAGAGACCAATCCCACCCAGCTCATCCAACCAGGTCTTCGTCACACATCCCAGGTCAGCATGCTCACCCAGAATCAGATTGTGGATGAGAAATGTTTTGCCATTTACTGACCTGGCATTCAACAGCAGCACTCTAATCCTAGAGGGAGTGTTTCCAGATCTCCCTGGGGCTGCAGGTTTGGGAGAAGGGCCGGAAAAGGAACAGGCCTCAATTGCCTGGATCATTTCCCCCCATAACGGCCTGCTCAACTCCCACCACCATATCTTCCTTTGCCTGCTACCCATGAAATCACCACCCCCAGACCACTCCACTCTTCTACCCTTGTGCTCTTGCCCTTCGGCTCACACCAGGAGGCTCATGCCCTTGGTGCAGCCTGTTCTTTTATAGCCATCAGTATCACCTGGAGGGTTGGAGCAGAGGTAGACAAACAATCAGGTCCCACCTATGATGACTCTCTTCCCTTCCCTCCCTCTGCTGAGTATTTGCAGCACCACTTTTTTTCCAGGAAAAAGAGGAGAAAAACAAATTTAAGCGGCTAACAGCAGGATGTTCGCTAAAACACTATCAGGCAGTCTCTCTGAACCTGTGACTTGCATACCGGTGTCTCAATAAAGCACAAATTGACTTTCTAATGAAAAACTCTCTACTTCATTTCCCTGACTGATGACTTTCTGAAATTTCACATTATTGGATAATTTTCCAGTCTAATTAATTTCACCGTTGGGGTTTCCTTTCTTCCCAGCCCAAAGCAATTTGCAAAATGCCAACTGTATTAATGTCTATTGATCCACAATAGTTCTCATTTCATTAAACAGCTACCAAAACAAATACAACTTTTATTCTTTGCTTTGCCCCCTTAATAGAGTAAATCATACTGAATGAACTGAAAGCTCTGTGTGGCCTACCAGTGCTTTAACTAGTCACAAAAGACAATGCACTACAACAATAACCATTGTCAATATGGTGGGAAATCTTTTGATCTCTTGTCAAACTCACAGCTTCTCTCTTCCAGTTGGAGCAGGTTTGGAGAAGTCTCCCATCCTGTTTGGGGACAAAGTCAGGAATATTTTCTGCATTTATAGTAGGAAGAACATCATATTCAATGTGTGACCATCACCAAATATGGCAATTGCAACTTTCATCCTTCTGTAATATCCTGGATACTTATCCATGTCCAGAGATCTACAATTTTAGGATTAGCTCACTAGGTAAACGTAAAGCGTGCCGTCAAGTTGATTTCAACTCCTGGCACCCGCAGAGCCCTGAGGTTTTCTTTAGTAGAACACAGGAGGGGTTTACCATTGCCTCCTCCCGAGCAGTATGAGATGATGCCTTTCAGCATCTTCCTATATCACTGATGCCCAATATAGTACCAGCGGGGATTCGAACTGGCAACCTTCTGCTTGTTAGTCAAGCATTTCTGCTAACTCTTCTTTGTGGTCACCACTGATCCCCTTTCATCCCTCAGATCCTTTTCTGGCACACAGACAAGAGAGCTTAGGAGAGGGGCAGCTTTTCTGTCATTTGCACTGGGAGCCAGTTAGAGTGTTGGACTAAGACCGGAAAGACCCAGGTTCAAATCCCCATTCAACCATGAAACTCACTGGGTGACTCTGGGCCAGTCATGTATCTCTCAGCCTAACCTACCTCACAGGGTTGTTGCAAAGATAAACATAACCATGTACATGAGTCCATAGCCATGAACTCATGTACTCCTCTGAGCTCCTCGGAGGAAAAGCGGGATATATATGTAAATAAATAAATAAAATATGGAGATGATAAGAAACAGTGGGATACCTCTCCTACCACTCAGAAAGGATTCCTTCTCAAAAATGGCAGTGGAAATGAGACCTCTGATGAGGAGATCTGTGTGGTGCTGGGTGCCTTGGTCACCAGAGGGCTGGAGGCACTCGCCAGTGATGAGCTGGCAAGTGGATTTGAAGATGTCTGTCAATGTCCTGATATCATGCATTCAGGGATGTTGCTACATCCCTAAAAGATCCAGGGCCCAGACTGAACCCAGACTTTTTTTTTTAAAAAAGCACCTTATTTTTAAGGTTCCTCCATCTTTGCGGTGGCAGAGGAGATGAGGGGAGAGGCAAGGCAGGGAGATTCGGGGCACTCTCCCCCAAACATTGGGAGTCCATACCCCTGGGCTCCCCTAATGATGCCACTGCATGCATTATCTCCCCAATCTTCCACCTGCAGCATCTGGTGTGAATGCATGAAGCTGACTCATACTGGCTGACATCCAGACTAACCCTTGTGCAAATGTTGCCCAGCTATCTGGATGTTGTGCTAGCCAACCCCTGCTAACTTGGCAAAGAGGCACCTTCTAACGTGGTGATTCTCTTTATTTAGCCGGGGGAGAGTAACTGGCCCTCTCCACCCCCAGCACAGCATCCCTCCAGTGGCTGTTGCTGGTATCTGCCTTATGTCTCTTTTTAGAATGTTAGCCCTTTGGGGACAGGGTTCCTTCCTTCCTTCCTTCCTTCCTTCCTTATTTATTTATTATTTCTCTGTGTAAACTGCCCTGAGCCATTTTTGGAAGGGCAGTATACAGGTAGAAGATAGATAGATAGTTTTGCTATGTTGGGAGCTTGCATTCCAGATTAGTGTTCTGCTAGCACCTCCAAAGGTCTTTAGGTCCAGGCTCCAAAATTACCCAGGTGCACCTCTGATGGCCTTCATACACAGTCCCCCACATGGAAGTGGTTTGTGGTAGCCTTCATTCATAAAAATATAAATAGAACCCTGCGGGATCCATCCAAAAATCCATCTAATCCAGAATACTCTTTCTCACAGTGGTGAACTCTTGAGAACTCTCTCTTTAAATCCCAGAAGTGGGAAACAGAGGCAAAATGATTCCCCCAACTGTTGCAGCTCCCCAGCAACTCATATTTAGAGGCATACTGAACCTGCAGCTTGCATATAGCCATGATGACCAGTCCCCACTAGAAGTAGGGTTCCCAGATGTGGACATCTACCCCGGATTTGCAACTGTTTTAAACCCCCTCCAACTATTACTTTGCTGGAGGGGGTGTTTGGAGTTCCAGTGATGGAACTCAAATCACTCAGGATGGCTCAAATCACTCAGCAGCTGTTAGCCATGTGTAGGCCCATTAGAAACAATGGGCTCACTCGTGTAATGTTCACTGTCTAGCAGCAGGAGGATCTCATTTGTATCATTATTTATTTATTACATTCCTATACTTGGCAAAGAGGCATCTTTTAACGTGGTGATTCTCTTTATTTAGCAGGGGGAGAGTAACTGGCCCGATCCATCCCCAGCACAGCATCCAGTGACTGGTGCTGGTGACTGTCTGATGTTTCTTTTTAGATTGTGAGCCCTTTGGGGAGAGGGTTCCATCTTATTTGTGTATTATTTTTCTGTGTAAACCACCCTGAGCCATTTTTGAAATAGAAATCAATCAATCAATCAAACAAACAAACAAACAAATAAATAAAGTACCACCCTATCTGAATGCTCTGGGCAGTGTACAATCAAAAAACAACCCGAAAGCAACCATTTAAAAGAGTCAGCTTAAAACAATATAAACACAAATGTAAAAACAGTTTGAAATAATTTTAAACCAGTTAAAAACAGGGTGGATTTGATTTAAATCAAACTGATTTAAATCACGATTTAAATCACTAGCAGGGTGGATAAAAATCAATGGTTTTTTAAAAAAAAATCAAAAAAATTGGATTTTTTTGATTTAAATTGGATTTTTTTGATTTAAATCGGATTTTTTTTATTTAAATCGGATTTTTTTTTTTATCCACCCTGCTAGTGATTTAAATCGTGATTTAAAGCAGTTTGATTTAAATCAAATCCACCCTGGTTAAAAACATTTAAGAACCATTTAAAAACCTTGGAAGACCAGACCACAAATAGGTTTTTAGGGCTCTCTTGAAGGCCCACAATGAGCCCAAATGGTGTGCTGGCAATTCCCACCCCATTTCCCCAGCTTGGTGTTGTTTGCAGCAGCCTGTCTCCTCCTTTTCTCAGTGACTCACTGTGACTGGCCTAGTGGCCCCAAGGAGGGACTTCGTTGTTCTTCTGACAGTCTCTCTGCTACTCTACAGCTGCCTGAGCAGCCAGCCAGCCCTCTCCAGGTCAGGAAACCTATGCATCCCCTATAGGTACCATTCTGGAGGGGAGACACGTGTTGAACAGTGGAGAAGGGGTGTGTGTCCCTGCCCTCCCCCCAGCGAAATTAAAATGCCCCGTCTGCTCCATGGGATTCTGTGATCCAGTCAGAGGAAGGCTGGTGTTTGGAGTGTTTGGAAAAAGGTGTGTGTGTGAGTTGCATTTATTCTCAAATTATCCTGTTTTTAGCAAAGCATGCATATATTATACCAATTAGCATATGTAAATTTTATGCAGTTTTTAAATGCAAAGTGGAGACGTTTTAGAGACTTTTCTTTGGTGAACAGCACCAATTATTTCCACTTTTTTTTTTAAACTGTTTTAACCACCTGAGCCTGGCAACTCTAACTATAAGCCAATCCAGGTGATGATGTCTGCAATCCATACCAAATGAAACGCCACAACCCCTCTCAATTCCTGTTTTCCTGATTTGGAAACGGAACGTCTGCAGAGTCTCTTTCAAGTGACACGTTCTCATACATACTAAATAACAATAATAGTTCCACTTAACAGCAGAGACTTTGTTAATTGCTGTATTTTAATTTCATTCCTAAAGGAATGGAAAAATCTCATTAGTGCTTGCGCTGCGATGGAATAATCAATTTCAAGAGGAGGGAGGAGGGAATACCAGCAGAAGCAAGGCTGGATGGAAGCCAGCAGTCTTTCATACTTTCCAGGCACGAGCCATCTAGTGCTCCATAAGAATTCATGACTGCCATAAATGAAGACAAATAGCTCTGCCCCACACATGGATAAAAACAAAATGCCTGTTCCATATTCTGCTACCTACAGAAGTGTGGATGGCAGTGATGCAAGATGGGATTCCTGGAAACAGCACCCTGACTGAAGGATGCTCCTTCTCCACAGGACTGAATGGTCCTCACTCTTTCCATGTTTCACCACAAAGACATTTCGGTTCCAGCAGGCACATACCTTGCTATGATTTTGTATCCCGCCCCCAACTGCTGTGCTTTTGTTTTATATGATACTGCATTTCTTTTTAACTGGTATTTTCACTGACTTTTTTATTTTTTAAAGTAGCATGACTTTATAACACATTTCCATTGAGACCTGCCATCTAGCCAGTATCATAACCATCCAAAATAAGGGCGGCACCCATAGTCCGTGAAATTCCCCCTGCTGTCAACCCAACATTCTCTAGCTGCTCACACCACTGATGGGACCAATATTTTGAAAATCCAAAATCAGCAACCCTAACCATGCCACTGATTAAAGACTTTCACACATTATAGCTTCTGTTCTATAGCATGTTTCAGGGTACTTAAAAATTATGTGGCATTTATCCTCACAGCCACACTGTAAAGCAGGCCGAGGGATGGTGACAGCTGAGGAAGCTATCCAGTGAGCTATGTGCCTAAAAGAGGATTTGATCCTGGGTCTCCTATGCCAATAAACTATCCAGACAGACCATGTCTATGGGCTAGGTCACCCTGAAAATAGATCTTTATGTGCTACAGCCCTCCATGTGCTACAGCCTTTTGGCATCAGAACCAATGAGGCTATGCATGTGAGCAGCCCTGCCCAGGTTAGGGAAGCCCCACCTGGGTAGGGCTGTTTGATGCAGCGCCAGGATTGAGTCCAGTCTCAGAGCTGCCTCCCCCATAAGCCCGAATTTTGTACCCAGGCTTTTACTTGGGTTATAAGGTGCAAGCGTGCTCTTTACCTCAGGTACAGGGTCATGTGTGTGCTCGGGCATACACAGGGTTGGGCACCTCCTTTTGTGGTGCTTGTTGCTCTGCCCTTTGTGGGGTGCATTGCAGGATTCCTAGAGGCTGGGACCAGAGGCGTAACTAGGGAAAACGGCGCCCGGGTCATGATGCTGTTTCTTTGCCCCACCAGTCAATGAAGTGGAGCAGGGGTGGGACACACACAATGAGATTATTTTACAGCACAAATTAAACGTTGACATACACGATAGGCAAGTGGGCTGACACTTTTGGTGGATTCTCCATGCCACCTGTTAAGTGGTGGTCTGCATTTGGTGCAACTATATATAACACCTTCATTCATGGAACATAGAGCAAGCTTACGTCACAAAGTTATGAGGATGTAATTTAAATATTTATAGAACTTATGATTTGAATACATTATAATATAATAGTCATAGCCTCCAATGGAATATCACCGGCATGACAACAAAACAACCCTGTTATATTCAGTGTTTCTGCCACTGATCTTTGGCCGTTCTTTAAAACAATCTGGAAAAAGAGGCCTTACTTTGTTTGTTCCCAGTCCCAGTTTTTGGGTTGTTCCTTCGGGGAGAAGATGTCACTAGTGTCTGTCATGTTGTTGTAACTGCATGGATTTTCTGAGCAAGAGACAAAATGGTGATCAGTGAGCAAATGTGTGTGTGTGTGTGTGTTTAATTGATCTGGATTTCTGCAGCGCAATCATCAGTCATCAGCTACTATGTGATGACTGATTGCCATCTTTGTTGCAAGTTTGCACAAATGAAATGAAATTGGTTATATCTGAACAGCCTCACAAGACAAATTTGTACCACTTCAGACTGCAGGTGAGGAACTGAATGTTTCAATGTTCCACCCTATATTTTTTTTAAAAAAGAGTTCTCTGATAATGCAAAACTAGCAGACCAGGGAAAAGACTAACTTAGATACCCTTCTTTGCCGAAATCCATAAATTAACTGGTTTGGTATACGAATTTTTCTATCACAGCTCATAAAACTGGACTGTATTACAAATCTGGTGTCAAAGTGTCATATATCAGGCGGTACAGATACATACATAAAATGTAAAAAGTTATGAAAAATAATATTTTCCCTCAAAAGTTATTTTTTAGCTTGGAAAATGAATGGTTCAGAGCAAGCACAGTCAGTATTCAGAAGACCAGGTGTGAACCCGGGAGAGGTCAGCCCTGTGGGGGGTGGGGGTGGGGCTTGCCTGGGATAACAAAGAACCCCGCAGAAAAGTCCTTAGTTACCACCTCCAGACAATTGGCATGGATGCCAATGAATGAGCTACCCAAGAGGACACCAATCCCAGGTAAGCCTCAGGTTTGTTCCTCAGGTTTGACCTCACTTTGGGCCAGTGCATGGGGCAAAGGTGAGGCTCTACCCTTATGCCTGATAAGACACTGAGAGGCTATTCCCACGATCAATGGAAAGCAGGCTAAGGGAGCTTAGCCCGCTTTCCATGGATCATGGGCACCACCAGGCTTGCGGATGAGCCCGGTGCTCCCAAGGTGGCTAGCCCGCCTAGAACACCCTCCTCTTAAATGAGGTTAATGGAGCGAGTGCTCCGTTAACCTCATTTCGTTGCTCGTGTGTCACCATAGTGCACAGCGACACATGAGTAGACCCCTGACCAGGAAGCTGCAAGCAGCCTCCCAGGTTCGGGGGTCTCTCCAGGATACCCCTCGCGCTCACACAGGGCATCATGGAACTTCCAGGGGCCACACGGCCCCCAATCCCGCAGCCCCCACCAGCTCCATGACAGAGAGGGCAGTCGTGTGGGCGGCCGATCCGGCCAACCAGGGCTGCACTCTGATCATCTGCAGCTCTCATTGCAGACCAGACAGAAGCTCTTCTCATGGATCATGAGAAGACCTTCTGAGGATGCCCGTTAAGGAGGTCCCACACAGAGTAGTAGGAAAAATAAGATGCCAGGTGAGAAATCACATAACAGCTGAGAGGCACAAGTGAAACCAAACCCTTAGAGGGAGAAGACAGACAACGTTCCTTGTAAGAACAGTCCAGGAGCCCAGACTCATGAACAAACAAAAGCACCTTTTCATAAATGCAAACATTGCACAAATGTAGTTGTGTGATGGACAGCCTTTATTTCTTGTGGCTGTCTATTGCACAACTCCATTTGCATGATTTTGTGCACTTGCACTGCATGCACATTTTGTTAAAACATACATGGAACATTGTGCACAATGTCAGCTTCTGTCTTGTTTCCAAGAAGCAGTTCTCCATCATGGCTGGTGCAATGGGATGGACACACTGCATGGGAAACCAAAGTACAATGCCGAAGAGGCAATAAGATTATGTGAATGTATATGCATACAACATCATCAGCATGCACAAATTAAAATCAGAAGACAATTCTGAATCAAGTTGAGTGGAGTTTGCCCATTGCTACAAACCTTTTCCCTGGCATCCTCTTGCATTTAGCAGGAAAAAGGAGATAGATAGATAGATAGATAGATAGATAGATAGATAGATAGATAGATAGATAGCTCCCTTACGGTCTAGTAATAGATATCTAATATGTTTTGTTTCTTAGCTTGGCATTTTTGGGATGCCATGTGTTGTTCTTGTTCTTGTGTGACATTGAAGGGGCTTGTTTGCATAAGCAAGATTCAGAGGCTGTTATCACAGAATTGTTGTCCAGAGATAACAAGGAATTCCAGGTTTTAAGCCACAGTCTTTAGGGTCATCCACAGGTCATTATGTTTCTTTATGGAACTGTGAAATCCAGTTGCTTCTAAGAGCCCCTGATCTTGCCTGGGATTATTGACTCTCATTCAGCTCAACCTTTGATTCACCCCTTGAATAAATAAACAAAACACGGATTGCAGAGTGGGAGGGAGACAGAAAGGCTGGCCATTTGAACAAAATTGAATCACACAATTCTAACCTGATTTTGGGGGGCTAGTTTTGGAAGTACATCTGGTGCCTATTTTCAGCATAATTGGTGCTCCTTTGATAAAAATATATCATTTAAATAAAAGGATCCAGCTCATCCTTTCATTCTGATGGCGACAAAGCATGCTTTTCTCTAATGAGAAATAAACTCTGTGTATCTTTAAATGCCCAGCCAGAAAACTAAGAGCAGGAATGTGCAACTTGAACAGGTACATACAGTGTTGCCAGCAAATGCTGCCACTCCTTAGAAGGAGAAGGAGGAGGAGGAGGAGCAGAAGAAGAAGAAGAGGAAGGGGAAGGAGGAGTAGGAGGAGAGGAAGGAGAAATTAATAATTAATAATGCAAAAATCATCAGATCAACCTTTTCATGGCACAGGGATGAACATGGTCACTTGCTAATTTGTCCAGACTAAATTACTGCTAAAGCAGGGCCTGGGAAACTGTTGGGCTAGAGGGCCACATACATATAAGAAATTAAATGACAGGCTGCTGCTGACTCCTGTTCTGTCCCCTGGCCATAGTGATGTCCTTGGCAGTTGTGATGCCTCTGTTGCATTGCAGTGGCATTGACGATAGCCGCTGCAGCCACCTCCTCCTCTTCTCCTGCTGGTTGCCTTTAAATCACTTAAAGCGTGTGGCTTAAAACTTCTGCCTGCCTGCCTTCTGCCTGCATGGCTGCTAAGAAGACTGCCTCCCCTGCCGCTTCCGCCTCCTCCGTTTCCTCTTCTGCCGCCTTCTGCCTGTGTGGCTGCTTCTGCCGCAATCGGCTAATTACCACGACACATTGAAATGACACCCTTAGGCAGGTGGCATTGTTGTGCTGTGCCACAGCAGCTAGCTGACTGCTGCACAAGCAACCGCACAAGCCAGTGGCGACAGAAGAGAAGGAGGTGGCAATGGCAGTGGCTACCACTGCCAGGCAACAAGGAGAGAGGCGGTAGGGGTGTCCGGGCAACGAGGGTGGGCAGCAGTGACCAGGCAATGCAGGACGGAACTGAGAAAAAGGTCCCGAGGGCCGTATCTGGCCCATGGGCCATAGTTTGCCCACCTCCGTGCTAAAGGCACAGATAGGGACGATTCCAAAATTCTCCTAGTCAAAATGGCTCCCTAGATTCTGGAGTTTCACATGTTGTGAAGAGAGCGGTGCACCTAAGAGAGATGTGGGCTCACTGGCTCCGCAGCACTCAGTGCTCCATCACCACTCCTAGCGCAGGTGGGGGAGGCTCCATGCCCACAAGGCTGGAGTGGCTGCACCCGACTCCCAGCATCTCCAACGGGAGTTGGGCACAGCTGCTCTGACCCTCAGCATTGCTAGGATGAAGCCTCCCCCGCCTGTACTAGGAGCAGTGATGGAATGGGGAGTGCCACCGAGCCCGCAAGCCCGCGTGTGGCTCACTGCAGTGTACGCCAAGCCACTATGTATTTGTTTGCCACTAGGTTCCGTTCCTTCAGTTCATTGGTGGCAGTAGCAGCTGGTGGGGACTGAGGCAGAGGGGATGGACTGGAAGCAGGCATCTACCTTTAATGGCCGGTTAAAAACGCCTGCGGCTGCTGCTGCTTGGCATTCTACCCTACTGCCTGCCATGCCCACCATCCCGGCTGCTCACCTGGCCAATGTGCAAGTGCGGGGCATGCAGCTGTGGCCGGGACATGACCTCCACCAATGCATAGGCAAGGTAAGCGGCCTAAGCAGTGGGTGAGGTGTGCCGCAGGGCTAGGAAGTGAGACTTTTTACTGATCGTTAAAGGTATACTCCACCTCCTGCTGCTCATTAAAGGTATACTCCACTTCCTGCTCTGCCCACCAGCTGCTACTGCACCTCCCTGTGCATGCATGCACACATAAAATGCTGCAAAACAGTCATCTCGATATGATTGTATCTTCACAACTGCATCAAGATTCTTTTCAGGTAGTGTCCCACCCACATGTATGTGCACATTTAGTAAAAGATTGTGATGGTGATGGTGATGATGATGATGATGATCATGCAATCATATTTTTGGTCGAAACAAAATTGCTTTCTTTTTCTGTTTCTGGTTGGAGTGTTATGCCCACGTACGTGCTTGCATCATTGACCAGGAGAAGGGGGAAGATGGAAATTTATTGAAGTAACCGAATGTTGTGGCACAATTCCCTCACCTCTTTTACATTTTGTGGGGTGGAGGGCTATTTGTGGGGGCTGCAACTCACTGGTGCTCCTCACAATTGGTGGGTGCCATTCTCCCTAGAATGACTCAAAGTTATGCTGTAGTATCATCTCGAGGGACATTCTGGGGGAAAATGGCAGCCATAAGAACAGCCTTGCTTGGATCAGGCCCAAGGCCCATCTAGTCCAGCATCCTGTTTTGCACAGTGGCCCACCAGATGCCACTGGAAGCCACAGGTAGAAGTTGAGGGCATGCCCTCTCTCCTGCTGTTACTCCCCTGCAACTGGTACTCAGAGGCATCCTGCCTTTGAGACTGAAGGTGGCCTATAGCCCTCCGACTAGTAGCCGTTGATAGACCTCTCCTCCATGAAGTTATCCAAACCCCTCTTAAAGCCATCCAGGTTGTTGGCTGTCACCATATCTCGTGGCAAAGAATTCCACATTGATCATGCGTTGTGTGAAAAACTACTTCCGTTTGTTGTCCTAGATTTCCTGGCAATCAATTTCATGGGATGACCCCCTAATTCTAGTGTTATGTGAGAGGGAGAAGGATTTCTCTCTCTCCACTTTCTCCACACCATGCATGATTTTATAGACCTCTATCATGTCTCCCTGCAGTCGTCTTTTTTCTAAAATAAACAGCCCCAGGTATTGTAGCCTTACCTCATCAGCTGGGAGGAGCACCAGAAGGAGCACTGCTCTTACCACCTCCTCTAAGATTTATTCTAATGCGCAGCTGGACACATTTTGTGCAGTGCAAAGAGGGGGGAAAGTGCAGGGGAAGTTGGGCCTGTGGAGTTTAATAAGGAAGTAGACTATTTCTTTAAAGAAAATCAAGGGGGGGGGACAGCAACAGGAAATACTGATGAATGGTGGCTGACATGGTGGGTAGTAATCCATTGACAGGATCAGAGTTGAGGCAGGGAGCATCTATAGCAGCTGCCCTTCAGGCCTGATGGACAGGCAGTGCAAGAAAGGGAGATCAGGGAACAAATTTTCCCTTCTTTCCCCTCTCCCCAAAAGTGCTGTTTTCTGTCAGAAATATGTCTTTGAGTGTACTAGGGATGGCTCCAGACCGGTCCGGAGGCCATTCTAAAGGCCTCCAGACTGTCCGGACCAGTCCGGACCTGGCCGGTTCGGTTCGGATGGGGGGGTTCCTTTAAGGGCGGGGGAGGGCTTACTTACCCCTCCCGCCGCTTTCCCCCCTCCAGCGCGCGTATTGTATGTAGTAATTGGGGCGACAGGATACCTCCCTGCTGCCCCTTCTCCCTCTTCAGTGCAAAAGGCTTCACGGAGCCTTTTGCGCACACGCACGTCGCGCGCGAGCTTCACGTCTCCCCGACGTGCGTGCGTGTGTCCACGACTAACTACGAGGATAGGTAGGCAAAAAAGATCCCTGTTACAAGCCAAATGCAACACGAGCCAAAAAAACCCCCAAACCATCCCTATCAGGCCCCGAAAGGGTGACCAGCTCAAGCCCACACTCTGCTTAGGGTGAGTGGGCGGGATGCTTCTCTAATGCCGAATGAGGTCCTGAGAGGAAGCGTGTTGCAAATGGCACTAGGCTCCGCCCCCTCCTGATGGGCCTCAGCCAATCAGTAGTGACCAAATGCCTCAAGCTTCATTTGAAGCCAGGCTGGGACAAATAAGATGCACCCTGGATTACTTCCAATCGGTTCTGCCAAAGGCATACCCTAATCTTGATATGGCTCTTGTTGTTGTTGTTGTTGTTGTTGTTATTAAAACTTTTATACCACCCTTCCAAAAGGCTCAGGGCGGTTTACATTAAAACCGCCGTTACATTTACATTAAAATTGTTCTGAGTCTTTTGATTCCTTCTTCTATATGCTATTGTTGCTGCCGCCGCCACTGCTACTACTACTACTACTACTACTACTACTATTCATATACCACTTTCCAACAAAAGTTCCCAAAGTGGTTTACATAGAGAAATAAAAATAAACCAGCTGATCCGGCGCAGGACATCTGTGCCCCTAGTTCTCCATCTCTTCTCTCCATCTTCACCCCCCCCCTCAGCCCGTCCATTCTCCCCCTCCCAGTCTGCTTGGTGCTTTCCCTCCCTGCCTGCCGGCCTGGCTGGCGCTTCTCCTCACTGCCCACCAGCGGCTCTTTCCCTCGCTGGCCAGCCTGACCAGCACAGCTGCTGCTGTTTCCTTCTTGCTGCTGACCACCTTCCTGCTGCTGACCACCACCCTGCTGCTGTTTCCTTCCCCATCTGCCTTCCCCATCGCCACCGCCTTCTCCCGCCTGCCTCCACCTTCTCCGGCTGCTGTCCGGCCGCCCCTGCCTTCTCCTTGCACCCGCTGGTGCCATCTTTTGCCTGTTGCTGCCACTATCTTCTTGGCCCACTGTCCGGATGGCTGCCTCCGCCGCCATTTTCTCCCCCCCCCCCCCGCCATCCCCGTCAATATCCAGCAGGTCTCCGAACTCTCGCGAGAGCTGCCATACATGGGATTAGCTACAGGTATGCCTTAGCAAATTATATATAAAGTAGATAAATAAAATGGCTAAAATAGCTCCCTGACCCCAAAGGGCTCACAATCTAAAAAAGAAACATAAGATGGACACCAGCAACAGCCACTGAAGGGATGCTGTGCCATGGATGGATAGGTCCAGTCTAAGACAGAGAGTTCCCAACCTTGTCTCTCCAGATGTTGTTGGACTATTCTGTAAGCCCTATCATCTCCTGCCACAATGTCCTTTTGGATGATGGTATTTAGAACAACATTATCTGGAGAATCAAGTTTGAGAACCCCAATGCTAAGAAGAGGGCAACCAGCAGCAAGGTGGATGGACTCAATTACGACAACAATGAATGCAGCACTGAGAAGTCTTAATGGCCAAGCTGAAGACAGATCATCCTGGAGAGAATCTATCTATGTGGTCGCCAAGAGTTGACAACGATTTGACAGCACTTAATCAATCAATCAGTGCTAACAAATGAGAACCAGGCAAACACTTCACTGGGATAGGCACTGGGAGCAGTTGGATAATATATGGTTCTCAAATGGACCCTTCCTACAGCCATGAAAGATATGGAGTGGTACCTGCTGCTTTCAATATGGCAATGATTTCTGCATGACATTTCTCAGCATGTCTTCCTTCAGGTACTGCTTGATGGGTTTATGATGTCTGAAACCGACACACACTGGCTGAAAGGAGTAATAGATTGCCTTCCAGTTTCTGTGTAGAGAGAAAGAGTTGCCATTTGTGATGGATACTTCCCGTAGGACTCAGGAAGGATCTTCATCTTCCAGGTATTGCCCTTGTCGAGGAGATTAGTCATCCTTAAGACCATCACCAGCCGCTTTCCAGCGAATGGATTAAGTTTCTCCTGCTGGGCACAAAATGTTTGGATGGTGTTGCCTAGCAAGATTGATGAACTGTGCCTGCTGTTTGTTATGCATCCACCCTCGCTGACTCCTTGGAACAGCATCTCTTGGGCTAGTTTAGATAATGCTGAAAAGATGTGAACTGTGAAGTGTTCCTTCCCTCCGTATTCCTGAGATTATAAAGGCCTTAATTCTGTGAGCTCTTCTTGTGTGCATTTGCATGCTATTAACTCTTAGGTCGGGGGTGGCGGGCATGCATAATGTTAAACCATAAAACACTGTGCATGCATTTCAAAATGATCCCTAACATCTTGTAAGTGCCAACTCAGAGACTGTTTAGAATTTCAGGGGTGTAGCTAAGGGAAAGGGGGCCCGTCTTCAGACCTCTCCCCGGCGGCCCCTTAGAGTGGAGGGCCCTGGGTTCTTTGAACCCATCCACTCAATTATAGCTACACCCCTGGCTTAGATCTATTCCAAAATCCTTTCTTCATTACTTCATTTATTTAAAGATGCAGCTTCTCCCCATCTCCAAGGGCTGGTTGGTAACTTTATGATATGGCAACCCCAAAGCCTGCTGCAACAACTGCATACCCATGGGCATTTTTAGGACCGATGGGGCATGTGCTCTGAATGTTTTCCTGGGTTACTCTGGATCTGTTGCCCCCACCCACCCCACCAAGCTTGTTTTGGGAATGTGGGGGCTACTCTGGGAAGATGAGGCAGGCCCTGCTAGCTCAGGAGCACTGTGGGGGCTCTCTCTTGGGGCAATGGCCTTGGCAACCTGCAGGCTCTCTTGGCAGCCCAGAAGGGTGAGACAGAGTTGCTGGGGCTGTGGACTCTCATCAATGGTCTGGTGGGCCTGCAATTGGTGTTCCAGCAGCATGCATGGCTGCTAGGCTGAAATGGAGAAATGGACCAGAGGAGGGGGAAAAGTGAAAATAAAAGTAACTCCCCCACCAGAAAAAACCCCCAAACCAAAACCCATTGCATGGCAGCTTTGCTGTTATGAAGAAGAAGAAGAAACCTGAAGGGAGGGTATGAAACCTTAAGGGAGGGTAAGAAAAAAGCACAATAAATAAGCTACAAAATCAAAAGCGAATGGGGGTAATGGCATTTAGAGCCTGAGGTTCCCAAATATTTTCAGTACCTACCAAGCCCATGTGCACATCCCCGGCTGCTCCCACAGAGATCCCTGGCAGCCATATTGATCGGCAGGAGATCCAATCTTTGCTAACCAAGCAAAGGGGTGCCTTCTATCTATCTATCTATCTATCTATCTATCTATCTATCTATCTATCTATCTATCAAATTTGTATACCACCCCAAATCTGGATGGTTCACAACAACAAAAAACAAGCCAACACACAAAAATAAAAGCCTTAAACAATTTAAAACACAGTTAAATTAAAAAGCTTGAGTGAAAAGATAAGTCTTTATGGATTTTTTTTAAGTCATCAGAGATGGGGAGGCTCTTATCTCAACAGGAAGTGCATTCCAGAGTCTCGGGGCGGCAACAGAAAAGGCCTGTCCCTGCATGGCCACCAGATGAGCTGGTGACAACTGCGGACGGACCTCAATGGACGATGGTGATCATGGGGAAGAAGTCATTCTCAGGGCCGGAGCTGTTTAGGGCTTTATAAGTTATAACCAGCACCTTGTATTTTCCCTGGAAAATTATTGGGAGCCAGTGTAGCTCTTTCAATACAGGGATAATATGGTCTCTCCGAGATGACCCGGACACTAACCTGGCTGCCGCATTCTGTACCAATGGCAGTTTCTGGACTTCATACAAAGGCAGCCCCACATCGAGTACATTGCACTAATCAAGTCTGGAGTGACCAGCATAAGCACCACTTTTGAAGTGGCAATTCTCTTACGTTTAGGAGGGGGAGAGCAACTGGCCCTATCCAGCCAGAGCACAGCATTCCTCCAGCAGCCAATTTTGGTGTCTATCGCATGTTTCTTTTTAGATTGCAAGCCCTTTCGGGACAGGGAACCATCATACTTATTATTTTTCCATGTAAACTGCTTTGGAAACTTCTGTTGAAAAGTGATATATTTGAATCGGCTTAGGTCCAGGGTATTCAAGAGACCTCCTTCTTTGTCACAAACCCTGTCATCTATTAAGATCATCTGGGGAGGTCCGGTTATGGTTTCCACTGGCTCGTCTAGAGGTGACCCGTCTGGAGCCTTCCCTGTGGCTGCCCCAGGGCTTTGGAATGCACTCCCGGTCAAAATAAGAGCTTCTCTATCTCTGATTTCTTTTAAAAAGATCCTTAAGACACATCTGTTTCTCAGGCATTTAATAAAAATTAATTTCAAACTTTGTTTTCATCCTGTGAAATTATTTTAATTGTTTCACTCTGTGAATTGTTTTTAATTGTTTTTATTCTGTGATGGAGTTTTAATTGTTTGTTTTTATTTTTATATTGTAATTTGGATTGTATAAACCGCCTAGAGATGTATATATATGGCAGTAAATAATTAGGTTAAACAAAAAAACAAATATATAATTAGTAGCAGTGGTGGTGATCTATATAGGCTGAAGAAGAACCTGAAGATCTGAAGTGCTTGGAAGTCCAGTTCACAGCAGATGCCTGTGACCACTATGGTATTGCACCTCTCACTATTTGACACTTCTCACAGAAGACAGGGATGTCTTTGCTTCATTATTTGTTCTGAATCCAGTATTATATTTTTGGTCCTTATTCCTTCTTCTCCCTTCCTCCATTATTTCTCAGATCAATTGCATTATTCCTCAGATAATGCCTCTTTACTTAAGCCTGGTTCAGACATTATGTTGTACGAGTGTACACATTTCTGTACACTTGTCACTCATACATGTGTTTGTGTGAATGACTGTCCCTGTGTTCATTTTAAAAGTGAGCCTGGATACAGGCCCTTCAAATGCATGGTACAGATAGCAAGTGTACTTCTGTACCTGCATTCAGCATAACAGGTGAATGACTGTACCTGTATACAAATCTGTACCTGTGTACACTGTACACTCGTTGAATGAGTATTGAACATAAGGTGTGAGTGTCTTGTGTCAAGACAGGGGCGGAGCCACCATTGTGTGGGTTTCCCCCCCAAAGAACCCAGGCCACTGCGCTCGGGGCCACACCTCTTGCCCCAGCCACGCCCCCTGCATCTGACATCATATGCAGGGGGCGTGGTTTCACTTGCAAACGGGGCCGAACAACCCATTTGCAAGCAAATGCTGGCCAGCGCCTTGCTCACAGCATGGCTGAGAGTGGCTCTCCCGGCTTTAAAAGGCAGGGAGACATGTTCCAGGCCAGGCTGGGAAGCCAGCGCCGGCTAAGCTTCTGAAAAACAGAACCCCATTTGTGAGAGAAACCACACACCCTGAGTCTGACATCAGACATTGTGTCTGGCGTCAGATGCAGGGAGCGTGGGTGGTGGGGCTCTGGCGGCAGGCTGAACCGGAGCTGCCAACAGCCTCCCTACACCAATGTGTGAAGATGTTAAACAATATATTGGTTTTGTAAGCTCTTCAAGGCAGGGATTTCTCTCCCTGTACTTGGTAAGGTGCCAGCATTGACACATCCATAATGCAATTGACAATATACATTCATGATGCAATTGACACATTCATGATGCAATAATTCATACAATTGACAATACACATTCATGGTGCAATTGACACATTCATGATGCAATAATTCATATAATTGACAATACACATTCATGGTGCATGAATGAACAGATTAAAGGGGCACCTTTGCAATTGTACTTTCATGGTACAATTGCACATTAATCATGCAATAATTCATAAATTCATGCAATTGACAATACACATGCATGACTGTGTACCGCCCAGAGCCTTTGGACGGGGTGGTCTATAAATTTAATAAATAATAAATTGATGATGATGATGCAATTGCACTTTCATGATGCAATACACTACACAATCCCCACCTTCAAGTGGTGAAACGTCCCAAAGGCAACACTACAAAATTTAGTTTCTTTTGGATGAGGGAGCACTGAGGACTTAGGGTGTCTATATACTATTTACTCTGTTTACAAATATACAAGCAGATCATGGTGGAGGCAAACACGCATAGTTCTCAGGAGTGGAAATTGTGCAGATCCTCTCCAAGGCTGCGCCTCCAGTTCCAGCTAAATTGAATGAAAAGCTTTTAAATATGGGTACATCCTAAGTTCTGTTAAGGATCCTAAATTCTATACAGAGAGCTGTTTTCCCATGGCTTCCATTGCCACTTAGCAACAGGGCCGGATAATGACATGCAGAGGTCCTAAGATCTCTCAAGCTAAAAAGGCCCCATAGCTTTATATAACAGATCAGAAATCTTGCCCCAGTGTGTCACTCAACCCCCCACTTACCGTGCATACAGCAGCATTCATCTGAAGAGACTAGCCCTGCCTGCAACCGTGATGGCAGATGTTGGTCTAACCCGGCTCTGATCTAATAAATTTTTGATATAATTTATAGTTATTTCTGCACAGATCTATACACTCTGTTGGATAAATAATTGTGCAGCCGTCTAGTTGTGTCTTATCAGAACAATAATGTCTGTCTGGGAGTCTAAGTCCAGCACTGCCTAGCAATATTGGTTTTGAATGGTTTTACATTCAGTGCCGTCAACAGCATGCCTGCTTCACTTGCAAATGATTTGGCTTCTACAGTTTGCATAATTAAACACAATAAGACTATAAGGACACTGGCTGACATGAAGCTCAGTGTTCTGGGGACCGTTTTGCTCTGCCTGTGCTGCTGTGGGCACCAAAAGCAGCACAGGTGCTGTTCTGCAAAAGTGCAGAAGGTTCCAAGTTCCCTCCCTGGCTTCTCCAAAATAGGGCTGCGAGAGATTCCTGCCTGCAACCTTGGAGAAGCCGCTGCCAGCCTGTGAAGACAAGACTGAGCTAGATAGACCAATGGTCTGACTCAGTATATGGCCGCTTCCTATGTTCCTATGTACTCTTTGCTAATACATTCTGCAATCACACGTGTGTGGCACCACAGCCATTATTCCCAATGACTGTGGCATCGTGTAAGTGTGATAGCACAGCTTTATATATTAGCAAAAGAGTGAGCTAGTACAATAGCTCCTGTGTGGTTTTAGGCACCTATGGCAGCACAGGCGGTGCAGAAGGGCTCATGCTATGCTTGCTTGCTGTGTATCATGTCAGCCATTGATTTTGCTGGATCTGATCAGAAGGCTGTCGATCCCAGCATTCTCTTTCCAGCGTTGTCCAGCCAAATGCCTCTGGGCACTGCTAAGCAGGGAATGACACTGATGGCATATTATCCTCCAGCATTTCAGTGATGAAAATAGGGATGTGCCTAGGACTGCATAGGGGGTGTGGCCAAACAACCTCAGAGGCGTGGTGTACAATTCTGTCGATACGCATGCCACAAGTGGGCAGCAGCTGATAAAGAGCGCACAGAACACATGATTCCAGATCACCAAAGGGCATGAGCCGAGCAATATTCTCCAACCTTTCACAGACATAAATGGATACACTTTTCTATGTGAACCGCTCCGAGCACTTTGTTGAACCGACCTAAGGAGGTTTTTGAACCGACACAAGGAAATTTAGGACTGAGAAAGGAAGTCATTTTTCATACAGTGCATAATCAACCTATGGAATTCTCCGCCACAAGATGTGGTGACAGCCACCAGCCTGGATGGCTTTAAGAAGGGCTTTGATATATTCATGGAGGAGAAGTCTATCAATGGCTGCTAGTCTAAGGGCCACCTCCAGCCTCAGAGCAAGATGCCTCTAAATACCAGTTGAAGGGGAGCAACAGCAGAAGAGAGGGCATGCCCTCACTTCTTGCCTGTGGGCTCCCCAGAGGCATCTGGTGGGCCACTGTATGAAACAGGATGCTGGACTGGATAGGCCTTGGGCCTGATTGTTCTTATTAAAAACTGTATATACCATTGTATTTACCATTGAGCTATATTTACCATTGAGCCCCTGGTGGCACAATGGTAAAACTGCCGCCCTGTAACCAGAAGGTTACAAGTTCGATCCTGACCAGGGGCTCAAGGTTGACTCAGCCTTCCATCCTTCCGAGGTCGGTAAAATGAGTACCCAGAATGTTGGGGGGCAATATGCTAAATCATTGTAAACTGCTTAGAGAGCTTCGGCTATAGAGCGGTATATAAATGTAAGTGCTATTGCTATTGCTATATAATTATTCATAGTAGTAGTATACTTGTAACCAATTCCCGTACCAAGGATTCCTGCCCAAGACTTCCCCCCTCCCCACTGTTACACATTGCTGAAGATTGGAGGTCACCAGCTTCATGCTGTGCACTGTGTAGTAGATCATGCCTTAGTTTTGGGCACCCATTTCCATGCAGGTCCACTAGAAACATGATGCATCCACCCTCCCTCCTGGAGAGGCAATTTCTAGAGCCTCTGGGGAGGGAGCTGAACCCTGACGAATTGACAACTCTAGCAACTCTTATGAAAATAAACCGAACAAGGCATCTCCAAGAGTTAAAACCAGGGATAGTGAATGGCCAGGAACGGAGCACAAAAAATAGGCCCTTTTCCCTGGTAAACAAGCACAATTGTCCTTAACAATGCGAATTAGCCCTGTTTAAGTAGGCTATTTCCTTTTGCCTTTTAATCGCTGCTGATCATTATTCTTATTTATTTATTTATTTATTATTTATTACTATTGTTGTTGATGATGATGCTATTATTGTTATTTGTATTCACGGAGATCTTTCCACAATGGCCCTCATTTCCCCCAGCTCACTTTTGCAACCACTAAGAACTGTTAAACAGCATTCTTCCTTGGAGCCGAGGGCTTTTGCGATGGAATGGCAAACACCGTAAGAAAAGCCAGCTTCTCTCATAAATAAGTCAGTGTGTTACTCCTGCTAGACTGGAAGTGGGATGACAGCTCTTCCAGATGCTGAAGCTCTGCTTGTCTTTGACCTCAGGTAAACTTGTGCTGACTAAAAATAAATGATATAAAAGCACATTTGCTTCAGGGCGACAGAAACACCTGGAAGGAAGCTGAAGGGCTTGAGCTCAGCTTAACTGGCCAACCTTCAAAGGGGTTTGGCAGTTGTGAGGCCCCACTTGGGTTTTGCCACAGAAAATAGGGAGCTCATCAAGCTTTTGTATATTCCATGCAATTGGATATTCTTTATGTGTTACCACCTCATGTTAATGTGCATCAGTGGTTCAGAGATAGTGTTGGATTACAACTCCCTTCATCCCCAGACACAATGGCCTGGCCATTGTGGTTGGAGATGATGGGAGTTGTAGTCTAACAACATTTGGAGACCCAAGGTTGTGGACCTCTGATCCTGAGAGCTAACAACAACAACAACAAATATTTATATACCGCTTTTCAACAAAAGTTTCCAAAGTGGTTTACATAGAGAAATAACAAACAAACAAATAAATAAATAATGAATAAATAAGTTACTTATTAATAAGTAAGTAAATAAATAAATAAATAAATAAGATGGATCCCTGCCCTGAAGGACTCACGATCTTAAAAGAAAAAGAAAAAAATGGGAGCTCCAAATTCTCAGAGATGAAGATGCTAGTGTTCACAAATCTTTCAAATAGAGTAGATATGGCTTTCAAATCTTTTTAGCCTGGCTTTTAAAGATATCTAGTTTTAATTCTAATCTGGTTTAATTTTTTAAAAATTTTAATTGTTTTATTATGTGCTTTTTATTTTCATGTAAACCACCCTGAGCCACTTTAGGAAGGGCGGTATACAAATAACATAACATAACATAACATAACATAACATCATAACATAACATAACATGAAGTTCAGGATTTCTCACCTCTGCCATTTGTAACCACATGTATTGATTAAATAAATCTAATTTATTACTTATTTTTCTATCTAATCTGGTTTGGGAACTTTAGTTGAAAAGTAGTATATAAGTAACAGAAGCAGTAGTAGTAGTATATCTATCTCTAACTGCTTTCTCCTAATTTTCCTTCACATCTCAGAAACCTCTTTCTAGCAATCATGCAAGAGGAAAAATGTGACACCCCCCCCCAAACCCCTTTTATTCTGACTAGGACTGCATTTTAAAATTAAAGTATGAAAATCTTCTTAAAAATGAGATCTAGATTATCGTATTTGAATGTCTAAATGTCCTTTGCAAATAATATCTGAAATGTCAATATGTTGAAGTCCAGATTCTAAACTTGCAAAGTAAGGTTTCTATAAACTAAAGTTGGTGTTCTAGATACATTTACCTGGGAATAAGTTCAGTGGAACTTTCTTCTGAGTAGGCATGCATACATAGGAGTGTGCTGTGAATTGATTTCTCTATAGTTGACAGATACATAAAGCTTTCCCTCTGTTTTATCTTGGTAAATAGACAGCTGAGCTACTGCAGTTACTCTAGGGTTGCTAGTAGTTCATCTTATAGGGCTTACGCTTTTGAAGAAAATTGCAGTCAGCTAGTTCAATTTTCCTCCAAACACACATACAGCAACCTTTGAGCAAATGAAAGAAAACATGATAAATAATAAAAAGAGAGAAGAAGGATGCCTTCTAAATCTAATCTTCCTGTAACCACTTGCCAAGGTTTTGTCTGGGAATTGATATGGAGGATTTGGGCCTCTTCCTGTGTTTGGACCAGTGCAAGGGTTGTCAAACTTGAATCCTCAGATGTTGGACTTATTTTTGGACCTTATTGTGGCTGGGGATGCTGGGAGCTGTAGTCCAACAACATCTGGAGCCTCAAGTTTGACAACCCATGCCTTAGTTCCAATCTTTATATATATATTTCTCTAGGGTGTATCCGTCACTAATCCCATGTCTGGCAGCTCTTGCGAGAGTTCGTGAGTGGCTTCCGGATAGCAACAGCGATGGTAGTGGGGGGGGGGGGATGATGGTGGTGGTAGTGGGAGTTGGCCAGCCAGCAGGCGAGGAAAAAACAGCGAATGGTGGCAGCCGGCGGGTGGGCGGGCGGGGTGAAGAGGGTGGTGACAGATCGACGGGCGAGCGGGGGGAAGAAGGAGGCGATGGGCAGGAGGGAGGGTGGAAGAAGGTGGCGGTGACAGGGGGAAAGAAGGAAGAAGGTGGCCAGTACGAGTGGGTGGGGGGAAGAAGGAAGAAGGCGGTTGGTACGGGTGGGTGGGCAGAAGAAGGAAGAAGGTGATCGGTATGGGTGGATGAGGGGAAGAAGGAAGAAGGTGGCCAGTACAGGTGGGCAGGGGGAAGAAGGTAGAAGGTGGCTGGTATGGGCAGACGCGGGAAAGAAGGCAGGCATTATGGATGGATGGGCGGGAGGGGGAAGAAGGCAGTGACGGGTGGGCGGTAGGAAAATGACGACAGCAGCGGCTGGGGAACGGCAGCGGCAAACCAGAGGTGCAGATGTTCTGCGCCCGGCCCAGCTAGTAGAAAATAAATCATGATGCACAGCAGAAAGGCTGATGCGCCAAGGGTTAAAGCAGATGTTCTACCACTGAACTGTGATCTCTCCTATAGGGCACAAAACACATTCCTTTCTCTTCCCCTCATCCATAGAGAGAAAGCCTCCATTGCCTAAAAGTAATTCTCTTGTACATCGCACATACAGTATGAAGCTTGGGATGGAGGCCAAAATTGCCATTCTGCCCTTTGTTCCATAGAAGTAAATTCAGTGAATGAATTAAATGTTTCTAGGACCAATACATTTTCGTTTTGATATTTAACATCCAAGATGTACAAAATGCAGTGTAGCAGAAAAGACACTTTGATTAGTGTTTTACTCCCTCTGTGCTGCTGTTTCAGATTGCCAGTCGATTACTGTTTCTGGTTCTCCTCAAATAAGCTCTTTCTCTTTTCTTATTCTGCAGGTTTGGATAGATTAAATGATAACATTTTAATTAAATGGATATTGAAAGTGCTACTATCGAAGCGGCTGTGTTCTACTGCAGACTATTTCCAATTCCCTCCGGTAATTACTTGCAAAGCTGATGCCTGAAGGAAGTGCACACAGGCTGATTCTCAGGATGGTGGAAGGCTGAGAGTGACATTGGCAGCAATGCCACACTGCAAACCTGGTACCAGCCTGGCCAGTAAGGGGACTGTGTTAGTGAGGGAGCAAGAAACAAGAATAAAGAGAGGAACACTTAACATTTAAATCTGCTTTGGAAACAAATTTGGGGAGTACAGATGGGAGTAGCCACCTAATGGCGCAGCGGGGAAATGCTTGACTAATAAGCAGAAGGTTGCCGTTTGAATCCCCACTGGTACTATATCGGGCAGCAGCGATACAGGAAGATGCTGAAAGGCATCATCTCATACTGCATGGGAGGAGGCAATGGTAAACCCCTCCTGTATTCTACCAAAGAAAACCTGGGCTCTGTGGGCGCCAGGAGTCAAAATTGACTTCACGGCACACTCTACCTTACATATGGGAGTACACTGGGAGCAAACTCCCAGTGGTCCAATATGGGCTGATTTGTGGGTCATTTGAAGTTTCACGCACAATAGGAACACAGGAAGCTGCCATATACTGAGTCAGACCATAGGTCCATCTAGCTCAGTATTGTCTACACAGACCTGGCAGAGGCATCTCCAAAATTCCAGGCAGGAGTCTCTCTCAGCCCTATCTTGGAAATGTCAGAGGAGGGAAATTGGAACCTTCTGCTCTTCCCAGAGAGGCTCCATCCCCAGAGGGGAATATCTCACAGTGCTCACACTTCTAGTCTCCCATTCATATGCAACCAGGGCAGACCCTGCTTAGCTAAGGGGTCAAGTCATGTTTGCTACCACCAGACCAGCTCTCAATCACAATACAAATGGCATACCAGGGGGCTACTCTGTACAGCATTTAGCACAGAGTCAGTGAGGTCTTTCTCATGACCAGCCCTACCCACATAGAGCAGCACTAGTCTGCTAGGGCTGGTTGTGGGAGCCGCTGGGATCAGGAATGATCCTGGCGCTCTTCCGTTGGGTAGGCTGGGTTTTGTATCCAGGGTAAAGTATCTAGGGTAGAAGGCCATGCACACACCTTCCTACTTCACTGCCTGGTCATGGGAAAGGCATTCTGAGCTTGAACAGAGCCAGGCAGAAGGAATGGCCCAGCAGCAGGGAATCCCCCAATACACCGCACTCCTTCTGTAGTGCATTGTGGGATGCTGAAGGATGAAGCTGGGCTTCCCCCATCCTCCTTGCTCTTCCGGCAATGCTTGTGCACTGGTCGTGTGGGTGTGCAGTGAGTGGTGTCAGGAGCAGCAAGGATCATGTGGGGGCAAGGCAGGTACACTCTTGCCTTCTCCCTCAGCCCTCCCCAGCCCCAAGTCGTGTTAGTGTTGTGTGCTGGATGTTGTGGAACCCCCGCTAACTGGGCAAAGAGGCACCTTTTAAATGTAGTGATTCTCTTTATTTAGCAGTGGGAGAGTAATTGGCCCTATCCACCCCCGGCACTGTACCTCCAGTAGCTCCAGTGACTGCTGCTGGTGTATATCGTACATTTCTTTTTAGATTGTGAGCCCTTTTGGGACAGGGATCTATCATTTATTTATTATTTCTCTATGTAAACCGCTTCGGAAACTTCTGTTGAAAAGCGGTATAAATTGTTGTTGTGGTGGTGGTTGTAGTTGTGGAAAGTGGCTGTTTCTACTTTTAAGTGGGGACACCTTGTTAAGGGGTTCCAATCCCAACTATTGGTCTCCACATTGTTGGACTACACCTTCCATCATTCCCAGCCACAATGCCCAAAGGCCAACATATGGGGTTGGGAACCCCTGAATTAGCTGATCTTATATCCCAAAACCCCAAGGGTTACAAGCTCCAAAGAAGCTGGCCCCCCGGGAAGCATGGCCAGAGGTACACCTAGATAGTTTTGGAGTCTGGACCTAAAGGCCTTTGGAGACCCCCTCACTAAGTTAAGCATCATTTTTTAACATGTAGGTTCTTGAGAGTACAAACCACACCACCCAGGACAGACTAAAGTGATTTGGGGGGCCCCAGGGGGTGTGGAGGCCATAGACTTTGGCCCCAAAGTCCGGGAGTAAGAGCACCTCTGAGCATGGTGGTAGCTCTCAGGAGAAGTTCCTCTCCCACGTTCCCCCAGGGGTTGTGTCCTGGTCATTGCTACCCAGTACATTGGGCCAATGGACAGGGGGAGAGGACAAACTCTCCTCTCTGTGTTTTGTTGCTGCTGCTCCTGTCTCTGTTTGTTAAGGGTACTGGAAGAAGGAGGAGGATGTTTGTGGGGGGTGGCTGGCAAAGAGGGTTTGGAGGATGGTGAGGACTGGCAGGAATGGGGTCAGGGCATTTTTCTGAACCTCACATTGACTTGGAAAAACCATCTGAGTTATTAAAATTCCAAGAAACAAATGGAAGCATGTTTGGCTACTTTTGCTACTGGTGTTGCCTTTTCAGGAAGGCATCTCATGCTAACTGGGACTGTTGAGATTATCATTGTCATCCCCCCACTTTGCTGGCAATGGAATTTTGCTCATTGTTATGGCTGTGTTGTAAACATGGCTATAGCTTTTGGCCAATGTCAATAGACCATAAAGGTCACTCGAGGTTTCTTGAATGGGAGGTATGTGCTAGAAGATGGTCTCTTGACATTTGGAGAATCTCTCTTGAATATTCTCCATCAATATTTGAAGGAGGTGGCCCCCAGCCAGATATGGGGAAGGGGCTGGTGTCAAGGTGCATATATGAACAAGCCACTAGGCCATCTTGTAATAGCCAAAAGAGGCTGTCAAATTTTTTGAAAGTGCTTGAGCTAACAGCAGGCTAGAAGCAACTGGAGGGTGCTAGAGGCATCTCTGTGGAGATTTGAAGTGGGGAAATTGATCTGCTGCCTGGTAGAATGCTGTTTGCTCCCACTGATGTTCTGCTTTTATACATTTATAAATAAAACCAATGTTGCAAATACATCAAAAGCCTCCAGTGTTCTCTCCTCCAAATGGAAACCAAATCTGGATTGTGCTGATCCTGCAGATTCGTATGGCTTGGGGAAGTGGGAATCACATAACAGTAGCATATATTTTGTCAACAGGGGCCAACATACAACTAATTAAGTGATATGCCAGTGTGGTGTAGTGGTTAGAGTGCTGGACTAGGACTGGGGAGACCCGAGTTCAAATCCCCATTCAGCCATGATACTTGCTGGGTGACTCTGGGCCAGTCACTTCTCTCTCAGCCTAACCTACTTCACAGGGTTGTTATGAGGAGAAACCTAAGTATGTAGTACACTGCTCTGGGCTCCTTAGAGGAAGAGCGGGATATAAAATGTAAAAAAATAAATAAAATGTAAAATAAATAAATATGTATCGAAGAGGACTGGGGCAATTTTTGGACAGCCTCCTCTTCCCTCTGAAGCTCATTATGACTCCTAAAAATATTTTCCTGAGGGTTGCACAGCCGCCGGAGAGATATTTTCAGGAGCCACAGTCAGCTTCATAGCAAAGGGGATATCGATGGAAATGGTTGCTCTCCTGTAGTGCATGCAGTGTTGCCACACTGGCACTTTGCTAGCCTGGATGCTAGCCAGGCTTTTAAAGTTTGGGTGCTGGTTCCAAATTTACTTTAGTCTTATGCCATCATTTTTGTTTAGCACAGCAATTTCAACTTTGGTGACGGAGAATGTGGCATTCTTTTGGTTATAGTTGGGTCAAAATGCACCCCCCCTCATTTCTGTAATTTCATTTGCAGGCAGTAAAAAGGGGTGTGTGTGCTTTGCCGGTCTTTCAGGGATGGGCGGGGGCTGTGAAATTTGGGGGTGAAATCATGGTGTCAGTGGTGGCTGTAGTGCCCCTCCCAGGAGTTCCTGGCTGGTGGCCAGGAACCATCCAACACCCCCCCCCCCGCCCACAACCCTCTGGGATGCTACAGCATCATATCGCATCATTCCAAGGCAGGGGCATAGCTATAATTGAATGAAAGGGTTCAAAGAACACCGGCCCCCAGCTCCTGAGGGCCCTCCAACTCCATCCCTCCCTATTTTCTTCATTATCTCCCTCACTCTGGGGGGCCGCCAGAGAGAGGAATGAACACGAGCCCTCTCTCCCCTAGCTACACCCCTGTTCCAAGGGGATTGTGGGGAAAATAACACCAGGAGGAGTACCTTTGCTGCCACTGCAAAACAATGGCGAAGGAGAGGAATAAAGTAAGGCAGGGGAACTGTTTTCTGCTCCCTTCTGTCCCCTGCCCTATCCCCGGATTTTGAGCTGAACATTCTCACTTGAGAACATTTGGTTCTGCCTTACAAATGATAAATAAGTGGACACTTATCTATGAAATTATGGTTTCACCCTAGAAACCAGCCATTTTCTTTGCCTTAACACCACTAAGGGTCCTCCAGCATTTGTTTATGCCAGGTGAATTTTTATTTTATGTTATTTATATCCGGAAAAGCTCAGGTAATTTTACTGCTGACATTCTGACAAATCCCTGCTTTCAACAATGTCAAAGTATTTTGCATTGTTAACAAAACCTTTTGTTAACACTCAATTCACTGAAATCCATTTCACAGTGATATATGTGTGTGTGTGTGTGTGTGTGTGCGCGCACGTATACATTTATTTCAAACCCAAATAAATCGGTTCATCATTAATTCTTCCCCACCACTAGGCATTTCAGCTATGTCCAAACACAACCTAATAATAGGGAACTGGAGGCACAATCTTTGTTTATTTTAGCTGGGGGTTTTAAGTGTTGAACTGATAATGGGATTCCAGATAGATCTTGTTTTGTTTGTCTTAACAGTGTGCAAAATAAGAAGTTTTAAATAATTGGTGGATGTGGGAAGAACAAAACACAGAGCCTAAACAAGAAAAAAATTGCCTTGCTTCCATGCTTGTTTACTCTATAGATTTGCTAGAGGCAATTAGGAAAGGATCAGTGCTGTACTGTACAAGATAAAGGGGAAGCTTCCCTCCCTTTAAAACCAGATGAAAGGAAACCTGCTTACAGTTAATATTAGTAAGGTTGTAAACCTTCCAGGATTGGTCTGGTGTCTCCAGGAATCAGTATCAATCTCCAGGTGACCAAGACACAGGTTTTGGGCGGTATATAAATATGTGTTCAACAACAACAACAACAACAAATACATAATAAATAATAAAGCAAGCAAACCTGGGGATTGTAATGGCTTGATATTGTGAAAAATACAGGAAATAAATATTGAGGGGGGAAATCTCTAGGAATACCTTCTGCGAGAGCTAGCAACCCTTGGATTTCAACAGCGTAACTGTACTAAGGACTGGAACCAATGACCCCTATCCTGTTCTGAGACTGCAAACTAGTGCACACTTACTTGGAATTAAGTCCAATTGACCTCAAGGGGACTTACTTCCAAGTAGAAAGGCATGGGGTGCTGCTGCACTTCTCCTTTCTTGTCTGCATACACATAACATTATTTATGTATACATAACATTATTTATAATATTTATAAGATGAATTGTATTATCTCTTTTTGCTGAAAGAAATGTCCAAGGTGGCTATCAAAATCCAACACAATTCCAAACCAGTTTAAAATAATCTAAGCCATCCCCTTTTGGAGAGCAGTAAGATGGCTGATAAAACTACCTGAGGTCAGCTAGCCAAGTTGAATGCCTGCCTAAATGAGGAGCTCAAGGTGGAGGAAAGACAAGACGGAGGTGGCTAGCTGGATTTTGCCGGGCAAGGAGGAGTGCAGCTTAGCTGCTTCTACAGAGAACGCTCCTTCCCACATTGCCACCAAATGTACATCAGATAAAAGCAGGATGTAGTAGAAGATGTTGCAGAGAAATTACTTATCCTCTATAAGTAATTGAATAGGAAGCAACTTCAACAGAGAAACAAGAGCTTGATATTTATTACTAACTAAAACATAGGCTAAGAAAAACAGTAAACAGACTAAGAGACTCTAATGCAACAGATAGGGAGCAGACAAACAAATTGTGACTCCACCACCAAGCCAGTACATAGAGACATTCACAGAGAAGCATGCCCCATACAAAGAATGGAGACACTGGCTGCATTCGCACTTAATGGGGAACCAGAGTTGCAGGGGCCAGAGGTTTCCCTACTGTTATATCTGAATGAATGCAACTCCTGTCCCATTCCTTCTGTGTCCCAAGGTTTCGCTCCAGAGACTCCAATTTGAACCTTTGGTTTGAAGGGAGTTTCGCTGCTCAAAACTGTGGTTGAACAGGTCCTCCGTTGCATCCGAATGAAGCACTGGAGGCAGCATTTCCCCAGAGGGAGGAAGCTCCTCCCCCTCCCCTTGCATGATTGGCTGTGCAGGCTGCCCTTCAAGCAAGAAGGAAGCCTGCACAGCTAGTTCCCCCCTCCTCTCTGCAGTCTCACTGACTCAGAGAAGGAGCTCTCCCTATTGTCCGAATGTGGACAGGAGAGTGAGGGCTGGGGGTGGGGAGTGGAACTGCGAGCCCATTGGGCCTGTGGTTCTGCGTTATGTGTAAATGCAGCTAATGTCTATAGCAAAATCCCAACAGATGAGACACCCCCCCTCCCAGGTGATCTGAAGTATCAGCAGGATCACAGGAGGAGATGGTCTTTCAAGTATTATGGTCCTAAGCCCTTTAGGGGTGTAAAAGTGATAAGCAGAACTTTTAACTGAGTCTGGAACCAGATCAGTAACCAGTGCAATTGGACTAACAAAGGACACACGTGCTAGATGTGATACATGAACTCAGCAGAACAATCTTGGAAGGTCAGTTACAACTTGCCTCCTGTACTGCAGTACCTTGGGCTGCCCCAGCACTAAAGACTACCCAGGGAGTTTTTGACTGATGTGAGAAGACCTGGTCTTGTGGTAGCAAGCATGACTTGTCCCCTTAAACTAAGCAGGATCCACCTTGGTTGCATATTAATGGGAGACTAGAAGTGTGGGCGCTGTAAGATATTCCCCTTAAGGGATGGAGCCACTCTGGGAAGAGCACCTAGGCTCCAAGTTCCCTCCCTGGCAGCATCTCCAAGATAGGGCTGAGAGAGATTCCTGCCTGCAACCTTGGAGAAGCCACTGCCAGTCTGTGTAGACAATACTGAGCTAGATAGACCAATGGTCTGACTCAGTATATGGCAGCTTCCTATTTTCCTATATTCCTATCATGAACTAGGGATTTCCCTCACATTCCTAACCACGGCACAGCACAAATTCTGACTGGTTGGTTCACTCATGTCTGAGCTATTAAACCAGTGGCGGCCCTCCATTTCTGCAAGTTGGCGAAGTCCAGAGTATGAAACAGTGCGACTTTAGTGCAATTTACAGTCCCCATATAGTCCTCCACCAATGCTTGGTTTGAATTGCCTCCAGCTAGTGAGCAGCAGGCAGCAAAAATGCAGCACAGAGGTACAGTAGGCACAACAAGGAGCTAGTCTCCATGCCTGTGGGCATTCTGGACTGTGCTTTTGCTCAGTTGTGTCACATAGTTCAAGGTTGTCAAATGTGGGCCTCCAGATGTTGTTGCTGGACTACAACTCCCATCATCAGTGGCTAAAGGCCATTGTGGTTGGGGATGATGGGGCTTGTATTCCAACAAGATCTGGGGGGCTAAGCTTGAGAAGCCCTGATATTTATTTATTTATTATTTATTTATTAGAAACATTTTAAATACCACCCACTCTGAAGACTCTGGGCAATGTACAAAAACATGCAAAGCAAGGTAACATTAAAATTACATTCTAAATTAAAAACTAACGTTAACTAACAAAAAAGGAAAAAAACCAAATAGGTAAACTACAGGGCAAAAGCTAAGCCTGGCAAAAAAGAAAAGTCTTCAACAGAGATTTAAAAATCAGTAAGGAAGGGGCTAAATGTCTCTGAAAGGGACGGGAGTTCCAGAGAAGTGGGGCAGCAACCGAAAAGGCCCTTTCACGGGTTCTAGCGCCGCAAACCTTTCGGAAATCAGGGACCGACAAAAGGGCCATCTGAGATGATCTGAGATATAACAGTGCCCCTTGTGGTGTGCCTGTTGCAGGCTTGGCCACCCGTGTGTTCAATCACATTGTCAAAAGCTTGTGCACTCATTTAGCACTTGCTGTTCCAGCTGGAGTTTCGCCAGTTACAATTTCCCAGGCGTATGGCAGAAAGGTACAACTCTGCCATTCCAAATTCAATAGTTGTGTTCGGGGGCGGGGGGGAGATCATTCCAGCTTTAATTTTAAAAATTAAAATAAAATCTGACACCAGAACTCTATTTTTCTGACTTTGCTATGTTCAGTTAGATGACATTTCATATTTGGAATTATTAAAGGCAAGTCATCCATCTGCTTAATGTTCTTGAGTTCCCGTAGTAACTTGTCCTCCCCTTCCTTTTCTCTTGTCAAGACAGCTTTCCTAATGATGATTTCTTTGTAATTCAGAGCATGAGAACATAATGCTGTAAGGGAGATAGCATTTCCTCAAACCTTCACAGAATAGCAAGTTGCCAGAGAGAAACAGAGCCCTAACAAGCTAAACTGTAAGATGACAGTAAGGCAAGTGAGAGGGGGAAAAAAGATTTTAGACGTTTATTGCTAAAAACATTAAGGCAAGAACAGTGTCTGCGAGGCAGGCTAGAATCCCAAACACACTTACTGGTGAGTAAGCCCCATTGAACACAGTGGGAGTTATTTCTGAGCTGAAATGCTAAGAAATGGCATTTTAAATATGTCAGAAGTAGAAAACCAGCCAGGCAGGTGGATGGACTGGTAGATGACAAAGGGGTAAAAGGATTGCTAGAGGACGATATAGAGATCACAGAGAAGCCAAACTGACTATTTGCACTGGTTTTCATTCTGAAAGATGTTGGGCAAACACTTATAAATATATTCTGGAGGGCACAGCGTCTGAAAAACTGTCAAGTAGAGATGACAAGAGGGGAAGTTTTAGGGCTAATTGAAAAATCAATAATCAATGGAAAATCAATAAGCTGGATGACATCCACCCAGGATTTATTAAATCTTGGTTCGTCTGTAGTTGCCACTGGCTCGTCTGGTGGCTACTCGGGGATGGGCCTTCTCCATTGCTGCCCCGAGGCTTTGGAACACACTTCCTGCTGAAGTAAGAGCCTCCCCATCTCTTACAACTTTCAAAAAGGCAGCCAAGATGCATTTGTTCATCCAGGCTTTTACTTAGATAGTGTTTTAATTGTGTTTTAATAGTTTTCACTTTTTAATTTTAATCTTTTATTGGCTGTTTTTATTGTTTGTAAACCACCCAGAGAACTTGCATTTTGGGCGGTATAGAAAAGTATTAAATAAATAAATTAAATAAATAAATGTGGAACTACTGATTTTCTTTTTAAAAAATCCGACTTTCCTCTAAAATGGCCTTCTTACCAGAGGACTGGAAGGTAGCCGATCTAATATCAATCTTTAAATGTTATTCAGGTGCAGGGATGAGCCAGGATTAGTTTAGGAAATGTTTTTGGTAATGGCAAGTCATTATTAAAGCTAGAAGGATTAAACATATACAATAACAAGCCTTTCAGAGGAAGGATCAGCATGGCCTCTGTGAAGCAAAGCCCTGCCTCTCCATTCATCTGGAGTGTTTTTAGAAGGTCAACAAATATATAGTCAGGGGTGATTCTTCAGGTATTATATACATGAACTTCCAAAACACTTCCTACACCAAAGAATCACGAGTAAACTAAATTTAGCAGTCATTAGATATGAGGTAGGTCCTCATAGGCTGAAAACTATTTAAAGAAGTATGAATAATTAGATAGTTCTTGCAGGGGGAGAAAGTAAGCAATGGGCACTTGAAGGATTTGTGCTTGTATAGCTGCATTTAACTTTTTATAAATGACCTGAAGTCAAGCATATGTAGTTAGGTAGCAGCATTTGCAGATGATGTGAAACTATTCAGAACGGTGAAATCCGAAGCACACTATGAAGAGCTACAACAGGATGGGCACCAACCTGGTAAATGAGTTTTAATCCAAGTGTAAAGATATGCACCATTGGGGAAAAGGCCTCTAATTTAACATAGGTCCTGATGAGACTTGAAATGGCAGTTTAGACACACACACACACACACACACACCCTATGATGCAATCATATTTTGAATATTCTGTACAGTTTTGGTTGCCCCATCTCAAAGAGAATTTGGTAGAGCTGGAAAAGCCGAGAAAAAGGGCAGCCAAAATCATGAGTGACTTTGCGTACTTTTCTTAGAACTGAAAGCTAAAATATTGGGCCCCTTTTACTTTAGAAAACAGACGTCTAAGGAGAAACATGCTAGAGGTTTATGAAATGATATCTGGTTTGCAGAGCATATGGAGTCCCCCCTGCCTTTCTAGAACTCGGGGTCAGCCAACGAAATTGACTGGCAGTGGATTCAGGACAGACCAAAGAAAGGAATTCTTTACACTACTCATAATTAATGTGTAGAATTCATCACCAGAAGATACAGTGATGGCCACTGACTTAGACTTAGGGATGAAGAGTGGGTGGAAATGGGGCAAACTGTCCAGGACCACAGAAGGCTGAGGTCCTCCAACATATTGTTTTGTATTGACAGCAATGGGCTGTGTGCATGCAGGAGGAGCCCTACCCAGGCTCCTCCTACCCAGCAGCCCTACCCAGGCTTGTGCTGGGTAGGACTCCCAGTGTGAAGCGCCAGGATCAAGGTTGATCTAAGCTTTTTAAATTTGGTCTTCTTTTACCTGGGCTTTTACCTGAGTAGAAGGGTGCGAATGTGCCTTTCTACTCAGGTCCCTGGTTGTGTGTCTTTCTACTCAGGTCCCTGGTTGCGTGTGGTTGCAGGCAGCCCGAGCAAACACGGAGATGGGAGCCTAGAGTGTTGGCTTTCAGGATAATCCCCCAATCCACCATGCTCATTGCATGGTGCATTGTGGGATGTGGGAGGCCGCAGCCTGCTATCCTCCCACTCCCTGGACACTCTCAGAGCTGCTATGTGCTGTTTGTGTGGGCGTGCGGTGCTAGCAACCCTGAGAGTGGCAAGAGTCATGTGGGGGGGAAGGGAAGCAGGATGGCCCCTGCCTTCCCCCAAGCCCTCCCAAGGACTGGGTGACTAAGGTTTCATGAACGACCTTTATGTTTTGTACTGAGCTCCAGGTTACCTCTCTGTGGCCAGGACTGGCCCAAGGTACTGTAGTGCCTGAAGCAAGTCACCAAACGCTGCCTTGCCTTACTACTGCACTGGGGGCCAGCCCTCTTCTAAACTGACCCTTGCAAGCTCTGAATGTGGTGTGGGGAGGAGAGAGGGTTGCCAACAACCTCTTCTTCTTCCCACATACTTCTCCATGAAAGAATCACAACTGTCACAAAGTACTACTCCAATGGGGTGGTGGCGGGCATCTCGCCACCAAACCGGCACCCCAATAATATGCTGCCGGAGGCAACTACCTCACATTGAGGGTATTCTCACGATCACCGGAAAGCGGGCTAAGGGAGCTTAGCCCGCGTTCCAGTCATTGTGAGAACCAGCAGGCTCATAGGTGAGCCCGGTGGTTCCCTGGTGGCTAGCCTGCCAAAGTAGCCCTCCCCTTAGCCCAGGTTAGAGGAGCGAGTGCTTCGCTAACCCGGGCTTCCTGATCGTGTATTGCCGCGGCATGGCTCCGTGCCAATGCAAAACACGAGGACACCCCTGGCCGGGAGGCTGCAAGAAGCCTCCTGGGCTCAGGGGTCTCTCCAGGATGCCCCGTGTGCTCACACGGGGGATCCTGGAACTTCTGGGAGCCATGTGGCCCCCGATCCTTGCAGCCCCCACTGGCTCCATGACGGAGCTGGCAGTCATGTGGGTGGCTGATCTGTCCATCTGGGCTGCTGCCTTGATCGTCTACGGGGAGAGCGAGCTAAGCCCGCTCTCCCCGCAGAACCCCTCCGGCAGGTCTCATTGATCATGAGACTCGCCTCATTGTCTCATGAAAGGGGTGGACCTCCCCATCTGTGGCCCTGCTCAGACAGCTTTACAAGAGGATTTGATAAACTCCTGGAGGAACGGCCTGCTTGTGGCTATTAGGCATGAGAGCTCCATGTTTGAGAGTAGAGTATGCTACTGAATAACAGTTCCTGTGGGCAGATTTCAGTGGGGAAGGCGTTTGCATTCACACACCCTGCTTCTGAGCTTCCCAGAAGAATCTCTCTGGCCAATGTGAGAAACAGGATATTGGATTAAATGGCTCTAATCCTTGACGGGGCTATAGCTCAGTGGTAGAGTATCTGCTTTGCATGTTCAGCCTCGGACATCTCCAAATAAGGCTGGGAAAAACCGCTACCTGAACCTTGGAGAGCTGCTGCCAGTTTTGAGCTAGATAGGTCAATGGTTTGCTTGGTATAGGGCAGCTTCCTATGTTCCTATGTCCATATAGCAGGGCTTGTCCTATATAATTAAAGGTAAAATGTGCCGTCAAGTCAATTTCGACTCCTGGCGCTCACAGAGCCCTGTGGTTTTCTTTTGGTAGAATACAGGAGGGGTTTACCATTGCCTCCTCCTGCTCAGTATGAGATGCTGCTGCTTTTCAGCACCTTCCTCTAACGCTGCTGCTCAATATAGGTGTTTCCCATAGTTTTAGGAAACAGACCAGTGGGGATTCAAACCGGCAACCTTCTGCTTCTTAGTCAAGCATTTCCCCGCTGTGCCACTTAAGGTGACTCCTATATAATTAGTCTCTTTTTTTGTACAGGGATATTAATTTTAAGAAGGGTTATTTGCTTGTTATCTTAACCAAGCCTAATGGTGAGCCAGAAAGGTTAAACACAAATTCTTCCTGTGCATTCTCAGACCCAGAACATATTTTATAGCGATACTAATTATTGGTGCTTCAGATTAAATGAGCACCATCAATTTATGTCACAGCTGCTTGCTCTTAGCAGCAAATTAGTCTATTAAAGGACTATGATGATCCCAGTTACAACCAAATTGTAAACTTCAGGTGCAAACTTAAGACAACTTAGTTGCTTGCAATTCTTATATTTGTGCATACAAGTCAGAGTAAAGTAAGATGAAAGGGGTAAATATGAGATAAACAAGAATGAACTCTTTAAATTTGTTAAATTTTCCAGTTCTTTCCAGATGAAAAGGAATGGGGATTTATGTGAGTTAAATATTCAGAGAGGAGAACTGATCTTGTGGTAGCAAGCATGACTTGTCCCCTTAGCTAAGCAGGGTCTGCCCTGGTTGCATATGAATGGGAGACTTGATGTGTGAGCACTGGAAGATATTCCCATCAGGGGATGGAGCCACTCTGGCAAGAGCAGAAGGTTCCAAGTTCCCTCCCTGGCATCTCCAAGATAGGGTGAGAGAGATTCCTGCCTGCATCCTTGGAGAAGCCACTGCCAGTCTGTGAAGACAATCCTGAGCTAGATGGACCAAGGGTCTGACTCAGTATATGGCAGCTTCCTATGTTCCTGTGTTCCTAAATGCAGAGGAGGAAAGGGTTTCTTTGTCTTCACTAATAGAGCAATGGAGCATGGGGGAGGATTTCAGAAACCTACATGTCCCTACAACCTGATCCATGATAGAATTGTTCAAAGAACCTCAGTGATGGTTATGAGTGATGGTCTCTCTCTCTCTCTCTCTCTCTCTCTCTCTCTCTCTCTCTCTCTCTCTCACACACACACACACACACACACACACACGCTCATGCACCCCACAACTAGCATAACACAACTAGTGAGGGTGAGTTCCCCACATGTGCATTGTATTGGCTCAGAAATAAGACACTTCCCCTCAAATGGGTAACAGCTTGGCTTGTTTCTTAATCAACTCAAATTCGAGAACCAGCCTACCCTCCATTTATTTGATCTCAGTGAACTCTGATAGTTCATTGTAAGCAATTTGCGGAGGCTCTGAGGCACTGTACAGAGTTCTACTCAGATCAAGCAGCTTAGACTTCAAAGATTTAATTTCATCAGTTGGAAGAAGAGGTGCCTTGTAAAGTGATTGGCTTTGATCTAAGGAGTGCAGGTTTTGGAAAGCGTATCTTTAGTTAGGAAGTTTTAATGAAGGTATAACTGATTATCAGACCAAATACAAAGTCTGAAGATCCGTTTTCTAAACAAAAGCATGGAAGGTTAGACAAAATCCAATCCCTGCATCTGAAATTGAAAGGGATTGGCAATTCCTAGGGGTGTCCTATTTTGTCCTAGGCCAGAGAACTGTAAACATGGCCTCAAACATGGACTTTTGCAAATGCAGGTCATTATATTTATTTTATTATTATATTATTATATTATACCTATTAGCTTTTTATACTGCCTCACCCAGATGGCTCTCCATGGTTTACAAATATAAAAACAGATTAAAAACAACTCAAAACAAAATTAAAACTGTTTTTCTGTATAGCTTGCCAACTGGAAAAACATCAAGAGATTTTTGCCACAAATTCCCAAATCATCTTTTTGTTTGAGATTTAAAAAAAAAAAGTTGGCAAAACATGTTTTACTCCATCTCTTTTTAATCTGGAATTATATTGTAGTGGCAGAACAACTGTGAGGCCTTAGCAGATCTGAAAATGTTAGCAGTAATGCTGGGCACATAAACAGGTCTCCCACTGTTGCCCAGCCCCAGCCAAGAACAGTCTCAGTTTGAGGTTCCACAGACCAAAAAATAGAGAGTCCAGCAGAAAAGCTGCTAATGGATTCCAAGAAACGTTCCAAGAACTCACAGCACTTCACCTGACAGAGTCACCTTATGCCCATAACGAGGAATAAAGTTGCTCTCGATTAATTGCAGGACACAGGGATTAGTTCTGTGTCACCTTGAACTTGATGAGATTAATTTTCCTGACAGCTTGTTTAAAACTAAAATGGGCTCTGTGTTTAGAGAATGTATATGGGCTGACTATTTATTTGCTTTGTAAGTAAATCTGTGGCTGAGGACAAATCAATCTGCATGCTTGGACTCTCTGGTAGCCAGAATGGATCCCATTCTAAACCTGGAAGGGGATCTGTTTTTAAAACATGCACACACACACACACACACACACACACACACACACACACACACACATACCCAAAGCAAGACAAAGGACAATCTGCCATGTTTTGTGTTTGTTTTCAGACCAAGGTTATGGGGTGATATTCAGGCTTTGTTGTGAACACAGCCATGTTCTTCCTGGTGTCATTTCCCTTCAGAGGGACTTATTATGCAGGGTCAGAACTCTAGAGACAATCGTGATCTACCTGTTCAAGATGGGGTCACACTTCCCCAAAAGGAACAGGTTTGCAGTCTGGGAGTACATCTGGATTCACACCTCTCCCTGGTTTCGCAGGTTGAGGCAGTGGCCAGGGGTGCTTTCTACCAGCTCCGGCTGATACGCCAGCTGCGCCTGTTTCTCGAGATCAATGACCTCAAAACAGTGGTACATCTGTTGGTAACCTCCAGACTTGACTTCTGTAATGCGCTCTACGTGGGGCTGCCTTTGTATGTAGTCTGGAAACTTCAGTTGGTTTAGAATGCAGCAGCCAGGTTGGTCTCTGGGTCATCTCGGAGAGACCACATTACTCCTTTGTTGATGGAGTTACACTGGCTGCCAATAGGTTTCCGGGCAAAATACAAAGTGCTAGTTATAACTTATAAAGCCCTAAACAGCTTAGGCCATGGGTATTTAAGAGAGCATGTTCTTCACTATGAGCCCCATCGCTCATTGAGGTCATCTGAGGAGGTCCGTCTCCAGTTACCGCCAACTCGTTTGGTGGCTACACAGAGATGGGCCTTCTCGGTCGCTGCCCTGAGATTGTGGAATGCGCTCCCTGCTGAGATACAATCCTCCCCATCTCTGGCAGTTTTTAAAAAACACCTGAATACCCATCTGTTCGCCCAAGCTTTCTCAGCTTTTAAAATTTTTAAGTTTTAATCTCTGGTTTATTTTTAAATTTTTAAATTGTTTTAAGTGTTTGTAAATGTTTTTAACTTGTTTTATGCTGTTGTTAACCACCCAGAGATGAATGTTTGGGGCGGTGTACAAATCTGATAAATAAATAAAATAAATAAATAAAATACATTTCATTGCCTGTGATAACACACATAAGAACAGCCCTCCTGGATCAGGTCCAAAGCCTATCAGCTCCAGCATCCTGTTTCACACAGTGGCCCACCAGATGTCTCTGGAAAGCCCACAAGCAAGAGGTGAGGGCACTTTGATTAAGAACATAAGAACAGCCCTGCTGGATCAGGCCCAAGGCCCATCTAGTCTAGCGTCCTGTTTCACACTGTGGCCCACCAGATGCTGCTGGAAGCCACAGGCAGGAGTTGAGGGCAGGCCCCCTCTCTTGCTGTTGCTCCCCTGCAACTGGTATTTAGAGGGAACTTGCCTCTATGGCTGGAGGTGGACTATAGCCACCAAACTAGTAGCCAATGATAGACCTGTCCTCCATGAATTTGTCTAAGCCCCTTTTAAAGTCATCCAAGCTAGTGGCCATCACCACATCCCACGTCAGAGAATTCCATAAATTAATTATGCACTGTGTGAAAAAGGATTTCCTTTTGTCAGTCCTAAATTTCCTGACCACATGATCTAGTCGATGTCATCATGCTGCTATAACTGATGTTGGGATGTCATGCACACGCCTTTAAACAAAACCATGGAGGTTACCACAGCCAGGCAATCAGGTAAGCATGGGCAAATGAGATTGAAGATTTTGAATGTATAAAAGAAGGAAAATGATGCAGAGATTCACATTGGTTTGAAGCTATTTGCTTTTGCCAAAAACATACTGAAACTATGCAAATATTTGGAGTTTTTCTCTCAGCAATCCGTACTGCAGTGTTGGATGTGATATTTGCAAAGCTAACACGAGATATTATTGTGCAGCCTTATTCGAAACCAGAATCCCCAGCTCTCTTCTGAGACAGATGGTTTGCCATGCCAATATTTCAGAACAACTGTGTTTTGGTTCTGATGGCTTGAGAGAGGCTTTGTTACCATGGTATGAAAGAGGTTTCTTTACCCATGGAGTATAGAATAATTTCTTTCCAGTGTTTTATCTGATCAAACAGGTGGTGTGATTTTTTTTGCAGAGGTTTCTCCCAGGTTAAGTCATCTTGTCATCTTGTCAGAAGTTAAGTTGCACTATTTTATTGTTATTAGTATATTAGAAATAATAATAATTAGAATAATTTAGAAAAATTATCAGAAATAATTATTGAGTAGGGAAGGGAGAAGTTTTAGCTTAGTCAGACTAGCTTAGCAAGACTTCCAGTCTGTAGGAAATCTAACTCTGTCCTTTTGCCCTCTTACTGTCAAGGTTGTAGACAGGTATGTTTTAGCTCAAGATGTGGCAATACTGGTAGACAGGTAGCAATTATTGCACTGGAAATATTAGGCCTTACAACATAGAGGGGATGAGGGGGGATTTCCAAATGGACATAGAAAAACAAGACACCACAGGTGACACATTGCTGACGTAAAGGAAAGCAATATGTCTCAGGCACATGAACATGAGGGAATAACCAATTAAGGCTACACAAAATTGGGGAACAAGTCACAAAAAAACTATGACATAGCAGAACAAGACAAACTGGGGGAAACCAAACCGATTTCAAGACACCTGAAATTAGAGCAGTGTGGTAGCAAGCATGACTTGTCCCCTTAGCTTGCATATGGGAGAATGCATTAATGGTTGCATATGAATGGGAGACTTGATGTGTGAGCACTGCAAGATATTCCCCACAGGGGATGGAGCCTCTCTGGGAAAAGCAGAAGGTTCCAAGTTCCCTCCCTGGTAGCATCTCCAAGATAGGGCTGAGAAAGATTCCTGCCTGCAACCTTGGAGAAGCCGCTGCCAGTCTGTGAAGACAACACTGAGCTAGATAGACCAATGCTCTGACTCAGTATATGGCAGCTTCCTATGTTCCTATGAAATGGCAAGGTTATGCACACAACTCAAACTTACTTGGCTGGGAGAGGGCTCGGCGGCGGGAGGGGGATCCCCCACATGATCCAAGCCACGCTTGGGCTTGCCAGTGCTGTGCGCCTACACAAGCGGCACACAGCAGCTCTGAGAGTAGCCAGGGAGTGGGAGGAAAGCAGGCTGCGGCCTCCTACATCCCACAATGCACCGTGTAATGAGCACAGCTGGGCACTTAATCTATGTCTGCTCAGGCTGCCTGGAACTTTTTCACACAAGGCTTTTAGTCTGCATCTCCTCTGGAATGGAGGGTGTACATTCACAAAGTCCCCAGATTTACGCCAAAGTCCCTGCGAGCTATTGGGGAGTACTTCACACACGATTCAGGTTTTTCATTGTGCATTAGAAAGTAGTCTGATTTAGATCCAGGGTTAAAAAATCCACTTGTTGAGTAGGCTTTTTGGGCAACTGTGAACTCGCAGTAAAGCCTCACAGTAAACTCACGGTAAAACCTGCTGTCTGAAAATGCTCTTGCAGTCCAAGCAGACACACAACCGGGGACCTGGGTAAAAGGGTGTGCTCATTTATTTATGTATTTATTTATTAAAATTTGCTTATATACCCCATCCTCCAAAGACTCTAGGCGGTGAACAACAACAATACCAATAACAATTAATAACAACAACAACAACAACAACAATTCTATTTCTTTCTATTTCTATTTCTTTTTCTTCTATTCTGCTATCCCCTGGTATTGCTATGTTAATTATTTTAACTGTAGTCGAGAAGAAAGAAAAACAAGTTAAAATAATCGACATAGCAATACCAGGGGATAGCAGAATAGAAGAAAAAGAAATAGAAAAAATCACCAAATACAAAGATCTACAAATTGAAATTGAAAGGCTGTGGCAGAAAAAGACCCAAATAATCCCAGTGGTAATTGGCGTCCTGGGTGCAGTTCCAAAAGACCTTGAAGAGCACCGCAACACCATAGGGGCCACAGAAATCACCATCAGCCAATTACAAAAAGCAGCTTTACTGGGAACAGCTTATATTCTGCGACGATATCTATAACCATTGACAATAAAATTCAGCCATCCCAGGTCCTTGGGAAGGACTCGATGTCTGGATAAAACAAACCAGTTAATAATACCTGTCTGACTGTGTAAACAACAACAAGAATAATAATAAAAGGGCAAATGCCTGATGAAACAGTTGGGTCTTAAGAAGGGCCTTAAAAGCAGCCAGGGAAGGGGCTGAATGAATTGGGGGGGGGAGTGTACCAAAGAAGAGGGGCGGCCACAGAAAAGGCCCTCCTATGGCCCCAGGCACCACGCACTACACCAGAGCCCATGCTGTTCTGCCCAGGTAAAAGCCCAGGCTACCCAGTGAGGCAGTTCCAGGATTGGCCATGATCCTGGTGCTTCACACGAGCCACCCTACCCTGGGCTGCTTGTGTGAACAGCCCCATTGTGCTAGATTGTACAGAGTCTCCAGATCTTCTCTGGAAGTCTGGACAGCTTGAGCCAGTTGAACCAGCAATTGCACTGTTCTATTACTTTCTTTTCTAGATTTGTAGTGAGTTCCTGAATAAACTGTTTGTAAAACCGTGAGGTCTGATCATTTTCTTGGGAGTCATTAAGATAACTAGCTTGGGAGGAACCTGAATTCTGAATCCAAGTGTCTCTGCTGAGGTTGTGGCCAAGCCCAGAGAGAAACAATTAAACGGTTTAAATAAAATTCTCACAATCTCCAGGTGTGTCTGGGCAAGACACCCTGTCTGAAGTCCTGAAGAGCCTCTGCCAGGTAGTTTAGACAATCCTGAGCTAGAGGGCTAATGGTTTAACTCAGCAGAAGGCACAGGTAGTGTCCTATTAAGCACTTCAGAAAGCTACAAACCTCTTCATCAGAGTCAATAATGGGATGAGTGGATACACTGTTGACAACCATGCATTTTTAAAATATAAAAAAACCTATTTGAAAACAATGGTTCATTTCCAGGCAGAATTCAGCCCACATGACCAAAATCTTGATAAGCACCTCCTCTGAGTGACTGATGGGCTCAGAGGAAGTGAATGAGCATCATACTTGAACAAAAAATAGTGATGCAGAAAAAACCAGTGCAGATGGTTTTAGATGAGGGAGTGTTTACACTGGCCAACATGCAACACACATGCAGGGAAGGAAGTAGGTGTGCAACTGCTGGATTCCAGAGTAAAGCAGTGCAGGCATTCATGCAGGGGGAGGCAATTTTCACTGATCTCCCCATCCCTCTGAAGTGCTCTGTGCCTCCTGAAAATATGTCTCTGAGGATTGCGCGATCCTCAGGGACATATTTGCAGGTGGCACTGAGTGCTTCAGAGGGAAGGAGAGATACATGGAAATCTAAGCACTGCCCGCATCCCATGAGAGTGTCCACACTGCTTTATTCTGAAACTGTCATTATCCTGGAGCCCAAATCCACCAGACAAGGGATGGGATGGACACCTTAGGGAAAGGAGCTGGCTGGGAGACACTGGTGACCCAGGCCACACACCATACCACATACTGATGATCCATACCACACACCAGGCAGACCAGGGGATCCCCAACCCACAAGCCCACTAAAACCTGTGGACGCTACCCTACCCACAGTTTCTTGAAGAGTCCTTTGAGGGTTTCCCAGCAATAGTGGAGGGAGGCTCCTTGGAACCACAAGAGTGAATACTTGTGAAAGGCCCTTTAAATATCAAGGCCCTTTAAATATCAAGGGATCAAGTTATTTTACTTAGCAGCAAACTATAAAAGCCACTAGTCTCCAGAGAGCTGCTGCGGCTGGAGCACCATTTCCTGGTTGTAGCAGCCAGCTCATGATTAACTCTAGCCATGGTCCTGAATGGTAACCCAGGGAACTGCCCTGGAGCCATCCTTGGTCCTGAGACATCCCTGGCCCTTGCATTTGAGGAGAATGTGAGGCAGCCAGTAAAGGTAAGGTTGTGCAGTCAAGTCAGTGTCGGCTCCTGGCGACCACAGAGCCCTGTGGTTGTCTTTGGTAGAATACAAGAGGGGTTTACCATTGCCTCTCCCATGCAGTGTGAGATGATGCCTTTCAGCATCTTCCTATATCACTGCTGCTCGATATAGGTGTTCTCCATAGTCTGGGAAACATACCAGCGGGGATTCAAATCAGCAACCTCTTGCTCACTAGGGAAGTTACTTCCCTGCTGGGCCAGTGCAGGGTAGGAATACAGGAATACAGTGCAGGGTGGGAATTCTGGAGCCTGGACCTAAAGGCCTTTGGAGGGGCCCCTCCCCCACACGTTAAACATCATCACCTTAAACACACCGTGACACACATCGTATTTTTTAACATGTGAGTTTTTGAGTGCTCAAACAGCAACTGAACTCACAAGAATGTAAAGATATAAAACAGGTATGTTTATGCAAATATGCATTAGCAGAAACATTTCAACACATAACTTAACACGTTCCCCACTTCCCCCTCTGTTTCTAAAGCAGCCGGCACAGGTCACAATTACACTCAGCCACTCGGCGCAGTGTGGGCCCATGGTGACCATATCACCCAGGACAGACTAAGGAGGGTTTAGGGGCCACCAGGGGGTGTGGAGGCCTTGGACCTTGGCCCCAAAGTCCAGGGATAAGAGTGCCTCTGGCTACATGCATACTCCGCTGCCTGTGTTCTGCTTAAGTTAGGATGTTGGCCACTAGCTTTATTTCACGCAATCCATGGGTCTTACTGCCACCATGTTGCCTGTCCTGTCTCAATAACGCTCCTACTCCCAGATGGTTTTTTGTGTTGTGCGATCCCTTTTTCAAAAGGTACCAAGGGTAGTGTAACATTAAATCACTCAGTGTGACCCCTATATTGCTTGCCTTCTACTCCTCTACAGATTTGTCAGGGAATTAACATTTGTCACTCAATTGGATTACTGTGCCCCCTCTCACCCCATTTTTTTTGCAAGCGCACACAGGGGTCATTTGCTGATTGACATTTGCCCTTTGGTGGTGTTGGTGTTGGTGGTGTCTGAATGCAAATGTAGCTTGATGCTAGAGCACCCAAATATCATATTTGTATCCAGATGTTTTGGCAAATGGTGCCTTTGTGTAGATATTCAGAGAACATTATGTGTAGGGGGAATTTGTGAAGCAGACAGTGCCAACAGGCTTGAGGTTCTACAGGGAAACTAATATTCATTACATATTTTTAAGAATGAGAACAATTCTGGACATGAACTTTCCTGATGTGGGCATGTTTGCATGCCCAGGGAGGTACAAGCCTAGGTCTCAGTGGAGCCCTATTCTATCTGTTCCTTCCCCTGGCTGGACGTCAGTGCACATGGGCAACAACACAGAATTAAGAGGCCCACACTCCCCATAAACTCATGCAAAGGTTCTTGATCTGTCCAAGGCCTGGGTTTGCATGTTACTCTCACCCAGTGATATGTATGTGGGACCATTCTAAGGCCATCATTTGTTCCTTCCCTTCATCACATATTCAGGGGATAGATGTGGGAGAATGAGACCACATGCATTGACCACGTCTCCAGTGTCAAGACATGCACTTGCCACACCCCCACACTGGACACATTTGCATGTAATGGATCCGCGGTTCTGCTCTCCACCAACCCCACTCTCTTGTCTGAATTCAGATGCAATGGAAAACTTCTTTTCTGCAGTCAGCGAGGCTGCAGAGCAGAGGGAGAACTGGCTATGCGGGCTTCTTTCTTTCATGAAGAGAGAGGGAGAAATCTCCTCACTCAACTCTGGTTGGAGTTTGCATAGCCTACATTTCTGCATTCAGATGTAATGCAGACTACATCAAACATTGGGTTTGAGTGGCAAAACTCACTACAACCCAAGGGTTTTAATTGCAGTCCATAGAGCAGAAACACAGATCACTCTCTGTGTAGAACTGGAGTTCCAAGGGGCTGTCCTGCATTCAGACATAATGGTCCAGTAACCTCTGGCCCCTTCAACTCTAGTTCTGCATTATGTGTGACTGCGGCTATATAGATATATGTACTAGGGATGCACAAACAGGTTCGATGGTTTGGGGTCAAACCAAACCATCCCCTGTTCAGTCCCTGACCCCGACCCCAGTCCCTATCCCTGACCCTGGACCGAACATACCCCGACTGTTCAGGGGAGGGTTGTGGATTATTTTTAAAAAACATAAAAAAACTTTTTTTAACTTACGCCCTTCAGGGGAGTTGTTGGAGCTGGCAGTGGGGGGGTCTGTGGGGGTTCTCCCTCCCCCTGCTGGCCTCCCTTATTGCTTCCTCCTGCTGTTTGGCCGGCTCTCCTGCCCGTTTGGGCCTTCCCCCTCCGATGCAGCAGCCATTTTGGAGGCTGTTGCACCTGCACAATTGGCCTCTGTGTGACCCAGGCCATGCAGAGGCCAATTGTGCAGGTGAGGCGGCCTCTAAAATGGCCGCTGCGTCAGAGGGGGAAGGCCCAAATGGGCCGAAGAGTAAGACGAACGGCCAGAGACGGCAATAAGAGAGGCTGTGGGGGGGAACATCCATAGACCACCTCCAACAACTCCCCCAGAGAGGGTAAGTTTAAAATTTTTTTTTTGTATTTGTAAAAAAATAAATGTTCGCTTACCCCCCAGACCAGACCGAACCAGGGGGGTGGGGTTTCAAGGGGGTGCCAGACCGAACTGGCCCAGTCCAGCAGCCTGTTCTATGCACACCCCTAATATGTACACAGGGCTCCTCCACATCTTGGGGATTCCTGTTCTCCTTCTGGTTCCTGAATATCAGTTCAACCCATGTGTGTACTCATGTGGAACATACAGCCCCCTTCCACTAATATACAGTGCAGAGGTCAGGAGGCAGGACCAGTGGCCCTCTCTGCAGTTGAGTGCATACCCTGACTATCTATCTATCTATCTATCTATCTATCTATCTATCTATCTATCTATCTATCTATCTATCTATCTATCTATAAGCCTGCCCCCAAAAATATGTGGTTTCAAGGCCTTCTTGAACCTCTTATCTCAGCAAGGAATGTGCTCCAAAGCCGAGGGGTGGCCATGAAGGAGGCCTGACCCTCAGTCACTGCCAGACAGACCGGCAATGAAGCTGACCTCCCCAGATGACCTCGGTGGAGGTCATGCAGAAGAAGGCGTTCTCTTCAGTAACCCAGGCCCAAACTGTTCAGGGATTTAAAGGTAATCACCAGGACTTTGTTGTTTGCCCAGAAATGAATCAGCAGCCAATGTGATGATTTTAAAGCAGGAGTGACATTGTTTCTCCGAGTTATCCTGGAGACCCTCCTGGCTGCCAATTTTTCTACAAGCTGAAGTTTCCAGACAATGTTCAAAGGCAGCGCTACACTGGAGGTCTTGACCAAGACAGGTGGTTCTATTTCCCCCTTGTGTGCAATGGTGGAAGGAAACAAGCGAATAGATCTTCGATATAATAGCTGGCGCACTGCAGTGGGGAGGGGAAGGAAAGGAGGAGGAGGGCTCTATGGAGCTCTTTGCCAATCCCTCCTTGTGTGTAATGGAAAAGTTCCCTTAGATTTTTTTTTAATTTCCCTATTACTCACAGCCAAAGGGTTAATTGCATGGGCATTTGGGATTTACCACATCCAGGGATTTTAAAAAAATGCTATCAATATAGAATGGGAATGAAAGGACAAGGTGGATGAATGAATTGTTCAAAGCATAACCTGTTCCTCGGGAGGCGGGGGTGGGTGGGGTGGAAACACTGCAGGTAAATGCTGTCCTGCAGCAGGAGGGGAAATTGCCTAAACTAAGGTATGCTCAGGAACAACAAGACCCCATGTTGGTTCTAACAGCTGCAGCCTCTGTTAAATGTGCAATTTTCAGAAGGGAAAAGAGGCTTTAACAGCAGGCTCCTTGTGTAGTTGGGAGGGACAGCGGTCTCAAGGCTCTCATTTTGCCTAAATGCTGCCCAGAACTACTTTTCGTAAATGCCCATCGTTACGAAGGGTGGAGCTGAAAGAGGGCCCATATACTGTAAGAGCCCCCAGGCTTTGTGCGTGCATGCATGTGCCTATATATAAAATGTGTGTCTGTCTGTCTATCTATCTATCTATCTATCTATCTATCTATCTATCTATCTATCTATCTATCTATCTATCTATCCACACAAACAAACAAACAAACGGATCATAGAACAAATCAATCCAGAATTCTCACTCGAGGCACAAATGACCAGGCTCAAACTAAACATACTTCGGACACATTATGCAAAGATCCAGCTCCCTTGAGAAGTCCATAATGCTGGGGAAAGTTGAAGGAAAGAGAAGAGGACGACCAGCAGCAAGGTGGACGGACTTGATTACGACAGCGATGATGCAACACTGAGAGACCTTTAAGGCCAAGTTGGACAGACCATCCTGTAGAGAATCCATCTCTGTGGTTGCTAAGAGTCGACACCAACTTGATGGCACTTAATCAAGTGCTCAAACCACCCAGAGACGTAAGTTTTGGGCGGTATAAAAATATGTTAAATAAATAAATAAATAAAATAATCACTCAATCACTCAATGTATATGATGCATGCATAAATACAAGATATATCTGAAAGCAGCATTCCTCATGGGGTCCTTCCTAGTACACTCTCCCCATGCAATGAGACTGTAGGAGTGCATAGCAATCATTCACATGTACTGGACAATGGAGAAGGGGATACTCTCAGGGGCAAAACTAGGCTGGCAAGGGGAGCAAAGCATGGCTCCTGCCTTTGAGGATGGCAGTTTCTTGGAAGGGAGTTTAAGTTGTCAGAAACCTGACCTGACCAAGTTGGTATGGAGGCCTCATTTGGAGGGAAGGGGGCTCTTCGGCACCTAGTCACCATTCTTGGCCTGAGCCCAGCGCACAGGGTTTGCCCCTCCCTTAACAGTGTTGTTGACAGGCGCCCTGTTTACCTTGCCCCATGGAACACAATGGGAGCCACTGGATGACATCCTGATTAATGAAGCCCTGGTACAAATGGGAGAAGCCATGAGGTCTTCTGCAGAGGGGAACTTCCATGCCCCACTGTCCATAGTAAGCTACCTTTACCGAGTCAGACTAGTGTATCACCAGTGCTTCTGAAGAGTTCCAGACTAACGCTGCGCTGGTGCTAGTGTGTGTGTGTGTGTGTGTGTGGTCATTCACACAACCAAAAATGGAGGAAACCAAAAAGGGAAGCCCAGCCTGGGTTAGGTTGCGCATGAGAACCACCAGGATCGGGCCCACTCCTTGTGGCGCAACACTGCCGAGCCCAGTTTTGAAACCCGGCTCTTAGCTGGGGTTAAGGAGAGCGAGCCCTTAACCTGGGCTCTGGGAGCGTGTGTTCACTGGGGCTATGTTCAGCCCGAGCTGACACAGAGACGGATGTCTAGAGCACCATCTCCTGGGGGAATCCTCTCATGTACTGTGCATGTCGCACAGTGCATGGTGAGATATCCAGAGGCCAGGACACACCAGCCTGGCCTCCAGAGCTCTATGCTGCGCCATAGAGTGGATCATTTGGGAATGCATTCCGTGCTCCCAGCAACTGTCAGGAGCTCGTCGGGGGGAAGCCAAATTGAACCAGCCTTCCCCCTGCCTGCCTGCCTATCCCCCTGCCCACCCAGTTGTGTGAATGGCCCCACAGTGTGAATGATGTATCTCTGTGTGTGTGTGTCACTGTGAGTGTCTATGTGAATTTCAACAGCCTCCCCTTCCCCAAAGCGCTTAGTGCCATTGAAAGATATGTCCCTGAGGGTTGTGCAACTCTCAGGGAGATATTTTTGAGTGGCACAGAGAGCTTCCTGGGGAAGGGGAGGTCATCAAGATTTGCCCCAACTTTTGAGCCAGCAGTGGAGCTGAATTACTTGCACTTTTCAGCAGTACCAGTGCTTCTCCCATGGCACTGTTGCCTCGCCAGTCAGGATATCAGCCACTGACAATTAGACTGCTCTGAGCTGCACAGTTCGCTGCTCAGCCCAACAAGAGCGTGCCTATTTGCACGTGTTCCAACAAATCCTGATGGCTCTGCAACCAGTTGATGCAGCATCTTGCAAAATGCCTGTGCTGCCTCCCCTGTCCCAAGGTCCTCAATTCCGCCCCCCTCCCTTGCGGCAGAAATACTGGCAATGGTGGCTGCAGGTGCACCTGGACCCAGCCGATCACACTCCTCACTCTGCAATATAAACCACACTCCAAGTGCCAGTAGAGCATCATTTCCTAACTGGGGAGGGGACTAGACTTGGACTGCATGTCCTAGCCTCCCCAGCAGGAAAACAATGCCTTCCATAGAATGTGCAGAGCATAATTTGCTTGCCGGGACATGCAGTCCTCCCAGTCCAGTCACCACCAGGAAAAGTCACTCTGCCGAGGCTTGGAGTATCCCCAGACACGTCCACTGCCTCACCACTGCCCCAATGCAAGTTTCTGCCAGTTTTGGGGCAAGGGGAAAGGGAGAGGTGGAGGAGCTAGAGGTTATTCACAAGATCATGCTGAGCACTGCCTTGCTCATACTGCTTGCAGAATGATCCTGCATATGCACATCTGAACAGGGCTGTTCATAACTATGAGTGACTCCGGTTGAATGCACACAACAGCCCAAGCTCCGGGCTATGAACAAACCAGCAGCAATTTCCTGAAGCCTTCGCCCAATAGCTCTGGTATCTGAAATGCCTCCTCAACTCATACACTTCTGTCTGGCCCCTGAGGTCTTCTGCAGAGGGGAACGTCCATGCCTCACTGTCCATAGTAAACTGCCTTATACTGAATCACACGATTGATCGGTCTAGCTTAGTATTATTTAGACTGACTGGCAGCAGCTTTCCAAGCTTTTAGTCAGGAACCTTTCCCAGCCCTACCTGAATATGCCAGGGATTTAACCTGAGACCTTCTGCATGCAAAGCAGATGCGCTACCACTGAGCTGTGGCCAGTGCTCACATGTTATCACCCATCCAAATGCAGACCAAGGCAAACCTTGTTTAGCAAGGGGAGCAATTCATGCTTGCTACTGCAAGATCAGCTCTCCACCTCATAAGCAGCATAGATGCATGTGGCTCCATAAAGCTTCTGTCCAGGGAGCTGGACAGGGATCTTAAACATATTTAGGAGAGGAGAGCTGGTCTTGTGGTAGCAAGCATGACTTATCCCCTTAGCTAAACAGGATCCGTTTGGGTTGCATATGAAAAGGAGACTAGAAGTGTGAGCACTGGAAGATATTCCTCTCAGGGGTTGGAGCCGCTCTGGGAAGAGCAGAAGGTTCCAAGTTCCCTCCCCGGCTTCTCCAAGATAGGGCTGAGAGAGATTCCTGCCTGCAACCTTGGAGAAGCCACTGCCAGTCTGTGAGGAAAATACTGAGCTGGATAAACCAATGGTCTGACTCAGAGGTGGGTCTCACGATCAGTGAGACCTGCTTTTGCAAGGTTAGCGCTCTCCCCGCAGACGAGCAGGGCGGGAGCCCTGGCTGCCCACATGACTGCCAGCTCCATGACAGAGCCGGCGGGGGCTGGGGAGTTCGGGGGCTGTGCGGCCCCCGGAAGCTCCAGTATGCCCTGCACGAGCGTGCAGGGCATACTGGAGAGACCCCCGAGCTGGGAGGCTGCTTTTAAGCTTCCTGGCTGGGGGTCTACTTATAAGTAGCTGTGCTGCGGAGCCGTGGCTACTCACAATTTTAAAAAATGGGTTTGCAGAGTGCTCGTTAGCTCGTTCGAGCGCTTGTTCGCTCCGCAAACCTGGTTTAAGGGGAGGGCTAGTTTGGTGGGTTGTTGTTATTACTACTACTATTATTATTTTACATTTATATCCCACTCTTCCTCCAAGGAGCCCAGAGCGGTGTACTACATACTTGAGTTCCTCTTTCACAACAACCCTGTGAAGTAGGTTAGGCTGAGAGAGAAGTGACTGGCCCAGAGTCACCCAGCTAGTATCATGGCTGAATGGGGATTTGAACTCGGGTCTCCCTGGTCCTAGTCCAGCACTCTAGCCACTACACCATGCTGGTTAACCGCCAGGAAGCCACTGGGCTCCCACGATCAGGCGAAATCGGGCTTCCCTAGCCCAATTTCGCCTGATTGTGGGAATAGCCCCTCAGTATATGGCAGCTTCCTATGTTCCTATGATCTGTTCTGTAGCCTGATGAGCTCCTCTATTAGTGGGGAGATGCTCTGAAACCAATCCCTTGCTCCGGCCCACGTACTCATTAGTTGCTGCCTCTGGATTCACTTGTGGCCCTTCAACTTATTAACTGCTGGCTCTGCAAGCTGACCTTTTGGCCTGCTTCAGCCCATAGCTCTTGCACTGACCCCCATTAGCTCTATGGGTTGTTGACCCGCAGTTAACTGAGCTAATGAGCAATATTGACTTAAAGCAAAATCTCAGGCAAGTTTGGAGACTTCTGTTCAGACAAACCAACAGACCAAACATTGGTAGCTATTTGGAGGGTGTGAAAATAATTTTGAGAAGATTTAGTAGAAAGACTGAGAGGCCCTGTTGGCCAATAAATGGAATGAGAATTTATGAAAAAACGCCAACAATACAATTGTAATTCCTTCATTAATTACATAATTAGTTACTAATGAAGTCCTATTTTAAAACTGGAAGCCTATTTTATTAGTTTGGAATGCCTCTATGGTGCATATATATATATATATATATATATATATATATAAAATGAATTTTTATTTATTTTTTAAAAAACACCATGGTTACATTATCATCTCTTGAACTTCCAAATGTTACATATAACAATCCAGGATTCTGTTACCATCCCTTGACAGCCTTCCCCTTCACATCAAATATTACAAAAAGATAAAAGTATTGTATTAATCAACCCTCTGTATTTTTTTTTTTAAACCCAAAATCTTGGGTGTGGATGTTGACCCTGTGCTAAATTGTAATTTATAAAGGTTTCCCAGGTTAGAGCAAATGTTTCATCTGTGGTATTCCGTAAATAAGCAGTAATCTTAGCCACTGATGCCTTTCTGAATGGTTGTATGATCACACAACGGTAAGAATTCAAGTTGAAAGGAATTTTTGTGAATCTTAGTTTTCAGTTTTGCCTCTTGGATTTTTAACATGAATTTTTAACATTTCAATTATGTGGAAATCAAAACTGTTTTGGACTGGTTCAGATATTCAGATAGAATCATGGTTAAGTCTGGTCACACATGATAACTCCAAGGCTTGGGAGCATGTGTTTCCTTCCTCTTAAACCCGCATGAGTGCCCACGCCCAATCTAGGTTAGACTAAACCAAGATTGGTTGCCAGATCCGAACTGACTGATCTCCATTTATTCTAACCTACTTACCTGAAATAAACTGCAATCTGTACCCAAAGTTTGAAGCAAGTTTATTTCAAGCAAGTAGGTTATTGTTAGCAGTTTGGAGTTCTGTTTTCAAAAAAGATCAAGAAGGTCTGGTAAAAACTAATCTGCCTACTTTCACTATGATCTTAATTGATAATTGCTATCTTCACAATTTAGCCGACTTGCACCTCAAACATTCATGCACCTGCCATCTTGAACTGAGCTGGATGACATCATAACTAATTATGCCACTGAGGTGTCTGTATGTTTCCCTACATCTGTACCAAATTTCATTCAAATTGGTCCAGGCATTGTTAGGTTTATAGGAACACACACACACACACACACACAGCTGTGTGTCCCCTGAAAAGTAGGCTAAAAATGGGGCATGCATGTTGGAATGAAGAGAGATTCTCTCCCCCACACCCCGACCCACAACAGTAGAAGAGAATCCCAGGATAAATTGTTCAGAGAGTGCACTGAATTGATATAGCAGCTAGCTATAAAATGGTCACACAAGCTATCTGGTTGCATAGATTTAAGTCTGGAGCAGGGATGTGCCTGAACCAGTTCAGCACCTCACAGAGTGACTCTTAGCCCTGGACTTCGGGGCTGAAGTCCAGGGCTTCCACATCCCCTGGGGGCCCCAAATCCTCTTTAGTCTGTCCTGGGCAGTGTGGTTGCCAGGCCACGCATGATGATGCTTAATTTGCAGTGGTGGGGGGCTCCAAAGGCCTTTAGGCCCAGGCTCCAAAATTACCTAGGTGCACCTCTGGCGCCTCCGGATGGAAGTGCCAAACCGGTGTAGTTGGGTGCACCTGAGCCAGTCCGGTGGTGAGGCCGGGATTGGTACCTTTAAAAAAGAGGAACACAGGTGCTTACCTGACCTCTGCTGCTCCATTGCTGATCTGGGGACAGGCACTGGTGTGCAAAACACAGTGCTCAGCTAGTTCCTTGTTTCCGGCAGCCTGCGCACAGCATCAGCACACACATGGCTGCCGGTGGTCCTTTTTAAAAAGAACCAATCCCCACCCGCAGTTATGCTGAGCTGGTTTGTGTACATCCCTACTCTGGAGGAAGGTATCAGTGTGCACTTGAGGATCCTTTTCTCTAAACAGGTAAACTGTAAGTTGCAATTTTCTACCTGCAAGTTCCCTCCTCTGGCGTTACACTGCTCACTAGAAGAGTTTCATGCGTGAGAAAGCTAGCAGATATCTCTTCTGCACCATCTTAATTTCAAGGGTGAGGACAGGTGGGAGTGGGGAATTGCCCATCCGGGGAAGGAGGAGGAAATGAATGGGGAAAGTAGATCATATAAGCTGTTCTTACTTCACCCAGATCCTGATTAGGTGGGCCATACTGGAGATCCAGCACCTGGTTTCATCCACAAAGAAGCCTGAGGTCATTCCAGTCCATACTGGTCTCAGTAGCACGTTGCTTTCCCTGAGCAAGTCCTTTCAAGGCTGGCTTTTTAAAAGGCAGTATTTTAAGTAGGTGAGATACAGAAAATGCATCCACTCAGGGGCAACGAAGAAGCCACATGGAATTGCAGAAGAGACTGCTGGGAGCAAAACATGCTAAAAGCCGAAAATCCTCTTGGAGACTTTGTGTCCTGCATACCAAGAAAAAGCTCTTTAAACCCAGACTGCCCTGAACCATAGCAGCAAAGTGGACGTACTTGGGTCACACCTTTTAAATTGGCCACTGGGACCTAAGAGAGCTTAGCAAGATTTCATTGTAAAGCTTCAGCATCCTAGAAGAGTTGTGTGCAGGGCCTGGGCTGGGCTGCAGCTGTGTATGTCAGGAACATAGAAAATGTGGCATGAACTGGTGCAGCACAGTATCTAGCCTCTGGAGAATCATAGGAACATAGGAAGCTGCCATATAATGAGTCAGACCCTTGGTCTATTTAGCTCAGTATTGACTTCACTGACTGGCAGCGGCTTCTCCAAGGTTGCAGGCAGGAATCTCTCTCACCCCTATCTTGGAGATGCTGTCAGGGAGGGAACTTGGAACCTTCTGCTCTTCCCAGAGCGCCTCCATCCCCTGAGGGGAATATCTTACAGTGTTCACACTTCTAGTCTCCCTTTCATATGCAACCAGAACGGACCCTGTTTAGCGAAGGGGACAAGTCATGCTTGCTATTTTTTAAAAATCTAGTTTTTATTCCTGATGGCTGCTGAGATATGCTTTAAAAGGCGTGTCTCAGTACCATATGTTGAAGACATAGGAACATAGGAAGCTGCATTATATTGAATCAGATCATTGGTCCATTTAGGTAAAGTTGTGCCATCGAGTCGGTGTCAACTCCTGGAGCCCACAAAGCGCTGTGGTTATCTTTGGTAGAATACAAGAGGGGTTTACCATTGCCATCTCCCATGCAGTATGAGATGATGCCTTTCAGCATCTTCCTATATCGCTGCTGTCCATAGTCTGGGAAACATACCAGCGGGGATTCGAACCAGCAGCCTCTTGATCCCTAGGCAAGTTACTTCCCCGCTGCATCATTAGGTGGCTCCATTTAGCTCAGTTTTATCTACACTGACTGGCAGCAGCTCTCCAAAGATTCAGGCAGGAATCTTTCCCCAGCCCTACCTAGAGATGCCAGGGAATGAACCTGGGACCTTCTGCATGCAAAGCAGATGCTCTACCACTAAACTATGACCCCCATTCCCAATCGGGACCATCTGAAAGCACAATTTAAAATTATTTTTGCAGCATGCTGTGTTTGAATGGAGGCCATCACACTGTCAGCCCACTCACATGACTGGCCTCATTCACACAGGCACATCACTTGCACCTAGCCCCCAATCTCAGGGGAGCATGTCACGGAAAAGCTGCGGCTACATCTGAAAGACTCTTCAATGAAAGCCTTTACAGAGCAAGACAATTAAACAGCAGCTTCAGCTTAGAGGCAGGTGAAAGATTTGCTTTCTTTGAAGGGCCAGAAAAATAAATGTCCACCCTTCAGCTTTTGTGCAAACTTCCACAGAAATGTGAAAACAGAGGGGGGGAAAGAACCAAGAACAATCCCCTGCTACCAACACATATTTCCTTCCCTTAAAAAAAAAAAAAAAATCTTGCTGATGGCTTGTAAGAAAAAGTGACTGAATTATAATCGGACACATACACAAAATTATGTAAGAACCAGCAAAGCTCAGTAAGCCAAGCGATTATATAAAGCAGTGAAAGCAAGGACTTATTTAATTTCAATCCAACCACAAGACCAGCTTCAGTGCAAAGAGGCTGGGATTAGTCATTCTTGGGCAATGCCAAGCACGTTCACAAAGATAAGCTGCCTTGTTGTTGTGATGTGGCACCACACAGCATTCCCTGTAATAAAAGATTTATGCTTTCAGAAGGAAGAATTCAGATCGACACAGCCAAAGCTCCCCTAACCCCTGCCGGTGCCTGTTGTGCTGCTCCACACAATTTCCATCAGTTTTAAAATACGGATCTGAATGGAATTCTCCCTCTCCATCAAATCCTGGTTCCTGGAGTTCTGTCATATCATAGGAACATAGGAAGCTGCCTTCTACTGAGTCAGACCATTGGTCCATCTAGCTCAGTATTGTCTACCCAGACTGGCAGCAGCTTCTCCAAGGTTTCAGGCAGGAATATCTCTCAGCCCTATCTTGGAGAAGCCAGGGAGGGAACTCGAAACCTTCTGTTCTTCCTAGAAGGGCAGGGAAGGAACCAAGTCCAAGAAGAAACAGAGAAGAGACCACAGGATGCAGAGACAATCATTTATTGCCCAATACGTTTTGATTTTGGTAACTCTTCATCAGGATAACTCTTATGGGCCAAACTAATTGTCTGCTGAAAAGGTGTGCTTAGAAATAGAAGCACCTCATTAAAAAAGGTTGTGCCCCTGAGTCTTTTATTTTTTCTTATTTTTTAATTTAGGAAAAAACCCCAGAGAAAACTCAACTAAATTCTCATGATCAATTACATAGATATATTGGAAAAAAAACTTTTTCAATTTAGTCTTAATTAGGATCTTAGTTAGGACCAGTGTTAAATTAGGATCACAGTGCATGGAAGAGGGAGAAGGTTTAACTTCCACTTCTTCAGACAAATGCTGTAAACATGAGTTACCCGCAGAGAATGAGTGATGCTCCACGAGGATTTCCAGTGTGCTGCAGGAAGCTGAATGTGAGTATAGCCTCCACAGATAATGTCTGCATAGGGCTTATGTCTCCACTGATTGGTGGACTAGTTAAGGATGATCTAAAGAGTCATGGGTTCTTCATGACTGCAGAAGATGCTCATTGGTCTTCAGAGGCTTACCGAACACTTTCTTCTACAACCCCACTGCCTATTGAGGTCATCTGGGGATATCTGGTTGCAGTTGCCATCGGCTTGGTTGGTGGCGACTCGAAACCATGCCTTTTTTAGGATTGCCCTAGGACTTTGGAATATGCTTCCTAATGAAATTAGAGCCTCCCCTTCTCTGGATGTTTTTAAGAAAGAGGACCTGAAAACATTCCTGTTTAGTCAGGCTTTTAGTTTATAGTTTTAAAGTTTTAAGGTTTCGAGTTTTTATCTGCATTTTAAACTATTTGAACTGTTAAACAATTAATCCTTGGGTCCTTGGGTCTGTCTATGGACTACCCGGTCCTGTTAAGTCACGACCAGGCTAGGCAGATCCTGAAACAAAGACTCTTGGACTCCCTGATTTTACTAAAAGGAGGCTGGGTTTGAGCAGTTCTAGTTGGGGCCCTGCTGCTTATTTCAATGCCTTGAGCATGACGTGCTACCAGCAGGCCTTTTTCAGAGCAAGACATGATATGTTACCTTTAGCGGTGCTCTCGGGGAAGTCTCTGGGGATTCCTAGGGAGGATAGATTATGCCCATGTGGTATGGGGAAGTCGAATCCATACTAAATGTTTTGTTGCGCTGTCCCATTATATAGAGATTTAAGATGCTCCTTATTAACTCCTGACACCCTTCCCAGGTTGCTCAGGAGATTTTTATGTTTCCTATCTTCTTGCAGATAGAACTTTAGATGTCACCTTTAAGGTGGCCAAATTCTGTTCTATTGCAGTATTGTTATGGCAGCGAGTTTGTCTTTGATTAATTTAAAAATTTTTCTGATTATTTATTTGTGGATATTTATCTATATATTTACATATTTCTTTTTTCCAATTGTATTTTTCTATGTTATGAGATATTTTGTTTATATTATGTTATGCTGACCCTTGGGTCGCAAATAAAGAAATTGTACTTGCTTTAATTGTTGTGTTTTTAGATTATGAACCACCCAGGGACTTGTGTATGGGGCGGTATAAAATGTGTTATATTGTTGTTGTTGTTGTTGTTTACATAGTCAGACAGGTGTTATTGACTGATTTGTTTTATCCAGACATTGAGTCCTTCCTAAGGACCTGGGATGGCTGAATTTTATTATCAATATTGTTGCTGTTATTATTATAGATATCGTTGCAGAATATAGGCTGTTCCCAGTAAAGTTGCTTTTTGTAATTGGCTGATGGTGATTTCTGTGGCCCCTATGGTGTTGAGGTGCTCTTCGAGGTGTTTTGGAATTGCACCTAGGGCGCCAATTACTACTGGGAAGATGATGATGATGATGATGATGATGATGATGATGATGATGATGATGATGCTATTTACACACAGTCTACCAGATGTTATTGACTGGATTTGGTACTTTAATTATTGGGCCTTTTCCAAGGGTTTAGGATAGCTAAAGAAGAATTAAAGATATCATTGTAGTATTAGTGCTGTCCTGAGTAGTGTGGCGTTCTGTAGTTGATGTGTTGTAATTTTATCAATGCCCAAGGTGTCTAGATGGTGCTCAAGTTCTTTTGGTACTGCACCAAAGGCACCAACAACTATTGGCACCACTATTGTTTTCTTTTTCCAGAGCCACTCACTTTTAATCTGAAGGTCCTTGTATTTTCTCCAATTGTTTTTTCTTGACTCATCTGTCCCCTGGGATTGCAATAGTGCCCTCCACCGGGCACTACCTTGATGATATGGAGGGACTTGCGAGCTTCGAGGATGCAGAAGGCTATGCTAGAGGGTCACCCAAACAAGACAGGCCTCTGCTGAGAAGCCAGACTAAATGTGCCTAATCCCATAATTATGGTGAAATTAAGAAAACCAAATTCTATACCGGATCGGTTGTTGCCCGGGTCAACAAGGGCCTTGTTGAATGCTAGAGTACCTGGGCACTTGTCAAAAAATGGGTTACAGGACTCAGGATCTTCAGCTGAGCAACCAGGGCTGGAGACTGTAGAGCTACTGAAAGAACAAACTCAATGGCGAAAGTATACAGGCACAGAAAATCGAGAAATTATGATTTGTTACTTTAAATCGAACCTGCCGAAACGTGGATTCCAGAAAAGAATGTATGAAATTATCATCATCATCATCATCATCATCATCATCATCATCATCACCACCACCACCATCACCACCATCATAAATAAATACTGTTGATGGCTTGGTTAGTAAAAAGTTTATCTCGTTGACAAAGAGGCTGGATCAGAGGATACTCCCAATTGCTTTGCTATGCATGGTCAAGAATGAAAGCAAATTGGACTTTTGAATAAGACTGATCCAGCAGAAAATTCTGTCAAGATCATCTTGGACTCCAAAAAGACTTCATCAGTTTGGCCTTTCCAAATACTGTTCCAATAACTGTTGGCAGTGTAGTACAGGAGATGCAGACTTAGTACACCTTTTATGGAGCTGCAAGTTTGTTACCATCTGGAAGGAGGTCTTTGAAAGGATACCATTAGTATTGGGTTCTAATTTTGAATTTATCTCTAGCTTCTGTAACAATACTTGGACTTATTCCAAGCAATTGGAATTTATCTAGAGGTAAAGAACTAGGGTTATTTCAGGCACTAATTGTAGCTAAATTATACTTGTACTTCAGAAATTTGTGGAAGGAGTTGTCTTGTGGGAGGAGAGCTGGTCTTGTGGTAGCAAGCATGAATTGTCCCTTTTTGCTAAGCAGGGTCTACCCTGCTTTGCATTTGAATGGGAGATTACATGTGGGCGCTGTAAGACATTCCCCTTAGGGGATGGGGCCATTCTGGGAAGAACATCTGCATGCTTACATGCAGAAGGTTCCAAGTTCCCTCCCTGGCAGCATCTCCAAGATAGGGCTGAGAGAGATTCCTGCCTGCAACCTTGGAGAAGCCGCTGCCAGTCTGTGTAGACAATACTGAGCTAGATGGACCAGTGGTCTGACTCAGTATATGGAAGCTTCCTATGTTCCTAAAGGACACTCCTGAAATACAGTAGTGGATTTATTATTTACTGCTTGTGGGTAAAAATAAAAAATAAAATATGAAATAAATTGTGAAATAAATGGCTTATTATAAGAGAGAATCTCTTGACAAATTCCAGGAAATTTGGAATCCATCCTTTGAACTGTATGCATTGTGAAAGATACTTTTGTAGAAATTAGCGATCAAAGTGATTCTGCTGAAAGTCTTTTTCTTTCTCTTTTTGTTCTATTTTGTCGGTTTGTCTAAAAGATGGGAGGGTGTTGAGAAATGAGATAAGTATTTATATATTATATAAAGTTGAAAGAGAGAAATATTATGCTATGCTGAAAGGTGTAATCTTTTATCTGTTATGTTTCTTTATTTTAATGTATGTTTGTTAAAATCGCCCATCCTGTCTGAAACAAATATTATTAATAATAAAAAATGAAAGCACGTCTTCCTGTCCACCTGTTTTGGTTTCTCTGCCTCCAATGTGAAGGGATGCCCACATGGGGCATAACATCTGAATAGGGTATCTGCACATACAATCCAGTGTGCAAATGCCCTGATTGCATAGACAGTCCATCAGGAAAGGTCTGGGGATGGATAGTGTGATGCCAGTTTGGGCCCACATTCATGTGACTGGGAGCTGTAGCTCAGTGGTAGAGCATCTGCTTTGGATGCAGAAGGTCCCTTGTTCAATCCTTGAAATCAACTGGCCTGAGGTTCCCTGTCCATAGACGCATTCCCTGTCAGTGGTGGAGCCAGACTGTGAGCAGCCCATGCCCAGCTGCTGCTGCGGCCCCACTCACCCTGCCCCCCGCATCTGACGACAGGTGCGGGGGGCGTGGTCTGTCTCCCGAATGATGCCGTGCGGCCCCGTTCGGGAGTTAGAGCCACGCTGGCACTGCGTTCGCAGCGTGGCCAGTAGTGGTTCTTCAGGGGAGAGCCACTTCTGGCCGCACTGAGAACACACTATTGGCTGTCCAAGATTGAGGCCGGTGCTGGCACAGTGTAGAAGCTCGACTGGGAAGACTTGGTTAGAATTCCTACTCAGCCATGAAGCTTGCTATGCAACTTGGGGCTGGTCACTATGCCTCAGTCTCGCCCAGGCCTACTCAACTAAGGCCACTCAGCTGTTTTTGAACAACATCTCTCATAATCCCAGTCACAGTGGCCAAGAGCCAGGGATTATGGGAACTGTAGGCCAATATCTGCAGGAGAACCAAAACTGAGCAGCCCTGGCCAAAACTGAGCAGCCCTATTCCATGTTGTGAGGATAACATGCAAAGCTACCTTGGCACGGTCAGCCTTAGAGGCTTTCCTTTGGGTGCCCCACTGAGGGAAGTTAGGCAAGTGGCAACCAGGAAATACTACTTTTCTGTGGCTGGTGCTCCATCTTTGCAATGCTGTCTCTAGGACAGCATTGAAAAATGCTGTTCCTTCACCACCAAATGGTGAAAAAGTCCAATTCCATGCTTGGAAATATTAGGAAGGGGATTGAAAATAAAACTGCTAATATTATAACGCCCTTATACAAATCTATGGTGCAGCCACATTTGGAGTTCTGCATGCAGTTCTGGCGACCATATCTTAAGAAGTATATTGTAGAACTGGAAAAGGTGCCGAAAAGGGCAACCAAGATGATTAAGGGCCTAGAGCACCTTCCTTACGAGGAAAGGCTACAACATCTGGGGCTTTTTAGTTTAGAAAAAAGACGATTATGGGGAGACATGATAGAGGTCTATAAAATCATGCCTGGTGTGGAGAAAGTTGATACAGAGAATTTCTCTCTCTCTTTCTCATTACGCTTGAACCAGAGGTCATCTCATGAAACTGATTGCCAAGAAATCTAGGACTGACACGAAGAAGTATTTGTTCATACAACCCATAATCAACCTATGGAATTCTCTGCCACAAGAGGTAGTGACAGCGAACAGCCCGAATGGCTTTAAGAGGGCTCTAGATAAATTCATGGTGGACAGGTCTATCAATGGCTACTAGTCTGAGGGCTATAGGCCACCTCCAACCACAGAGGCAAGATGCCTCTAAATATCAGTTGCAGGGGAGTAACAGCAAGAGAGGGGGCATGCCCTCGTCTTGCCTATGGACTTCCCAGAGGCATTTGTTGGGTCTGTGTGTGAAACAGGATGGTGGTGCACTAGATGGGCCTTGGGCCTGATCCAGCAGAGATGTTCTTATGGAGACTCACCTGCCACCTACAATGTTGTCCTTTTGATGCCAGGTGAAGATGTTTATGCTAATGCCGACGCTAACTGCTCCCCCCACATTTTACCACCTCATTCACAATCAGCAATAAAGATGTGTGTGTGTGTGTGTGTGTGTGTGTGTGTGTGTGTGTGTGTGTGCTTTTGTTAGTTTTGGGTAGGCGCATTTTTGAAATTTGCGGGGACTGGTGACCACCATACCAGTTGTGGTAACTGCCGCATGTTAAGCCTCACATCTGTGGGTGGTGCCAACAGCATCAGTGCTTGAAGACTTGTTGTTCTTCGGGCTGTCAGGTTCAGCCAGCCAACCTCTTCCTGCCACCGTACATGCTGGGGAATGACATTGTTACATTGTGTGCAGTGCAAACAAGTTACACAAGTTGTGCAACTGCAAAATGTGCACGGATGATGCTATGTGAGAGTAATCCCATTATTTCCCATGGGCTTACTCTTGTGCAGAATCATTTGCACAACTTGCATGCATGCAACATTACTAAACTGACATACCATTGCACAGTATGTCAGCCCCTGTGTCTCACTCCCAAATCCTCCAGCAGATCTCAAAAAATAAAAGATCACGTTTTTGGTGAATATTTTCAGGCCAGTACTGCTTTAGACTCATTTTTAACCCCTGCTAACTGGGCAAAGAGGTGGTTGTGATTCTCTAATACGCAAGAGTAGGAGAGCAGCTGTTCCTATTCAATGACAACTCTATATGCTACCGCCATATAAACTTTATTATATAGCATATTTATTCAGCACAGCATCTCTAAAGCGGCTGTTGATGGTGTCTCTTTGTGCATGTGCTTTAAAAAAAACACTCTGAATCCTTCTCCGACGGGGGCACATTTTCTCATGTAAGCCACTTTGAGAACCTTTGCTGAAAAGCAGTACATATGAAAAAACACGGATCTCTTCCTAGCTCCTGTGTATTCCTTTGCTGTTCTTGTCTGCTGGTTTTATTGCCATTTTCACTGATGTAGTGTTATAAATTTCCAGTGTGGCTCGCAAAACTATATTGATGGGCGGCAAATAAATCCTTAAAATAAATAGATTCTAAGGGGCAGGGGCCATGTGTGCTGCTCTGAGCTGGCTTGAGGAAAGACGGGCAAGGAATGGTATATATGGAATGATAACGTTATTAAAGGCTAATTTAATTACTCAGGTGGGTACTGGTCCGGGAGGGAGACCATCGGTACTGCTGCTTTTTTCTACATTAGGGATGTGCCCACACCGAGGTTCGTGCACTGGTTCAGCGCCATGAGGGGGAACAGCAAGAGAGATATTTTAAAGAACCGGTTCAGCAGAGTAGGGAAGGGCTTGGAACGCAGGATCTTTCCTTACCTGTTCTCCAGTGGCACATGCAGCTTTCTGCTGTGATGGCGTTGCTCCCAAGAACCCACGCGTGGAACCAGCATGCATATTAGCAGCCGTGCATGTACAAACACCATGTGCATGGTCAGCATGGTGTTTCTGACCCCACAAATGGCACCTGCGCATGTGCAGATGCCATGTGCATGCCGGCACGGCATTTTTGGGGGTAGCACTGTCACAACAGGAAGCTGCATGTGGAGGTAGAGAGCAGGTAAGGACCTGCTGATCCTGCCTGCCACTCCCCTCCCCGCGGTGCTGAACTGGTTCGGCACCAACCAGTGCACAAACCTCGGTTCGTGTATACTCTTCTTCTTGAATGCTGACACAGTGCAGTTCCAGAAACGTCAAACTGGAAGAGAGCTGTAAGGAATCCTCAGTCCGTGCACATCTCTCCTTTGCATTCCCTACTCCCCAGGCTTTCCCCCAGCCAGGTACCAGCTGGGTGGGGGTGGGATGACAGGCTGGAGGGGAAGTTTAAAACCCATGATCTGATCCTGGTTGCTATTTGTGCTTTTGCAAGTATCCTGGACTCCTGCAGCTGGTATTAGGGCAGGCCCACATCTGGCTGATAGATATATGCAAAGCCAAGTTTAATCCAGACACCTCCAGCTAAAAGGATCTAGAGGCAGCAAATCTGGGAAGCATAGCAAAGCTATGCCTAAGATGAAAACTTAAGAGTGGGTCCAGTTAAAGGGAGGGACTGTAGCTCCGTGGAAGAGGATCTTTTCTGCGTGCAGAAGGTCCCACGTTCAATCCCTGGTGGCATCCTGACAAATGTTAGGGCTAAGTTTTAAATATGCTCTTCCTTCTAAGAGACAAAATTCATCTGCACATTTCCTTCTGCTATGATAGGCTGCCTGATGCAAGGGTGGATCCACCATTGGGCGAACGGGTTCAAAGAACCCAGGCCGCTGCCAATCAGGGGCCGCGCCTTGTGGCCCTGACATGCTCCCAACACCTGTCATCAGACATGGGGGTGCTGGTTTAGCTCCCAAGTGGGGGCGACGTGGCCCCCATGCGGGAGTTAAATGGCTGCTGCATTCATGGTGCGGTCAAGAGCAGCTCTTTCCTGCCTGATGCAATTCATCTGCACATTTCTTTATGCTATGATAGGCTGCCTGATGCAAGGGTGGATCCACCATTGGGCGAATGGGTTCAAAGAACCCAGGCTGCCGCCAATCAGGGGCCGCGCCTCGTGGCCCTGACATGCCCCCAACATCTGTCATCAGACATGGGGGTGCTGGTTTAGCTCCCAAGTGGGGGCCACGTGGCCCCCATGCGGGAGTTAAATGGCTGCTGCATTCACGGCACGGTCAAGAGCAGCTCTTTCCTGCCTTTAAGGCAGGGAAGAGCCATTCCTGGCCACACTGCAAATGCAGCGCCAGCCGCAGCCTAGCTCCTGACCAGGGCCATGCAGCCCTGTTCGAGAGTTGGACGGCCAATACTGTGTTCACAGAGCGGCCAGAAGCGGATCTCCCCTGCCTTTAAGGCAGGGAAGAGCTGCTCCTGGCTGCACTGCGAACGCAGCACCAGCCGGACTCAATCTCCTGAATGGACCCATGCGGCTTCGTTCGGGAGCAAGACCATGGCCCCCGCATCTGACACCAGATGCAGGGGGCAGGGTGAGTGGGGCCACCACCACAGCCGGACAAGGGGCGTTGGTGGTCTGGCTCCGCGCCTGGCCTGCTACAACTCAAAAATACTAACACAAAATTACAGATTTTCTGCAAAACCTTCCCCCCCCACCCAATGAATCTCCTCCCAATATTAATCAGGCACATACAATACACCTTTAACAGCCCAACTCTCAATTTTCAAACTAGCAGTTCAGTTCTGGATTTTTCACCCTTAGTACAACACTTATAAATTCTTGCTGACATGCGATTATAGTTAAGTCAAATCTCCCTTCACCCATTTGCGTCATATGGTCTTTAGGGTTTTGTACTAATAACCTGGTATATTTTGCTCAGATTCTTCTGGTAAATGGTTAGCTTTGTTTCTCTTTTCCCACAGCCGCAACACCTTAACCTCTTGTGCTTATAGCTTATGAAAGCCTCAGCCTACTCATGCAAACTAGTTATGCATGTTGGTTCTGAACACTGTGTATGGTGATTATTGATAAAGCTCCCATATATTCCTTACACTCCTCATTAGCAGAGATGCAACAGGCAGCCTCATCCAAGCTTGGGCTTGAATCTCATTCCTACATATCATTTGGAAATGTTCAAATGGTCCAACCACACCTCGTGAAGAGGAGAGACATAAAGGAATTAGCTACCCTTATGGAATGAGGCAAGCCCAAATCAGGGTCTGACATAAAGAGCAAGGATGCAATGGGGCAGTGAGAAAGCAGCCTAATGGAACTTCTCAATTAACTGCACTGGTGCAGCAGGGAAGTGGCAATTTTTGACAACCTATTCATCCGCAGGACGCTCTCTGTGCCACCTGAAAATATATCCCTGAGAATTGCGTAGCCCTTGGGGACATATTTTTTGAGTGGCACAGAGGGCTTCCTGGAGAAGCTGTCAAAAATTGCTGCTTCCCCTGGAGATGGAGAAGCTGTCAAAAATTGCTGCTTCCCCAATGGAGCGCCAGTGCAATTCGTTGGAAAGTTCTGTTATTCTGCTACTGAACCCCTGCTAACTTGGCAAAGAGGCATCTTTTAACATGGTGATTCTCTTTATTTAGCAGGGAGAGAATAACTGGCTCTATCCGTCCCCAGCACAGTAGCTCCAGTGATTGTTGCTGGTGTCTATCTTATGTTTCTTTTTAGATTGTGAGCCCTTTGGGGACAGGGATCCATCTTATTTATTTGTTATTTCTCTGTGTAAACCACTCTGAGCCATTTTTGGAAGGGCAGTATAGAAATCAATCAATCAAACAAACAAACAAACAAATAAATAATAAATTAAAATAATTAAAGGCAAAAAAACCAACAGCTAAATGAAAAGGCCTACAGAATGAAATAACACAACCTGCTCCAAACAAACAAATAATACTGTGCACCCTTGCTCTGTATGTCAGCCAGGATATCATACAGAGACATAGGCTTCCTTCGGACGTAACTGAAGGCAGATGATCCAGAGGTAAGATTTTGTGGTTGTTTGAGTGCGTGAAACTGTGGTTTCGTCACCCAAGCAACCTGAGGTTTTCAATCACAAGCCGTAATTTGAAGCTTTGGTTTGTAGTGAGTTTTGCTACAAGTTTGAAGGAGGCATCACATTGTCTGAATTCTGCTGCCGCAGTAACCTGGGTTTCATGCCAAAGCTCCTACTGAGCTTTAAGAGGCCAGCTCAGAGCAGGACAGCCACACCTCTCACTGGCCACCTCTCAGAGTTGGCCCACTGCCACACCTGCCATCATCTTCCCTGTCCTGCCACTGCTTAGCAACAGGGATGCTGCATCCCTCCAGTCACCATATTTAAAGGGAAAGAAGCACATTGGCATCCTGTTCAAGATAAGAGGCCAAGGGCAAGCCAAATGGCTGCAACAGCAAGCACTCAGGGGAGCAGCAGGCCCCCTGAGCAGGGAGTGGCCCTGGCCACCACCCCTGCAGCCACCGCCTCCTTTGCCCATCCTGGTGGTCCAGCAGTGGTCATGACAATGGCACCCCATACAGCCATGCCCATGTATCTGGCGAGGGCAACAGAGGTTCCAAGCTGCTCTGGGGTGACAGGCCCATCATGTGGGCCTCAGAGCACCATGGAGCATGCAAGTGTGCCTGCTACCACTCAACCTTCTGGGGATGGCAGAGAATGTGGCGCACCTGTACTTGTGCCCTTTGTGGATGCCATGGCAGTGGCAAAGCCCCTCCAGTCTGAGCCCACGGACTCAGAGGAGGACAAGAAGAAGACACAGATTGACTTGGTGTGTGGAAGAGGTTGGCTGCTCAACCGTATCTCGAAAGAAGTTAGAGGGGTGGCTTTGGATTCACAGGAAGAATGCCCTATTATGGGGGACCATGGACAACCAATGTCCTTGTGCTGATGAGTGGAGCAGAAACAATCATGAATCATCAGGAACACAGGTGGCAGCAAGTGTGGCGAAATCTCTTGCAGTCTGTCATTACACAATTACAGTGGGAAGAGCCCTCTCTTCCCACTGTAATTGTGTAATGACAGACTGCCCAATCCTCCTCCCATCCTCTTTCCTTCCCAAGAAACCCTTCCCCCCGCTTTGTCAAGCTGAAGCAAGATGAGTGATTTTGTGGGTCGGGAGAAGACCCCCATGAGGTGTGGGTGTGATTGCAAGGCACATTCTTTGAACAGAAGGCGGGAAGAGAGGGGACCAATCCTCTCTTCCTGGGAGTGGGGAAGGAAGGTGGGGACTCTAGGGAGAGTCCCTTGTGGATATCAGGATGCATCTAATGGCGGGGTATGCGTCAACACAGGGACCACCATGATGGTGGTGGTGGTGGGAGACCTTTCCAATGCTGCAATCGCAAAGTAGGTGCAGAGATGCCCTTGCTAACTTGGCAAAGAGGCATCTTTTAACGTGGTGATTCTCTTTATTTAGCAGGGGGAGAATAACTGGCCCTATCCACCCCCAGCACAGTACCTCCAGTGACTGTTGCTGGTGTCTATCTTATGTTTCTTTTTGATTGTGAGCCCTTTGGGGACAGCGATCCATCCATCGTATTTATTTATTATTTCTCTGTGTAAACCGCCCTGAGCCATTTTTGGAAGGGCGGTATAGAAATCAAATCAATCATCATCATCATCATCATCATCATCATCATTTCTAATGTCTGGGCACATAGAATGATGGTCACTCCTTCTGACCAAAGGTGGGGGCCACATGGCTTCATGAGGCACTGTGTTTCTGGGCAGGTAACATCTCCCAGAGAAACCATCGGCAATTAATTTGCATGAGATCTGCCCTGGGCTGCAGAAGCAGCTGCATGGTTGTGTCATGGGATAAAGTTTTCTAGTGAACCATACCTTGTACCACCCACCCAGCCAACAGCCCACCCACCCCTAGCCCCAAGTTCTGGGTGCACCATTCCCCCAAGACTCTGTTGCCATCTCAAAATGCTCCTTGCCATTCTGGAGTGTCAATCATAGTGCTTGAGCATGACTATGTGGCTTGGAAGTTCCTGTACAGGCAGTGGTGCAAGTAGTGTGGGGAAGGGGTTAAAATGTCTTTGGCCTGTCAAAGGACAGCTGCCAAGGCAGAAAAGGAATGATCAAGCTGGGTACGCCACCTCAAAGATCATGCCCATGGTAGCCACTTTACAGGAGTCCTGATGCCCTATCCACAGTCTGGCAATGCAAGCAGCTCATAGCTTGCTGGGATTCTGCCTCGGCAGATCAGGAAGAGGGAAGGGCTCCTCTGCCCAGAAGCTGAATGTTGCCGAACCGTGGTTGGTGGATCGTCTGCGGGATGATTTCCGCCTTTGAAAACTCACCTCGGGTTTGTCAACCCGCAGTTTCACGCTGTGTCCAAAGGCAGCACACGCTAAGCAGCTGCAAGTGGATGGTGCTTTGGGTCAACTGGAGCCTTTAATGATTTCATAAATGTCCTTCTGTGCACTGTTTGTGCATTGCTGAGAGAAAGTGTAAATATAAGCTGCATCTTTACAATTGGATGGCTCTGGAAAGCTTAAAAACAGCAATCAGGGGAGGGTCATCATTCAGTGCTAGAGCCGCTGCTTGGCATGCAGAAAAGGTCCCAGGGCCGATCCCTGGCAGCATCTCCAGGGAGGGCTGGGGAAGATCCCTGCCTGAAACCCTGGAAAGCCCCTGCCAGTCGGGGTAGACAATACTGAGTGCCGGGATGCCATGTTACCTGGTTGCTTGAGTGGCCCTGTGAAGTCTGTAGAAGGGTGTGGCATCCCCTCCTCTGAGGCTTTTGTTCCCAGTGGGGATGAGAAGGGCCCAGGCTAGTTGGATCCCAGTGGGGATGAGAGGACAAGGCAGGGAGAGCTGCAGGAAACAGCTCTATGAAGCCCGCTAGTTGGGTGTGGCAGGAAACAAAGTCAGGAATGGGGCTGGAAGTCGGCTTTAAGCCCTGTCAGCTCTGCACTGGGGTATTTAAAGACAAGGCAGCTGATGAGGAGTAGCTGCTTCTGAGAATGGGAGCCTCAAGTTCTCCAGGAGAGGGAACTGGCTGAATGCAGCAAGCCTGGAGGAGGACACAGGTGACAAGCTATCCTCCTCCCCGGCTGTCCCTGAAGCTGACCTTTTTGGGGTTGCTCCAGTCATTCTGCAGTTTAAGAAGGGCTAGGAGCCCACCTTGTCCCCTGAGAGTCTGAGCTAGATGGACCAATGGTCCAACTCAGAAGGCAGTTGTATTGCTCAAAGCCTACTTGAGATGAGCTACCAAAACGAGAGCTTCCCTTTTGAAAATGGCATTGACCGAAATGCTTGGGAGACTGGTAACCTTTGTTGCCCCTGAGCAATTATCTGCCTTGCAATACCCCATTCCTTTTAAACTTTTTGTTGCACTTAGACACTTTTTTTTGGGTGAAATTGTCTGTTGCCATAGAGAGGAAATCTGACAATGTAAGCAGAGAAGTGTAATTTCATGATAGGAAGGAAGGAAGGAGGATGCTTGTTTAACCTGACATCTCTTGACATTTTCCAAACAAGAAAAAGAAGAACTGGAAGGAGTGCCAAGAGGGGGAGAGCAAGTGGGTTTTTACCCAATTTTAATTGCTTCTGCAAAGGAGAACACCTTGCATAAGATGCAGGAGATCAGATTTTCAGAAGCAGCCATTTGGTGCTGATCTTATCTTAGGACCTCATCCTATCCTGTTCAGTTGCCAACACATGGGATAGCCAACACATGGAGCGGGGGTTCAAATCATGTCTTCTTCTATAAACTGATCCACCCTCATCTGAACAAAGCTGACACATATATTAGTTGTATTATTATTATTATTTTACATTTTATATCCCGTTTTTCCTCCAAGGAGCCCAGAGCAGTGTACTACATACTTAGGTTTCTCCTCACAACAACCCTGCGAAGTAGGTTTGGCTGAGAGAGAAGTGACTGGCCCAGAGTCACCCAGCTAGTATCATGGCTGACTGGGGATTTGAACTCGGGTCTCCCTGGTCCTATACTAGCACTCTAACCACTACACCATGCTGGCTCTCATTGTACATGTCTGCAGTCCAAAACCCTGAAAAAGGTTCGGTCCCCAATTGTATGCAGAGCTGCTGTGTATCTATAACTTGTAGGAACATCATTTCTGTGAAGAAACAGTCAGATCAATGTGTGGAGGCTGGAGATGGAGCCAGCAACCATGATAGGAGCACAGGAAGCTGCCTTATACTGAGTCAGACCATTGGTCTATCTAGCATAGTATTGCCTACACTGTCTGGGAGCAGCTTCTTCAAGGTTTCAGGCAGGCATCTTTTCCCCAGTCCTACCTGGAGATACCAGGGAGTGAACCTGGGACCTTTTGCATGCAAAGCCCCATCCCCTAAGGGGAATATCTTACAGTGCTCACATGTAGACACCCATCCAAATGCAAACCAGAGCAGACCCAGATTAGCAAAGGAGACAAGTCACATTCGCCATTGCAAGATCAGCTCTCCTCATCGGCCTGGGACCTTCGGGATGCAAGGCAGGTGCTCTGCCACTGAGCTATGGCCCCATCACCCAAAGCTGGCATGCATAGGTCTCCCATCCAGGCACTGACCACATCAAGACCTCCCTAGCTGCATCAAAGTGACTGTATCGTGTGCCCTTAGGCCATGCCCATGGACTCACCATGCTCTCTGGTCCCACCTCCACTTCCATGTGTTGACTGCCTCTGTTTTGGTTTTGCTGAGTAGGGCTTACAATGAGCAGCAAAAATGGATTCATTTTCCATTCTTTTGGAAACAAATGCACACCCTTAATTTAGTGCTTCTCTTATAGGGGTATCTTATTTTCTAAGCACTTTGGCAGCAATATTTTGACACATGGAGATATTTCATCTCTCAGCCAGTGCATCATTGTGATGTACTGGACAATACTCATAAGACTTGGCCGCTGCCAGTCTGTGAAGACAATACTGAGCTAGATAGACCAATGGTCTGACTCAGTATAGGGCAGCTTCCTATGTTCCTATGTTCCTAACATAATACTCATACTCATAATACTCATACTCATAATATTCATAATACTCCAATACTCACAAGAACATATATTGGACAATACTCATAAGAACATACTAACAGCCCTGCTGGATCAGGCCCAAGGCCAATCTAGTCCAGCATTCTGTTTCACACAGTGGCCCACCAGATGCCGCTGGAAGCCTACAGGCAGCAGTTGAGGGCATGCCTAGTTCTCACGGCATGGCTGGTTCTCCAGGTAATGCTTGTGCTTTCTTTGTCTCCTCCCACATCCCTTGCTACTCCCTTTGGCCATTGTGGCTGGGGAGGAGAGCTGGTCTTGTGGAAGCAAGCATGAATTATCCCCTTTGCTAAGATGGGGCTGCCCTGGTTGCATATGGATGGGAGACTACATGTGTGAGCACTGAAAGATATTCCCCTTAAGGGATGGGGCCACTCTGGGAAGAGCATCTGCCTACTTGCATGCAGAAAATTCCAAGTTCCTTCCCTGGCACTTCCAAGATAGGGCTGAAAGAGACTCCTGGCTGCAACCTTGGAGAAGCCACTGCCAGCCTGTGAAGACAATACTGAGCTAGATGGACTAATGATCTGATGCAGTAGAAGGCAGCTTCCTCTGTGACTATGATGATGGGAGTTGTAGTCCAAGAATATCTGAGGACCCAAATTTGAGAACCCCCAAATTAAGGTAGTCAATGTGATCTTAATTATTTGATGCAACAGGTCTGGGAAGCAGTGATCACCTGGTGTAATATAGTTCTCTCAGCCGTGATTTTGCAGGGTGATATTGCTTGCTCACTTTCTTTGGCATCCACCCCCTCCCCCCCCCCCCCGGCCGGGTCTCAAGTTTATAGTTAGAATGGAAAAGTGTCTTTGTTCTCCCAGGGCTCTGCAGGCATTTAGTAATGCTTACTTTTAGCAACAGTGGCTGCTGCTCTGTTTTATTTTTATTTTTTGCAGCCAACTAAAAGTGATGCTACTTGTCTGACACTGATATTGATTTAAACTTTTCTTGCACTTAAATTCACGCCCGAGTAAACTTTAATGACACAAGCAAACTTCCGATGGATTCTTCTTTCCTTCCTTCAAACTCTCCCTCATGCTTGAAGGGAGGAAATCTTTTTTCAATTCACATGGCCCAGTCCACAAACCAATCCAACCACAGTTCTTCAATGGGAGTCAATTCTTTTTGATCCAAGAACTCCAGTGGACCCATGTGGTGTATTGTGCTGTGTGTCAGTTCTGGCCAGAATTGCTGAATATTGCACGTTGTACATTGCTGTGGTGTATTTGCTGTGAAAATCAGTTGAACCAGAATAAACCTACGTCTACATGAAGCCTGAATAGACAGCTTAGTCTGCCACACACTTCAGCCTTCTTGAAGTTAAAGTGCACAGCGTAATCCATGATCAAGGCACTGAAGTTAAAGCATTAAAACCCCGGAGGGGAAGAAAGTGTTTCTGTGTAGACTTGCTTCCAAGTATGCACAAGGTTGGGTTTTGCATAATTACCTGGGAGTAAACTCTATTGAATAGAATGTGACTTAACTTCCCAATAAACACCCATTGGACATAGCAAAAGGTTAAGTCAAAGTTTGGGGATATAACTGGAGTCACATATACATTTACCAGCCCCAAGGCCATGATTTGTCCTAGGTGTGTTATGTCCCTCTCCACACATACTGCTGCACTTTGGAGTGTATGTCTGTCACTTCTGGTAATATGCACAGAAATACAGCAGCCCTGTGGGTGTTTTACAGGAATATATTTCAGTGTGTGTTACTGAAAATGGTTCCTTCGCATGAGTGCTGGTTGGCATGGTATGAGATAATATGCAATGAAAATTGGCAGCAAAAAGAAGTGTGTGTGTGTTCCAAGAACATGTGAATCTACGCTTTTCCAGCTCTTCCTTTCTAACATAAAGTTTCAGCCTGCAATTAATACATTTGTATGGAGCAATAAGGAATGTATCAGCATTTCCTCTCACTCTAATATCAAAAATTGGTCCTTCTAAGCAGAGCCATGTAAATATGACATCTCCCCTGCTAAGTGAGCAAAGAGGCACAATTTTAAAGTGGCGATTCTCTTTATTTAGCCGGCGGAGAGCAACTGGCCCTATCCATCCCCAGCACAGCATCCCTCCAGTGGCTGTTGCTGGTGTCTATATATATTATGATTCTTTTAAAGATTGTGATCCCTTTGGAGACAGTGAGCCATTTTATTTATTTATTTGTATCTATGTAGACCACTTTGAGAACTTTTGTTTAAAGTGGTATATAAATGCCCGTCATCATAGTAGCAGCTCTGTCCAAACTAAGAAAAAACTGCACCGTATGGCAGTGGGCATAGCATGCAGAAGGTCCCACCCAGGTTCAATCCCTAGCATCTCCACATAAGGATGATAAAGACTCCTGCCCGAAACCCTGCTACTGCCCACCAGTGCAGACGATACTGAGCTGGGTGGGCCAGTAGTCTTCATAAGTTTCAAGTCACTATACTGACTTCCTTCATTGGCTTTCCTCCAAAAAGCCCTGTACCCAACTGGGACTCTTAGTGTTTACTGTCTCTGGATGTCAGTATTGGGACTGGACCATAGCTCAGTGGAAGAGCATCAGCTTTGTTTGCAGAAGGCCCCCAGTTAAAACTCTCGCAACTTTAACTGGGCTGGGATAGACCCCAGTGTGAAACTCAGTAGCGTTCCAGCCACTGCAGACAAAGTTGACTTTATGGTCCAAGAGTTTGAGTCAGCAGGTGGCAGCTTCCTACATATCAACTTCTTATGAGTCCCAGCTTCCATTTTGTTTAAAATCAAGTTTCTAGATCTCATGGTTGGAAAGATATGCTCAAACATGTGAGGGTAACATCTAGGAAAATCCTGAAAGCCTGCACTGCAGAGTTCCTGACTAAGAATTCCAGTGGTCAAAGGGTGGGATTTCAGTACCCTGCATCGTTTCTCGACCCTTTAGTACTGGAAACAGAATAAATGATTTAAAATAAGTGTGTGGGGTGGGTGGGGGGGAGAATCAATTATGCAACATAAGAGAAATAATACACACTTGCTTGATTTGTATGGTGTACAGAGCTTGCAGAGTTTAGCTTTGGGTGCTGTAGAACTTTGATCCCTTTAGTGGGGATAACACACAGCCCTGCTTATAACCCCTGGGGTCATTTCACACATACAGCAAGAAACCCAGGTTTGCTACTGAGCTCAGCAGGGAGATGCAACCCATCCCAGCACCCTTATGTCTGTACCTGCTTGATCCATGTGTCTGCAAGCATGTGTTTCTTTGCATGTACATGTCACATTTTTTAGCTGCCCACTTTAAAAAGCATGGGTATTCCCCTAAAACAATGCAGTGTGTAAAGCTGCCGTTCTAATAAATGCGAGCTGTTCCTTTGCAAAGTTCAGCAAGCTTGTTTTGGTCATTTGGGAGCAGCGGCACGCAAGGATTCCAAACTGTACAGCAACACGAGGAACTGAGCGTGCTCTAGAGAGCTTCTGTCATCTGCTGTGACAGAGGAAAGCTTATGGCTTCATAGGAAAACAGGCGTCTGCTTGCTATGTTGTTGGTTTTTTTTAGTCACTAACTAATCCCTGATCTGTAGGTATTAAACATAGCTAGAGCTGGGTACAGTTTAGACAATCTGCCCGCGACACAAAACAAAAAGAGAGACAGAGACTGACCTGGATGACAACCTTAAGCGTGGAAGTTTCCACTGTCTGGGTACAGATCACCGAGTCAGGGTCTTGGGCTACCTTGTATACCTCCCCCATGGTCAAGATCATAGGAATGGCCAGCAGGAACGAGGCAACCCAGATGCAGCTGATGAATTTTTTGGTCCTGCTCCTGGACATGATGCTCTTGGCTTTGAAGGGGTGGCAGATGGCCATGTACCTCTCAACGCTGAGACTGGCGATGTTGAGGGCAGTGGCATAGGTGCAGGCATCCCGCAGGAAGTAGTAGCCCTTGCAGATGTCATTGCCGAAAGCCCAGGGGTGATGGACCCAGATGAAGTTGTACAGTTCAATGGGCATGCAGAGGAGGAAAATGAGCAAGTCGGAGAATGCCAGGCTAGCCAGGTGATAATGCACGGTGCTTTGCAGATTCTGCAAGGACTTCTTCTGCACCAGGGTGTAGGCAGTGATGGAGTTGCCGATGGTCCCCACCAAGAAGAGCACCACGTAGATGATGGTGACCATCACTTTGGAGTAGATGTCCGTGTTCACGTCCAAGTCCTCCTCATTGGGCATCCTGGGCCCGCGGACTGAACTGTTTGAGTCGTTCCCGGCAGTAGGCAGTACGTCCTCACTGGGCTCATAGTGGAACTGGTATCCCAGCTGGTACAGCAAAGAAGTTGTGTTCAGGTGCATGTCGCTTTTTCACAGCGAAGAGAAGGCTCGCTCAAGCGCTGCTAAAGATGCTCACTTAAGGATGCTCCAGTCCCGAATTGTACCCAGCTTTGAGGGAAGCTGCCTGGAAACGACAATCTTTGCAGGAGGTGTGACTGGCACGTTGCTGGCAGGCAGGGTGAGTCCAAAGCTGCCACTAAACACCAAAGTGGAAACTTGTCCTGTTTTAATGCGAGGAGAGGAGGAGCCTGCTGACAAGCCTCTCTCTGTGTGGATAAGCGGGGAAGAGAAGAGTAATTTGAAGCAGGCTGGCACAGAGACAGCTCCAGAAGGAGCATGCAGCAGTGTTCAGTTGTAAGTGCAGTTCCAGGCAGTCAGTCCTGTGTCTTTCCCTGTGACTCCCCTTCCCCCCATCCCTTTCTCTTTGTGTGTGCATCATTCTTTAGGCTCCTTTACTCTCCAGATGTGAATCGTGCTAATGTGGTTTAGCAGGACAATAATCTCTCTCTCTCTCCACCCCCACCCTGAATGGGAGAGCGAGAATCAGCAATTCTCCTAATTGTGTGTACACAATAGGTGGAAGTCATATTGGCAGAAGAGGAACAAGGCTTTTACTTGAAACTAATTTTAAACCATTTAATTTGTTTTAATCTTATGAGATTGCTTTTATTTAGCTTGTGAAATTGTAACTGTTTTTACTCTGTTTTATATTTGTTGTGTTTTAACTCTCTACACCACCTAGATATGTACACATCAGGTGGTATAAAAATATGATAAATAAAATAAATAAAACAATATTTTGCCATTTCTTTTGGGGGATTTTTCTACTATCATTTTTTGACCCCTCATTGTTTAGTTTAAATATGGATTTCAATAATAATAATTATAATAATTATAATAATTATAATAATGGCTAACACAATGAGGAAAACTATTCAGAGCTGCTATGTTGAAATTAAAAGGGCAAGTTAGGCATTGCCCAGCTCTTCCTTTTGATTTCAATGGGACTACTTTGAATAATTTTCCTCATCATATCAGCCAATGGTGTTATTATTATTAATAGCAGCTGATGTGTTGAGAAAAATTACTCAAAGTAGTCCTATCGTAATTGAAAGGGGTTAGGCATTGCCTAATTAGTCCTTTTAATTTCAATGGGACTACTTTGAGTAATTTTCCTCATGTCAGTCATTAATAAAAACAATGACAATGTTGCATTGGGGGGAAATGCTCAATATAATTTTTTTAAAGAGCATTCTGTTTTAGTTGTTTCTCTTTCATGCCAGGTGAAATGTTTGCAAAATGGTTGGATGGATTCCAGACAGAACTGGGTTGCTTTATGAAGGATATATTGTAATCTGGCTTCTAGTAATTAGTTACATACCATAGGAAGGGTGCCCCTGGCATTTCTTCTACATTTCTCTCAGGAATCAAGGCGTGGAAACAGAATGGTATGGAATTGTACTTCAATAAGCTATTCCATACAAGACTCATGGGTTGGTTCCCCCCCCCCCCCATTCGCTGTCTGGTGGATCATTACACAGGAGGGGAGAAATGGATTTCTTCCCAGACAGCTAGTGCCGTGTATTGCCTATTAGAGACGGAGCTATGAGCAAAGAAGGCCAGATCTTGCCTCTGCCATAAGCTTGTGCAGACATGGTTTGAAGGCACATGATACAGTAAACTTGCTGAAGTGAAGCAGGTCTTGGTCTCATCAGTGCTTGGATGGGTGAACACCAGGGGCAGAAATACTGGTGTTCCAAGATGTCCTTGGAACTCAAGCTGCCCTGGCCTCAGGAGCCACCTCGCTCCCTTGCCTTTGCTCCCCTCCAACTGGCTAGTGGTTCCTTTTGCTGCTTGAGTTTGCCATTGCCATTGCTGAGAATGCTGGAGCTTGCTGCTGCTGCTGCCATCATCACTATTGCCCTCACTTGCTTATTCCCTCCTCCACCTCCTCCTAGGGGTGTAGCGAGGCCCTCGGGGGCCAGGGGACAAAATCTGGGCAGGGCCCCCTCGAGTGCGCGTGAGAAGCACACGAGAAGCACGTGCATGCCCTAAGCTACACCCCCTGCATCTGATGTCAGATGCAAGGGGCGGGGCAACCAACATCTCCCTGTCACTGCTCCTATCTCCTCCTTGGCCGCCCCCCGATGCCATGACATCACAAGCACGTGGTGTCCATAGTTGAACTGCACAGTGCCTGCCGCTGCCTCCCCAGGGTGTGGTCTGCCTTGCTTGGCTCACCTCCCACCCCTCCGGAGGTCAACAGAGAAGAAATAGTGGCAGGGCAGGGGTGGCGGGCGGCTTGCTTGGGGGTCCCTTGGGGGCTCTCTGACCCTCTGGGCCCAGGGGCATTTGTCTCTGTTTGGCCAATGGATGCTACACCCATGTCTCCTCCTTTTCCTCTCCTCCTCCCTTGTCTCCTCCACCACTGTGGCTCACCAGCCCTTTCTGCTTCGGCAGAAGCGCTAGCAAGTTGCAGTGGCTGAAGGTGAGTGGGCAACCAGAACAGCAGTTGACATGGATGAGTGCAGGGTGCCCGTGCCACGCGTGGAGGGGAAGGGCTGAACAGGCCTTTTCTCCCCTAACTATGCCACTGGTGAACACATATGTATGCCACTCTGAGTTTCATAATGAAAGGAAAGGTGGGGTATAAATGTAATACTGTATTTACCCAAATCCAAAACTAGTCCCCCCACCCCCATGTTTTTTGATATTAGAAATCAGGAGGTTGTCTTAAATTCAGAGTCCTGTTCCTTTTGAGTAAATGCAGGTATAACTTGTATTTGACTTCTACTTTATGGGGGTCACCTTAAATTCAGAGTCGTCTTCAATTTGGGTAAGTGTGGTACATAGTCAAACCACTGTCTTCCAGCAAGGGGTGTGCATGGAACTGCCAGCAATGGTTCAGTTCAAATTCAAACCAAATTTGAACCAAACCACTGGTTCATGAACCGGTCTGTTAGAACCAGCCAGCGGTTCACTTTGTGCTGTTGAACCAGGTTGACCTGGTTTGAGTGCCTTGCTTGTAAAGGGGAATCCAGTAAGGATTCCTTTTTACAAGCAAAGGGGGATTCTGCACCAAAAAAGAGGTTCAAGGGATAGAGGCGGTCAAGAGGGCATCTTTCTGACCCTCTGGTGGTGGCTCCTCTATGGTGGCGACCCTCTTGGACCTGCCAGCGCTCCCCTCCTACTCCATGGGCTGGCGGGCGGCCCAGCTCTGGCCTCTGCACATGCATGGAGGCCGCATGTGGCCCACAGTGTGTGTGTGTGTGTGGGGGGGGGTGTTTGCTGGGCCTAGAAGGGCCACTGCTGCTGGGGAGCAACCACCATCACAGCTGGTAAGTTAATCTCTCGCACAACCCCTACTTCCATCCTCAGCTGCATATCTGCACTTTGAGGATAATTCTAGCCTCCTTACAAAGCTGTTTTAAGGACTAGTGTTTTCATGTATGTGAAAGGTTTCTTAACACGCTAAAGTGCTATATGAACACTAGCATTGTTATTTTCAGGTAAAATTAACTAGTGATTTTGAAAGTCCCCTGGAGTGTCTGGCTTGGTGCACTTGCTTGTGTCCAATGATGAAACATAAGAGTTCCACTCTGTCTGTGGTGGGGGGTTTGCACAGCCCTCATCGATGCTAAGGACCTATTGAGGCTGCTTAGCCCATTTTCCGTCGATTGTGGGAATAGCCTCTTTGAGTATTACTCTAAATTTGTTAGACAATTTGCCTCAAAAGCTGCTTCATTGTGTCTTCTTTTTTAAAAAGAATCTAAGACAATATACCAGCAATGAAATACACATTGAACTGTTCCAAAGACAACCTTCAAAATGACTTCTTTAATACACTCAATTAAAACCTCCCTTTTTATGAGCTTCCTATACCACCTTGTTTCCACGTAGCCCCCACAAATTTGGATTTCAGTATCTGAATGCAGCCTGGGATGCATTCATCTGGGATGCATCCTGCAAGGTTAATTTCCAGACTATCAAATTGGCCATTGCTGAAAGCCCCGCTCTCACGTCTTTTGACACCCACAGGCAGACTATTGTAACCACTGATGCTTCTCGATATTGACCCAGCAAAAAGAGGTCAGAGATCCTTTGCTTCGGGTTCCTACTACTTCAGAGAAGTTGCATTCCGTCATTTGTGACTTACTTGTAGGGCAGAAAATCCACTCTACAGTCAGACCATAAACCCCTACCTGCTTTTTTTTACTACTTGAGGATCAAGTTGTGCAACTCCAAGAATAGTTAAATGGACCAGACTTATGGCAGATTTCCAGGTGGAATATCTACCAGATATTTGGAACACAACTGCAGATTGTTTATCGCAACTTCCACTTCCAGGCCAAGAGGAGATCCCAGAAGAAGAGGATGAAGGAGTAGTAATTGTGCAAATAGCTTCATCCACTCATGGAGTGATCAGGTCTTCTGGATGGAAAGCAGCCCTCAGTGCTGATCAAATGCTTACTGAACTTAAACCTTACATAACTAATGGATGGCCCTGCAAAAACAAGGTACCTGAACATTTTCAACCATACATGCACTTAGTGAGTGAGCTGTCCCTTCTCAATGAGCTGGTGCTGAGGACTGATTGTTTGGAAGTGCCAACCTCCTTACAAGCCAAAGTGATTAAAATTGCCCACCAAGGTCATCTGGGCATGAGATTGACTAAAAGGCAAATCAGAGAAAGTTTTTTGGTGGCCAGATATGGATAAATACATTGAAAATATAATCTAGCACTGCATGGCTTGTGCTCTGTCTGAGACTGACAAATTACATTTACCACCCCCTTGACTCCAGTAGAGTATCCCATTGGTCCCTGGGAAAAATGTGCTCTGGATATAATACGGCCTTTTGATAATCAATCCACAAAACAAAGATTTGTTATAGTGATGGTGGATTACTATTCCAGGTGGCCAGAAGTTTCATTTGCTGACAACAGTACTACAAACAAGGTGATCCAGTTCATGGTTGCAGTTTTTGCCAGAGAGGGTCTTCCTAAAGAACTAGTAACTGACAATGGGACACAGCTTATCTCATTTGAAATGGAACAATATTTGTATAACCATGGGATAAAACACAAAACTCTTTCCTTGTACCATCCTTGAGGGAATGACTTAGTGGAAAGAATGAACAGATTAGTGAAAGAAAGTTTACAGTTAGCTACTACTCAACAACCTGGAAAGAGGCATTCTGGAAACAACCTGGAAAGAGGCATTCTGGAAACTCTATTTGCTTACTGAACTACTCCTCATTCCACTGCAGAAAAATCACCATTTGAACTAGGGGTGTGCAATTTGGATTTTTGGTGTTTCAATTTGGATCCGAACTGAAACACCCCTGTTCTGTTTTGTATCCGAATATGGCCCATCCGAATCACACCTGATTCGATTTGGATCTGAATTAATCAGAATCTGAATCGATTCAGATTAAAAAATGGGTCCCAGGGGCAAAACAGTGGGGTGGGGTTGTACTGCCCAATGGGTGGAGGCTACCTCCCAAATTTCAGGGGGATTGGGCAAAGGGCTGGTTTTTGGTGAATTTTTGAAGTTTTAGTGTCTTTGGGGCAGATCGGGGGCATAACGTGGGATCTGGGCCAAAAGAGTGGGGTGGGGTGGTAGTGCCTTAAGGGTGGAGGCTACCACCCCAATTGCAGAGTGATTGGGCAGAGGGCTGATTTTGGGTGAATTTCTGAAGTTTACGTGTTTTTAAGGTTTCCCCCCATTAGGTATAATAGAGGGTGTATCGCTTCATGTCAGGGGGAAAGGGGTGGCCTAGAGTGGTGTGGGGTTGGTGGTAGTGCCGGGTAGGGGCAAGGAAGCTACCTGATTTTTTTCAAAGGATTTAGGCAGAGGGCTGATTTTTGGTGAATTGTTGAAGTTTATGTGTCTTTAAGGTTTTTCCTCATAAGGTATTATGGAGCTTTCAGCAGCCCCATAAGTGCACTTGGGGGGTGCTGGGGTGGCCCAGAGCGAGTGGTGGTGTAGTGCACATAGGGTGCCAACCACCCCCATGGGTTTCTAACCCATGGGGTACAGGGTTCTGTTGTTTCTGAGGTATTCTGAGTGTAGATTCTATGATAGCAAATGAGATTTTCAATGAGACACCATGAATCCACTCTAATTTGCTATCATAGAATCCACACTCAATACTTCAGAAACAAGAGAACCCTGTACCCCATGCGTTAGAAACCCATGGGGGTGGTTGGCACCCTATGTGCACTATACCACATAGTGTAGTGGTGTTCTACAGAGTTTCAAGTAACTATTTATACATTTCTAAGTTCTTCGTTCTACATATCTATGACATAGTAGTATATTGAAAGAAGACACTTATGCATCAAACATATGCATCAAACATCAAGCAATTGACACAGCATTGACATACAACAGTCTCCAGAACTCTGTAATTCACAGTTTGTCCTGCCCCTTTTGTTTAGTTCTTTGGCCTTTTCTCGCCCAAGTGTCAACTGGTTTGTTACTGGAGAATGCTGGGGCCTCATAGGGCCTCTGTACATTGTTATCTTCCAAGGCTAAGATGTGCCTCCTTGGAGGAGTGAAACTAGCATTTTTAATTTACATTCTAAAGGTTCAGAGACAGCTCTGGTGTGAAGAAAGGAAGTGGAGGGAGGGCCTGTGGGCCCAACTATATTCTAAAGGTAACTAAGAGTTCAATATTTGGTCACGAAATGGTTGTGATTAGGTTCAGGCCTTGGGCCTGTATGCAGTGTTGTCCTGTGTTAAATGTAGTTTATGGGAATTGGGGTCCTAGTTATATCAGTATTGTCTGGCTCACTTCTGTCTCTCCCGGAGCTAACTAGATAGAGCTTGCTTCTAGGCTGTGTTTACTCAATCATTTTACCAATGGCTGCCTGTCCCAACTCCAATTTAAAGAGTTTATATGGTCACCTTTGCTAACTGAGCAAAGAGGCACCTTTAAAAATGGTAATTCTCTTATATTTAGCCCTTTCCAAGGCTGCAATCGCAAAGTAGGTGCAGAGATGCCCCTGCTAACTTGGCAAAGAGGCACCTTTTAATGTGGTGATCCTCTTTATTTAGCAGGGGGAGAGTAACTGGCCCTATCCACGCCCAGCACAGTACCTCCAGTGACTGTTGCTGGTGTCTGTCTTATGCTTCTTTTAGATTGTGAGTTCTTTGGGGACAGGGATCCATCTTATTTATTTATTATTTCTCTGTGTAAACCGCCCTGAGCCATTTTTGGAAGGGCGGTATAGAAATCTAATGAATGAATGAACTGATTCTATTCAACCCCAGCACAGCATTTTTCCAGTGGTTGTTGCTGGTATCTACCATATGTTTCTTTTTTAGATTGTGAGACCTTGGGAGACAGGAACTATCATATGTGTGTATGTATGTATGTATGTATGTATGTATGTATGTATGTATGTAAACTGCTTTGAGAACTTTGGCTGAAAAGCAGAATATAAATATTCATAGTAGTATTTAGTTATTTATTTCCATATATATACCACTTTGAGCATATAAATCAGCTCAAAGTAATTAAAACTGATACCACTTAGAAAAATACATTCAGAAAATAAAATCAGAATAATCAAAACATCTGCACGTATCTTGCCACCAACCTATCATGAGTGTTTGGCTAGGATGCCAGCAGAAAATCTGCAGCTTTCTTGGAGTTGGATATCGACATTGTAGCATCTGGTTAAGCAGTGTGAGTTCAAACACTGCAGCAGAAGGAGTGTAAATAGCCATCATGGCTGACTGGCTCCATCCTAGAATGCTTGGCAGAAAGCTCTCTGTGTCTTGACCTGAGATGAAGTCAAAGACAATGGTGCTTCTGGTTGCTACAGCTTTGGAAGGATGCCTCTGGTTTGTTCTGCCATGTGGAGTTTGTGTATCCATCTCAGCACTGCTGGCAAGGAAGCACCCAGCCCATCCACTTGGTTTTGCACACTTGGCTTACCTGCTACTTCTCTTCAGACAGCACTTTCTCCCTAGGCTGTCCCCAGCATCTCTGATTCAGTTGCAGACTTCCAGAGAATCTGGAAGGAACATCGGACCAGAAGCAGAGTTTTTTTTCATGGTATAATTTCATGCAGCAGACATGACTGCTGGCTATAGGGCAGGTGACGACGGTTCAGCTAGTGCTGCAATTCTCAGTGACAGCAAAGAAAGCCTGGTTGAATAGCTGAGTCACAGGTTATTTCCTTTATCACTTCAAACAAAATCTTCTCACTACAGGAATATCTGAGCTATTGATGGAAGCCAGGGGTTAACCAGTGCATGATGCAAACTGCAAAAGAGCCCCTAGATATTCAAGGGCTTTTGACTCATCTCTGTGGATTTAGGCAATATCAAGGCATTTATTCTGGGTATGCAGAGATAGGTAAAGGTAAAGTGTGCCATAAAGTCGATTTTGACTCCTGGCACCCACAGAGCGCTGCGGTTTTCTTAGGTAGAATACAGGAAGGGTTTACCATTTCCTCCTCCCATGCCGTATGATATGGCTGCTGCCCAATATACGTAGGTGTTTCCCATAGTCTGGGAAACATACCGACGGCTATTTGAACTGGCAACCTTCTGCTTGTTAGTCAAGCATTCCCCCACTGTGCCACTTAAGGTGGTCACATGCAGAGGTAGGTAGGGTTCACAATTCACTACAAGCACACAGTGGCCAACTTCCTGATTAATAGTATGCTTGAGGAAGGACATTGTGACTGTGCAAGAACATTGCAGTCTGCTGTGTCAGGAGCTTGCATACCAGACTAGTGTTGAGCTAGTGTGATGCTGTTGTGCTAGCTTCACTATGTAGTGCAGGGATGTTGCGCTAATAAAATTATATTTGTTCAAGACTACTCCTTCCGCTAGCAGAAGATGTTGCTAAGATGCACAACATTTGTACAACTGTCGCACAACATCATTGAACCATATGGTTGAGCACCAACTACTCTACTGTTCTACATTCCACATTTGATGCATAACAGGATTGGGCAACAACTGTCCCACAAGCTCATCGCACAACCTTGCAGCACAACCTTGTATATGTCCCAGAGAAAGTATTTCACTAGTGGTTGTGCAGCATCATGGAGCTCCACAACTTTGCACACCTCCACAGTCTCCTTGCACAAGCACAGCTTAGTTTGTTGTGAAAGCTCACCATTAGTCAGAACGCCAGCCAGTGTCCCGAAAGTGACTCAACAGAGCAAGAAAATGTGAATGCACTCTGGAATGCTTTGCTTGCGCAATGAGGAATCACTAACTGAGGATAAGAACCCTAGATCAGTTCTTTCGGAGACTAATTTTGGGCTCCTCAATCATGTCAACATTTCTGAGCATGACTCGACCAGATGACTCCATGACTGCCAGACCAGGAGGCCATTCTCAGGCGCAGCCTAACCGAGGCTAGCGAAGCTCAGCCTGCGTTTGGCTGCACCTGAGATCAAGATGGGGCCCAATCCCGGTGGGGCAGTGCCACCTAGCCTGGCTATTTAGCTGGGGTTAAGGGAGCAATCACTCCCTTAACCCAGGCTCCACTGTTGTGTGACTGTGCAGGATGCTTGCAGCCCACATGGTCACAGAGCTGGGCGCCTAGAGTGCCCGTCTCCCTGGGGGAATCCCCCGATGTGCTGCTTTCAGTGTACAGTGCATTGTGGGATACCTGGAGCCATTGTCCCGACCTCTGGAGCTCTGCACTGCTCTGCTGCAGTGCAGATTGTCAGAGTGCGAGGTGGCATGCCAAAGACTGAATAAATGATTGCCTGTGGGGGAAGGTAAGTGGAGCACAGCCTCCCCCTGCACCCGCCTGCCCAATGGTGTGAATGGGCTCCAGGTTTGCTTCCACTGGAAACCACATCAGGGAGCCATGATGGCCTTTCTGTTTGTTAGGTGAGGGACCATAGTTCAGTGCCAGAGCATATGCTTTGCATGGAGAAGATTCTAATCCAGTCCTTGACATTTCTTGTTAAAGGCTTCCAGGAAGCAGGAGAGGGAATTATTTATACTGCTAATATTTATATTGCTGACTGCTAATGGAGCAGAGTTTGTGCAAGCTGTCATTAAGGGTGGGGGGCATTTCAGGGTGTTGGGAGGATCACAAATCATGCCCCAAAATGTTGGGGGGGGGAAGAGCCCTGACCACCCTGCAGAATGAAAAACATCCCCAAAGAAGCAGAGAGCACATACACTTTGCAGCTGTGGAATGTTTGAAACGAAGGTTCCAGAAGAAAGTTATTTTGCTCCTGTCAATCAACAGGGCACAGCCAATAACACTGGAGCATATTGATATATCCATGAAGTAGGTGATTTTGCAGGGGGAGGGACTAGATGTGGCCAGGGGTAGCAGTTTCCTGTGTTTAAACAGACATTGGGGTTTGATTTTACAAGCAAAGAGGGCACACGGCTGAGGAGCTGAAAACACTCTCTGTGCAGCAGGAAGTTTTTAAAAAACGTGCAGCCTGACACAGAAATGGAGTCCCCCTGACCCCTGCAGTGCAGTCCCAGAAAGATATTTGTGCAGTTCAAAAAGTCAAGTTGTGCAGAAGTTGTATTATATCAGGTGAGGTGAAAAGTAACTGGTAACAATGAGAAAAGGCAAGTGAGTAGTCTACATAAGAACAGCCCTGCTGGATCAGGCCCAAGGCCCATCTAGTACAGCATCCTGTTTCTCGCGGTGGCCCACCAGATGCTGCTTGAAGCCACAGGCAGGAGTTGAGGGCGTGCCCTCTCTCCTGCCATTACTCCCCTGCAACTGGTACTCAGAGCCATCCTGCCTTTTGAGACTGGAGGTGGCCCACAGCCCTCCAACTAGTAGCCATTGATGGACCTCTCCTCCATGAAGTTATCCAAACCTCTCTTAAAGCCATCCAGGTTGTTGGCTGTCACTACGTCCTGTGGCAGAGAGTTCCACAAGTGGACCGCACGTTGTGTGAAAAAGTACTTGCATTCGTTGGTCCTAGACTTCCTGGCAATCAATTTCATGGAGTGACCCCTGGTTCTAGTGTTGTGTGAGAGGGAAAAGAATCTCTCTCTCTCCACTTTCTCCAAACCATGCATGATTTTATAGACCTCTATCATGTCTCCCCATAGTTGCCTCTTTTCCAAACTAAGGAGCCCCAGGTGTTGTAGCCTTGCCTCATAAGAAAGGTGCTCTAGGCCCCTGATCATCTTGGTTGCCCTCTTCTGCACCTTTTCCAGTTCAACAATGTCCTTTTTAAGATGTGACCAGAATTATACGCAGTACTCCAAGTGTGGTCTAGGCTCCTCTAGAACCCACACTGTGAAAAAGCCTACCCATTTCTCCTCCCACTGCCAAACATACTTCCCGCAGGGTTCATTGCTACTCCCCACGGAGTCTGCCCCATTGAGTGTAATAACCCTCTTCTGTAATAGTGCTGTCAAATTCCCAGTTCAGTGAATTATCTCCCACTGTGCATTGGCTCCTAAATGTCATGGAATGTGACTCAAGCAACAATGTATGTGTGTACAGACAAGGAAAATGCACAGGTTTGTGTTATAATGGTGCATACTATGCACATTACACCCACATATCATTGTGCATTTTCCTTCCTTCCTAGCTATCTAGCTATCTAGCTTTTGTTTATATATCACCTATACCAGTAGTCTGAAGGCAGTTGACAATCAGATAAAACAACCAAAATTTTATTTTTTTAAAACTAACTTTAAAAACATATATGAAATTCAATTCAAAACAATACATCAATGAAATTCAACTGAAAGCCGGGCTAAGTCTGTGTGTTTCCAGTAATTTCCTAAAACCCATCAGGGATGGAGCAGCTCTAACTTTAATAGGAAATGTTAAAGGAAAATGCACAGGTGCATGTTGCCGAGGCTCATACTACATACAGAAATTACCCTCACATACCATTGAGGAGTTCTGAAATTTCTTTTTCTAAAGCCTGGTCTTGCAGTCAGGGGTGGAGCCACCATTGGGTGAACGGGTTCAAAGAGCCCGGGCCACCACCAATCAGGGCCACGCCTCATGGCCCCAACACCCCCCCTGTGTCTGATGTCAGATGCGGGGGGCGTTATTTCATTCCCAAACGGGGCCGCACGGCCCCATTTGGGAAACAAAATCAGTCCATGCTGCATTGGCAGCACAGGCTAGAGCAACTCTCCCTGTCTTTAAAGGCAGGGAGAGCTGATCCTGGTGGTCTCGCTGCCAACGCAGAAGGACCGATCTCCCTCTCAAATGGAGCCATGTGGCCCCATTTGGGAGAGAGATTGGCCCGCTCTGCGTTGGAAGTGTGGCTGGAACGGCAGGGAGAGCCACTCCGGCCCATGCTGCCCAATGCAGCACGGGCCGATCTGCCTTCCAAATGGGGCTGCATGGCCCCATTTGGGAGGGGGACCTTGCCCCCGCATCTGATGTCAGATGTGGGGGCGTGGCTAGTCAGGCCCCTGCATCTGACATCAGATGTGGGGGCGGGGCCAGTGGCTGCGGTGGCGGCCAAACATGGGCTGCCGCCAGCCTTGTTCCGCGGCTGCTTTCAGCTTCACTTCTTGAGTACTTTCCCCCCAGCAAGACACTTTCACTAGTTTAGAAGAACATTTAGGGGAGAGAAGCTCTGGAAAGGTGAGCCACAGGCTGAGGGTTCGATTTGCATCTCTTCTTTCTACAAGATATGGATTTTTCTATGTTTCAACATGTAGGTCTCTACCATCACATCTCCTCTGGCCCTGTGACTTTGCGTAAAACATAAACAAGCCAGAATGGGGTTAATTGTGGTTTCAGATCTTAATCCACGAAGCTGCATATATATATTTACAGGGAGTTAGAAGTGCTTAGAATATCAGAGAAGGCTCAAGGAGACTTGAGTTCAAATCCCCACACAGAGCTCCTTCAAGGATGAGAGAGATAAAAATATAGGCTCACATACTGCACGGCATCTTATGAGCATTTTTCACATAGAGGGAACTGCTGCATGTTCCTAACATGCTGTGCACACCATTGCAAAAGAGTGCACTTAGGAACACAGGAAAATAGGAAGCTGCCATATACTGAGTCAGACCCTTGGTCTATTTAGCTCAGTATTGACTTCACTGACTGGCAGCGGCTTCTCCAAAGTTGCAGGCAGGAATCTCTCTCAGCCCTATCTTGGAAAAGCCAGGGAGGGAACTTGAAACCTTCTGCTCTTCCCAGAGCGGTGGCTCCATCCCCTGAGTGGAATATTTTATAGTGCTCACACTTCTAGTCTCCCATTTATATGCAACCAGGGTGGACCCTGCTTAGCTAAGGGTGACAAGTCGTGCTTGCTACCACAAGACCAGCTCTCCGCTTGCACAAAGGTTGCACCAAACAAAAGTTGGAAATTGCATGGGTACAGTTTCACAGTTTGCATGGGTTGTAACCCCATGATTTCCAATGGCTGGAAATTGGAAGTGCATGAGTGCACAACTGCATTGCACAACTGCATTCATGCTCTCTCTGACATTTGCACAATCATTATCTTCTGCAACTGTGTGGAGGATGCATTAGGAATACACAGCTGTTCTCATGCAGAACACCTGTGGGATACTATTCAGTATATACATGAATAGGTCCCATCATTTTAAAAAGGGCCCATATACAAAGGAGGACAAGACTCTGTTACCATTAATAGGTGTGTAGAAGAGGACATTTTGTAAGGTGCACCTTGTTATGGCATAATGCTGCTAAAGTAAAGTGTGCCATCGAGTTGGTGTCGACTCCTGCCAACCACAGAGCCCTGTGGTTGTCTTTTGGTAGAATACAGGAGGGGTTTACCACTGCTATCTCCCACACAGTATGAGATGATGCCTTTTCTGCACCTTCCTATATCGCTGCTGGCCGATATAGGTGTTTCCCATAGTCTGGGAAACATACCAGCGGGGATTTGAACCAGCAACCTCTGGCTTGCAAATCAAGTCATTTCCCCGCTACACCATTAAGTGGCTGCATAATGTTGCTACAGTGAGAAAATATAAACTGCTGAAATGCCTTATTCTACAGATCTCTTGCAGGCACAGGAGTCCTGTCCTCAGTGTGTGTTTGTGGCAATCCTAAAAGGCAGACATCTGCATCTGAAACTACACTGTCTCTCATCCAGAGCCACAACCTCTGCTGCATGCAGATGCAAGGATGTCTTGGATCAGAAGATAAACAGCTTTTCTGTGTTAAAAACGAGGAACAGGTTTTTCTTTTAATACAGGAGGAAACTGTCATAATAATAAAAAGGCAGAATTTATGGAACAGAGTTCCTAGGTTGTGGTTTTTTTGTGGGGGTTTTTTTGGAGGGATTTGCAAATATCAAAGGCCACAGCATCCCTTGAACCACGTAAGTTAACTGCAACCAAGTCTGAGAAAACAAAATTGAGAATACCTGGCTTACTTGCTTATACTCTATCCTTAATCCTTGTGATTCATTTCTAACCTCAGTAACCTTTACGCTCAGCTTGACTTTTGAGGTATATGTGTGTTTGAAGCTTCTGAAAACAAAGATCTCTGTGATGGAGAGAAAGCCAACCTCAAATATTACATTGACTTTAAATTCTTTAGGAAAATGTCATTGGAAGGAGCTTACCTATTATTTAAATGAAGATTCACTTGAAACCTAAGAAGAAAAAGCTTACTGAAAGTCAGTAGAACTTATTTTTGTGACGTTGTAATGCAATGCAATCTGGAACATTTTATTCCAAATTAATGCAACTGTACTTTGTTTTCCCTTGGCAGGGTGACTTCAAGGGATTTCTGTAGCCTTTAGCAATGAAGCAACCCCTAACAGACGTTTCCTTTTCTATGGAAGCAGTTGCCTTTAAGCCAGATACATTTCTCAAACATATGACCCCATCAACTGATTTATAGTTGTTCTAACAAACTGTCAGTGGACTCCCTAAATATTTTACTCCAGGTTGCTGTAGCATATATACTGGCCTCGGGTTTTAAATTAACTTGGAAAGTTGTCTTGCATTCCAGAGAGCACGAGGGTGCCAGTACAAATGGCCAGTCTAGTAATTGCATTGCTGGCTCTGCTGTTATTTTCCTGCTTACAAATGGCCCCTGTGTTAAAAGAGAGGTGTGAAAAATTAAAGAAGGGCTTCTAGTGTGCTATATTCTGTTATTTACCACTCTGATTTGAGGGGGATGGTGTTTTTTTTTAAAAAAAATCTGTTAATGTGAACTGACATCTACAAAAGAAGCAGTAGCAGCTCTACTATGCTTGTGATTTCAGAACCCCTCTGAATAAGTAGGATTGCTTGGACGAAACTAGAGTTGTACTGAATTTCTCCTAAAGTGAAATTTCCCACCAAATGGTGACGTTCATGCTTTCATGAAGTGTGGAATTTGAAGAATCAAATATATATATATACTGGCTGACCCCGCACAGAGCATCTGTGCAGTTGTGCACTGAGCCTGTGGCATCCCCCCGCAGCTCACTCGCTCGCTCTCCCCCCTACAGCTCGCTCGCTCCCCCCGCAGCTTACTTGCTCGCTTGCTCTCCCTCTGCAGCGTGCTCGCTCTCCCCCCACAGTGCGCTTGCTCGCCCCCCTCAGTTTGCTCGCTCTCCCCCCCACAGCTCACTCACTCTCCCCCCGCAGCTCGCTTGCTCGCTCTCCCCCGCAGCTCGCTCACTCTCCCCCCACAGCTCACTTGCTCGCGCTCTCCCCCTGCAGCTCGCTCCCCCCACCGCTCTCCCCATTGGGCGGGCCAGGGCCAGGCCATCCCACCGCTGCCTCCCAGCTGGTAGGGCTTTGCCTGCCGTCTGCCCACCTCCTTGCCGCTGCCATTATTTATCCCTGCCACCGCCTCCTGTTCCTGGCCAGTGGGGCTTCGCCCACCATCCACCCACCTTTTCTGGCCGGAGGGGCTTCGCCTGCTGGCCCTCCACCTCTGCATCCTGGCCGCCGCCATTATTTATCTCCACTTCAATGCTGGAACTCTTGGACGCTCTAGACCATCTGCGTGTTAGTACTTGATTGCTCCCCTCACCTCAGAGATCTCCCCACCCTCACCTGAACTGCACTCCTGATCCTCCTCCTCCATCCCGTTGCTTCCACCCTCCTCACCCTTCTTGGTTGTGGCTGCAGCATTGCTGCTGCCTATTGGCCAAGCTGCAGCCCTCTATCCCCAAAGACCTCCCCACCCTCACCTGAGCCCCGCTCCTGCTCCTCCCTCCAGGAGAAGCAGCAGTGGTCGACTGGGCCGTTCCTCGCTGCCGCCACCACCATGGCCACTCATTCCCCTCAGGCTGCTGACAGGCTCAGTCCCATCCCTTGCCTCCCTCTGACAATGGCCTCGGTAGCCCCAAACAGCAGCAGTGGTTGACTGGGCCCTTCCTTGCTGCTAGTGCTGCCATGGCCGCTCATTCCCCTCAGGCTGCTGACAGGCTCAGGCCTGTCCCTTGCCCTTCCTTCTGTCTCTCTTCCCCCTCCCTTCTTTTTCTCTTTCTCTCTCCTCCACCCGCTCTTCCCCACTCTTTCTTCCCGCTCCCTTACTGTTTTTTCTCTCCCTCCCTCCCTTCTTCTCCTGAAGGGGCTCTTTCCTCCCTCACGACCTGTCTTTTTGCAGACCCCTGCCTGCTATCCTTATATATATATAGATTCCTCTCCTCTACAGTCAAGAACATCTTCTGACCAGTAACAGTTGCATTCCAACTGACCTTAACCATCACAGGCTCCTCCTCCCTAAATGCATAGGGAATCCCCACTGCCCAATCACCATGGTGCTTCTGCTCTCACAGGCTCCTTCTCCCTATCTGCATATGGAATCCCCACTGTCCAATCAGATGCTTCTGCTTGCAAACTCTGTCAGCCAATCACCTCCTTTCTGCCACGTCCCCATGCATGGCCTGTCTTGAAGAATTAATAATATAGATATATATTTTTAAAGACTAGTAAAATATCTCAGGGGAGCTCCATATGTTCCTGCCTGAGAACTCTAGAAAATATTAATGACTGTGCTGTGGGTCTTATCTCCCATTAAACAGCAATGGGTATTAGGGATGTGCACGGAACAGATTTTGCATTTCATTTCAAGTTCAAAATGATGTCTGTCAACTTCCGTGTCGACAGCTTGCAGCCAAGCCCAATAAAGAAGAACTGTGTCCGAGCCGTATCTTGTTCCTGCAGCTCTGTTGGATACTGTGAACTTCCCTGCCAGGTGGCCAGATACTGACAAGATGGTCCACTTCCAATTATTGAAGCATACAGGAGGGAAAAGCACCACACCAACAGGAAGGAAGGAAGGAAGGAGGAATGATGAGAAAGCAGTTTATTAAAGAGTAGATCCCGACGCATTTTGAGTAGAACTCTTCTTCAGGGGAAGTGGTTTACAAGGCACAATACTTGACTTCTAAGCCTCCCCTTTACATTTTGGGATTCTGCCACCTTGGGGAGATAAAGGTGCTAACTATTTAACAATGCTGCATTTTTCTAAATTTCGGGTTTCATTTGCTCGGGCCCGGTTAAGTGTGTTGCCCTCTTCTCTTTTGGAACAGAGGTTTGCTAAAGATCATCCTGTAACAATTTTTTGCCCTTGTGGTGCTAGCCTCTTGGAAACTGTCACCCATGTTTTGTTATATTGTTCTCTGTATTGGGAAGCCAGAGAAGAACTTATTTTCCCTCTGTTATTTAAATTTCCTGGAAGGTGTGAACCTTTTTACACATATTATTGCCTCTCGGATTTAAGCTCTGAGATTACAAAAACTATTAGTTTAAGGTCTCAATTAAGCGCTTAATTGCAGGAGCTGCTTATTGTTTTTAAGTAACTTATTATGAATGATTGTATTTTGTTTTATTGTGTTTTAGCATTGATTATTGATCGTTGTATTGGACGTATTTGCTACCTCTATGATTGCTGGCCAATGGCTGTAATAAAATTAATGATGATGATGATGACTTCTAAGCAGCTAAGCTGTTTGAAAGTCCAGTATTGTGCCTTGTAAACAACTTCCTCTGAAGTTCTACTCAAAATTCATTGGGATCTACTCTTTAACAAGATTTTATTGCATCGTTCCTTTTTCCGTCCTTCCCCACCTCCAATTGCTGCCAGTCTGTTTGGCGGTGACTTGTGGTCAGGTCTTCCGCGTTGCCACTTGGAACACACTCCCTTCCATGATGCATAGACTGATCTCATTGCTGGCATTCAAGAAGGCCTTTCAAATATATCACTTGACAGGTCTTTGGTGTTTTTATTTAATTATCTTTGTTTTAATTGTTTTTACATGCAGTTGTTTTGATTGTATGTAACTGCTGATTTTTAAGCTTGTGAGCCTCCTAGAGAGCATCGATTTGGGCAATATTGGAATGGAAAAAAATAAATGTCATGAATAAATAAATTATGTTTTGCAGAGAACCTTTGCACAAGAGAGCTGTTCCAGAAATCTCGACGACTTCATGCAGCTACACAATCTTGCACTAGAGCAACTGGGTTCATTGCACACACATTTTGTCTGTCTAGAAATCAACTACTACTACTACTACTACTCCTACTACTTATATGCTGCTTTTCAACCAGGGCTGGACTGGGGGCACTGAGAGGGCAGTGGAATGTATGTGGAAAGGGCGCAGGGTTTTGAGCAGAATGGGTACTTAAGGGTGGGAGTATTCACTGCTGCCAAGTGGGGTGGGGTGCAGGGGTGCCTCGTGGATGGGGTGTACCGGTAAGATGCCCTATAGCCCTGTGGGCCAGTCCGAGCCTGTTTTCAACAAACATTTCCAAAGCGGTTTACATTGAGAAATGATAAATAAATAAGATGGCTCTCTGTCCCCAAAGTGCTCACAATCTACAACGAATCACAAGATAGACACCAACAACAATTACTGGAGGGGTACTGTGCTGGGGGGTGGATAGGACCAGTTGCTCTTTCCCTGCTACATAAAAAGAATCATCACTTTTAAAAGGTCCCTCTTTTCCCAATTAGCAAGGAACCAGCCAAATCAGCCAAAATGTCTCTGAGGTTGTCTATAGCACCTGTGCCAGCTCCAGTTTCAGGGAGCCTTCAACAAACTGCCTCCCAGGCTCCCTCCCTCATTAGTAACACACGAAAGCCTTGGGCACAGAGATAGACTTGGGGATCAGCAGTGAGCCCTTTGCCTTAGCAGCTGCCAAACACTGCCAACTCATGACGCCAGCCCTGCACAGCCCCACATTTTGGATATTCTCTGTAATAGGCCAATACATAGATGCTTGAAAATTGGATGGCAAGTATATAGTCAGCTGCAGCTGTTTCTGTTTTTCTATACCTCATGGGTTGCCAGAGCAACATACAGAAAATCAGATTTCTTGAGGAAAACAAAATTATCTGCTCTCTGTGTGTTCAGCATTAATACAAAAACACATTTTCTCGACCAAATGCATGCACACACAACATTCATGTTTCTGTCTATCAAACTGAAGCTCTCAAAGTTCTACCATTTCACTCGTTCCCCTTAGGATCTGTAGGGTACAAACCCAGCTCTGGAGGGTGTGTGCAATGTTTTGCTTTACTCAGGCAAGACAAAATGTGACAAGCAGGAGGTCTGTGGAGAAGTGCCTAGAAGAAAGAGACATAATTGTAGCAATTTAACAAGGAACAGAGGAATTTCCTCCTGTTTTCTGGCTGAGCTGCTAGGTCGTCAATATGTTTCCTATAGACATTCCATGTTTCCTTCCTGAAATGCAGTTTAAAAAACCAAAAATCTCTCCTCAATTGTGCTTGCAAAATCCTATACTTGGTTGAAGATTGCCAATAGCACCACTTAGTGGTCAGGTTTTTATGGAAGGTTGAAACCATTTCACATTTTAATTGTGTGCTTCTACTTATAACTCAGTGGGCACAATCGGGAAAATTAACCACAGCTAAGTCCCAGGGTTGCCATTTGGGGAGCATGGGAAGGGATTGCCTTTCTCCCTACATCTCCCCATTCCAGATCACATGTGAGTTCTTCTCAGTGGTGTCTGTGTCTTCGCTTATGCTAGCTGATATCCTGACTAAGGCTTCATGAACCCAAGCAAAAGAAACATCTTTATAGCAGATGCGACCCTGCTTCAGCAGCAAGGATGTTTGCATATTGGAGTGGTGGTAATTTTTGCCAGTCTCCCCTTCTCCTGGAAGCACTCTGTGTGATGCACAATTATGTCTCTGAGGGCTTCACAGCCTTCAAGGACACATCCTGGGTGGCACAGTGTGCTTCTAGGGGAAGGGGAGATTGATGAAAATCACATCCCCATATGTGAATGTTCACATTGCTGAAGTGTAGTGTGCAGCCACTACACACATGCTTCTTTTGCTAGCATGCATGCTGCCAGAGTTAGGATGTTGGTGTAGGGGAAGAATGGCAGTTCAGTCCCCAAATAGCAAAGCAAAACCAGTTTGGTGAAAATTCAGCCAAGCAATAGGTCTGAAGACAGTTCTGTAGTACTGAAGAACTACAAAGATTTATTTAAAGAAAAGGTTACAAACGAATGTGAAAAAGCCTGCAGCTTAATTTCAGCTGTAGCTCATGGCTGAAGAGAGAGGCCAAAACAAACAGCCATCTCTGAAGAGACAAAATGGAGACTCACACTGGAAGAACAAAGAGGGCAGAAGTCCAGCACTTTTATCCATGACCCTAAACTACACTCCCTGCAGTGATCACTATGAGACATTGCAGCTGAGAGCTGATGCTGCCAGGGTCCTAGCTCAAACATTCCTTCGCATTGTTTCCTGCAGCTGTCTATAAGTCCCAACTTCTCTCTCAAGGTTTTGAAATGATCCCTGGGCAACAGCTTAGTTAGCACATCTTCTACCATTTGTTCACTTGGACAATACATCAATTCTACAAGTCCCTTTCCTTGTGCATCCCGCACATAATGATATTTGGTTTCAATGTATTTTGTTCTAAATTTAATATTCTCCATTTCTGAGATCTGGATGCAGTTTTGATTATCCTGGAACATCTCCGTGGGTTTTGGTTCATCTATGTTGAAATCTGACATTAGCTTGTGCTGCCATGCCACCTCTTGACATGCTTGAGTGGCAGATACACATTCTGCCTCAGTAGATGAGAGAGCAACTATAGATTGCTTGCAGCTATGCCAACTGACTGCTCCACCACCATAAAATAATACATAACCACTGGTTGACTTCCGGTTTGTTTGATCCTCAGCCCAGTCTGCATCCATATAACCTACTAATTTGGGTCCACTACTAGCAGGCAACTTTAATTTTAAATGAATTGTCCCTGCCTACTCTTTTTACCACAGTCCGGTTATCTTTGCTGGGTGTGCTTACTTTCTTATTCAAGATTCCCAAAGATACAGCTATATCTGGTCTTGTTATCATAGCCACATATAAAAGTTTTCTAATCGCTGTCCTGTACTCACTGTTGTCTGGCAGAAGTTCACTTTACTCCTTCTGTTTTAGGTAACTGGATTCCATAGGTGAACTCATTTTTTTGGCCTCTGTAAGACTAAGTCTCAAATACTCTAGTAAATCGTTTATTTTCTGTTTTTTATTAATCAAATAGCTTCCATCCTCTACTCTCTCTTTGTGTATCCCAAGGTAGTGTGAAACAGGCCAAAGTTCTTATACTTCTATCTCACTATTCAGGAGCTTTATTATTTAAAGGCTGTCCTCTCTATTTTCATAACAAATTATCAGATCACCAACAAAAGTAAGTATATAGGTCCATCTGTTGCCTTTGAGCCTCGAGTACAGGCAAGGGTCAGCCTTTCCTTGGGTGAATCCCTCATTGACTAGCAACTGGTTTAATTTGACATTCCAAGCTCTTGCAGCCCATTTTAGTCCATGAATATTCTTCTGCAGCTTACATACAAGTTTTTCTTTACCAGGTCCCACAAATCCTGGAGGCTGCTCCATAGAAATATCTTCTTTGATGTCTCCATGAAGAAATGCAGTTTTCACGTCTATGTGATCCACTTGCATTTTCTTTGCTGCTGCAGTGCTTAGGAGTGTCCTTACTGAGGTATGTTTTACAATGGGAGCAAATGTCTCATCATAATCTTCCCCATATATTCCCCACATATGCGCTCCCTACTGAAATACGATCCTTCCCATCTCTGGCAATTTTTAAAAAGCATTGAAAACCCACATCTTCACCCATGCTTTTTTGGCTTTTTAAATGTTTAGGTTTTGTTTTATTATTATTTAATATTATTTATTCAATTTCTATACTGCCCTTCAAAAAATGGCTCAGGGCAGTTTACACAGAGAAATAATAAATAAATAAGATGGGTTTCTGTCCCCAAAGGGCTCACAATCTAAAAGAAACATACGACAGACACCAGCAACAGTTACTGGAGATACTGTGCTGAACGTGGATAGGGCCAGTTACTCTCCCCCTGCTAAATAAAGAGAATCACCATGTTAAAAGGTGCCTCTTTGCCAAGTTAGCAGTGGTAATTGTTTTTAAGTTTAATGCATGTTTTAACTTGTTGTATGTTATTGTTAAGCACCCAAAGATGAAGGTTTGGGGCAATGTATAAATTTGATTGATAAATAAATAAATATAATATTTGTAAGAATCCCTTTGCCACCAGTCTCATTATGTAACACTGGACATCTCCTTCTGCATTTTGCTTAATTTTAAAAATCCACTTGCACCTCACAGTCTTTCTTCCGTCAGGGAGCTCTATGAGTGCCCATGTGTTATTTTTGTTCAAGGATTCCATTTCTTCTTTTGCTGCTTCCTTCCAGTTTTCTGCTTCAGTTGCACATCCTACTTCAAACAATTCATTCTCTTGAAAACTGTCCTCATAAACAATTCTTATGAGTAATGAAATAGTGCCTTCCTTTAAATTTTATTTCTTAGCCCCTTTCTGTAGCATATTTTAGAGACATCAGACTTGTTTCTAGAGTAGACACATACAAAGTTTCTTCAGTTGTTAATTCAATGGTTTCTCTTTCTCCAGTTTGCAGAGCAACTGTGCAGAACCTTTTCCTTCTGCATATATCAGTTTTCCATCTGCCAAATATATAGGGATTTTACAATTTGTATCTAGGTTTATAAGTCTCTCCCTTTCTCTAATCAGGTTGCTTTTAGCACTTGAGTCAATGTAGATGCTACTGCTGCATTTCTCAAATGTAGCTTCCAAAACTTTATCTGTTCTTTCAAGGTATATCCTTTACTTATTAGCTTTAGTCCCTGGTTGCTTGTAAATTCTGTAATCTGTGTTCCCAGATGACTCACTCTCTTTGCAACGTTGTTGTGCTTGCCTTTTGTCTGCAAACTCTTTATTCTTGAGACACTTATTCTGCAACTGTTTGGGGTTTCCACAAAGAAATCTTTTTTTTTTTAAATTTCCTTGCAAGATTCTAAATGAATTTTCTTTACTTTCCTTTGGTTGCTTATCATCACTTCTGCACAAATCAATGTCCTCTAAACAGTTAATTACAAATTGTAAGTCTGCATCCTCCTTTACTTCCAGGGCACTAGTCACACTATCAATGTAATGTGGCAAACTATTCAACAGCAATCCTATCAAAATTGCATCTGGCATGATTATTTCTTGATCTTGCAGTTGCCTAGATATTTCTAACATTTCATTTATGTGCTTGGACAGACTTTCTCCTTCTCTAAGTCTTTTATTGCTCAGTTTTCTTACTATATGCACTTTGGAAACCACAGACTTCTTTTTATATAACCCCTTCAGAGTTTCCCACATATTCTTTGCCTCTTAGGTGCACTAAGATTGGGTCATTCACCACCAAGAAAATCATTCCTGATGCCTTTTCATCTGCTTCATCTCATTCTTTCTGTTCCATTCCTACATCTGCAGGATGCTGGGTGTGCAGAACATTGCCAAGTCCATGACTCTTGAGGAGCATCTCCATCTTGAAAGACCAGAGCTCACACTCAGGACCTTGCTACTTTCCAGTCATCAGGAACCCTTGTGCTATCTCCATTTTCAAAGCTTTTCTCTTTGCTTTGCTTTCTATTTAACTCTCTAGACTTTTCTCTTTTATTTACTGGCTTCTGGGCCTCATAACTATTTGTAGAAGAATGGCAGTTCAGTCCCCAAGGAGCAGAGCAAAACCAGTCTGGTGAGAAAGTAGAAAAGCAAGAGGCCCTGAGACAGTTTTTTAGTACTGAAGAACTGCAAGGATTTATTTAAAGAAAAAGTTACAAATGGATGCGGAAAAGCCTGCAGCTTAATTTCAGCTGTAGCTCATGGCTGAAGAGAGAGACCGAAACAAACGGCCGTCTCTGGAGAGATAAAATGGAGACTAGCACTGGAAGAACAACAAGGGGAGGAGTACAGCACTTTTATCCATGACTCTAACCCTCCCCCTACAATGGTCACTATAAGACATTGCAGCTGAGAGCTGATGCTGCCAAGGTCCTAGCTCCAACAGTTGGCATATAAAGAGCAATGCATGTACTCAAAATATACTGCGTTTTGTATATTGTGTACATTGTATGAATATATGATAAGGTGATTGTAGTAGGTTTGTGTGTTAAAAATATTTCTGACCAGGGGAAAGTAAGTGTGTGTGTGTGAGAGAGAGAGAGAGAGAGAGAGCGAGAGCTAGAGAGAGAGAGAGAGCGAGAGAGCGAGAGAGCGAAAGTGTTTGTGTACATGGGAAGTTTGTGATATTATTTGCAGAGGAGTGAGAGAAAAGACATGTCAATAATTTCTGTCTCTCTCACCATGTCCTTACAGTTCTTCTGCAGCCAGACATCGGACATGGGAAGGAGGAGGAGGAGACAAGGGGCCTAGAGGCCCAAATTCACTTCTTGTCCCAGGCTCACTCCAGGCTTGTTGTGCCTCTGTCCTGTAGAGTAACTCCCGAGTAATACTATTGAGAAAATTAGTCTGGATGTCAGGCACTGCCTTTGCTCAGATTGCTTTGCTGAGGTTTATATTTTCCTCCAGTGCCTCACAGGCCACACCAATTTCCTTCTCTGTTTCTCCCACTTCTTCAGGATTCCTTCAGGTAGTTAAGTGGACTAGCCTTATCTGTGAGGGCCTCAACTCTTCTCTGAGCCCCACATAGACTGGACAGCTTGCTCCTTGTTAAGTTCCTCCCCAAAGCTGCAAAAGCTCTTCAACAGAAAAGCTACATGAATGCAGACGTTGTTATTGTCCTTTTGTCTTCAGCAGCCTGGCCTCGCATAACAATTCAAAAGAAAATCCCCAAGCAGAAATCCATTATTTGCATATAAATGGTCAATAATCATGTCACTGTGACTGCATCTCCTTTTTATTTACCAAGGAGCGTTCATAAACGATTTTTTAAATTAAACCACCCTGTATCCAAATAAATGCATCTCCATCTTCTCTGCCCAGCCTCTAAAGTCAATTCCATTTAATATATTGGCATCTGTGCAAAGAAAAAAAGGAGCTTTAATAGACTGATGCTGCCTCCAGTCTGAGATGCGACAGGCTGGAGATATTTGATTGAAGCTTTCAAAAAGTTTGACTTGGAGAAAATGCTGCCGTTTCAAAGGCTTTCTGGACCAATAAAACAAACCCTGCTGTCAGTTTGGAGAAAGAATGTTGTGGTTCTCCAAAAGCGCTTACTTTCGTTTTGTCACACCATCCTCCCCAAGACACATGAAAGAGAGCAAGAGTGAAAGAGAGAGAGAAGTGTAAAAGAATACACTGGGGGCAGGGGAATGTCCCCAATTAAATGGGTTCGAATGGAAAATGGTGTGTGATTTCCCCCCTTCCAGACACAATACTTACTTTTCCTGTGTAAACACCTTTGAGAACTTTGTGTTGAGAAGCGGTATATAAATATTCTTCTTTATCATCATCATCATCAACAACAACAACAACAACAACAACATCAACATCATCATCTGCCTAATTCTGTGCAAGCTATGTAAAAATGAGATGTTCTAGAAGTCAACTCTGTCAAGGATACAAAACCTTTCTTAAAACAAATCTTCTCTGTGAGGCCTTTGGTTTAGTTCTTTGGTGCAATGAGGAGCTGGGATTGGGTCCAGCAGGGCCACCAAGGGAGAAACATGGAAGCAGATGCAGGAGCCACCTTTTGCTTCTCCTCATCGCACATCTGGGAAGCATGAATAGAATCAATGCCAAAAGCCAAACACAAACACAAAGTGGTCCAATCTGCAGCAGGCAAGCAATGGAGTGCAGAACGAATGGTTCTATAATGAACTTTGACTAAAGTGAAATTTGACTGAAGAGAAATCTGGGAGCATTCCCACTAGAGAAAAGGGTTCCCAGAACTAACAGATTTACTAGTGAGTCAGCATGTAAAAGAATGTTTTACTTGTGCAAGAGGGAGGGGCAATTTATCGATCCCTCATTCCCTCTTCTGCCCTGATGCCTTCTAAAAGTACATCCCTGAGTGTTGGGGGACCTTGAGGGCAGTGTTCCCTCTAACAGGGATTTCCAGATGATATTGACTGCAAGTCCCATAATCCCCAAGCAAAAGCCATTGCAGCTGGTGATTCTAGGAGTTGTAGTCAACAATATCTGGGGATCCCTGTTAGAGGGAACACTGCTTGAAGGATATATTTGTGGTCGGGTATTGGACGAAGCAGAGGGAGGGAGGATCAGCAAAAATTGCCCCTCTCACCTTACACAAGCAAAATCTTATTCTGCATGTGCAACACTACTCAGTATGTGAACCAACGACATGTTCAAGAAACCAACTTCCATTTTATTTTTGTTCAATTTCCCCCCCATTGTTATTGTTTCATTTCTCAGTCAATTCATATTTTCACTTTTGTTTTCTATTTTAATTTTTTCATGATGGCGTGAATTGTTTTTATACCAACACTGCCCCACAATAATCCCAAAATTTTATAAAACATATATTATGACCAGTTGTTACAAATAAGGAAAATGGTTTATTTATACAGTGGGGAGTTCTGCAACAGTGCTCCTTTTTGACCACCCCACATGCACAATCCTGATGCTGCCTTGAAGGGCACAGTTATTAAAGGCTCCACAGCTGGATGTTTGCCTCTGACAGCGTTACTCGACAGAAGTCCCATCGACATTAACAGGCCATCTGCAGAGTAATTTAGTCAGGCAGGATGCCAGCCTGTACCTCCATTTAAGGGAATGTATCTCTTCTTGTGTTGATCCTGGAGCTTCTCATTACTTTGGAAAGAAGAAGCTCCAAACGATGAATGAAAATGTGAAGCAACATCACATACACTGGAAACAAGAAGCTGACTTTTCTTCTTGTCAGCTAGATTATGAGGTGCTTCACATGATTAGTGTGAACTGCCATGAAGGCTTCTGGGGGGAAAGCGGGCTTAGCCCACTCTCCCCGCAGATGAGCAGGCTCTTAGCCCTGGGTGGCTGGATTGGCCGCCCACACAATTACTGGCTCTGTCATGGAGCTGCTAGGGGTTGTGGATCAGGGGCCGCCCGGCGCCCAGAAGTCCCAGAACGTCCTGTGTGAGTGTGTGGGGCATTCTGGGGAGTGCCCCAAGGCTGGGAGGCTTGTTTAGCCTTCCAGTTGGGTGTCTTCTTGTGAGTCGCCATGGCACAGAGACGCGGTGTGGTGTCTCACGACCAAGAAAATCAGGATAACGGAGTGCTTGCTCCATTAACCTGGTTTAAGGGTAGGGGTTCATAGGCGGGCTAACCGCCATGGAACTACCAGGCTCTCTTGCAAGCCCGGTAGTTATCATGATGGGGGAGAACTGGGCTAGGCTCCCTTAGCCCGCTTCTCCCCCATCGTGAGAATAGACTCTATGGCTAGCACTTCCCAGTCAGCCAGATTATGGCCAACACTTAAATGCTAGTGTGCCTGATTTTGCCAGCTGGAGCACTAGAAAAGATCACCCTGTGGAATAAAGAATTATGAATGTGTTAAAGCACAGCTGTCATATTGAGAGCTCTCTCTGATGAAGGAATTCGGGCAACATTTTCATTCCAACCATGTTTAGAAGTTTTCTCTGAAATGCTACATGACTGATTCAGAGAGGTTCTCATTATGTTCAATAAGCCATTTGGAGTGACCCCAGGACAAGAGGTGTGGAATGGAGGGGTCAGGTGTGTGAAGATAAGCTGAATTCTGATTGAGTTAGATCCTTATTCTTCACACCCTGTTCTTTTGCTCTTATTTTAGAGTACACAGGGTCACCAAAGGTGATGTAGCAGGTGATACATTTCTCAAAGGTGATGCACTTCTCTCCAATCAGAATTATCATAGAGGTGGGCAGCTTGATGTACCAGCTTTTGTGACAAGACTTTGGTTGAATGAAAGAGGAGGAAGAAGTTCCTATGGCAAGAGAAAGGAAATGTGAACCTCTTTTCTTATGTACATCCATTGCTGTGTGGGAGCTGTGTGCAATCCCATGTTGCTGTGGTATGTGTGTGAATTCCAGAACCGTGTGGATGAAGCTGATTGCAAGGGTCTTTCCCACCCAATTGTCATTGTCCCTCCCAGTTGTCCCTCCCAGTTGGCATTGTCCCTCCCAGTGATCAGTGGGGAAAGAGCCACAAAGCTACTCCTGCCCATTGGGTCACAGTACTGGCAAATTCTGCAGCTGAGATTGCACCATGGGAAATGATTTGCCTGGTGTCATATTCTGCCTGATCCGAGGCTCTGTGTATTGCTGCCCCTTGTAGCAGCTCGCTGCACTTTAGCAGGGTTTTAAGCCTTAGCTCCTGAGCAAACCCTGCCCTGTGGAAGCACTCTTTGGCCTGCTTTGGACACAACACCAAAGCAAAGGCAAATTCACCTCAGGTTTGCCCCCCTTGTTGTCCGAAGGGTTAGAACCATGGTTCCCAGACCCAACCACAGTTCCGATTTTGGCCCCAAACCTAGGCATGAACCCTCAGTTTGTAGTGCGCTCTAGTAACCCAACTGAAAGTCCATTCCTTTCGCCATTACATCTGGATTGGCTTTCTCATCAAACCAGAAGTAAGGGAGGAAACTCCTCCCATGGGCTTCCCTCCCATTGGCTGTTGCGAGCTGTCCTTCCATGGTTGGAGGGAGCCTGTGCAGCCAGTCCCACCCTGTTTGCCAGTTCCCAGATGTGAGACTGTCATAGTCTGGGAGTTCTTGGGTGGGGGATGGAAGCAGACAGCGGGTCCATTGAACTCACAGTTTGCCATTGTGTCTGAAGGGGGCCATTGGCTTCCCCTAAAGCAGGAAGGGTAAGAGGCTTCCTGTCTGAGGCAGGCCTTGCCTCAGTTTTATGGTCTCCTTCGTTTGATGTGCTTGTTTCCTGCTTCCTTCCTTGAACTGTCTCCTTGGGTTGGCCCCTGATATGTTCGTGGTTTACAGCTACCAGTCTGTGAGTCTGACCTCTGATTCCTAACTGTTTGCTTGGTTTGACCTCTGACTTCCAATTTGTTCCCTGAGACCCAACTGGTTGCCTGGCCCTCCCATTCCCAGCTTTCAGCTTTGCACCACCGTGTGTGTGTGTGTGTGTGTGTGTGGCAAACTGGAGAATAAGAGCATTCCTGGCAAGCAAGCAGAAAGCATTGTAGGGCTAAAGGGTGAGCCTATCCTCCCCTCCAAAGAGATTCCATTCTTCAAGTAGGCATGGAGGACCTGTCCCCTGTCCTTGAGTCCTCTGAATGGGAGGTGTTCCATAAGCAGTTCTGTAAAAATTTGAGGACTACTATTGAAGATAGGTGGTTGTTTTTTCAGGGAATTGATATAGCCACTACTTACTCATGGCTTGGACACACTCCTTTCATTTGCCCTGCCATTTGCCCTGTTCATGTATTATTCAACTGGGTATGGTGTATGATATAGAATGGAGATAGAATTGGCCAGCCTCACCCCCAGCACTGATATTTTGCATGGCCATGCCCTCCTCATGTCCATGATTTGAGCATTTGTCTGAGGAGGGCAGCAGTGAATCCAGGAACACTTTCCCACAACATATAGAACTCTGGGTGCCTGGGATCACAAATTACATGGAGGAAATGTCCCTATGATCAGCACTGACCTTCTCAGATAAATGTTGAAGCACAGAGGACAAGGGACATGGCCATGGAGTATGCTGGTGCCAAGGATGGAGCTAGCTAGTGTGACCCCACTCCTTCTCTCTTTGAGTACATTTGCCGACATGACACACAGTTCTCCTACAGACCCAGAAGCAGTGGCACAGCTGTAGAGGACTGGCAGGAGCACTACCAGTGTTACTGCAGGTTTTTCCCTCATTTGTGGCAATGGAAATAAGTACTGTAATGGTGGTAGTGCTAATGCTGGTTCTCTACAGCAACGCTGCTGCTTCTGGGTCTGAACGGAGCTGTTGTCTCCAGTCAAACAGTGTTGCAAATTGTTTCAAAAGCCTTTTCAACCAGAACTGATAGTAGAACGAAGAAATGTGTGGATGTCACAGGCATCTATGCCATTTTAAAAACTCATATCGACGTCCACCTATGGCTATTTATTACCTTACATTTTATGCCAGCATTTCTTGGTGATGTCGCCAGATTTCATAATAACCCAGCTGGCATAGAATATAAATTTGCCCTGGAAGGAAACCTGCCAATGCAAATATCAGCTTCAGGGGTGGCCGGTCTGCATTAGGGCCACAGCCAGGAGAAAAGGTTAACTCTATTTACTATAGTTCTGATCTGAATTGTCCTGCCTACCACTGGTGTTTAAAAAACACACACACACACACACACACACACACACACACACACACACACACACACACACAGAGATGGTATGACATAAATGCATTTAACGTCATGTGTAGTTTGATCCTAAGGACACAGTGCATCTACTCATCTCATAGTTTATATTCATTTAAACACTACACGCACTACCTCTTCCTGGGAGGAATGTTTTCCTTATCATCTCTATGACTGCCTTTGCCAGGTGTTCATTTTGTAAAACAGTGTTAGAATAACCAGTTAGTTAGTATGTTCTGATAAACATTAGAAAGCCAGAGTTTTCCAAGACATGGTGAACACCAGCTTGGGTTCTCCACAAGTAGTGCTTTAAGTATTAATGGGATGATGTTTCTCCAAAGGTTTATGAATATTTCATCACTTCTAACAACTGTTTATCAGATAGCATCTCATTCGCTTCTCTGAGTGAGCTGCATTGTGGTCCGTCAAGGTGCAATGTGATAAGTGGCTGGCAGCAGTGATGCCTTGATAGAATGACACACACTTGGTACAGATAAAGGGTATTGTTCATTTAACTTAAAGTACTAGCCACAGAGAAGTTTTGTCTTATCTCAAACCACAGATCTTGGCTGGCACCTCATTATTTCAGGCGTTTTCTCCTTTGCATCCCAATGAGGCATGGGCAATGTAAATCCCTGTGACATCAAAAGCGGTTGCCATGGGGACAGCATATAATGTCACAAATGGGCTTATGAACACCAAAGGCAGAAGCTTTTAATCTGAAGTGCTGGTAGAAGGCGGATAGCAAGATGTGCATTTGCATCATTCCAAGGAGAAGCCTGATTCACATCAGGACTGTGGTACCCAGAATTTTGTCAAAAAGGATCCTTGAAGAGCCTTGATGACCCCTGTTAACTGAGCATACAGGCTTGTGAATCAGTCAGTCAGTCAGTCAGTCAGTCTTTATTAATACAGCCAATGGCCAGAATTACAAAAATAAAATCATTTAGAATTAACAACTTCATTCGTGAATCAGTCAATAATGCTCTAGGAAAGCTTATCACTATGGTCCAGTCTGGAGAGAGGGTCATTGGACAAGTTCCTCTGTGTAACAAGAATGGGGAACTGGGGCAACAATTGCCCTGGGTGCAACCAATATAAGGATGCAGACACAATGGACATCACATCGAAGAGTATCAAAGGATTGGTAAACTGGAGACAGAATAGTGAGGACCCTGCTAACTGGGCAAAGAGATATTGCTCAAATGGAAAAGAAACACTTCAAATTAGTGTCTCTCTTACATTTAGCAGGGGGAGAGCAACTGTCCTTATTCAACCCACCATAGCATCCCTTCCAGTAGCTGTTGCTGGTGTCTCCTCTTGCATTTCTTTGTCGATTACGAGCCTCTTTGGGACAAGGAACCATCTTCTCATCCCTTTTGCTATAAATTGGTTTGTGAACCATTTTGAACAATGGTTTATAAATCTTCTAAATAAAATTTATTTATCTGTTTAACATATTTTTTATAGTTTTGGGAGATATAGAAATATCTTAAATAAATAAATAAAACAAAATATATAACAGATTTAAATTCCACAAAACACAATAAAAACAATCCTATAAAACAAGTCATTAAAATTAATTCCAGTTAAAAGCCTGTGAAAACAGGTGCATCTTGAGGGTCTTCTGGAAAACAAACAGAGAAGGAGATGCTCATATTTTGACAGGAAGCGTATTCCAAAGCCTCAGAGCAGCCACAGAGAAGGCCCGGTTCCGAGCTGCCACCAAACAAGCAGGCAGCAACAAGAATCAGACCTCTCCAGAAGATCATACTAGGGGGCAGGGTTCATGATGAAGAAGGCACTCTCTTAAGTACTCTGGTTCCATGCCATTAGGTCTTTATAGGTAATAACCAGCACTTTGTATTTCACCCGGAAACTGTGCAGTTCTTTGAAAATCAGTGTTATATGGTCCTTTTGGGTTGTCCCAGAGACATGTCTGGCTGCTGCATTCTATACCAAGTGTAGTTTCTGGACTACATACAAAGGCAGCACGTAGAGTGCATCACAGTAGTCAAGCCTGGAGGTCACCAGCATATGCTCCACTGTTTTAAGGTCATTTACTTACAGAAATTGATATAGCTGATGCATCAGCCAAAACTGATAAAAAGTGCTCCTGACTACTGCCTAAATTTTAAATAAAATAACAATAGTATAGCTCAGTAACAAAATGCATGCTTCATTAGTTCAATGTTCTCCTGTAGCAAGGCTAGGAAAGATCTTTCTTAGCCTAAGACCCTTGGAAACTTCTTCTAGGAAGAACAGACAGTACTGGGCTAGATGGAGAAATGCACAAAGTAGCATCAAATTTGTTCCTCTTTAAATTTATTTTAATAGTAGCTATGGGGGGCAAATGAGATCAGGAACATGGTGTGAGGGAAGCGGGAAGTAATTCTTTCTTCCTTGGCTATTTTCTTGATGCAGTTCATCCACAGCAGGCTGCTATTTGTCCCATTAGGGAAAACATAGAGGCATTTTGCCCGTGGTGGAATTCTGGGAGACCCAAAGTCAAAGTACATGTTCTTCTTAAGAAGTGTCCTTAAAAGCCAAAGTGCATCTCAGTTAATCAAAAAGAGCTGTAGGGGACCTGAAAGTGTACCCAGCACTTATTTTAAAAAGGAGAATTGAAGAGCCTTGATGACCCTTGTTAACTGAGCAAAGAAGCACCTTTTAAAGTGGTAGCTCTCTTATATTTGGTAGGGGGAGAGCAGCTGGCCCTATCTGACCCCAGCACAGCATCCCTACAGTGGTTTGTGCAGGTATTCACCACATGTTTCTTTTTCAGTTGTGAGCCCCTTTGGAATAGAGAACCATTGTATTTCTTTTTTTATGTAAATCACTCTGAGAACTATTTTGTTGAAAAGTGGTATATGAATATTCACTACAATAAAAATAACTTTTGGCTCAGCTATAATTTAAAAAATGTGGCCCAAGAAAGGATCTATCTATCTATCTATCATATTTATATACCACCTGACATATATATCTCCAGATGGTGTTCATAATCTTGGTTACAATATAGAAATAAAACAATTAAAACACTTTCACAGAATAAAATAAATAAATAAAAATAATTCGCAGAATAAAATAATTAACATAATTTATTTAAATTGTCTATGTACCATATTTGTACACCACCCCAAACTTCCATGTCTGGGCAGTGTACAGCAACATAAAACACATTAAAATAGAAATTAAAACCTTAAAAGAATTTAAAACCACATCTGGTTAAAAGCCTGGGTGAAAAAATGTGTCTTTAAAAACTTTTAAAGTTGACAGAGATGGGGAGGCCCTTATTTCAGCAGCCACAGAGAAGGCCCATCCCTGTACAGCCAACAGACAAGCTGGTGGCAACTGCAGATGAACCTCTCTGGATTATCTCAATGGATGACTGGGCTCATAGTGAAGAAGATGTTCTCTTAAATACCCAGGGCCTAAGCAGTTTAGCGCTTTATAGATTATAACCAGCACCTTGTATTTTGCTGGGAAACTTATTGGTAGTCAGTGTAGAACTTTTAATATAGGAGTACTATGGTCTCTTTGAGATGACCCAGAGACTCACCTGGCTGCCACATTCTGTACCAACTGCAGTTTCCAGACTACATACAAAGGCAGCCCCACATGGAGCGCATTGCAGTAGTCAGTTCTGGAGGTTACCAGCAGATGTACCACTGTTCTGAAGTCATTTATCTCAAGAAATGAACACAGCTGGTGTTTCAGCTGAAGCTGATAGAAAGCATCTCTGACCATCGCCTCAATCTGACACCCCAGGGAGAGGTTTGGATCCAGAAGCAATCCCAGATAGTACTCCTGTTCTTTCTGGGGAAGTGTGACCCCATCCAGAACTGGCAGATCGAATTTGTCTCCCGGTTCTGTCCCCGTACAATAGGTATCTCTGTCTTATTTGGATTCAGTCTCAGTTTGTTATCCCTCATCCAGCCCATCACTGCCTCCAGACATGCATTTAGGGAGGTTTTGCCTTCTCCTGATGATGTTGACATGGAGAAATAGATTTGAGTGTTATCAGCATACTGATAACACCCTGCACCAATCTCCTGATGATTTCTCCTAGCTGTTTCATGTAGATGTTAAAGAGAATTGGAGACAGTATGGTGCCCAGCGGGGTGCTATATAAAAGTTCCTGTTTTGAAGAACAACAGATGCCAAGAGACACCATCTGGAATCTGCCTGAAGGGTAGGACATGCCTCCCACTCCCAACCCTCTCAGATGGTGCAGAAGGATACTATGGTCAGTAGTATCGAAAGCCGCTGAGAGATTGAAAAGGACCAACAGAGTCACACTCCCTCTTTCATTTCCTGTTGGACATCATCAATCAGGCCAACCAAGGCAGTCTCCACCCCATATCCCACTGAAAACCAGTTCAAAATGGGTTTAGATAATCAGTTTTCTCCAAGACTGTCTGGAGATGGGAAGCCACCACCTTCTTAATTACCTTGCCCAACCACAAAAGGCTGGAGACAGGCCTATAGTTGCTTAACTCAGAGGGATCCAATGCAGGCTTCTTCAGCAGAGATCTATGATTGCCTTCTTGAGACTGGAAGGCATCCTGCCCCCACTCAGAGTGGCATTTATAATATCTACCAGGCCCTCTACAACAACTGCCCTGCCAGGGGTTGTTTCTCAGAGTAAAATAAACAGTTTAAAATAAGTTTTCATTAAAAACCTGGGAAAACAGGTGTGTCTTAAGGGTCTTTTAAAAAGCAAAATGGTGGCCAACTCTGCTCTTCTTCATAATCTCTGATATCCACCGCACTCCCCATGTTTCCTTGGTTTTGCCTTTAGAAGCTGCTCATTTTGTATTCACTTGGGCTGCCTTACAAGTTGAGAACAACCAGCAACACAATAAATCAAGGAATTGCTCATAAATATAACTGTGCAGGCACAACTTTTATTAGTATGCATTTTGTAGCGAAGGACTTTTCACCTCCCTTCTGCAACTCTTTATGGCTCGCATTTCTGTTTTCCCTAATAGAATATTGGATTATGATCCAAGATTCTTATAAAAATGCCAGATAGTAAATTAAATGAAACAAGAAAGTTAAATATATGAGTCCCTCATCTATATAAATGTTTGAGGTCAGTATGAACTACTCAGGGTGGACTTGTGCATCTTTGAAACACTAGTAGCTTATTCACTGTTTAGCGAGGTAGTAGTGACTGCTCAAGGCACTGAGGACAAGTAAATGTAAAGTTTGCAATGGTACCTATATGCCACAGCATTGGGTCCATTCTTGTTTGTATGAACATTTTGTGTAGAAGATTTAGGCTAGTTGTGTAGTTTTATTGTCAGAGACAATTCACCTAAAGTAAGTGAGACTTGTAAGAGTTGTAGAGAAGCAGCAGCACAGGAAACAGGACATTTAAAGGTGGAAAGGTGGATTTGCACGCTATAGAGAACATGGAGCTGCCATAAAAAATGGCAGTTCCATGTTGTGTGTCCTCCCCTTCCTCCATAATATCTAGTTCAGCTTCTCCCTTATTCTTGCTTACCCCATTTAATAGCATAATTACACTGTACATTTTCTTTGTTTACAGTTCAGCCAGCAGCACATGTGAAGAGGAAGGGAGTGTGCCCATTGAGATGTCCTCTACAGACCTCCCAATGCTTTCCTGGCACATCCCTTGATTGTGTGTGAGGTTGCTCATTCGAAGGGCCCTTAAGTACATCTTCCAAGTACATGTTGTCTAAAGCTTGTTTGGAGAACATTTGGGGGGCATTTGGATGAACAGCCACCACACGTGGTCAAGGGATGCACCGGGAACGTGTTGGGATGTCTGTGAAGGATGTCCTGATGGGTGCACTCTTAGCATGCCCTCCCTTCTTCTTCACTTGTGCTGCTGACCATAGCATTTACACCAGCCCACTATTAGCTGCCATTGGCTGAGGGTGCTGATAAACAAATGTGCATCATAATGATGTCAGGACATGAGGAAAGTCGAAACTAGAAGAAACTTTTAAGGACAGAAGGAGGAGTTATTCGGAGTTCTCAAGAGTCATTTATTTAAGCAAGCCTTTGACCAGTTGTAAACTGGTTTTATTGCTCTTAATGCTGTTTGAAATGTTTAACTGTTTTAATGTTTGGTTTGTAACTGTGGTTTTGTTGTTTTGTTTTTGTAAACTGTGCTTTGCCTACTTTGGTACAGCCCAGCCTCCAGACTGTCCATTGGCCTTGGGGAAACCCTGTTGCATTAAGAGTCCTGCCAGGGAGCTGCAGATAACTCACAATTAGTGTGAAGTGCCAACAGGGTTTGTGCGGGGAAAGCAGGCTTAGCTTGCTCTTCCCGCACACGAGCAGTTGCTCGTTGCTGGGTGGCCGGATCCACACCTGGTTGTTGGGAGCTCCACACCTCTGTTGGGAGCTCCAGGGATCGGGGGAAGGGGAGTGCTACCGTGCAGCCCCCAGGAAGGCTTGGAGCCTTCCTGGGGTCTCCCTCCCCTCCCCATATCTAATACCCCACCCCATGTGTGCCAGCCACAGTGGGAAGCAGCAACACGAGTAGAAAAACAAGGTTAATGGAGCGCTTGCATTGTTAACCTCATTTAAGAGGAGGGGTTGTCAGGTGGGCTAGCCACTGTGGAATCGACAATCACTGAAAACCGGGCTTGGCTCCCCTAGCCCAGTTTTCAGTGATCACCAGAATAGCATCTCTGTTTTATAAACCTGTTTAGTTACTAATACCCGTGTGGAATCCAAATACATTAAAGGTTCAATAGACAACACAAAAGAACTTTAGTCTCTGTTAGAGGTGATGATATTTTTTTCCTTGGGGAATTCATTGTTTTGGCTGCTGAGGTCTGATATTGAGGTCATTCACACAATCAAAAACTACTTGGGTTTGGGAGCTGTGTGTGCTCCCAGTTTTCAGTTGTGTGGAAGCAAGGTAAGAGGAAAACCTGGGTAGCTTTTCCTCCTACCTTGCTTCCACACAATAATTTCTACCCAGGTTTTCCTCTTATCTTGTTCCCGAAAACTGGGAACATACATAACTCCCAAACCCGGGTAGAATCCAGTTTTTGATTGTGTGAATGATGTCATTGAGGACATTTACACAACTGGGCAGGTGGTGGTGAGGAAGCTGCACTTCACTTACTCCCCCCCCCCGATCATTTTAGAAGTCTTTGGTGTGCCACCCCATGCCCAGAACAGCACAGATCATTCAAGGCTAAGGCTCGTTGTCCTGGCCTCTGGGTATCCCGCAATGCACCACAAGATGAGCACGGTGCTCATCAGACAGGCGCTCTAGGCACCCGGTGTTAAAACTTCTATAGCCCTGTGCCCACCCAGTAAAATCACTGCACATATGATGGGGCAGAATTAATTGATGTTGTGTCTGCTAGACTCTTAATGAATCCCCTTCACTAAGCAATTAGTAACTGAACAGTGTTGAGCTTACCTATAATTATTAATGGACTAGTCCATGGAAGTTCCATTGTTTGAAATTATCCTAGGCCTAGTTGGCCAGATTTGGCTTTAAAAATCCAAATTCTGGCTTATGGCCCATTTGACTCATGAGTATACCTGTTAGGTTCTGGCAACCCCAGACACCCCTATGGAAATTATATCATCCACATGGCTCAAATAAAGGAGATAAGAAACCCATTTGGCAAGAGGCTGTTCATACCAAAAGGACCACAGGGTAGCAGTTGTAAAGCAGAAGAGTTTTCATCTTGAACTTTGGATGTTCTTTATTTATTATCTGTGTAAATTGCTCTGATAACATCTGTTGAAAAGTGGCATATCTTTGTAGTAGTACTAGTGGAAGGAGGAGGAGGAGGAGGAGGAGGAGGAGTAAGGGTAGGAGAAGAAGATGATGATGCCTTTTCACTGGTGGCTCCTTTGCTGTAGAACTCCCTCCATAGAAAGGTGCATCAGACAAGCTCCCCAGAGAGTTTTAATTTTCCCTTCCATAAATATTGAGCAAACAGACCTGTAGTCATCCACTTGTACCCTGAAGTAGTACCATTCCAGGAATAGTTTTAGTACATGATAAACAGAGTGTCTAGATTGCTTATAAGTTGCAAGGACCTGACAAGTTTTGTCTCCCAGGGGTTAGCTAAGGACACTGCTGCAAAGCTATTGCTCACATACAAGCATCTACAGCACAAATAGAAGCACAGTGATAATTTGCCCATATGAATGAGGCATGTCACACCAAACTCCATGGATTAATATCAGCTCACACCATCTCAAACTCAATGCTTTGCAACAATGGGATGTGGCATGAAAGGTCTGTCTATGATTTTTGATCTTTGGTGGCTTATTTACCCTTATAAAACTGCTTTCTTCAACCTCACCTGGCAGGTAGGATGTGAAACCAATTTTTTTTAGCTTCTAGCAGCCACCAGTCATTAAGAACTGTTAATGCAGGCTGGAATTTTCTTGGAATATTTTGAAGCAGAATATTAACAGTCTGTTATCTAGCCCAGGGGTTTTGAACCATTGATATTTCCAGAAGTTGTTGGACTACAACTCCCAGCATTCCCAAACACCATGGCCAAAGGTGTTTTGTTTGGGTACCCAGGGTGGGGAATGTCTGTTCTGCCCTGTTATCCCATTTTAAAGATCAGCCACCTCTTCATATTCCAGGCAATGTCCTGCAAAGGAGATGCATGAGTTAACACTGGCTTCTCCCTAGCACTATGTATAAAGGTAGAGAGACTCCTTGGAGTAACAGGATTCTTTTATTGTGCTAACAGGCATGTATGAACAGAAAGGAAGATAATGTATTGTTAAGGGACAAAAGATGTGATGGCATGTCCCTCCTTCTCTACTGCTCTTCCCCCGCTTTTTGCTAAAAAGATAATGAGAAGTGAAAAGAACAGTTTCCCATAGATGATAATCTCATACCTTGTGAGAAAGTGTCTGGCAGGTGCTTATTCTTTTCTTGAATACAATGGCGGCGGCAGCAGGCAGAAGAAGAGGAGAATCAAAATAACAGTGAAGTGCTGATTCACAGAGAACATTTACAGTTTATTGAGGATAAGGGTGCAGAGAGGAAGAATGTTTTGTGTACATTCTTCAGACTAGAGATGGAGGATGGCAATGACAATCCTACTTTTTCCATTCAAGGGATACATCGAGAGCTGGATTTATTTATTTTTTTAAATGCTCACAGCAGCTTCCTGTGTGTGGCAAAAGGATCACCTACATAAGAACAGCCCAGCTGGATAAGGCCCAAGGCCTATCTAGATCAGCATTCTGTTTCCCACCAGATGCCTCCGGGAAGCTCACAGGCAAGAGGTGGCACATAACCCCTGTCTTCTTTGCCATGAAAAAGAACTTGTTTGTTTTGTTTGCCAGCACAAGCCACTTCAACACGAAATGATGGTAATGGCTAACATCCAGGCAAGTGATGCATTGCTATTGCAACAAGAGAAGTTGCATGCACTGTGTGGTGTTGTGGTGCACCATGACATTGTGCAACCATTGGTGGAAGGCCTTCTCCAAGACACATGCAAGGGGTTGTGCAACATGTCAATCTCTTCCACTAACAAAAGAAATAGTCTGGAGCAAACGTTCCTTTCTTTGCGCAACACCATTACACTGTGTCCTTAGGAACATAGGAAGCTGCCATATACTGAGTCAGACCATAGGTCTATCTAGCTCAGTATTGTCTACATAGACTGGGAGGCAGGTCTCACGATCAGTGAGGCTTGCCTCTAGGTGGTAAGCGGAGAGAGTGGGCTTAGTCCGCTCTCCCTGCAGACGAGCAGGGAGGCAGCCCTGGGGGGCCAGAACGGCCACCCACACGACTGCTGGCTCCGTTACGGAGCTGGCAGGGGCTGGGGGGATTGGGGGCCGCGTGGCCCCCGGAGGCTCCAGCATGCCTTGTGTAAGCGCGTAGGGCATGCTGGAGAGACCCTCAAGCCAGGAGGCTACTTTTAAGCCTCCCGGTTGGAGGTCAACTCGTGAGTTGCCTTGGTGAGGACTTCTGCCACAGCAACACATGACCTAAAAGCCTGGGTTAGTGGAGCACTCGCTTTGCTAACCTGGGCTTAGGGGTGGGTTGTTTTAGTGGGTGACCCGCTTTCGTGAGACTAGGCTCAGCTGCGAGCCCGGTGGTTCTCACAGGCATACAAAATCGGGCTAAGCTCCCTTAGACCAATTTTGTATGACCGTGAGAATAGCCTCTGGCAGTGGCTTCTCCAAGGTTGCAGGCAGGAATCTCTTCCAGCCCTATCTTGGAGATGCTTCTGCTCTTCCCAGAGTGGCTCCATCCCCTGAGGGGAATATCTTGCAGTGCTCCCACTTCTAGTCTCCCATTCATATGCAACCAGGGTGGACCCTGCTTAGCTAAGGGGACAAGTCATGCTTGCTACCACCAGACCAATTATCCTCTCCACTGAGTGAGTGCAATACCAGGCTGTATGTATGTAGGTGGATTATCATCATTATCCTTTTATATCCTGTCTTCAAAGAATTCAAGGTAGCTAATAATAATGGCTAATAATAATAACAACACAGTTTCAAATAACGATATGTAAAGAAACAATCACATGCATTTGTTGTCAAAATGAAAATAAGTGAAAAGAAAAAGGAATGATATTTATTTTTTTGCTTGCACACCCCTGCTGCTTATTGGTTAAAATGAGTTACAATTAGAATGTAAAGAAGAGGAATTTTCAGTTATTTGGTTGAAATTTAATGAATTGTTTGTTCTTTGAAACATGAGATATATATTCTTAGAAGAAGGAGTGGTTTCCCCTTCCCTTTTTTTTCTCCTGCATTAGTTGTATCTTATTATATTTAAGTTATGTTTAAGGGATTTTTCTTTTCTTTCACCCCTTTTCTTTTTCAGTTATACTCACATATATTATTACTATCCTTGATCATGTTGTATGCCCTGTTGTCATCTCATTGCAATAAAGGGGGGTGGGGGGAAGGATGTTAAAAATTATTTTTAAAAGTCTAGTGGTAAAAGAAATGCCTTGGAGTTGCATACCAGCTTGATCTGATATTAATTTTTAATCCTCAGATGTTCCACTTTAGGAAGAATATCTAAACTGGCTTCAAAGTTCACATTAGGGGAAACCTGGTGACATCCCACCCCCTGCTGAAGAGTTGTGAGATCCTTATCACAACCCTTTTGACTTGAAATTCATTAGATGTTTTGCCAGAAGAGGGACTCCCAAATCAGCTGCTGCTTTTGCTTTTAGCAAAATGTATTCTGCTCAGTGTATCCTTGCTCCAGCTCCAACCTAGAATGACATTATGTGGCCCATATGTGTTGCAAACACATTAACCTCTCAACTGGGGAAATTTCATCACAGAGAAATAACTTTATAATGAGTGTTAATCAGAATGTCTACATTTGTTGGTACTGTCTGATATGTAAGAAGCAGGGATCTGATACACTTCTGCTCCCGCATGGATGTATGTTTCATCCTGGATAATCCAAGATGAAAGTTCAGAATATCAAATATGTCATGAGCTCGTCCATCCGAGGCTTGGTCCAAGGTCACCGCCGACAAAGCCGGTAGCTCTTGCATCTTTGTTCTTTGTTGCAGACTCTTGCATCTGCAACAAAGAACAAGAGAAACAAATCACTAGCAAGTATCAGGTTCAACCAGTCTCGCCTGCACCTAGGTCGCTCACCAGATTCCAAGAGTCCTGAGCCCAAGGTCCACGATGTCACCAAGGGAGGTATTAAGGCTGGATAGAGCTGTCCGGTCTTGCTCAGGAATTAGGTTTCAAGCAGGCAAGCCTGGGTCTCCAAAGTCCAAACACGAAGCTGGGAATTCCATAAAGCCGAGGCTTGGTCTGTAGCAAGCTCAAATGACATGTTGCTTTCTAGCAGTTTGGATGTTATCTGCTGACTAATTTATAGTGCTTGGCTAAATGGCTCTCCTCCCCCAGCCAGCTGTTGGAGATTTCAGCGTTTATCCCGACTGTTTAAAAGATGCTGACTACACCTTAATGGCTGTAGCTGCTGCCTGCGTTTGGCACACCTTTGTTCCTGAGGTGTAAATGGTTGTCCTTCCAGCTCAGGACCTGACTGCTTGCTCCCCATGTCTTCTGCTTCCGACGGCCGCTCTGGAGCTGCAGCTTCATCTTGGCCTGTCTCAGTTGTCTCCTGCAGCCCAACTGTTGAGCTCTCCCCTTTGGGTGCCTCTTCCTCTGCTGGAGGATTGCCAACTTCCCCCTCCTCTTCACTGTCTGTGGGTGAGGGCATGACAATATATATGATTATGGTAAAATTATATTTGTAGGGCCAAACTGTAGATGGATAGGAAAGAAAATAGGGATGTGCTGAAATGCGATTTGAGTTCTGAATCATGGTACAATCCCTTTAAAATTGAGGGCTTACCCATTTCCATTAATGTGGAGGAGAGCAGGCAGATCCATCCCTGCTCCTCCTCCTGCTCTCTCCATCCAGAGGATGGAGAGAGTACTGGCAGCACTTCTCCCAGCAATCAGCACACTCCAGCAGCACTCTCCCCCAGCAGCCTGTGTGTGATACTGGCATGCACGATGGCCATTTGCATGGTCACCAACCATGCTCGAGTGGGGCACCACCAGTATGGAAGTGGAGGCGAGCAGAGGAGGAGCAGGAATGGACCTGATCTCCTTTGTGTTAAAAGGGCTGTGTAAGTCTTCGGTTTAAAAGGGATTGTGCAGCAGTTTGGAAGCCAAATTGCATTTTGAGCATATCCCTAAGATAAAAACATAACTATTTTCTCTAAGGGAAAGAAATGTCATATCAGTCTCACAGTTAGTTGAGTATATGGACAAGATGTTTTTCTGGCTTTTGCAAGCAACCCAAGCAAACCCCATTACTAACCTGAGAATTGTGGAGTGCTTGCTCCCAGTCAGTATGAATACTGAGCTAGAAGGACCAGTGGTCTGACTTGCTTTAGGGCAAATTCATGAACCGGGTCTCACGATCAGTGAGACCCGGTTTGTAAAGGGATGTGTGGAGACTGGACTTTGCCCGATCTCCCTGCAGACGAGCAGGGCAGAAGCCCTGGGTGGCTGGATCAGTCACCCACATGACTGCCGGCTCTGTGACGGAGCCGGTGGGAGCTGGGGAGTTTGGGGGCTGTGCAGCCCCCAGAAGTTCCAGTATGCCCTGCGTGAGCGCGCAGGGCATACTGGGGAGACCTCCGAGCCAGGAGGCTGCTTTTAAGCCTCCTGCCAGGGGTCTACTCATGAGTAGTCATGGTGCGGAGCCGCGCCACAGCTACTCATGATTTAAAAAACTGGGTTTAAGGGGAGGGCTAGTTTGGCAGGTTAACCGCCAGGAAGTCACCGGGCTCACCTTCGAGCCTGGTGGCCCCCACGATCAAGCAAAATCAGGCTAGGCTCCCCTAGCCCGATTTCGCCTAATCGTGGGAATAGCCCCCATATGTTATTTTCAGTTCTGACCAGTATAATTTCCCCTACAAACATGGATAGAATTTTTTTATGAACTCATTACTAAATAGGACAATTGATCATATAGTAAGTGAGATCCTCCACAGATCTCTTGCCACAAAGACAAAAGACAAAATCATAATGAACTCTCCTAAAATGACCATCAATAACAGTTGATGACAACTGCATTCTCAATTGAGTGAGTGTGCTCTGAACTGTAAAATTACCTAATATTGACTGTGTTATTTATCTAATACAGCATGGTTCTGTATCTGATGCAATGGAACATGTGCAGACCAGCAGAGGCTATATATACAAATTTCATGTTAAAAAATTCTTAAATTCTGCTGATCAATTAGTTATTTGGTGGGAAAGGTGTGTGTGTGTGTGTGTGTGTGTGTGTGTGTGTTGGCCCCTTGCTGGATCAGGGCACATAACTAATTTTAATTTTAATTTTAGTCTGGTTTAAATGCTTCTTTTTAAAATTTTAATTGTTTTATTATGTGTTTGGGATTATAATGCAAACTGCCCTAAGCCACTTTAGGAAGGGTGGTATATAAATCGAATAAATAAAATAAAACAAAAAACTGTGTCTGCCTCTAGTTGCTGGGTATCTGTGTCCATATCTGGTTCTGTGTCCAGCAAGGCAGCAAGTCATCCACTGAAGCCAAGGGCTCAATGAAGAAGCTGTTGGACCAGCAAAGCCAGGCTCGGAAGGGAGGGGTTATATAGAACCCATATTTACCTGAATAGAAGCACTCTGGATTTAAGACAACCCCCTTAAAGATGGAGGTCAAATGTAGCTGATACCCATTTACCCAAATGGAACAGGACTCCGAATTTAAGATGATCCCCCATTTCTAACATCAAATAACTTGGTGGGGGGGGGAGGGGACTAGATTTGGATTCAGGAAAATACAGTAAGCATAATGGGAGGGAGTCCCCAAATAACCAGTTGAGCATTTCACCTCAAGTGCTGGAGCTCAGTCCTTGCATAGCATCACCTTTACTCTTGGAGTCCCACAGGCAACAGAGGTTGCCTGTCCATAGAACCCCTGAAGTTCTAGGGACCTCTGGGACTAGAACCCCAGAGATTATAGGGCAGGGGTGTCAAACTGTGGCCCTCCAGCTGTTGTTGAGCTGGTCTTGTGGCAGCAAGCATGACTTGTCCCCATAGCTAAGCAGGGTCTGCCCTGGTTGCATATGAATGGGAAACTTGATGTGTGAGCACTGCAAGATATTCCCCTCAGGGGATGGAGCCGCTCTGGGAAGAGCAGAAGGTTTCGAGTTCCCTCCCTGGCTTCTCCAAGATAGGGCTGAGAGAGATTCCTGCCTGCAACCTTGGAGAAGCCACTGCCAGTCTGTGAAGACAATACTGCGCTAGATAGACCAATGGTCTGACTCAGTATATGGCAGTTTCCTATGTTCCTAACTCCCATCATCCCCAGTCACCATGGCTAGTCGCCAGGGATGATGGGAGTTGTAGGCCAGCAACATCTGGAGGGCTTCAGTTTGACACCCCTGTTCTAGGGACAGGACATGAACTGGGGAGCACCTTATCCCCAAAGCTCCAGGGTTTCTTTGAAGATACAAACAACAATGTAAGAACAGTCCTGCTGGTTCAGCTTCAAGGCCTATCTAGTCCATCACCCTGTTCCCATAGTGGCCCACCAGATGCCTCTGGGAAACCCACAGGCAAGAGGTGCCTCTCTCCTGCTGCTGCTCCCCACAACTGCTCTTCAGAGGCATCCTGTCTCTGTACTTGGAGGAAGCCTTTCATGCTCAAGACTAGTAGCTCATGATAGACCTGTACTCTATGGATTTGTCTATGCCCTTCTGAAGCCAACCAAACTGGTGGCCATCACCACATCCCATGGCACAGAATTTGATCTTAGAAGCCCATCTCAAGAGGGACTTGTAAAATTGCAGAAGGACAACAAGCTCCATTTGATCAAGAGTCCATTTGATCAAGAGGACTTCTGTCAAGGGCTGGGGGGTCTCAGCTGGGGCATGCCCCTCCTCCTCTGAGAGGGGCTCCGCTTGGTTGGAGTCTGGGTGGCTCTTAACACTGGGGAGGAAGTAGCGGTGAAGGGGGCTGGTTGTTGACTTTACATCGTGCTTTAGAGTTTCTTGGAAGCATCTGACTGGCCACTGTTGCACTGAGAATGGTGCCCTAGATGCAGTTTCAGTACAATATGATCCAGTGGGGCTTATTGTACATGATGTTCTTATGCTGTTAAGCCAAAACTCCTTTTCACCAGAATGCCCCTTTGACATTTCAGGGAAATGCATGTCCCTATTCTCTCCCTTATAGGCTTTATGGAAATCAGGTACTATTTTATGGGACCTGTACCAATTAGCAGCAGGGGATTTCCTTCATGCTGTTCTGTTTTGTTGAACATTGAACATTTTTATGTCGATTTCCCAATTACTGCATATTAAACCTAGCTGCTTTCTAACAAACTAATCACTAATTAGCCATTCAAGGGTTCTCCTATCAAGAGTTTCCTGTTTGTTGTTCTGGTAGCAGCATGTCTCTGTATTCTGCCAGAGATCATTGCAAGCTCACCAGGGCTTGGATCTCTTTCCATACCATGCTTCTTGCTACCCTGCCATCTCTCCACCATGGGCCAAAGTCTGGGGAGGCAGAGGCTCATCAGCATTTCCCCCTGCAGCCTCCGCTGAAGATGCCAGATATCTCCATGAGCCCACTGGGATTTGGGCATCTTGCCATTCAGTGCTTTCTACACCAGTGGAGAAAGTGTGTGGGCTTCTTGCCACCCAACTTTTCATCCACCTGTTGAGCTGAGAGTTGATTTCTCAGAAGGCTTTATTAAAGATGCTGCAGACAGAGAATGTGATTTCATCAGACCTTGGGCTTCTTGCCATTCTATGCTCTCTCCACCAGCAGACCGTATGAAAGTCATGTGCTTTATGGCATGCACCTGATCATCTCCTAATTAGCATCACATCACAGGATCTTGAGCAACTTTCTAGCAATAAAGGAGGAAAGGGAAAGCAAAGGAAGGAGGATAGGTCACTCTATCAATGGAGGCAGAGGTTAGGATGTGAACAAGGGGTAAGAAGGTGGACCCTCTGGTGACTTCTAATGTATGTGAAAAGCACCACAGATTACACCAGTAACAAATGCAAGCTGGATGCTCTGTTTTAGAAGAGAAAGAAAGCAGGTTTGAGAAGTAATTTCTACACTCTATCTCCTTAGACAGATTAAACCAAATTGGTTGGGCAGGACACAAGGGATAGGGCCACCGTTCAGTGGTAGGGCATCTGCTTGGCATGCAAAAGGTTCTTAAGGGCCTCAGGCAAGGGCAGGGATCCAGGTGCCCACATCAGATGTAAGGAACAGAAATTCAAGTTGTTGAACATGGTAGGCCAGTAGAGAGCATCTGGGTAACAATAACGGAGAAGGAAATGCAGACACAGTTGTTGGAGTCTACTATGGGTGATATTTTCCGTATCCTTGATCTAACCCATGGTTTAGATTATCATCTGAACCAAGCCAATGAGACAGATAAAGCTTATGGCTCCATTTGCACATAATGGGAAATTGGACTTGAAGGGGCCTGAGTTTGTCTGAACGCATGCAACCATGGTTCAGACAAAAAAAGCTACTGAAGTTTCCCTCCTGAAACTCCAGTTTGAACCTTCAGTTTGTAGTAGATTTTGCCATTCCTACCTGAGGTTAGACGGTGCCAGTGTTATATCCGAACAGTCCCACTGAGCTCAAACCAGAGTTGAGGGAGGAAGCTCCCTTCTTGCTGTGGCTGTGAATTGGCTGCCAAGGCTGTCCTTTATTCCAGAAAGAAGCCCAGACAGCCAGTAACCCCTCCTCTCTGCAGTCTCCTTGACTTCAGGGCTCTTGCTAGCTATGTCCAAATGTGGACAAGTAACTGTGCCGGTTTGGGGTGGGTGGGCCATTGGACCCACAGTTCTGCGTTACATGCAAATATGACCATAGCATGCTAATTGTGAGGCTTAGAGATAGAGTCCCAAAGACCAGCTATGCATGCATGGGAGAGAGCATGTGGATATGGAACATAGGAAGCTGCCTTATACTTAGTCAGACCATTGGTCCATCTAGCTTAGTATTATCTGCACAGACTGGCAATGGCTTCTCCAAGGTTGTAGGTAAGGCAGTAATCTCAACCTTGGAACCTTCTGCATGCAAGCATGCAGATGTTCTTCCCAGAGCAGTCCCATCAGTTAAGGGGAATATCTTACAGTGCTCACATGTAGTCTCCCATTCAAATGCAAACCAGCATGGACCCTGCTTAGCAAAGGGGACACTGCATGCTTGCTACTATCCTCTTAAGGATCCTGGCTGGCTCCACAGAATCAGGCTCCTCCATATGTTTCTTTAATGGAGTGTAAGAAAAAGAAGAAGAAACAAGAAAGTTCCAGTTGTCTCACCCATTTATCCTGAGATCCCTGTAACCAGATGGCTTGTTTATATAGCTTGCATCAAGTTACGACCAAATAAGCGCTTTAAATTACAGTTAGATTTTCATTCATGCACTTGGATAAAAATCCTGCCTGGCTTATTTAAAAGAAATGGGCTTTGCATGGGTATATGTTGTTTTTTTACGTGCTTGTAATATATATCACTCTGTAAAAATGTGCTGAAGAAAGATAAGCAGGCATTAAGCATCCACTAGGATATATATGCAACACATGAAATCTTGATAAGGACTAAGAAAAATCCTTCAAGGTATTATGGAACACTAATGATGATGTTTTTCATGGCCTGTCTCAGGAGAATTTCTTGGAGATGCTATATAGATCTTTCTCTCTCTGTGTGTGATGCTGATTGTGATGATACAGTACTAGGAGGAACTACAAACATTTTGGAAGACAGGGTTGAAATTCAAATGTAAAGCACTTTGCCAGGACATTGTTAAAACAGTAAGTCACAAACAGAATGTGAGTATCCTTCAAAGCATGTGAATGGGTGGGACTCAAAAAGAATACATTTGCAGATCAAATAATCCCCAATGCACATTCACTGAAGAAAACAATAAGAACAGCCTATCTGGATCAGGCCGAAGGCCTGTCTAGTCCAGCAACCTGTTCCTACAGTGGCCCATCAGATGCCTCTGGAAAGCAACTGGTATTGGGAGGCATCTTGCCTCTTAGGCTGGAGGTTCAGCCTAAGAAGGACCCTATGGGGATTTGGGAGACAGATTAAAAATCTGTTAAAAATTGCTCGCTAGACCATTTCTTTTGTGGGTTGGGTGGTAGGTAGCACCCATCTTGCCCTACCACACAATCCAATTTGGTGTCCCTAAGAGCTACCCATGGGGAACAATGGGGTGTTTTGAATTTCCCCATTGTTCCCTATGGCCCGGACAAGTTGCACTCACAGAATGCACTGCACACATGTTTTGTATTGCAATTTGCAATGCATTTTGCAACCCTGCCTTGAAAAGCACTGCAGAAGCCCACAGAAAAAGGGAACCTGTCCCTCCTGACACAGAACACCACACATTTCAAACACAGCCCAAAAATGGCCAAAAAAGAATCACTGACCCAAAATCCACTGCCAGCCATAGTGCCTATGCTGCAGTTACATCACTGGCACAAATTGCTCTCTCAAACACAATTATGACTCCATACATTCTTAGCATTGCAACAGCTTCCACAGCAGCATCCTTAGCAGCAAACATTGCCATACACTCAACTAGAGCAACCTCAGCTACATTTTGACTGAGTACATGTTAGATTGCAGAACAGACCAGAGCAGTGAGTGATGCACAAGTTAGTCTCAAGGCCAGGCCAAACATGGAGCTCATCACAGCAGTCACCAAGAAATATTACACAGAAACAAAGAGAGCTGCCACTGCCCATTTCCCGCCACAACACTATCTCAGAAACAAATGAAACCACAACTCAAGGAAGGAAGCCACCCAAGTTCTGCCTTTGAGATCCAGCAAAACCACATAGTTATAGCAGCAATAGCACAGCATATTATACTCAGTGCTGAGTAAAGAAAACTACAAAATCAAACCTGTCTTGATTCCTTCCTCCTCTTCTTCAGTAAAAGACTGCTCTCTGACTCCCAGTCCCTTTGGATACATTTGAAATTCCCTCCAAAACTGTTCCCCCTCCCTCCCCCCAGGCCAATGTGGGTGCAGCTGTCTATGACAATACTTGATTTGCATGATAACAAGCCAATCAAGTGTGATGACTCCCATGGGGGACATGGAGGAGGATTCCTCAGATGAAGACCCTGAGCAGGGGGAGCAGGATGAAACTCCGGTCGGCTCAACAGAGCTAGAGCTGACAGGCTTGCAGGCCCCTCTGCCTCCTTCCTTTCCTCCTCCTGATGAAGTCTTCGAGGCTGTTGAAGGCCAGGTGCCTGCCCCAGATCCCCGACAGCGACATTTGACCAGAGTACAGGCTCAGAGGGAGGAACACCACAGGTCAGAGAGGCTGGCAAGAAGGAACAGGTATCCCAGCTCTGGCCTGGCTGCATCTCCTTGATCAGACCCAGCTGCAGTGATGGGTGGGGCTCTCAGCACTCTGCCTATTTAGAGCAGCCTGAAAGCTGGGTCTGTGCTGGAAACAACATCTGTAGTGACCAGCTCTACCATGAGCAACCTTGACCCCCAGGTTGTCTGACTCTGTTTCGTGTGTACTCCAGATCCTGTGGACTTCCCGGTTTAGACCTCTGGCAACGTTTGTGATTCTCTGATCACAACACTGTTCTCTGGTGTTGACTACTAGCTACATCTGACTTTCCATTCCTGTCTATCGGCTCTCCTTTCCCCTCTGAAAGAGTGGTTTTTGCAACTGCTGGGCTGTTGGCCAAGGCTGGTAATTACACCAAAAAGCAAAGAGATCGCAAGCCAATCAGAAGCCAGTGCCAGAAAACCAATCAGCAAGGGAAAAACAGGCCTGGCTCAAATGTGGAAGCAATGCAAACCTGCTACCTCCTCATCTTTGCCAACCCATAGCATCAGGGCAACTTCTAGAGCTTCACCTACCACAAGCTGCACAGCCTTTAAGGTTTGTGAAGCCCTGAAGCAGGTGTAATGGCCAATCACAGCCCCTGAGCTATGAAGCCTCTATGGGTTGATGAACCATTCACCCTTTTAAAGGCTACCTTGCTGGCATAACTAGTCCTGCTGCTGGGAGCCAGGGACACATTGATGGCCCTGCAGGCCTCTGCTCGCTAAGCCTCGAAAGGGCCTCTTGCATCAATTCTGTCTCCAGCCTGGATTCCGAAGCCAATTCCCTGAACCGCCCTACTTGAAAAAAAGATATGGTGTCAGTGATGTCATTCTGGAGTCCAGGTACTGGAAAAGAATGTTATATTGTAAGCAGCATAGAACAAATGCCCTCAGCAGCCCCATAACCCAAATTAAATGGGAGGTCTGAGAGTTCACCACCTGAACCACCGCCTGGTTGTCACACCAAAAGCGGATGGTGGAGTTGTGAAACTTCTCCGCCCACAGATGGACTGCCACAATGATGGGAAACAACTCCAGAAATGTGAGCTCCCCCATTACCCCACTTTCCAACCACCGCCTGGGCCATGGAGTGGAACACCATTGCCCCCGGAAGTACACCCCGAAACCAAAACCACCTGCTGCATCAGACTGCACCTGGAGCTCTGCCTCTAGTAACTTCTCTGACCGCCAGAAGGACACCCCATTAAACTCCCTCAGAAAAGCATTCCAAACTGCAGTGTTAGCCTGCATACCCTCAGTAATAAGTAGCCTATGATGTGGCGCCCGAACCCCGCACGTGGCATCACACAGTCGCCCTAAAAAAAAGCTTGCCCACGGGCCACCATGGGGCAGGCAAAATTAAGATGACCCCAAACTACCTGCATCTCCTAAGAGTGGCCTTCCTGGCCAGCCCCAGAGCCCTGAGGAGCTCCCGAAGGACCCTAAGCATTTCCTCTGGAAGGCAGCTATACCCAGCAACCATATGGAGCTCGATGCTGAGAAACGTCAGGTGGGTGGACAGCCCCTCGGTCATTCTTTTGGCAAGGGGAACCCCTAATTCCTGAGTCAACTGGGGAAAAACAGCGCAAACGCATGCGGCAATGGCCACTATTGCGAGAACCAAGCAAAGGGAAGTCATCGAGCAGATGCACTGTGCAATTGCAATCAGCCCTGCACCTCACTGTCCACTCCAAGAATGTGCTGAATGCCTTAAACGCAGCCCAGGAAATTGAGCACCCCATAGGAAGGGCTCTATCCATGCAAAAGCAAAGCCCAGCAGGTCAAAATCTCTTGGATGAACAGGCAGCAGGCAGAAGGCTGACTCAATGTCACATTTTGCAAAGAGGTACCCATGCCACACCCCCGCACAACCTGCATCGCATCATCACATGAAGTATAGCGCATTGAATATAACTCCTCTGGAATACCATCATTCACAGAGGAACCCTTGGGATAAGACAAGTAGTGAATCAGGTGAAATTCATCTGGTGCCTTCTTTGGCACACCCCAAGTGGTGAAACATGCAGGTTTGGGATGGGGGGTGACACAAAGGGGCCCAGCACTTGTCCTGCAGCTACCTCATTGTTGAGCTTTGTTATGACTACCTCTTCCACCCCTACCACAGACCACATGTTGGGTGCATAGAAGGCCTCATGACAGGAAAATGAAGGAATCCTGAAGCCCTCCCCAAAACCCTTTAATAGAAAAGCAACAGCCCGTCTATTTGGATAATCTGCCAAGAGCTCAGCCAAGACTCTAAGACTGATTGGACTGGAACCCTTTCCCAGATGGTGTTGGGGGAGAGGTACCTTTACGTTGATTGTATGGCCAATCCTGTGCCCTGGTTCCCCAACCCCGTGCCTTGTTACAGGTGGAGATGGGGTGCTTTGCCCCACAGAGGCTACACGCATGCCGGAAGCAGGATGGTTTCCTGGAACAGCACCCCCCGCTGTTGTATTCCCAGCACACCAGGTGGGGCTGACCCCACTGTTGGCCTGAACCTGATGTTCTAGTAGAACCAGACAGCTTGACAGCAGTGATATAATGAGAAGCCCCAACTCATTAAGGGGGGGCATCTAAAGTGGGAAGGATCTAAAGTGGCCTTCATCCTGAAATTTTCATCATAATGGGCCCAGAAGGTGCCCACAAAGTCCATAAAGCCCTGGTGTATGATGTCCATATACTTGACAAGGGACGGGCCGCTGGATGGCTGTGCCTGCAAGACCACCCATGTGTAGATGGTGAAACCCAACAACCAATTGTTCCACGTTTGCTCTACTAGCTTGCGCTTGGCCGCCTCATGTTCCTTATTCTGCAATCCCCTTCTTGGGATTAACCTCTGGTTCCCTAAAAAACAGGCTGAATATGTCCACATATTCACACTTGATGACCTTCTCTTTAGTAGCTGGAAGCAAATAATCACCCAGCGGGAGCCCCAGAGCCCCAAAAGGTGAATGCCATGGTGAAGGAAAACTCCTATAGGGTAGGCCCCTTCCATCCCTGTTGCTTCTGGCCCCTGTCCCAGGATACCCCGCCACAGCTGCTCACACGATCCCCCAACTGCCCCAAATAAGCACCTCTAGGCCACTCCTGCATAGCCACTGGGCCCCAGAACGGGCTGCAGCCTCAGCCAGCCAAAGGTAGCAACCAGGGTACATCAGCCATGGCCCAACAACATCCTTCATTAGATCCACACCTGCCTCACCTGAAGGTCCCAATGCAGGTGTTTCTCAGTGGCAGAGACTCTTCCAGTGGTGGAGTCTCCGGAATAGGTGGCAGTGGTACAGGTGGAGCAGTTGGGGTCTCAGGGGCAGGTACACTGGGGACAGTGGGTCACGACCTCCCAGGTCAGTTGGCACAGATCTGTGGTACGGTCTCTCCTTCTCAAGCACAGCCAGCCTGTCAGATAAAGCATTTAGCATCTCAGCATGTGCAGTCCCTCTGATATGTTTTTCCCCCTTGTCAGGCACCCCCGAAGGACCTGCCCCTGGATATTATTATTATTATTATTATTATTATTATTATTATTATTATTATTAATTCGATTTCTATACCGCCCTTCCAAAAATGGCTCAGGGCGGTTTACACAGAGAAATAACAAACAAATAAGATGGAACCCTGTCCCCGAAGGGCTCACATTCTAAAAACAAAAAACAAGATAGACACCAGCAACAGTCACTGGAGGTACTGTGCTGGGGGTGGATAGGGCCAGTTACTCCCCCCTGCTAAATAAAGAGAATCACCACAGTAAAAGGTGCCTCTTTGCCAAGTTAGCAGGGGATCTTGAGGGGCCTTTTTAGCGTGTCCCAGCACCTCCATTCTGGCAATCAAAGCATGCAGCATGCCCATATAATCTTCATCCCCCGAATATGAAAGCTGAGGCCAAGGCCTCTTGGGGTTTTTCACAGGGCACCCCCCCCCTTTTTGCCCACAGCTTTCTTGGGAGGCATTATTGGACCCGGATAAGTCATGTGACAATAAGCAAAATCCACTAAGCACTAGACCCAGAGCTGCCCAAAGAGTCATTTGTATAGGGCAGTATATAAATGCAATACATTAAAATGAATGAATGATAGACCCAGGCTAAAAGCCAAGCACCCCTGACCAGATCCAACAGTAATTGCAGCAAACGGCCCACACTGCCCCAGATGAGGAAGCAGGAATGCAAAAGCAGCAGCCTAGTGCCCCAGAGGACAGGCCTCCACCCGAGTTGCCCTGATTGGCATTGACCCTAGCCCCAACCACCCTTCCAGCAGACATGAAAAAAGTCCATGTTGACTGGGCCCAACCAAAGAAATGAGGCTGGGGGAGAGAGGAAGGGGCATGACCCACTGAACCCCACCCCCAAGTCACAAGGTAGTGCCCAGCTGGCCTGCAAACCCAAGGAGGGAGATGTAAAGCTGCAGGGAAACCGGAACGGTTACTGCTCCAGATGGCTCCCTGGCCCTGCTCACCAGGCTCAACCCACGGCTGCAACCCCCACCCGAGCCGTCCCCTTTCAGGGCAAACCTCACACTGCCTCCGCTGAGGTCCACACCTATCTGTCACCCACTGGGCCTCCACAGCTGAAACGATCACTGCCACACACACCTCGGTGAACTGTCCTCCACTCGACCCCGCAGCAAGGAAGGAGAGCTCGAAAAACACTCCCTTCCAAAGCCGTGCTAATGCAGCACTGAGAGAGGAACGGCAAGCCCTGGCCAATGGTCCAGTGAAGCCCGCCCCCTCTCTGAAGCTACCCAATCAGGGCTGCCCTGACGGCTGACCAAGGACTGGGGAGAGGCAAAGATGCAACCCCCTGGCAGAGGGATGGCACATTTTGAGTAAAAACTTTCTGAACATCCCTATATAGGAGTATAGGAAGCTGCCTTATACTGAGTCAGACCATTAGTCCATCTAGTTTAGTATTGTCTACACCAGAGATTCTCAACATTGGGTCCTCAGATGTTATTGGACTTCAGCTCCCATAATCCCCAGTCAAAGGCCACTGGGGCTGGGGATTATGGGAGTTGAAGTCCAACAACATCTAGGGACTCAACGTTGAGAATCCCTGGTCTACAATGACTGGCAGCAGCTCTCCAAGGTTTCAGGCAGGAGTCTTTCCCAACCCTCCCTGGAGATGCTGCCAGCCTTTGGCCATTGTCTCTGGGATCATGGTCATCCAACAACACCTGGGGAGCCAGGTTTGGGAACCTCTAGTTTAGACCACAAATGAGTAATACAGGTATGTGTCGGCAGATGTACTTGTGGAAGACATTGTGGGCGTATTTCTTCTTCAAACTATTTCTAAGGCTGATTGAAATGTAACATTTAAATGTAGCAGAAATAGCTGCTTTCAAGAACTGCAACTGAAATTTTTCACCCATGTTAAGTTTTCACACCAGATGCTGTTCTTGCCTTTCATCTCCTTTGAGTATGTTGGCGGTAATTAACAAAATGAGGAAGAATGGCAAGGGATGTGACTTCTCATAACTTTCACAAAGCTACTGAAGACTGAGTGAAAACCAGTATTCAAGATACCATGAACCTCAGAGATAATATAAGGTAAAGATGACTTAAAGCAGAAGCTTTCCCGCTGTCACCCCTTGGAGAATTATCATCTGTTGGAGAATGCTCATATTCTCCACTATTGCACTGCTATCCTTAGTGGAAGGAGAGAGCACCCAGTTTCAAACATTTTGCCCTGGGGCAGGATTTGAGATTTGAGGGTGGGCCTGCCCCTTCCCCACCTCCATCCACCTGTCTTTCCAGCCCGCCACTATCTGAACACTCACCCTCCTGCCTACCTGTGTGCCTCTCGCCACCACCACCGCCCTGCTTTCTCCGGGCATTGCCTACCTGTTGGCCTAATGACATCACTGGGCTGGCATGACCATACTGCCCCATATGAGCAAGAACAGCTCACCTGTTCTCAATGGTTGCCTCACCTGTTGTTCTCACCTGTTCTTTGAGTTGGCTCAGTGATGTTAGAGAACAATCTCCATGGTGGACAGTGCAGGGCGCAAGCACACAGCAGAGCAGGGAGTAGTGGGTGGAGGAAGAAGCTGACAGCCCCTGGAGACCTATGGCTCCAGACAATCACCCCTTCCTCCAATTCAGTGGTAGCTACACCACTGACGCACATACTGAGGTCATTCACACAATCAAAAACTGTGTTCTACCTGGATTTGGGAGCTGTGTAAGCTCCCAACTTTCATTTGTGTGGAATCAAGGTAAGAAGAAAATGTGGGTAGAAGTGATTGTGTGGAAGCAAAGTAGGAGGAAAAGCTACCCCGGTTTTCCTTCTACCTTGCACCCACACAATCACTTCTACCCAGGTTTTCCTCTTACCTTGCTTCCACACATCCAAAACTAGGGAGCACACACAGCTCTCAAACCCAGGTAGAACACAGTTTTTGATTGTGAAAATGACCTCATTTTCTTCTTCCAGTTGTGTTTTACATTCCCCTTCAATTTCATTTTATTGGTTTGACTTGAATACTCAGAAAAGAATGGATCAGAAATCCAAATAAATAACCCACCCTCCAGTTTAGCAAGTTTCTTAAAAATCTCAGTTCTGTCTTCTAATATATTTGCACTTTTTCCGACTCTTGTATCCTCTCTGAGCCAACCCACAGTAAAAATATTGTGTTACAATTGACACTGATTTATTATTTAATTGGTTTGGTCTTTCTAAGCCTTTTAGGAGAACTCTTTGAGAAACTTTTCCAAGAGCTCTCTGAAAGTTCTGGCTAAGTTCAAACTGAGAGTGTTCCCAACCATCCCTTGGTGGTCATCAGTCTGCCGCCATTGCTGTTCCCCACTTTTCAAACTGACCTTGGAAGGCACCAGTGGCACAGAAGAATGACAACAGAAAAGGTACCATCCTTACATTACTAGCTCTCCAGCAGCAATGGATGTAACTGTGCATGCCCAGAAGTGTTCATTGATACTGGGAAGCCTGGGAACTTCCCAGACTCTCAGGCAACAGTGGAGACCTTAGAAGTGAAGTTATCCTTGCAGTTAAGCCTTTCAACAGCACCCCCATGCCATAATCAAGAGCCAGCATGGTGTAGTGGCTAGAGTGCTGGACTAGGACTGGGGAGACCTGAGTTCAAATCCTCATTCAGCCATGAAACTAGCTGGGTGACTCTGGGCCAGTCACTTCTCTCTCAGCCTAACCTACTTCAGAGGGTTGTTGTGAGGAGAAACCTATGTAGTACACTGCTCTGGGCTCCTTGGAGGAAGAGCGGGATATAAAATGTAATAAATAGATAGATAGATAGATAGATAGATACATAAATAAATAATCCAGAAAATTTTGGAAACTGAGAAGCCTTGCACCATGACAAACGCTGATGGGTATTCAACTCATAATGAGCTCTGAAAAGGTGAACTCCTGAATTTATCATGCTAAAATCTGCCCCCACACCTGCAATTTCAAGATTTTGTGCAATCCCTAGTTCTGTTACCTGAAACCTAGCAACCTACCTTCTTCCGAGTCAGACCAGTGGTCCATCTAGCTCTGTACACAGACTGGCAGAGGCTTCTCCAAGATTTCAGGCAAAAGCCCCTCTCAGCCCTGTCTGGAGATGACAGGAGGGAACTTGGAACCTTTTGCATGTTAACATGCAGATGCTCTTCCCAGAGCAGCCCCATCTGCAAAGGGGAATATTTTACAGTGCCCACACATGTACTCTCCCATTCAAGTGCAAACCAGGGCAGACCCTGCTTAGCAAAGGGGGCAATTCATGCTTCCTACTACAAGACCTGCAAACTGTGTCAGGAAACTGCAGGCCTGTTGCCACTGACAGTATCATCTCATTGCATCAGTTAGATAGACCACTGGGTCTTTAGACAGAGTTTTGCATCTGATGTTGATTGCTGATGCAGGAAATGAAAGATTTCTTGAACAGGCCATGTGATTGACCTACAAAGCCATAAAGGATTTGATTTTCAGAACTCAAACCTGCTTTACATTTCAATGATCTGCTCTCATTGAGTTGTTATTCCACAGTACCTTTTATAGCTAGAGAGTGGTTTTTAAAAAAAATAAGTTGTGAAATGTGAATGTCTGTGTTATATTTCATACATGAGTTGGCTACAGTGTGTGTTGGAGGGATAATCTCTTTCTTTAATTCTGCACAATCCCAGGAGGATATTATTGGATGTGTGAGAAGAGCAACACACAACAGACCTTCTAATAACTCAAATATGTATTCTTCACATCTCCCTGGAAAGGCCTGGCAGGGGGGCAAAACCCAACAAACATGAACTTAGACTGCTGAAATTACAAGTGTAACTTATCTGAAGTCTAGCTGACATACTGCATAGCCTCCCACATGCATTCAGTACAATGTGGGCACTGCTGCCTGCATCTTCATAATGGCTGTTACAGAAGGACACCCTTGTGCGGATACTGAAATGGTGTGAGGGAGTTGTGTGATCACACTGCCATTGGAAATAATGGCTATGCAATCATGCAACTCCTTTGCACAATTCAGCATTTGTGAAAGGGTGCACTTTGGCACCGGGGCATAACTATAATAGGGCAAAGGAAGAGAGTTGTCTGGGGGACCACTGCCTTGGGGGGGGGGCAGAGGCAAGTCACATGACTGACTCCCCCAGCTGCGCACCCGCCCGGGCTTCCTGCAGTTCTTGTCTCCGGGCCCACTACAACCATGCTACGCCCCTGCTTTGGCAACAGCCATTAGGAAGATGCAGCAGTGCCCATAGTGCATTAAACATATGCAGCCACTGGTCTCTCAGGTCCATCCATGTGACAGGTCCATCTTGGCCTAGGACTGTTCAGGTCCCAGAGGAGATCACACAGGCTCAACCACTCACACACATCTCTGCTGCTGCAAAAATGAAACTGCTTCCTCCAAGTGCTTGATGGCCTGTCTCCTCATGAGGCCTTCTAAGTGTGCATCTTAGCAAAGCAGCACACACAATATATATATTCATCTATATAATTAATTCTCTTAGCCGGCATGGTGTCCAGGATTTGGCGGCGGAACTCTTGCAACACGCTACGAGAGTTCAGGCAAGAGGCCTGGCCGTGTGAGGAGGGAGGAGGAGAGGGGAAGACAGTGGTGGTGGACAAAGTGGGGAGAGAAAAGCAGCGGCAGTGGGCAGAGAGAAAAGTGGCAGCGGCAGGCGGGTGGGGGAGTGAAAAGCGGCGGCGGGTGGGCGAGCGGAGGGGCGGAGAAAAGCGGAGAAAAGTGGCAGCGGGGGAAGGGGGGAGAAAAGCCGCAGTGACGGGCAGGCAGATTGGGGGGAGAGAAGAGCGGAGGCGGCAGGCAGACGGGAGGGAGAAAAAATCGGTAGCGGTGGGTGGGCAGTGGAGCTTTTTTTGGCCACCCGCCGCCCGGTAAGGCTCTGTGCGGGGGTAAGAATGGGAGGGGGGAGGGCTAGGGAGCACGGGGTTGGAGGGAAGGGGAAGAGAGGAGAGTCCGGGGCAGGAGGGAGAGGGAGGGGGAAACAGCCTGCCCCAAAGCGCCTCACAGATGCTCTGTGCGTGGTCGGCTAGGATTAACTATTTTGTGCCTCTGGAAACTAGGAATGTGCACAAACTGGTTCTATGGTCCTTTTCTGGACCGTTGAACTGGTTCAGAGGTCCAGTGGTCAGCTGGTTTGGCTGTGGGAGGTTACCTTTAAGCATGCATGCGTGTCGGGCACTGCCAGTTTGATGCTGACCAGAGCAGCAAGGAGGTACACTGCTGCCCTGTGCCAGCAATTTTGGTGAGAGCGTTGGTGGGGGAAATGCGGCAGAGGGGTAAGGGCACCCTCCCTGCTCCTTAAAGGTAACCTCCCCACCACCGAACCAGCCGAACCATGCACACCCCTAGAAGAAACTGGAATGACAAAAGAGAACACAGCTTCTGTGGCACTAGTAGTTTTGTAGAGGAGTGTGTAGCTTTTCTCAGCCCTGCATGAGAAGATGCACCTGCCAAATTATCTCTCCTGCACAACAATTAAAAGTACAGAAGGCTTCTCTTCACATCTGGTCTCCCTAAGAAGAATACTGTAGATGGAGGAGAAGAATGCATTTGGAACACACAGTGGCATTCAAGAAATCTGTCATTATGTTAAAGGCACCGTTGATGTTGATGTTCTTGCTGTTTCAGGATGAAAAGCTAAAATGAGTGATATCTTCTCAGTGTTTTTGCTAAATGCTTCCTTTACACATTAGTGTGTGTTGTGCTCCAGAAGAAAAGCAATCAATTTATTTCCCTTCCACACAAACAGCTGTTCTTAGCTTTAATTATGTACAGCACACAAACAGCATCTCAATTCAAAACACTTTTTTGGCGGGGGTGGGGGGAGAAGCGAATTATTCCCTCTTTGAAACTCCAATTTGTGTGCAGATTTATCTCCATAAACAGGATAATAGAGCCACAAATGTGATCATACTTATTTTAATGAGTGCTCTGAACTTAATCCATTTTAGACTTGGGATGTTCTCAGCTGCCTTCTGCATAATTACATTTCTGTTATCTTTAATTCACAACACACTTCTTCATGCTAGGCAATCATTTCTGTGCTTTTGGGGGGGTGGTGTATGATTATGTTTGCATCCAGCACAGAAAGCAAGGGTGAAGGCGGATGTAACACTTGAAGATTTCAGGTGACAGTTTGAAAGAACCTTCTCTGCTTTTCATAACATACCTTTTCTTCTCCAGAGAGGAGGAGGAGGAGGAAGAGGAGAAATTCTGCAGCAAATACCTGCTATGGGTGACAGCAATTGGCTAGCATCTATGACATCCTTGATCACTCAGAACAGTTTCCCACCTGTCTTCAAAGGCAACGAATTAATATATCCATGTACATGCAGCCTTTTAGAAAAAGTTAAAAATGGCAGGAAGCCCACCTGAAGCATGAGGAGTGATAAAAACAAATGGCTGATGAAGCTCATTCTTACCTTTAAAGCCCTAATAATGTTTGAGATGTAGGTACATAAAGGATCTCCCATCTATGCCTCCTCATGTGCTCCATTCAATAGCGGAGACTCTGCTGTGGGTACCTTTGCCAAATAAGTTTTGGTGGACCTCCAATAAAAGCAGGACCTTCTTGGTAGTAGCACCAATGCTGTGGATGCCTTCCCCATAGAACATCATGTGGCCTCATCACTGTACACTTTCAGGTATTAAGCTAAAACTTTGCTTTTTAAGACCATTGAGCCTCGTTGGTGCTATCTTCATAGATAGAAGATATCTTCATAGCACCAGCTATCACCCATAGATAAAACCTATAGATAGGAAACCTATACACAGGCTTCAACTGTCCCTATTTACCAGTTATCAATTTATCAGTTTTCTTGAATATGTTCCTAGTAAATCACTGTTGCGTCTTTGTCCTTGTTTTTGCCTGTTGGGGATGCCTTGTTTACTTTGTTTCATATGAGTTGCTAGAGTTGTCATTCTTCAGGATTCAACTTCTACCCCAGAGGCTGGAAATTTCTCCTGATGTCTAGCTGAAATCTGTTTCCTTGTAGTTTCAATCCATTGGTTTAATCCTGCCCTCAGGAACAACTGCTCCTTCTTTTATGTGACAGCCCTTCAGATATCTGAAGGCAGGTATTTTATCTCTCCTTAGTCTAGCATTAGTCTACGTGTAGTCTAGACACATGCTGGAGTCTAAACACTAGTCTAAACATGCCCAGCCATTCCTCATAGGACCATTCTCAGAAGACATCGATCATTCCTCATAGGACTGGGTTCCCAGACTCCCTCACCATATCTGTTGCTCTCCTCTGAGCCCATTCTAGATTCTCAATGTTCTTCCTAAAATTTGGTGCCCAGAACTGGACAGATGATTCCAGTGAAGTCCAACCACAGTACAACAGAGTGGTAATATTACTTTTCATTATGTGCATCTGGTGGGCCACTGTGCGAAACAGGATGCTGGACTAAGTGAGCCTTGGGCCTGATCCAGCAGGGCTGTTCTTATGACACAGTGCCTCTTAATAGGGGTATGCACAAACCATTTGCTACCGAACCAGTTCGCCTTAAACCAGGCCAATTTGGCGGCTCAACCACAGACCAAACCAGTTTGGGTGAACCGATTCAACAGTGAAGGAGCAGGTGGGTGGGGGAGGCGAGAGAAATTTTCTTACCTGGCTAGTACATCTGCTGGCGCCACTGCTTGTCCCTCCCCACCCACCCACGGCATGGCTGCAAGCATGCACAATGCTCTCTTTAGGAAGCTGCATGCACAGCATGCCATGCATGTGCAGAGGCATTTGTGTGGGCTCCACGCATGCATGGAGCTTGCAAATGGCCTTGTACATCCGCGGAGGCCAGAACCGCACTGCTGCCATGCGGGTGGCTTCCTAAACAGAGCATCGTGCACACTTGGGTCCACACTGGTGGGGGGTGCATAGGGGCACCGGCAGCCACGCTGGCTGGGTAAGAACATTTCCACCTCTCCCATTGCCCTGTTCTTTAAAACGGAGCAGACTGGCTGGTCGGTTCAATCAAACCGGTTCGGCAGCACATGGTTTTGCTCGAATTTGATTCAAATTTGAGCCAAACTGCAATTTTTGGTCCATGCACACACCTGCTTCTTGATGCAGCTTTTGATTGCCTTAAATTTTTTAGCAACTGCTTCACACTGCAAGTTCATGTCAAACCTGTGATCCAAGAATTCTAGTACACTTTTGCTTGGAAGCAAGTGCCACTAATTTTAATGGGCCTTACCTGTACTTGCAAGTAATTGGATTTAGGATTGCAGTCTTGGTCTTTAGGGTCAGCAACCACCTTACAGAGCAGTGAGTTTGTTACAGTGTGTGTGGCATGCAGAATGCACAAAGAAACAAGGATGGTGGATGCTAGTGGGAAAACTGATGCTGAATCAAAGGCTACAGGAAAATAAACAGCAATCATAGCAACAGATGGGGAAATACACATCGAAGAACAGAAAAAGAGAAAGGTCAAATTTAATTTATTCTTAGTACAACATTGCTGCGTACAGCAGTGACAAATAAAACATGAATGTCAGTGTGGTGGTTTACTGCCCTTCTGTGCTTGATCCAGAGACGGAGCAAAGCATGGCTGGTCTCCCCAGGTGGGGGAAATGCAATATTTGGCCTGGCATTTTGCCCACCAAGGAGTGAAGCAGTGTGTATATATGGACTGCAAACATCTTGACAGCTGTGCAAGTTCATTAGAGTCACTACATGCACACTGTATGTGCATAGGCTCTGCACAGACCTTCTGATGAACACGTGGGCTAGACCTGGGACAAATACAGTATGTCACAAAATATTCTCAAACTAGCTGGGCTAGGTGCTAGGGATGTGCACAAAACCAGTTCGCCCGGTTTGGTTCGGATCCGAACCGGGTCCGAACCAGGAGGGGGTGGTTCGGTTTTGGTTTTGTTCGAACCACCCCCTGGTTCGGTTCGGATATGAACCTGTTTGGACCTGTTCAGATGCCCAAAAATTGGTAGGATGGTAGCTGGCACCCAGGGGTACGTGTCACCCAAACCCCAAAGCAATTGGACACTCGTATGATTTTTTATGAATTTTTGAAAATTATTTTTATTTTTTTCTCATAGGATATAATGGGACTCAAACCAGGCCATTATCCCTTATTGTGGAGCACCCATGGTTGCCAACAACCGTGCAAACCCTGAAGCAATCAGACACCCCTATGATTTTTTATGAATATTTGAAATATTTTTAATTATTTTTCTCATTGAGTGTAATGGGACCCGAACCAGTCCATATCCCCTATTGTGGAGCACCTAGGGGCACAAAAGCGGGGTGGGTGGTAGACAGAAAGGGATTACTACCACCCAAAAAATCCCAAGTCAATTAGACACTCCTCTGATTATTGGTGAATTGTTAAAGTATTTTTGAATTCCTCATAGAGAATAATGAGGATTGCAGCAAATGTATAGCTTCACGTCGGGGGGGAAGGGGTGTCGTAGAGTGGATTGTGGTGGCTGGTAGTTCCTAGGGTGGGCAAGGAAGCTATCAGAATTACTTGAAAGGAATTGGGCAAAGGGGTGATTTTAAAGTGATTTTTAAAGTTTACACGTTTTTAAGGTTTTTCTCCATAAAGAAGCATGGAGGTGTCAGCAAATGTATAGCTTCACTTCAGGGGCAAAGGGGTGGCCTAGAGCAGTGTGGGGTTGGTGGTAGTGCCATGTAGGGGCAGGGAAGCTACCTGAATTTTTTCAAAGGATTTGGGCAGAGGGCTGATTTTTGGTGAATTGTTGAAGTTTACGCGTCTTTAAGGTTTTTCCTCATAATAAGTTATAATGGAGCTTTCAGCAGCCCCATAAGTGCACTTGGGGGGTGCTGGGGTGGCCCAGAGCAAGTGGTGGTGTAGTGCACATAGGGTGCCAACCACCCCATGGGTTTCTAACCCATGGGGTACAGGGTTCTGTTGTTTCTGAGGTATTGAGTGGGGATTCTATGATAGCATATCAGAGTGGATTAATGGTGTCTCATTGAAAATCTCATTTGCTATCATAGAATCCACACTCAATACCTCAGAAACAAGAGAGCCCTGTACCCCATGGGCTAGAAACCCATGGGGGTGGTTGGCACCCTATGTGCACTACACCACCACTCACTCTGGGCTACCCCAGCACCCCCCAAGTGCACTTATGGGGCTGCTGAAAGCTCCATTATAACTTATTATGAGGAAAAACCTTAAAGACGCGTAAACTTCAACAATGAACCATTACACTCAATGAGAAAAATAATTAAAAATATTTCAAATATTCATAAAAAATCATAGGGGTGTCTGATTGCTTCAGGGTTTGCATGGTTGTTGGCAACCATGGGTGCTCCACAATAAGGAATAATGGCCTGGTTTGAGTCCCATTATATCCTATGAGAAAAAAATAAAAATAATTTTCAAAAATTCATAAAAAATCGTACGAGTGTCCAATTGCTTTGGGGTTTGGGTGACACGTACCCCTGGGTGCCAGCTACCATACTACCAATTTTTGGGCATCCGAACTGGTCCGAACCAGTCCAAACCAAACCACCCCCGGTTCGGTTCAAATTCGAACCTGCAGCCCGAACCTGAGGGCTGGTTCGGTTCGGATCCGAACAGCTGAACCGGTTCGCACATCCCTACTAGGCGCTGGCCTGCTTCTTCCCCCTGCCCTCACCCCCATCCCTGCCCACGGTTTCTGGCTGGCTGGCTGGAAAGCCAATCCGCCACCTCCACCCGCTCTCCAGCCCACCAATTTCTGGCAGCTGGCCCAGCCCACTGCCGCCTGGTCCTGCTGGTCAGCCACCCCCTCCCGCCCACGGTTTCTGGCTGGCAGGCTGGCCGGAAAGCCGACCTACCACCTCCTCCTGCCCACCCGCCAATTCCCACTGGCCGGCCTGGCCCGCTGCTGCCTGCTCCCACTGGCCAGCCAGCTTCCACATGCTCCTCCCGGCAATCGGTCCGCCACCTGCTCCCACAAGCCGGGTGGCCTGCCACCTGCTCCCGCTGGTCGGCATCCATATTTTCTCCCGTCACTAATTGGCAGCTGCTTGCAAACTCTCACGAGAGCTGCCATGCATGGGATTAGTGATGGGTATACCTAGGAGAAATAAATGTAAAGATGAGTCTCGTGGCGAATATGTGAGGTGGGAAATACCACAAATATCCGGCTAAATTTCCAGATATTCTTAGAATAATGTGAAATGCCATTTCACTTTAGAACCATTGCTGACTGCCAACCTGGGAACTACACTTGCCCCTTTTGGGCAGGTAAGTGCCCACCTTCCTGCACAATCCATCCTCTGACATCATCATTTGACAGGAAAGGCAAGGGCCACTCTAAGCAATGTATCTTCCCTGCCTCTTTACTTCTATGGTCCTAGAAAACTTTTCACACATTCAACTGTCCCAGCTAGACTTGAAAAAGAATATTCTACCATTCATTTCCCCCTAAAATTCTGCACCTGCTGGAGGAAAGAACTGCTAAAAGAATAAAACTGCACGAGTAAATTCTCAACCACGGATATTCTCAAAGACAGCCAACGTTCGAATATCTGAAATCATATTGCTTCAGGGCACAAGATGGTTCTGTGAAAGGTTAAATCTGTCCTCTTTTACATATAAATAGAAGCTGATTATTATCAGCAATTACCAGCTTAGCACCAGGAATTAGTGTCTCTCAGCAGGGGAGGTAGAGTCATGATGTCTCTTAAAGAGACTGTTTTAAGGTATGGAAGTAAGAATATTTGTTTTAATTAATCAATTTGATTTTTGATTAAGCTGAGCATGGGATTAATGCTCAAGGTCGCCTGGTTAGTTTAGTGGTTGAGAAGGAGAACTGAACATGGGTTCAATTCTGAAGACCTGCTCTGAAGACCATGAAGGCTACTACTCCACTTTTGTAATTTTGTAATGAGGACAGAGCTTAAAACCTTTAATTAGCTGACAACTGCAGCTAAGACCAAGCTTTCATGTAAACAGCGTATTAAACGGAGTATTACATGTATGACTGCCATTTGCCTGAGGGACAGAAGTCGTAGGTGTGCACTTGGTGCAAAGAGCTCCTGGCTATCAGGGAACATGTTCATTCCCTCAAAGCCAAGGTGGCTGACCTGAAGAAGCTCAGGGGGGCAGAGAGGTATGTGGCACTCAAGGATGTGATAGAGGCATCCCACTCCCAGGCAGACAGATCCTCTGCTGACATGGAGAATGAAGGTTACAGGGAAGGAGGACATCAGTCTGAGGAAGAGCGAAATGCTCACTTAGAAGACACCTACCTTGGTTGATGTGCCCTTATCCTCTCTCACAGAGGATACGCCTGTGGAGGTTGGGGGGGGGCTCCTAGTAGTGGGTGCTTCAATTATTAGGGGTATAGAGAAATGGGTTTTTGACCCGTGTGTAGACTGCACAATGACTTGCCTGCCTTGTGCAAAGGTTGCAGTTGTCTCGCAGTGTCTAGATAGGCTGTTAGGCAGTGCTGGAGAGGAGTCAGCTGTAGTGGTGCACATCGGAACCAACAATGTTGGGAAATGTAACCAGATGGGCGGGCGGGGGAGCAGGAAGCCAAATTTAGGCTTTTTGGTAGCATACTTCAATCCAGGACCCCCAGGGTAGTATTCTCTGAAGTGCTACCTGTTTCAAGCTCAAGGCCAGCCTTGCAGGCAGAGCTGAGAGATCTCAATGCATGGATGGAATGGTTGTGCTGGGAGGAGGGGTTTAGATTAGTTAGGCAATCGGAAATATTTTGGGGCAAGCAAATCCTGTGCAAAAGGGATGGGCTCCCCTTGAACCAAGATGGAACCAGACTGCTGGCACTTAAAATCAAAAAGGCCACAGAGCAGCTTTTAAAATGACACCTGACGGAGTGTCAACAGGAACTGGGTGGTATCTGGTTCAGCAAGCAAAATCCCCTAAAGTTCAAGGGTGCATCATGTTTTATATAAACCAGAAGGGGTCAGAACAGAGCCAGGAGTTGAGCAGAAGGAAACACATGACAGCTTGCCAAATAGGTCAAATGACAGTAAGGGAGATAGCACATGCCAACGCCAGGTCAGAGACTCAGGGTACAGGTGTTTATCTATCAATGCCAGAAGCCTCCAAGACAAGATGGGTGATCTTGAGTGCTTGGTTGTTAATGAAAACATAGATATAGTGGGCATAAAGGAAAGCTGGTGGGATGGTGAGAACCAGTGGGACACTGTTATTCCTGGATACAAATTCTATAGAAAGGACAGGAAGGGGAGGATTGTGGGTGGAATAGCACTATATATTAAAAAAAGGGATAGAATCCAAGAAGCTTGAAAACCTAGGAGGACTGGAGTCCTCCACAGAATCATTATGGGTGACAATACAAGGAATTAAAGTTCTTCCCTGCTAACTTGGCAAAGAGACACCTTTTTAACATGGTGATTCTCTTTATTTAGCAGGGGGAGAGTAACTGGCCCTCTCCACCCCCAGCACAGTACCTCCAGTGACTGTTGCTGGTGCCTCTCTTATGTTTCTTTTTAGATTGTGAGCCCTTTGGGGACAGGGATCCATCTTATTTATTTATTATTTCTCTATGTAAACTGCTTTGGAAACTTTTGTTGAAAAGCGGTATATAAATATTTGTTGTTGTTGAAAGGAAATGTGTGGCGTGCAATCACCCTCCAAATCAAAACGCAGAGAGTAACCTGGAGTTGGAGAAGCAATTCAGAGAGGTGTCAAAGAGAGAAAGAGCTGTAATTATAGGTGACTTCAATTGCCCTCACATATACGGGGCAAATTCATGTTCAGGTATTGACAGAGAGGCCACATTCTAGACATGCTAAATGACTGTGCCTTAGAACAGTTAGTCAAGCAACCAACCAGAGAGGAGGCAACCTTGGACTTAATCCTGAGTGGTGCCCAGAACCTGGTGCAAGATGTCAGAGTTATGGACTGACTGCGGAACAGTGACCATAGTGTGATCTAGTACAGCTTATATGCATGTGGAGCATTGCCAAAGAAGGCCAACACAGATGCACAGGACTTCTAAAAAAAGAGGGAACTGGTAAAAAGGAAGCTGAAAGGGAAATTCAGGAGTGTAAAATCACTACAGAAAGCATGGGACTTATTTAAAAGCACAATAATAGAACCACAGTAATATAAGCTCAGTTGGAATGTATACCAAAAATCAGGCTAGGTATGACCAATTTTAGGAGGATGCTAGCATAGCGAATAAGAAGAGTCTTGTTAGCTATACAAAGGAAGCTATTCAAGAGAAGAAGACCTCCTTCAGAAAACAGTAGTCCTGCCCAAATGAAGAGAACAGAAAGGAACATGAACTTGGGGGGGGGATAAAAAAAATGCAAGCAGACAATCAGGGATGCAAAAAGAGAGTTTGAGATGTGTCAAGGGGAATAACAAAAACTTCTTTAAATATAAGAACATAAGAACAGCCCTGCTAGATCAGTCCCAAGTTCCATCTAATCCAGTGTCCCGTTTCCCACAGTGGTCCACCAGATGCCTCTGGGAATCCCACAGGCAAGAGCTGAGGGCATGCCCTCTCTCCTGCTGTTACTCCCCTGCAAGCAGGAAACCTGCCAGGGTGACAGTTGGACCCTTAGGTGAAAAGGGTGTGAAATAGATTGTTAAGGAGGATAAGGAGATTGCAGATAAGCTGAATGAGTTCTTTGCATCTGTCTTCAAGGTGGAGGATACTGACCATATACCCACTTCAGAACTGAGTGGATAGAGGATTGGAGGAATGCTGATCTTGTGGTAGCAAGCATGACTTGTCCCCTTAGCTAAGAAGGGTGTACCCTGGTCACATATGAATGGGAGACTTGATGTGAGAGCACTGTAAGTTATTCCCCTTAGAGGATGAAGCCGCTCTGGGGAGAGCAGAAGGTTCCAAGTTCCCTCCCTGGCATTTCCAGAACAGGGCTGAGAGAGATTCCTGCCTGCAACCTTGGAGAAGCCGCTAACAATCTGGGTAGACAATACTGAGCTAGATGGACTGACTCAGTATATGGCAGCTTCCTCTGTTCCTATGAGCTTCTCAGGGTTAGAGGCTGAAGAACTGGGCCAATTTGAGTTATGTTCTGACCTGTTTTGAAAAACTAAAAATTAATGAATCACCAGGGCCAGACGGAATCCACCCAAAAGTTCTGAAGGAACCCAAATGTGAAATTGCTGAGCTTCTAGGGCAAAAAATGGTAACCTGTCCCTACATTCAAGCTCTGTACCAGAGGCCTGGAAAGTAGGGCTGTGCACAAAACTGGTTTGGTTCAAGTCTGAAGTGGACTTGAACTGGACTAGGCATGTTCAGTTTCAGCACCCTCAAACAAGGGGCCTGGCTCAGTTCAGATTTGAACTGGTTCAGGCAGCTCGGTTCGGGGGTGCCATCAATGTTAAATTTGGGGTTTTATTTAAAGGTATGTTTCCCAGACTATGTAAAACACCTATATCAGGCACCAGCGATATAGGAAGATGCTGAAAGGCATCATCTCACACTGCACAGGAGATGGCAATGGTAAGCCCCTACTGTATTCTACCAAAGACAACCAAAGGGCTCTGTGGTCGCCAGGAGTTGACACCGACTCAATGGCACACTAGGTAGTCTACAGGGGCTTCAGGAATCTTGCCATCCAGGTTGTGTGTGTTGACTGCCTTGGTCAGAACAGGAGCCCAAGAGCACTATGGTTGCTTAACCAGGAATAGCTGTTTGTGCCAATATGGCCCTAGACAGACTCAACATACTCAATGTCACATCATGGCTACAACTCAGTATTGTTTTATGAAGGAGGCAGGCAGCCTTTGACTTAGAGCATTCCTCTGCAAATTGTATTCTATCTGGTCTATTAAGCAAACAAAATCTGCTGTTCCTCTGTTGGAGGCAAATGTTCAAAGGGAGTCCCTGATGACAAAGAGCACGCAGAACAAGTTCCTGGTGCCTTATGTGCCCCTGATGTAAACAAATAACTCAAAACTCAAAACCTGCTACAGGAGCTCCCGTGCCCTTTTCTGCTTACACTAAGGCAAGACTAGATGATAATATCCTGCTGGGCCAGTGATGGTATATTATTGCCTGTCATTGTTTGCATGGAAGAACAAAGAACCTGAGTTTGTCTGTGGGGCAATGAAGTGCAATCGGCATTCTTATAGTTTCCTCATTCTCCCCTCTTTCTTTTTTAGTTTAATATCCATTTCTGTTTGGATTAAACCTGGGCTGCAGGGCTTTGCACTTCCTGACAAACTTCCACAGTGACTCTTGTACAGGGGCGGATTAATACAGAGGCAGAAGAGGTGTCTGCCTATGGCGGCAAAATTTGAGGAGTGGTGGCAGTGCCAGTAACTCCAGGGAGGGGAAAGTCCCCCCTTTTACTTAAGAATATAAGAACATAAGAACAGTCCTGCTGGATCAGGCCCAAGGCCCACCTAGTCCAGCATCCTGTTTCGCACAGTGGCCCACCAGATGCCACTGGAAGTCACAGGCAGGAGTTGAGGGCATGCCCTCTCTCCTGCTGTTACTCCCCTGCAACTGGTACTCAGAAGCAGCCTGCCTTTGGGGCTGGGGGTGGCCCACAGCCCTCCAACTAGTAGCAGTGGCAGTTAGGGATGTGCACAAACCTGTTTGGAGGCTCTTTTATGGGCCTCTGAACAGGTTCGAACACTGGGTGTGTTTGAGGTTCAAAGGCAGAGGGTGTGTGTGTCTCGCTTTAAGGGCGGGGGAGGGTGCACTCAAAACTGGTGCTCGGTTTGGGGAAAGGAGGTGCACTGCCGCCTGGAAGGCTTTCCAGGTGGCAGTGCACCTCCTTGCCACCCCTTCCTCCTCTTTGGCCAGAAGTGGCCAAAAGTATTGGGTGTGCGTGCGCACATGGTGATTGCACACACCAGATGTGCGCATGAGCGTGATTGCAACATGTGCAATGGGCACAGACCCTCTGAAACCGTGCAGAGGTGACAATTTCCAACATGCACCTCCATGCTGGACCCAGCTCTCTAAGTGACCCCCTGCTGGTTCTCAGGGCCCCTTAAAGAGAATGGAGCCGTGCTGTATTCCAGCATCCTCTTGGAAGCTGCATAGGGAGCACTAGGAAGTGGCACATTTTCCAGAATTTTCTCCATTGAGCTCTGGGGGGAAAGTGCTGGAAAGGACTCCACTTTCCAGGGCTGCCTGAACACTTTCCAAGGTGGCTCTGTGCTCTTTGAGGGGCCCTGAGAACTGGTAGGAAGCCCAGCCTGGTTTTGCACACGCGTATGTACCGCTGGGATCGGGTCCGATTCCAGCAGCTCCACAGCAGCAATCCCAGTCATGACCTGGGCACGCAAATAGCTTATACCCATGCATGGTGGCTTTAAAAAATGGCCACCGTCACCTGGGAGAGGGCTGGAAAGGCCCCCAAATGGGCCAAATCGGCCTTGTAAAGACTGGGTGGAGGCCAGTGGTGGGAGGGGAAAGCTTTAGAGAAGCTTTTTGCGGCTGTGGCAGAGACAGTAAAGTTGATCTGGGCCTGACAGTGAGTTATTGCGTGGTCATGAACCGGCCACGCAGGGGCCCATTGTGTATGCGGGGCAGCCTCCAAAATGGCCACCACGAGTGGGGAAAGACCCAGAAAGGGCTGAAGACTACCCAATAAATGAATGGTAATCTCTTCATTATCAATTCTGAGGCTAGCTGCTGTAGCCGTTGTCATTAGTTTAGTCTTCTTTACATTTAGTCATAGTCGTAGTCCCGTTTTTTCACTGTGCTCCTTGACTTTCATTACTAGAGCTTGCAGATCATCCGTATGCTCAGCTATCAGAGTGGTGTCATCAGCGTGGCACAGGTTATTGACGTTTCTTCCTCCAGCTTTAAAACCACGCTCATCTTCTTCCAATCCAATGTGGAGGAAGCAGGGGGCAGGGCAAGTGCTCAGAGAAGTGGCAAGCGAGAAGCGTGGTAGGCATAGAGCCGACGCATCTTTGGGCTGGTCTGAGCCACCCTCTCTATGGGTTTGGCAGCGGCCACAGCACAAAACCCAGGTTACAGCGGCAGCAGAATTCAGATAACAAAATGCCACTTCCAAACCTCAGGCTGGAGCAGCGAAACTCACTATAAACCGAAAGTTCAGATGGTGGTTTTGGCTCGATAACCTCTCATTGCTTTTGTGACAAAACTACAGCTTCACACATTTGGACAACCACAAAACCGAACCTCGGCCCCGTTCATCTCTAGTTTGGCATTATGTGCAAAGGCAGCCTTCGTCTTGTTGAGGGACCCTAATAAGGTTCTGAGGAAACTCAGGTTGCTTTAAAGCACCGTTTGAAAATCACTAGTCAACCAAAATGTTACCCTTTTCTTATTTATTCTTATTTCTTATTTATTAATTACATTTTCATACCACCTCATCCAAAGGTTCAGGGTGGTGCACAAGTCAAACACAAAAAGCAAACACCAATTAAAACAAACTGCTTAAAACAATATAAAAACAAATTTAAAACAATTCAGAACCATTTAAAACCCATTAAAAATATTTAAGAACAATTTAAAAAGCTTGGAAGGCCAAGCCAAAAAGTAGGTTTTTAGAGCAATCTTGAAGGTCAACGATGAGCCCAAACTAAGGATATCTGCTGGGAGTGCATTCCACAGCCCTGGGACAGCTACAGAGAAGGCCCAGTTCCGAGTTGCCACCAGACATACTGATGGTAGTTGAAGACAGACCTCTCTAGATGACCTCAACATGCAATGGGGATCATACAGAAGAAGGCACACTCTGAGGTGACCTAAGCCATTCAGGGTTTTAAAGGTGATAACCAACACTTTGTATTTTGCCTGGAAACATATTGGCAGCCAATGCAACTGTCTGAGAACAGGCGTAATATGGTCTCTCTGGGTTACCTCAGAGACCAATCTGGCTGCAGCATTTTGAACTAACTGAGGTTTCCGAACTACATACAAAGGCAGGCTCATGTAGAGCGCATTGCAGTAGTCAAGCCTAGAGATTACCAGCTGATGCACCACTGATTTGAGATCATTCTCTTCAAAGAATGGACGCAGCTGTCAAATCAGCTGAAGGTGACAGAAAGCGCTCCTGGCCAAAGCCTCCATGTGGGATACCAGGATGTGGCCTGCATCCAAGAGGACTCCCAAGCTGTGTGCCTGCGTACCAATGAGCACCTCCATCTTGCTTGGATTCAGCTTCAATTTGTTGTCCCTCATCCAGCCCATTACTGCCCGTAGGCAGACATTTTAGGGAGTGAATGCCATTTCCTTATGATTATGATAAGGAGAAATAGATTTGGGTGTTATCAGCATACTGATAACACCCTGCACCAAATCTCCTGATGACCTCACCCAGAAGTTTCATGTAGATATTAAAAAGCATTGGTAACAGAATGGAGCCCCGAGGGACTCCATATAATAGCTCCCAGTTCGAAGAACAACCATCACCAAGCTCCACCATCTGGAATCTGCCTGAGAGATAGGAGTAGAACCACTGCAGAGCAGTGCCTCCTATCCCCAATTCCCCCAGGCCATCCAGAAAGATACCATGGTATCGACACCACTGAGAGATCCAAAAGAACCAACAGAGTCACACTCCCTCTGTTGACTCCCTGGTAAAGGTCATCCATCTGGCAGACCAAGGCTGTCTTTAGCCAGCTCTAAAGCCAGTTTGAAATGGGTCAAGATAATCAGTTTCTTCCCAAATTGGAGCTGGTTATCCACCACCCTCTCAATCACCTTGCCCAATCATGGGAGATTAGAGACCAGACTGTAACTACCCCTCACCAAGGGATCCAGGGAAGGCTTCTTAAGAAGTGGTCTTGCCTTCTTCAAACAAGGAGGCATCCTACCCTCCTTTAGTGATGTTAGTGATATTAACTAGGCCAACAATTTCCCTGCTTGTTTGAAGCAGCCGAGTCAGGCAAGGATCCAGAGAACAAATGGTAGGCCACACTTCCCCAAGCAGCTTGTCCACGTCCTCAGGCATCACAGATTGAAACTGATCCAATCTAATACCGCAAGAGGGTTTGCTGGACACCACCCGAATAGACTCTGCAAAAATAGTGGAGTCCAAGTTGGCCCAAATACCAGAGATTTTGTCCACAAAGAACCCATTAAAAGTGTTACATCAGAACATAGTCTCCAAGGACTGGTTTGAAATAGAAGGAGCCTGAATCAAACTCCTCACGACCTGGGACAACTCTGCCGAACATGAACCTGCAGAAGCAATGTGCACAGACATGAATTCTTTTTTTGTTGCATGCATTGCTTCTGCATAAACCTTCAAATGGGCTCTGTGCTGTGTCCTGTCAAATTCGAGCCAAGTTTTCCTCCACTTGCGTTTCAATTGCCTGCCTTGCTGCTTCTTTGCTGCTTATTAGAATTCATGCAATAGTCTTTGCCCTTAAAACCTGCAGAGTAAAATGCCATGATTCCACACTGTTTTATGGCTTATAAGTAAAATTGCTTTATAAGTTACTTTGGGTGAATTTCATAAGGTAGTCGGGTGAGTGGGCGGGTGTGATTTTATTGGTAATACTTTACTTCCTGAGCTGACAGCTCATAACCTTTGCAGAGTTTCCATTCCTCTGCTTTATTTCTCCTTTGAATTTGCATGCATAACAGGAATATCGGTATCTTCCTCAAGCTTTAAACACAACAGGCTGACATGGTGGAAGAAAAGCACGGAAATCTGGACTAGAATTGAACTTGGAATCCAGAAAGATGATTATGTCTGAGAGGAGAGATGGTCTTGTGGTAGCAAGCATGACTTGTCCCCTTAGCGAAGCAGGGTCTGCCCATGTTGCATATGAATGGGAGACTAGAAGTGTGAGCACTGTAACATATTCCCCTCAGGGGATGGAGCCACTCTGGGAAGAGCATCTAGGTTTCAAGTTCCCTCCCTGGCAGCATCTCCAAGATAGGGTTGAGAGAGATTCCTGCCTGCAGCCTTGGAGAAGCCACTGCCAGTCTGGGTAGACAATACTACTGAGCTAGATAGACCAATAGTCTGACTCAGTATATGGCAGCTTCCTATGTTCCTGTGTGCCATACAGATAACCAAATCGCCCCAGGGAAAACTCTCTCACCCTGGGGTAGCTGTTGCCTGTATCATCCTGCCATGGAGTGAGGAGATTTTGCCACACATAAAGGTTGTTCTCATAGGAACATAGGAAATTGCCATATACTGAGTCAGACCATTGGTCTATCTAGCTCAGTATTGTCTTCACAGACTGGCAGCGGCTTCTCCAAGGTTGCATAAAGGATTCTTTCTCAGCCCTATTTTGGAGAAGCCAGGGAGGGAACTTGGAACCTTCTGCTCTTCCCAGAGCGGCTCCATCCCCTGAAAAGAATATCTTACAGTGCTCACACATCAAGTCTCCCATTCATATGCAAACAGGATGGACCCTGCTTAGCTCAGTGGACAAGTCATGCTTGCTACCACAAGAACAGTTCAAAGAATCAAAGATTTATTAAGAAACTAAGCTTCACATCCTAAGAGAAAGCCATTGAACAACATACTCAAACAGGCACTAGTCTTCAACAACAACTGAACAGTTCTCACAGGCTCTAACTCACCAAGACAGACCTATTAACATCTCATCATGCCTCTAGTGGACAGAAGAGGTTACTTAGCTGCTAACAGTCAATGCAGTAGAATTCTCAGTTCTAACCAGTTCCCTCCTCCCACCAGTCCTCAGGTGCTCACTGACGTGGTGCTTCTTTGGGTGCACAAGTGGCAGAGCCCAGAGGAGGCTCGTGTTGTATGCGAGCAGGAAGGTAAGAGCCTGCCTTCCCTTCTGCTCCCTGCCATTTGTTTCTGAGAGCGACCTTACAGGATTACATTCTGTGCAAGGGGATATAGGTGGCTTGAGCACTGACCAGCCTCAAAGGCAGGATGGCTCTGAGTACCAGTTGCAGGGGAGTAACAGCAGGAGAGAGGGCATGCCCTCAACTCCTGCCTGTGGCTTCCAGCAGCATCTGATGGGCCACTGTGTGAAACAGGATGCTGGACTAGATGGGCCTTCTTGGGCCTGATCCAGCAGGGCTGTTCTTATGTTCTTCTTATGTTCTTATGACCATGCTCTGGCATATGTGTAAACAGCTACGATAGGGTTGCACCACAGGGCCGCAGGGCTTGGTAGTAAGGGCTCCATGCACGGAACTGGGCACAGTGCTGCCCACTATTTCCACGGGAGATGCACTGTAAGGATGTGCAAAAGTGTTTGACGTCAAACTGGTTCAGTTTAACCGTTCGGGGTCGAACCGAACCATCCCCTGACCATTCGGGGTCGAATCAAACCACCCCGGACTGAACACCCCCTGACTGTTCAAGGAGTTTGCGTTGTTTGTAAAAATTTATTTATTTATTTATTTATTTTACTTAACCCCTTCCGGCAGACTTATTGAAGGCGTCGGGTGTGGTGGTGTCCACAGAGGTTCCCCCTCCCCCCGCCGGCCTCCCTGGATGCCCATATTGGGCCGCCAGCTGGCTCTTTGGCCCATTTGGGCCTCCCCTCTCTGGTGTAGCAGCCATCTTGGAGGCCGCCGCGCCTGTTCAATTGGCCTCTGTGTGGCCTGGGTCATGCAGAGGCCAATCGTGCAGGTGCGGCGGCCTCCAGAATGGCCACCGTGCCAGAGGGGGAAGGCCCAAACAGTTTAAAGAGCTGGCTGGCTGGCTGGTATGGGCATCAAGGGAGTCCAGTGGAGGGGAGTGGGAACCTCCGCAGATCCCTCCCCTGCTGCCTCCAATAATTCCCCCGGAGAGGGCAACTAAAATAATAATAATAAAATGTTTCTGAACCCCCCGGCCCGGACCGAACCGAGGGGGTTCTAGGGGGTGCTGGACTGAACTGGCCTGGTCTGGTTCAGGTCTGGTCTGGACTCGAACCAAACCGGACCCACTGATTCCATGCACACCCCTAATGCAGTGTGCAACTCCATGTGTGGAGCCTTCACCACCCAGTGCTGCTGCCCATTGCAGCGGTTTACATGCTTGCAGAGGTGTGCAGTGGCATTGCGACACTGGCAGTGGTCTGTGTCTAAACTTTGGGGCAGCTGGCTGCCACCGTAGCCCCCCTGCCCCTGGCCACCTCTTTAAAAATCTATTCGAAAGCTATGAGCACGCCTGCTCACTGTTCAACTTGTACACATTCCTGTTTGGTAATTAAAATCAAAGCCTGCAGGGGACATCTGATGATTACAATAATGACGTTTATTTTGTCCCAGGTGGAATACTTTTGGCCAAAGCAAAATTGACAGTCTTGTTTTTCTTTTTGGAATCCCTTTCCAAATAATCAATCGGAGTCAGGGCAGCTGTGCCCAATTAGTGGCAGGGACAATGGATCTCTCGTCCAAGTTGCAGCAGACAGGTTCTTGGAGGTTTTGCTGCTTTATTTTTTCCAGAGGCCTCTTGACCTTTGATTTTCAGTTAATACCAAACTACAGACTTTGTCAGAAAAGATGCCATTTGTCAGACTGTGAAAATGACAGGTTAGGAGGCACTTCCAACAGCACTTGGACGCTGAGACGTTCAAGCAAAATGTCGTTAGAGTCGGGGGGAAAGACACTCTTGACCTGAACAGAATGTGTCCTGGCAACATTATTCAAAGCATCAATTGCGGGTGCTGGAAAGAACTTGAAGGTCATCCAATCAAACCTCATGTAATGAGGTAAAATCCTCAATCTGCTTTCTATTTAATCTGCATGAATACAAGAAGATAATTCATGGTTATCTGAATCCTAAATGAGTGAGTGGTCATGACAATGTGAAATAATGGTCATGACTAGAGATGTGTATAAAACATTTCAGGCAGGCAGGGGAGCAGAGAGTGGTAATGGCACAGTGGGGAAATGGCTTGATTACCAAGCCAGAGGTTGCCGGTTCGAATCCCTGCTGGTATGTTTCCCAGACTATGGGAAACACCTATATCAGGCAGCAGCGATAGAGGAAGATGCTGAAAAGCATCATCTCACACTGTGTGGGAGGAGGCAATGGTAAACCCCTCCTGTATTCTACCAAAGACAACCATTTTGCTCTGTGGGCACCAGGAGTCAACACCGAATTGATGGCATCCTTTACCTTTACCTCACTCAGGCCCTTACCTGCTCCTCTGCTACCCTACTGTCATTCCAGTCACAGCACTGTGCTGCTCAAAAGGCCAGATATGGCTGCTTCCCTGTTCCCAGAAGCCTGTGTGGGGCATCAGCATGCACATGGTGTCCACGTATGTGCAGGTGCCATTTTTCATGGTCAGCATAGTGTTGCTGACCATGCAAATGGCACCTGCGCATGCGCAGATGACATATGCATGCCGATGTGACTGGAATGGCAGTAGGGCAGCGGAGGAACAGGTATCTGTGTACCTGCTCCTTAAAGCTCCCCCTTGCTCCCCCACCAAAATGTTTCGGTGGCAGCAACCCAAAATGTTCCAGCACTTCTCTAGTGAGGCACCAAAACATTTTGTGCACATCCATAGTCATAACCCTGAGCCTAACCACTCCCTGATGCGAATGGAATCAGAGGACTCCAATGGATGATGGGAGTTTGGGCCCTCCTCTGGCTCCATGATTCAGGGAGTCCCATATCCTGACCCCTCTCCTTGACCTGAGGACACCCTCTTCATCAAGCTCTGAGGATGAGGCTGCAGTCACACCGACTCAGCTGTCAATAGTTTCGCCACAACACAGCCAGCATCTACACAACAAGATGTGGGCCCTATTAATTCTCTAGTACTCCAGGGCAAGGTCATGGCCTGGCTCCACTTGCCCTTCAGAAAGGCTTGGTCTGTAACCGACCTTTGCTGAAGCTATATTGTTATGTGAGCTTCTAAGCGGATCCCCTTGATCTTTCCTAAATGGTTCCTGTCTTCAGCTTCTGGTTGCACCTTTGCAGACCGTAATCTCTGGCTCCCGATCTCAGTTTGCTTGGCCTTGGTGTAGGCTTAGTCTCTCCAGCCACTACCCTTGGTCCCACCTGACCTCAGCCTGGCCTGGCTCCATCAGGGTGAGTCCTCACCATGTGACTGGCACCCCTTCATCCCTAAGAGACAAAACCCCATCCCCAAGGAGATTTGCTTTGCCATGTGTTAGGGATGAACAGCTCTCTTTGGGTTCTTCTGTCAAGGCCAGCCCTCATCACCAAACCAGGGGGAGCTGGCTTTGAAGAGCATTTTGAAATGATTCCGAAGTCCTGTTCAGATTGTTTTTAAAAAGAACACTGTGCATCAATGTACAACATCCCAGAAATCTTGCCCCCAATGAATCCCAGAGCATCACTCACCCTCCTGCCCATGTTCTTCACTCTTACAGCATTCTTCTGGAGAGGCAAATTCCATAAGCCGGATGGCAGGTGTTTCCGTGGTCGCAAGGCTGGGGCACCCTTTCCATGTGATCATGGAAATGCCCACCATCATGCTTACAGTGTTTGCCTCTTCAGACAAATGCCATAACCATGAAGTGTGGGGTGGGAGGGAGGGAGATTCACTGGTTTTGCACTGGGGGTAGGACTTTCAGACACGCTCTAGATGCTGTACTCATGTACAGCTTTCTTTCCACGCTTTTAAAAAGCAGTCTGAACAGCATTCAAATCATAGCAACTGCTGTAAACCTAAATCATAATGCTGTGTTGTAGGATATCTAAAGGTATGCCTGCCCCTGTGAGAACCTGTATGATTGCTTAGATTCTCACCTGAACTATCACCCAAGGGCCTGGGATATCCAACTGTCCCTGTTTATGAGGGAAATACCCTATTTTGAATTTTCTGATAGTAAAGGTAAAGGTAAAGTGTGCCGTCGAGTTGATTTTGACTCCTGACGACCACAGAGCCTTGTGGCTTTCTTTTGGTAGAGTACGGCGGGGGTGTGTGTGTGTGTTTTACCATTGCCTCCTCTCACACAGTGTGAGATGATGCCTTTCAGCATCTTCCCATATCGCTGCTGCCCAATATAGGTGGGAAACATACCAGCGGGGATACGAACTGGCAACCTTCTGCTTGTTAGTCAAGCATTTCTCCGCTGCGCCACTTGGTTACCAGTTCATGGTAATTTGTCTCTGGAGATGTCTGTTTTGGTCATGAGTTGCTAGACTAGTCATTCTAGCTAGACTCATCCTTCTCAGATTCCCTCTCCAGAATCTGTAGAAAAATCTCCAAGTTGTGGGTGGGTGGGTGCATCATGTCTCAGGTGCACCTGCATGCCAGTGGGTGCATAAGGCTAAGGCACTAAGCAATGCACAGCATCCAGTGAGCAGAATTCAGCCTTCAGCAAAATATGGTAGTGAGTGGGGGTTTGGGCTGTAATCTTTGGAATGAGAATCAGTTGTTACAAATGTATCCCTGTTTTCACCTACGGAATATTGGAGGATATAGGCATGGCTCACCTGTATTGCTAAACTGGAATAAGGTGTGTTGCATGCACTTTATGGCCTGTTCTCCATTTATGGCATGCTTATCATCAGAAGTGTAAGCCCCCACCTTCTAGGTTGCTTGGCCCGGCTCTGACACGTTGTATGCCACACCCGCAGGTTTGCTTGCTCACACCCCATAGTCATGTCCTTGTTTTTATTCATGAAATGTTAGAGGGTATGTGGCATGCTCATCCTCCTTCTGAAACTAGGGGAATGGTCACTAGGAATCAGGCATTTTCAGTGGTGCCCTGTTGACTATGGCACCTCCTCCTTACAAAGGTCTGTTGTTTCCTCCTCTCCTTCAGGGAATGAATTAGATACTCCCAATTTATTTGAGATTCGTACATGACCACTCTGCCTGTTTCCATGCAATTGCTCACACAACAATTTTGCCCCTGCTAGATACAAAACTGCAATACACACATCTGTGCACGTGAGCACACACACAGCCTGCATTTCAAACACAGAAGCACTTCCTCGACACAACAGAATCATCCCGATTAAGGGGTCAGGCTAAGCACAAGCCAAGTGGTCGAAAGCATAAGCAGGTGGCATCAGATCTGGGGCTACTGGGATGAAAAGTGACACGAGGGAACATGCATGTTGCTGATCAGCTTCCTCATTAAGGCCATTTTGCAGGACATTAATGCTCTTAACTGCTGCCCTATGATCAGCAGGCTCTCTCTTGGTCCCCAGCGCAACTTGCCATAATTAAAAGGTCTGCCAAGAGCTCATGTGGATGTTGCGGTAATCCATGCTTTCATTTCATTTTCACCCAAATCTCCTCCATTATGCCAATGAGTTGGTAATGCAGTTTTTGCCCTGCGAGCACTTTTCTCTCTATTCAGCATATCCCAGAGTGCTCAAAAATAGGGACACAGTTGGAAGAATGTTGCACTGAAATGCTAAAGTGGCTTTTTGCAGAGGTTTTTTTTAAATAGGTTTGGAGATCTCAGCCTTTTCTTGTGGTTTGGGAAAAGAAAGAAGCAGGCATCCTCAACAGGAGGAACAGCATATATCATGTTGCTATAGAAGAGAGCTGGTCTTGTGGAAGAGAGCTGGTTTGTGGTAGCAAGCATGACTTGTCCCCTTAGCTAAGCAGGGTCTGCCCTGGTTGCATATGAAAGGGAGACTAGAACTGTGAGCCCTGTAAGATATTCCCCTTAGGGGATGGAGCTGCTCTGGGAAGAGCATATCGGCTCCAGGTTCCTTCCCTGGCATCTCCAAGATAGGAGAGAGATTCCTGCCTGCAACCTTGGAGAAGCCGCTGCCAGTCTGTGTAGACAATACTGAGCGAGATGGACCAATGGTCTGACTCAATATATGGCAGCTTCCTATTTTCCTATGTTCCTATGCTTTCCTCATTTTGCCATACTTACAAATGCCATTAATGTGTTAAATGGAAGAGTCAAGCTATAGCAAAGGAGTCATTTGAGTACAGGTGCAACTTGTTCTTGTGTTCAGTGTAGATTCAAGTTTCAGAACAGAATACAACTTGATGATGATATGCTGTCCCACAGGTAGGTATTCACAGGGCAGTTGTGTTTCAGCACCCTGGATAGCTCCAAGTGAGCAGTTGCTCTGGGAAGGTCCAGAGATGGAATGTCTCCAGGTTCAGACTGTCTCTCTCAGGCTCCTCTTCCTCGTCTGGAGAACAGAGAGATTTAAATGGGCACTCCTCTGGTCTGGAGTCTAGCACTTCTCCTTCATTCCATCAAGTCCCGCCTGGCTTGCTGCCACCACTGGTGTACAGGCTTTGGGAAGTGTGAGATACTTGGTGTCATAAACCTGTCAGGCTAGCCAGACAAAGCGCAACCAAGGCAAAAGCAGAACAGCAAAATCCAACAGGAATAAATTCTCCAAACCAGGTCCAGTCCGAGTCAGTCCAATAAATCCAACAGAGTCCAAAGCAAAATCCACAGGCAAGGTCAACACAGTCCAGGGCCCAAACACAGTCAAGGCAATACAGGAACACAGCCGATTAACTTGCAGAAAACTGTTGTTGCTATCAGCAGGGTAGCTATGTTTCAGGCGTCTTAAATAGGCTGAGCCCCCAGTGCTGTTAATTAAGAGTTGCTGAGTCAGCAGCTTTGCCTGTTGTTCTACGCACGCAGCTCCTTAACGCTTGCTGTCTCTTGGACTGGCGCCTCTCCACAGCTGAGACCGGTTGTGCCTCCTCCACAACAGCTGCCTCACCCGGCTCTAACTCCTCTTCGACTCCCTGTGTGTCAGACCCACTTTCCTTTGCGACCTCTGGTCCTTGCCCACCCTCCTCTGCTGTCAACTCTGTCCCTACCTCCAACTCCTCCTCGGAGTCTTCCAGCATGCCCATGACACTTGGTGTAGAAGAGGCTCATTCATTTTTTTTGTGGGGAGTGTTCAAGTTTAGGCTAAGTGCTGATTTCAGAGTCTAACTGGCAAGCTCAGGGTCCAGCCTTCTTAACAGGGTTTTGGGATGAGCTGGGACCTGGAGCTGGCTCCTCCAGCCCCCATGCTCTCTCCTCCATTGGGTCAGACTCTGTGGAACTGCTAAGGGCTGGGGTTTATGACTGACTGACTAGCTCGGAAAATGCTGGGGAAAGGGATGGTTCTGCGGCACAGGTTATTTTTAATTTTTTATTTCAATTGAAAAATAGCAATAACAGCCTAAATAATAATCCACATTCAATAATAATGTAATTATGAATAAGGGGAAAACAGAAAACAAAAAAGTATTATTTACATGTTAATGTAATATGTAAATAATATATTAATAATAATAGAGGGCAAAGGGGGGAAATCTTCTTCTATGACTATATTTCTGTAAAGTGCAAAATAATTATTAAAATGAAGCCAAAATGTAGAAAACCCCTCTTTCTTTTTAACCATTCACTTGACTGTTGCATTTGAACTATTCCACTGGAACAGTTCAAATGCTGACAAGGAACACATATCAGTTATCCAAAGATGCAAATCAGGAATATGCATAGTTTAAGGCAACTCCATGATGTAGAAAAAATTAGTATTTCCTCCAGTAAATCCCTAACATATGGCCATTTTAAATTCTGTCTGTACACAACTGTAAATACCAGTGTTCAATCTTCTAGGCACTCCAGCCCAATCAGTTTCTGAGGACACATGTACACTATACTGGTATTTAAAACATACTCATAAGTGGTTGCTCTTTTTCTTCAATATGTTGATATAAGGGGCATTCTAGAGGGCAAAATAGCAGCTACAAAACAAGTGGTGGTAGAAAATAAGGTAAGGTAGGGGGTTTGGTTTGCTCCGCCCCACCCCGTTGTTATCCCCAAGATTTTTATCCCCAATTAAAGGAATTTATACAGCATATCTTCAGTGGCACTGTCGTGTATGAAAGCGTTGTCTTTGCTGCCATCTAGTGATAATATGGATGCACTGCACAGCAAGATTTGGACAGCAGTTTCCTTCTTCGTTAGTTTAGCATTGTAGCACTAAACTTAGGGATGCTTCCAATATCTTGTTACTGGATTTTTCTTTGGATTCTGGAGTCCTTGTTTCTGGAATGGAAACTGATGCCATAGGAATTCCCAACTATTCCAATTTTTCATCTCCAAATGTTGTACAAAGCCCTGTGCATGAACTACTTGCTCCAGTTTCCAGTCCTTCAGTACTGATGCGGACATGCGAGCCTATCCATTGGTAAAACATTCCACAAAGGGAATCTCAAAATGACTATAAGTCACATGAAATTGAGCTTGCATTTGTTCTGGTGCTATATCCCTTTGTTGATGATGATGCATATTGGTAAAGCAGAAAAGAGCCAGAGTGGTGTAGTGGTTAGAGTGCTGGATTAGGACTGGGGAGACCTGAGTTCAAATCCCCATTCAGCCATAAAACTAGCTGGGTGACTCTGGGCCAGTCACTTCTTTCTCAGCCTAACCTACTTCACAGGGTTCTTGTGAAAGAGAAACTCAAGTATGTAGTATACCGCTCTGGGCTCCTTGGAGGAAGAGCGCGATATAAATGTAAATAATAATAATAATAATAACACATTCAGCTCTAATTTAGGAATAATTGAATGCAGGATAGAGCAAACCCTGGAAGCATAAAGGAATAGAATACAGGAAATCTTATCCCTAGCTAAATTGGATATTTAGGAGGAGGCAGAGGGTAGATTTTGGGGCAGACCCTTCTCATCTAGCTGCTGCTTACCTGTAGGGAGACCATCTGCTCATTTTGCGTGCTGTGTTTCTGCTCCAAGCCTTGATTTTAGCAATTTGTTGCTTCTGCTGATTGAGGCAAACTGTTCCAGCTGTTGAGCTTTTGCCAGAAGGGCTGGCTGGTTTCTCACCCACCTTCCCTTCTTGGACTTTTTAAGGCAGTGGTGGCCAAAGGCGCAGCTGGTGATGTGTTTGTAGGCGGCCGCCGAGGACGGCCACCAGAGAGGGGCAGCCTTGAGTGGCTGGGCCTTGTATTGTATTTATTTATTTACGGTCTTTGACCAAATAGTACAAAACATTTACAATTACAAAAAAGAAGACAAAGCATACTTTCAGTAAATTCGGAACATTAAATAAAAACCAATTGCTCACTTAAAATGGAGTACATGTACATATTGTAGCTTCCGAGAAGCCTTAGAAACTCTATTCCTTTGAGGGCTGTAATCTTGAGGCCACAAAACAAAACTTGGCCACTGCGGCAGAAGTTGATGTGTCCTTATCATCTAATAAGTGCATTACCACAAGGTCATCGGCTTTTCCATTCAGATCTTTTAATAATGGACCGATGCCTTATGTCCTGATATATAGGACATTTCAATAAAATGTGGGCCATAGTTTCGACCGCCTGATCGCAAGGGCATTTCCTTTCTTCATAAGGTAATTTTGCGTATTTTCCATACAGTAAAGCCGATGGGAAAACGTTAAACCTAGCCCTAGAAAAGGCCCATCTAAATTTGCTTAAGGTGATTGTGAATAAGTTCGCTGCCGGAATGAAATCCGCCTTAGCATAGATTGATTTATAGAAAAGTTGTAAACTGGCCTTCTCAGTTTGTAAATCTATGTCAGTCAATCTCTGTCTCACCAATCTACAGGCTATGCTTTCGCCGGCCTCCAGCAGTAGGGCAGGAGATAGTCCGCTTTGGCAAAGTTTATCTGTTATCTTCCTGCTCCAGGATACTTCCGGCTCAACCGATAAGAACTTAGGAATTAGTCCCGTCGGGTGAAGGTGGAGTTTAATCCAGTAAAATATTCTTATTAGCCATGCCCTAGATTCCAGTTTAAGTAGGCCCACCTCCCAGCGGACTGCCACATTGGGCACGCAATTAGATACGCCAAATAGCATTCTCAAAAGGCCCATTTGAACATTTCCCAAGTTCGTTAAAGTTAGAATATAACCCCAGTTGTGTCCCATATAGGAGCTGGGGGACTACTTTGGCCGTGTAAAGTTTAATGGCAGCTGGAATGTAATTTCCCCCTTGAGACCAAAAAAAATCTCCGTATATTTTATTTATTATTATTATTATTAAAACTTTTATACCGCCCTTCCAAAAGGCTCAGGGCGGTTTACATTAAAACACCATTAAAATCAATTAATAATTAAATAAAAATTATAAGCATAAAACAATGATTAACAATTAAAAGCATAATAAAACAACAATTAAATAATCAGAACAATTTAAAAACAAGTTTTAAAAAGCTGAGAAAGCCTGGTTGAAGAGATGTGTTTTCAGGTGTTTTCTGAAAATTGCCAGAGATATATAGCTGCAGTACTGCATTTGGCCTTGTCTACAACTGATCTTATGTGGGCAGTTTTATGGCCACTGAACTGAACAACTACCCCTAAGTACTTAAATTGCTTCAGCTGGGCCTTGAGGGGTGGGACTGAGAGCTGGGGGCAGTAACATTCTCTTGAGGGACTTGTGGCTGGTCTTGGGACTGTCTCTTAATCTTTGTTAGTTTGGCTGAAGGATGTGTCCTTAGCTTATTAGGAGATGGGGAGGTGCGGGGTATGGCTCCTCAGTAAAGGTAAATGTGCCGTCGATTTCGACTCCTGGCACCCACAGAGCCCTGTGGTTTTCTTTGGTAGAACACAGGAGGACTTTACCATTGCCTCCTCCCATGCAGGATGAGATGATGCCTTTCAGCACCTTCCTATATCGCTGCTGCCTGATATAGTACCAGTGGGGATTCGAACCGCCAACTTTTGGCTTGTTGGTCCAGCATTTCCCCGCTGTGCCACTCCTCAGCAGGAGGCAGCTATTTCAGTGGTGGTTGGAAGCAGAAGAAGGAAGGTCAATGGGCCATTACAGGGGAAGGAGAAACAGAAACTTAATGGCTGTCTCCCCTTCCTACTGCCCTGTCAGCTCTTTGACCTGGGGAACAGTGCCAACTACTCGCAGAACCTCACCTTGCTCCTTTGCAAAGCCGGGTTGGTCCAAAATAAACCAGAAATTATCCATGACTTGATTGTGATGAGGGAGCCAAGCTGGAATGCATGACAGAGACCTGGTTGGCAGAGGCTAGTGGTCCAGTTTGGTCCCAACTTCTCCCTACAGGGTGTTCTGTTGTGGAGCAGGTGATGGTCATGGCCTGGCCATGCAGGGTCCAACTGTGCAGGTGTGTTGGCCTCCAAAATGGCTATTGCGCTGGCGAATAGGCCTGGAAAGGGCCGAAGGTGACCAGACCAAGTTATTTTTACAAAAAGGAAAGGCTCAACGAACCCTCATTCTGGAGGGGGGTGTTCGGTTCCGGGTTGAGCTGAACCGGGGGTGGTTCAGCTAGACCCCAAACCTTCAAACCGAACTGGTTTGCTATCGAACCAGTTCGGATTCAAACCTGTTTTCACACCCCTATTACCTATAAAGCCCTTAACAGCTCAGGCCCAGGGTATTTTAGAGACTGCCTTCTTTGTTCTGAACCCTACCACCTATTAAGAGCTTCAGGGGAGGTTTGTCTGAGGGTGCCACTGGCCCATCTGGTGACAACTCAGAGGTCAGCCTTCTCTGTAGATGCCCCGGAGCTGTGGAACGCACCTCCTGCTGAGATTAGAGCTGCTGCATCCCTATTGACCTTTAGGAAACAGCTGAAGACACTTCTCTTCAGCCAAGCTTTTTAGCTATTTAGTGGATTTCAGCTATTTTAATTTGAACTTGTATATGTTTTAAATTGTTTTTTAATAACTTTTGGTTTTGTTTTAATGTTGTAAACCACCTAGAAACTCGGTAGTGGGTGGTATACAAATATGTTAAATAAATAATAAACAAATATGTGTACAAGGGGAGTGTGTGTGTGTGTGTGTGTGTGTGTGTGTGTGTGTGTGTGTGTGTGTATGTAAGGAACAGCAATGAAGAGGTATGAATGTGCAGATCCACAGCAAACAAACAGAGAAACACCCTGGGATACCTAATCTGGCTGAATTCCTTCTTCAGGTATATAAATCTCTTGCCAGTGGATGGGTGGAGAGAGTGAAAGACTGCTGCTCTTTGGGCAGACAGACGATTCTTCTTTCACAATTGTCACGTGGAGAAAGGACACAGTTTCAAAGCGGCAGAACAGCCATTACAATGTCAGGAAGAAAACAGAATTCTGGTCAGTTCTGATCAGTTCTTGATCCCTGACTGTGCCATGGTGTTTCTGACCACGCAAATGGCACCCGCACATGTGCAGAGACCATGTGCACACTCATACCGCACACTGGTATTTGGGATGTGCGCTGCCCCAGCAGGTAGTTGCATCGGGCAACAGAGAGCAGGTAAGGACCTGCTCTCTTATTTCTTAAAAGCTCCCTCTCACCACTCCCTTCCCCATGGTGCCGAAATGGTTCAGACCTCATCTGAACCGGTTTGGCACTGAACCTGTACTTGAACCTCTAATTCTAATTAGCCAAGATGGATTATAAAATAGCTTTATGGAACGTTAATGGGTTAAATAAAAAAATCAAAAGGGAAAAGGTTTTTCATTTTCTTAAAAAACAAAGCTTGGACATTATATGTTTACAAGAGACACGTATTAGAAAACAAGACAGAAAATATTTGGTTAATAAGGCCTTGGGACAAGAATTTGTTTCCTCTGATAAGAAAAAAAAAAAGAGGGGTAGTGCTTTATGTGAAACAACAATTTGAACCCAAGTTGATTTTTAAAGATGAAGAAGGTAGGGTGCTAGCTTTGAAATAAATTCCAATTATCACCATTTTGATTCCGGAAACTATGCACCCAATGTAAAAAAAGTAGAATTTTATAAATATCTAGAACAGAAGATGGCTGAGTTATTGAATGCTAATTTAGTCCTACTGGGTGATTTTAATGGAGTTGTCTCTACATCCTTGGATAGAAAATCTGATACGTCTGAAAGGAATCTGCAAGGCAGGCTACCTAAAGTTTTTTTTTTATTTAGTAGAACATATGGATCTCTATGACAGGTGGAGAATTAAAAACTCAAATGCAAAGGAATATACTTATTTCTCTGAAAGATACAAATCTCATTCAAGGATAGATATGGTCTGGACATCTAAATCTATTACGCCATGTATAAAAAGAATGGATATTTTGCCCAGAACCTTTTCAGATCATAATGTAATTTGCTTTACATGGAAGAAGAAGGGAACAGTTTCCTTTCACTGGAGACTGAATGAATACTTGCTGAAAAAAAGCAGAAGTTGTGGAGAAAGCCAAAAGGAAGTTAAAGGACTATTTTGTATTGAATTTAAACCAAGGAATGGACAATAACATAGTTTGGGATGCAGGAAAAGTGCTTATGAGAGGGTTTTTTATACAACAAAATGCATACCTTAAAAAACAAAGGGGACTGAAAAAAGAGGAATTATTGATGGAGATTTCTAAAAAAGAAAGAGAACTTTTATGGGCTTTATGTCATTAAAGTGCTTCAGCACCAGCTCTCTATGTTATTATTAAATGAAGTTGAACGGAACCTAAAATATGCAAAGCAAAAGTCATTTGAATTTGCAAACAAACCAGGCAAGATGTTGGCTTAGAAAATTAGAAGTGAGAAAAAGAATAAATACATATCCAAGATATTAACAAAAAATGGGCTTTCCTATGACGAAAAGGAAATAAAAAGGGAATTCTTTAGATATTATTCTGAATTATATAAAGGAAACAAAGCGGAAGATATAAAAATCGACAAATTTCTCAAGACACAAAATATCCCAAAACTTTCTAAGGATCATATAGAAATTATGAATGCACCAATATCAATAATGGAAATAACAGAAGTAATAAATCAAAGCAAAGCTAATAAGGTGCCAGGGCCCGATGGGTTACCAGCTTCGTACTACAAATCTTTTAATGATCAAATATTACAGCCTTTACAATGGACGATGAATGATATTTTGCAAAGAGGGATTATGCCAATATTGCAGTAATCCCAAAACTGGATCAAGATTTAACGCAAGTCAAGAACTACAGGCCAATCTCACTCTTAAATAATGATTATAAACTTTTTGCCGCCATTTTGGCAAGGAGAATGAAGGTTGTATTAAGACTTTTTATTCATGAAGATCAAGCAGGCTTTTTGCCAAAACGGCAATTAAGAGATAATGTGAGAACAGTCTTGAATGTATTGGAGTATTATGAAAAACATAATGATAAACAGATAGCTATGACCTTTCTGGACGCAGAGAAAGCATTTGATAATGTCTCCTGGCAGTTTATGTCGAGGCTACTAGATGTAATAGGAGTTGGAAATAATTTTATTAGGGCTATCAAGACAATCTATTCAGAGCAATATGCTAAAATTATTATAAATGGGGAACTATTAAATAATTGTAAAATACAAAAAGGAACTAGACAAGGTTGTCCACTTTCCCCATTACTTTTTATATTAGTACTGGAAGTGCTTTGTAGAAATATTAGAGAAGATGATCAAATACAAGGCCTGAAAGTTGGGAAACAGGAGTATAAACTTAGAGCCTTTGCAGATGATGTAGTGTTTTTTCTAGAAAATCCATTAGAGAAGATCGGAAGACTCTTGGAAAAAATACAACAATTTGGCCAACTGGCCGGGTTTTATATAAATAAGATTAAAATGAAGGTGTTGACAAAAAATATGGACCAGAAATCTAATGACAGATTCTTTGAAATAAGTGAACTGAAAGTGGAGAAGAAAATTAAATACTTGAGCGTCTGGTTGACAAACAAAAACTCTTTGTTGTTTTCAAATAATTATGTCAAAATATGGAATACAGTAAAAACTGACTTGCAAAGATGGACTAGAATGAACCTATCTTTAATGGGAAGAATTTCAGTTGTGAAGATGAATGTTTTACCTAAAATGCGCTTTCTTTTTCAGACTGTTCCTATAATTAACAACTTAACTTGTTTCAAGCAATGGCAAAAGGACATAACCAAATTTGTTTGGCAAGGGAAAAGACCAATAATTAAATTTAAAAATTTAACAGATGCTAAAGAAAGAGGAGGTCTTACCCTGCCAGATTTAAGGTTGTATTTTGATGCTGTTTGTTTGACGTGGTTAAAAGAATGGATAACATTAAGAAATCCCAGAATACTTGATCTGGAAGGATTTGATAGAAGGTTTGGATGGCATTCATATCTGTGGTATGATAAAAGTAAAGTGCATAAAGATTTTCTTAATCACTATGTAAGAAGGAGTCTAATGAGAGTGTGGGTAAAATATAAAAAATGGTTGTAATTTAAAACTCCATTATGGCTATCCCGATTGAAGCTTTAGCACGTAAAGAGGTAAATATGCAACCTGAATGGGGTACCTATAGGGATTTGTTATGTTTCCAAGAAAAGGGCTGTAAGTTAAAAAAAACCTAATTGAAGTACAAAATTTGGTTAGTAACTGGTTTCAGTACCATCAGTTAAATGAAATCTATAAGAAGGATCTTAAAGTTGGATTTGAGGATCAAATGTCGAGATTTGAGAAGGAGCTGTGTGAAAATGATGAAAAATTAGTTTCTAAGATGTATAAGCTGCTGCTTCTGGAGGAGACAAGAGATGAAGTGGTTAAAATGACTATGATAAAATGGGCTCAAGATGTGGGTCATAATATAGATATGGCAGCTTGGGAAAAATTATGGAAAATGGATTTAAAGTTTACTGCATGTTATACTTTAAAAGAAAATTATTATAAGATGATGTACAGGTGGTATTAGACACCCAAAAAATTAGCATTAACGTATAAAAATGTTCCAAACAAATGTTGGAAATGTGGACACTGCGAAGGAACTTTTTTTCATATGTGGTGGTTTTGCGGGAAGGCAAAGGCCTTTTGGGATATTATTGGGCTTGTCCCAATTGATATCTGGTCCCACACATATGGCAGTTCATACACTTGATTTGGTCTTGGGTCAGTCATTCAGTCTTTATTATGGTCTTTGACCCATACCAGTACACCTAAGACAATTATATACCTTTATACACAAGCATGCTGATTACATAACTATACATTGATTCTACCCATTGGCAAGCAGAGAAGGTCAAACTTGTATTGCAAAACAACAAAATTTCACAACTGAATGTGTGATTGATGCATTCATGTCTAACAAGAAATATTTGACATGAAATTCGTGTGATCATCCTGGTAAATCTTTTAGAACAGGATCGATTAACCTTTGCTAAAGGTCTGAGTAAAAGACACACTGCAAGAGTTCCCTACCAAGCCATTATAGGATGTTTCTCAGAGCAAGATATGATGCCTTACCATCAGGATTTCTATCTGGAAGGTTTTTGAAAATTCCTTTGGCCAGTCGGATTTGCCCTTGAGGCTCTGGTGAAGTTGAATCTGTCTACCCTGTACTATTGTTCTGTTCTTTTTATAATGATAGTTGGTGCAGTTTTATTTCTCCCCTGCTATCACATTTTCCTGGCCAAACTGCTGACTTTTATGCCACACTCCTTCTTGCAGATAAGAAAACTTTTATCACCTACAATGTTGCCAAATTTTGTGCAACTGCTGTTAAGGCCCGCCAACAGCTAACTTCTAGCCCTACTTCCTAGATGCCACTACAAGAGGCTTCTATGTTGGTGTACTTTGTATGATTGGAGTCTTATCAGAATGTAGTATTATTTGCTTGTATGTACAGCTGATCAATGATTGCAATAAAGCTATGCATTCATTCATTTACACCGCAAGAGCACATGCACAACCGGCTCTATCAGAATTTTAATATATCTACCAGCTAATAATTCAGAAGGGAGGACATTCATCTGAGCCCTTGAGAAAGCCCATCTATGTTTAGGGAAAGAATAAATAATCCGTTGGGCGAGTTCTTAATGCACCACTAAGCAGCTAGAATGTGCTAAATATCCTATCAGGTCATTCTAAAACTCAGTATCCCAAATCCTTTGTTTGACAAGTGCTTTGGCCCTGAACAGTCCCGCAGAGCGCATTACTGTAACTGCAGAATTTCCTTATGCTGTTCTCCCACCAACTAGAGCAGTGCCTATTGGATAATAATGAAGGCAGAAGACCGAGGGGCATTAAGTTAATTCTTACCCAGCTTATTAATATCAAATACCAGGCTCTGGCCTCAGTCGTAATTACACCAGTTTCCAATCTCATAGTAGCATTGGAAATACATTTAGGAGTCAGAAATAGGGCTCTTAAGAACCTGGCTTGGACTTGCTCCAAAGGAGTCTAATTAACATAAGGGTCTAACTGCACCCCATATAGCATTTGGGCCATCGACTTCGGCTTAAATAAATTGATGGCAGCTGGAATAAATGTCCCTCTTTGCCATCTATGGAATTTGAGAATTAAGAACATAAGAATGTAAGAACATAAGAATTGAAGAAGTTGCTCAGGTGCAGGTGGAGGAGGTGTTGGAAATTGAGGATGCCAATGCTGCTGAACTGTTTCAAAATCAAAACCAGGCAACCGCCCCTTTGCCTTCACCTCAAAAACCCGAATGCCGTTTAACAGAAAAGCAACAAGAACTAAAGCAAAAAATAACTGAGCACATGAACCAAACAACCACCAGGGTTCGACTTCAAGCTCCAAAAAACAACTTGCTCAGGCATTAAAAGATGTCAATGCTGCACTTTCAGAAATAACAACCAAGAATTTGCAAGAAACAAACCAACTAATGTACAGTGCAGCAACAATAACAACACAAGAGCTCGGATATAAGTTCAGTGGACCTGTCAAAAAAGAAAGCAGTACATCACCTAAATGGAAGTTTAGATTAGAAAATAAAATCTCCAGGCTTAGGTCAGATGCTAGTAAATTGAAAGATATGAAAGACAAGAAGCTGAAGAATGAAAACACCAAACAGTATCTGATCCAAAAATACCACCTAGATTTAAGGAAAATTAGAGAAGTCCTGGAAATAATAAAGCAGCAAATAACAGCAGTGACAAAGAAGATTAGCAGGAATGAAGCCAGAATTACACAACACAGGCAGAATCTCCAATTCCAGTCGAATCAGAAACGTTTCTACCAAAGTATAGAAGGAGAAACTGCAAGAAACCTAGAAACACCAAATAAAGAAGAAACAGTGCAATTCTGGGGGAAATTATGGGACAATCCAATAGATTATAATAAAAAAGCAGGCTGGATGAAAGAGGTCAAAAAATGTAACCAACAAATGCAAGATCTAATAATAACACCAGAATTAATAAGCGAAAGAGCAAAGAAAATTAAAAATTGGACTGCTCCAGGCGACGATGAACTGCATGGCTTTTGGCTTAAACACCTAACAAGCCTTCATAAACAACTATCAAAACAGTTCAATCACATTTTGCAAGGAGGTGATATTGAACAATGGCTAACAACTGGGAAAACTCATCTCATCATGAGAGACCGAGCAAAAGGTGCAGTTCTAAGTAATTATAGACCGATAACCTGTCTGCCAAGCATGTTCAAATTATTAACTGGAATAATAGCAGATGAAGTGATGCAACACTTATTAACTAACAAACAGCTTCCAGTTGAACAGAAAGGAAATTGTCCAAACACCAGAGGCACAAAAGACCAGCTGCTGATTGACAAAATGATTTTAGAAAACTGCAAGAGAAGAAAAACCAATCTAAATGTTGCATGGATTGACTACAAGAAAGACTTTGATTCATTGCCTCACACATGGATACTAAAATGTTTAGAAACAACTGGTGTCAGCAAAAAAATTCAGATATTTATTTAAAAAAGCAATGAGCATGTGGAGTACACAGTTAACAATCAATGGCAAGACAGGTTAGCATGAGAAGAGGCATTTTCCCTCTGTTGTTTGTAATCACCATGACCCCACTTTCACAAATACTAAACAAAACAGGCCTCGGATACCAAACATCTAAAACATCAAGTACAATCAACCATCTGCTGTACATGGATGATCTGAAGTTGTATGGAAAGTCCCAGTCAGAAATTGAATCACTGATAAACACTGTCAGTATATTCAGTAGTGATATAGCAATGGAGTTTGGACTAGACAAGTGTGCTGCATTAATAATGAACAGAGGAAAAAATAACAAAAACAGAAGGAATAGAACTGCCCAATGGAAGCAAGATCAAGAACCTGGAAGAGAAAGAACATTACAAATACTTGGGCATTCTCCCGGCTGATAATATTGCACACACTGAAGTTAAAAGAAAAATGGGAAGTGAATACATCAGGAGAGTTAGAAAAATCCTCAAGTCCAAACTCAATGGCGGGAACACCATACAAGCCATAAACACCTGGGCTATACCTGTTATCAGATACACTGCAGGAATAATAGCCTGGACCCAGGCAGAGCTAGAGATGCTGGATCGTAAGACCAGGGAAATCATGACCATCCATCATGCTCTGCACCCCTGCAATGATGTAGATAGGCTATACCTCCCTCGCAGCTCAGGTAGAGGAGGAATGCTGCAAGTCCATCAAACAGTAGAGGAGGAGAAAAGAGGCCTTGAAGAATATACCAAGGATAGTGAAGAAGATGCACTTCAAATGGTCAATAACGCGAAACTATTCAACGCCAATGAAAGAAAGCAGGCCTACAAGAAAGAACAAGTCAAGAACCGAGCAGAAAAATGGAGAAATAAGCCCCTGCATGGTCAATATTTGCACAATATACCTGGAAAATCAGACATCGCCAAGACCTGGCAATGGCTTAAGAATGGTTACTTGAAGAAAGGGGCAGAGGGTTTAATACTGGCTAGGCAAGAACAGGCACTAAGAACAAATGCAATAAGAGCAAAAGTCGAGAAATCCACAACAAACAGCAAGTACCGCCTTTGTAAAGAAGCAGATGAAACAGTGGACCACCTAATCAGCTGTTGTTAAAAGATCGCACAGACTGACTACAAACAAAGGCATGACAAGATAGCAGGGATGATACACTGGAACATCTGTAAAAAATACAAGCTACCTGTAGCCAAAAATTGGTGGGACCATAAAAATGAAAAAGTTGAAGAAAATGAAGATGTAAAAATATTATGGGACTTCCGATTACAAACAGACAAACATCTGCCACACAATACTCCAGATATAACTGTAGTCGAGAAGGAAGAAGAACAAGTTAAAATAATTGACATAGCAATACCAGGGGATAGCAGAATAGAAGAAAAAGAAATAGAAAAAATCACCAAATACAAAGATCTACAAATTGAAATTGAAAGGCTGTGGCAGAAAAAGACCAAAATAATCCCAGTGGTCATTGGCGCCCTGGGTGCAGTTCCAAAAGACCTTGAAGAGCACCTCAACACCATAGGGGCCACAGAAATCACCATCAGCCAATTACAAAAAGCAGCTTAACTGGGAACAGCCTATATTCTGCGACGATATCTATAGCAATTGACAATAAAATTCAGCCATCCCAGGTCCTTGGGAAGGACTCGATGTCTGGATAAAACAAACCAGTCAATAACACCTGTCTGACTGTGTAAACAAGAAATAATAATAACAAGCTGACCCCTGCACAGAGCATCTGTGCACTCTTTGGGGCCGGCTACCTCTCTCCTCACCGCCCCAGTCTCTGGCCGGGCTGAGTGCCGTGGCTCGGCCCGCTGCCGCCTCGCCTCCGCGGCCGGGCCAGACCTGCCACCTCTCTACCCCCACCCGAGTCTCCAGCAGCATGCCGCCACGGGCGAGCCCACCGTCGGGCTGAGAGCCGCTGCTGCAACTAGCGGGGCCACCAAGAGCCGCTGCCGCCGCCGCCAGCAGGGGCCGCCGAGAGCCGCCGCCACCACCAGCGGGGGCTGCCGAGAGCCGCCGCTGCCGCCAGCGGGGGCCGCCGAGAGCCACCGCTGCCATCTGTCGGGCCTGCCAGCCCCACCCCAGTATCGGGCCCGCCACGCTGCCGCCTCCTCACTCCTTGGCCTGTCCTCCCCGTTGCTGCCAGGCCAGCCTGCCAGCGGCCATGGCCGCCACCACTGTTTTCCTGGGTGCGCCTTACCCAATCAGGTGCCCCCGCAGCCCAGTGAATCAGCTCGGCTGCCGGGACGCACGTTCGAAAGGCACACCCAGGAGAATTAAATATATAGATAATAATAAGGAATAATAAGACTAGAGAGATGAGCACTGGGCGAGGTTCCCTTTGGGTGAAGGAGCTGCTCAGGGAAGAACATACAGGTCCCAAGGTCCCACCCTGGCATCTCCAAGAGAGGTGCGGTAGTGATGTGAATTCAGTTCGTCCCTGGGTCCGCTTTTTAGCCAATCAAACAGACTCAGTGGGAATCAATAAGAGGTATTTAATTGCTACTGCAGATAGCAAGGTAATTCAACGGGCTATCGCTCTGCATTGAATACAAATTGGTTATAGGTGCATCTTACATTTATACAAACAATCTGAATGATGCTGACACCCCAGACATAGCATACGTGGCAACAAAATGGTGGACTAAGTATCTAGTACGCATGCGAATGATTCATTGTTCATCTGGTGATCACTCCTTATCTGGTTACATCCTGTTTTCTAAACTGTCCTGTGAGAACCAAGTTTCTTTAGATACATTTTAGTGGAGAGAGATAATGACGTTGATCATGAGAGGCCTTGATGGCTCTGAGCCGAGCTGAGCTGGGCTGGGGTTACTTTAAGTTAGAATTAGGTTTTCTAAATAAAATGGAGTTGCTTTGGTTTTCTAAAACACATCAGTAGGACTCTCACCTGCAACCTTGGGCTGCTGCTGCCAGTCTGTGTAGGCGATGCTGAACTTGATGGACCATTTGGTTGACTCAGTCTATGGCGGTTTCCTGTGTTTTGTATGGGGAACTTAGTTCCATGAGGGGACGGGTTTGGGTGCTGGATACCACAGTGTAACGGTTCCTGCACACAAAGTGAGTTCCTCGCCTGCAACGGAGGGACAGTTTCCACAGAAATGGGCTTGGCTATCATGTCCTGCCCTTGGTAGTAACCAGCAGAGCTAGGGCAGAGTGCACACAGCAGTTACGGAGCGGTTGGTTGGATTTAGCTTTGCAACTATTTAGAATACACAGGGGGATCGTTGTAGACCCAGATCCCTAGCCTGTGTTGGTGCCTTACACTTGGGAGGGGAAAGGCTAATCCTTGTGTGCAGGACTATAAGGAATAGGTAGGGAGAGAGTGAAAGGGGGAGAGAGAGGGAGAACTTGCCATTGGCTCTATAGGAGGAATGGAGGGTGTGCGACACACCAAGATAGATCTATGAGCTATCAGAGGGCATAAAGTCAAATCAAGCAGAACAGTAGGGAGCCCCTTACTTACTATCTTTACTTTCCATGCCTTGCAGTATGCTCTGAATTATGTGGCAGGACCTTGGACCAGGACATGAAGGCATTCCGGGGAGATTGGGATACGGGTCTGCCACGTGCAGTAGTAGTCAGATGCTTCTGAGTAGCCCGTCTATGTTTCACATTGCTTGAGTGTGGCGTAGGGAGGGGTGAGGATGGTGGATTAAGCTGTATCTATTCTCAGCACCGCCAGCGTTAAGCATCGTTCTTGATTAAGCAGGTTACATCTGCCTGCCAGTATCATGGTACTAAAGGGCTACCATGCATGTCACAAGTTTGGGGCTGCTAGATGGGTGGCCTCTCCACTCTGCAATCATGCAGGGCTTGGGGTGCTTGTACTATTTCATATGGGCTTCCTTTGCCCGCCTCTGCTGTCACAAATAGGATGAGTTCATTATAGACAGCGGATTCCAGGGTTGACATACTCCCATTACAGTGACAGTGGGTTCTCTGGAGCAACAGCTTCGAAAGGCTGGGCATCAAGATTCAGGTAAGGTTAAACTACTCTGTGGTATTCGTGGGTACACGATAGGAGAGGGCCTGTATCTAAATTCTGGCCCCATGGGGGCGGAGGCGACCCATAGAAGCAGGATGTCAGAAGGGTGATAGAAGAGTTTTGGGGAGGAAGCAGGGTGCAAGCAATCCCGGGAAATGCTTGAGTAGTTTCCTTATGAAGGGGTCCATGAGGCAGGGATAGATTTGGAAGAAAAGAGGCCTCTAATTAGCTCATTCCCCCCATAGCCCCCTTGGTCGTCTGGGTTCCCGGGCAGAAGGAGGAAGCGGGAAGTCAGCAATTGGGATCCCCACAGGGCCAAGCATGAGGTGGGACTGCTTAAAGCCAGCCTCACTAATTCTGGATCTAATTCTTGGATCCAATTGGATCTAATTCTGAGTGACACCCAGGACCTGGTGCATGATGTCAGTGTCATCGACCCTTTAGGGAACAGTGACCACAGTGCCATCAAATTCAGCATACATGCGGGGAGAGAATCACCAAGGACTTCTAACACAGACATTTTGAATTTCAGAAGAGGAAACTTCTCCAAAATGAGTATGGTGAAAAGAAAGCTGAAAGGGAAAATCAGGAGAGTCACTTCGCTCCAGAGTGCATGGAGTTTACTCAAAACCACAATACTAGAAGCCCAGTTAGATTGTATACCCAAAAGGAGGAAAGGTACCACTAAGTCCAGGAGGATGCCAGCATGGCTAACGGTTACCGTCAAGGAAGCCATAAAAGGGAAGAAGACTTCCTTCCGAAATTGGAAGGCCTGTCCAAATAAAGAGAACAGAAAGGAACACAAACTCTGGCAAAAGAAATGCAAGGTGACAATAAGGGAGGCAAAATGAGAGTTTGAGGAACATTTAGCCAAAAGTATCAAGGGGAATAACAAAAACTGGCTGAAAGACAGGAAACAGAGGGTAGGTATAAATGGAGAGTTTTCACAATGGAGGGAAGTAAGAAGTGGGGTCCCCCAGGGATCTGTACTGGGACCGGTGCTTTTTAATTTATTCATAAATGATCTAAAAGCAGGTGTAAGCAGCGATGTAACCAAATTTGCAGATGATACCAAACTCTTCCGGGTAGTGAAATCCAAAACTGATTGTGAGCAGCTCCAAAAGGATCTCTCCAAACTGGGGGAGTGGGCGACAAAATGGCAAATGCGGTTCAATGTTAGCAAGTGTATAGTGATGCACATTGAGACAAAAAACCCCAACTTCAAGTATATGCTGATGGGATCCGAGCTGTTGGTGACGGACCAGGAGAGGGATCTTGGGGACAGCTCGTTGAAAGTGTCGACTCAATATGCGGCAGCTGTGAAAAAGGCCAATTCCATGCTAGGGATCATTAGAAAGGGGATTGAAAATAAAACGGTTAACATTATAATGCCCTTATACAAAACTATGGTGCGACCACACTTGGAGTACTGCATACAATTCTGGTCACATCTTAAAAAGGACATTGTTGGACTGGAGAAGGTACAGAAGAGGGCAACCAAGATGATCAGGGGCCTAGAGCACCTTTCTTATGGGGCAAGACTACAACACCTGGGGCTTTTTAGTTTAGGGAAAAAACTACTGCGGGGAGACATGATAGAGGTCTATAAAATCATGCATGGTGTGGAGAAAGTGGAGAGAGAGAAATTCTTTTCCCTCTCACACAACACTAGAACCAGGGGTCACTCCATGAAATTGATTGCCAGGAGGTCTAGGACCAACAAACGGAAGTACTTTTTCACACAACGTGTGATCCACTTGTGGAACTCTCTGCCACAGGATGTGGTGACAGCCAACAACCTGGATGGCTTTAAGAGGGGTTTGGATGACTTCATGGAAGAGAGGTCTATCAATGGTTACTAGTTGGAGGGCTGTGGGCCACCTCCAGCCTCAAAGGCAGGATGCCTCTAAGTACCAGTTGCAGGGGAGTAATGGCAGGAGAGAGGGCACGCCTTCAACTCCTGTCTGTGGCTTCCGGAGGCATCTGGTGGGCCACTGTGCGAAACAGGATGCTGGACTAGATTACATCTATCCTGCGGCATCTTCACTGGTTGCCAGATTGCTTCTGGGCCCGATTCAAAGTGCTGGTCTTGATTAAAGCCCAACATGGCTTGGGGCATGGGTATCTGTCAGACCACATTTGCCCATATGAATCTGCCAGGGCTCTTCATTCATCATTTTGAGCCCTGCTCGTGGCTCATTCACTGAGATTCAGTTGGCAGGGACGAGAGACAGGGTGTTCTCAGTTGTGGCTCCTCAGCTATGGAATGCCCTTCCAAATAACTTTGCCACACTCCCTCCCTTAGGGTTTTGAAGACAATCTCAAAAACCCATCTCTTTAGATATCTTAATGATAAATTGATGGAGTTTTTATTTTTATTTTTTAAATTCTTTTGTTTTTACAAGCTTTCTCCAAGACCTCTTTAATGTGCAAGTAAAATAAAATAAAACGGAAGTTAAAAATAGCAAACGCATCATCAATTTTATTACGGCCATTGGCCAGCAGAAATAGGAGTAACAAATATACTCAATACAACGATCAATAAACAATGCTAAAACACAATAAAACAGAATACAATCACTCATAATAAATTACTTAAAAACAATAAACAGCTCTCTCGATTAAGCACTTAATAGGGACCTTAACCTGATGGCATTGTAGAAAAATTTAGCTATAATTGTTGTAATCCTGGGGCTTGAATCCGTGAGGCAGTAATATGTTTAAAAGAGCCCACACCTTCCGGGAAATTTGAGTAACAGGGGGAAAATAAGTTCTTCTCGAGCATCCCAATATAAAGAGCAATATAGCAATACATGGGTGACAGTTTCCAGGAGGCCAACGCCACAAGGGCAGAAAACCACAACAGCATGATCTTTAGCAAACCTCTGTTCCAAAAGAGAAGAGGGGAACACATTAAACTGGCCCCGAGCAAATGAAACCCCAAATTTAGAAAAATGCAGCGTTGTTAAGTAATTAGCACATCTATCTCCCCAAGGTGGCAAAATCCCAAAATGTAAGGGGAGCAAGTCCTATTGGCCAAAGACATAAGTTCCTGCTGTTCAGTATCGTGCAACCGGAGAAATAATATTTCCTTCACCTTATTATATTCCCAAGTGAGGAGTTCTGAAGGAGAAAGGCCCAGTTGCATAATTTTATTATTTACACATATTAGCCAAGGGTTGGGATAAGAATCTACCCATAAATATTGGAAAAAAGAAAATTCCTGGATCTCTGAACAGAGTTTACTCCATCTAGCAAAAGTAAGCTCCCAGGCTTTACAGATAATAGAGAAAGACCCAGATTCCAAGCATAGAGCAGAATAAGGCACACACCTACTGTAGGCACTGCAAAGATTGCTCTTAGAAAAATAGACTGTACTCTCTCCAGTTCAGCTGTTACTCCCTGGATCCATACCGGGACTCCAAAAAGTAGTTGGGCCACAATCTTAGCACGAAATACCTGGAGTGCCATGGGAACAAACTGGCCCCCTTTAGAGTAATAAAATCGCAAAAAGGCACTGAGAGTATTGCGGGCTTTATGAATTGAAGACAGCTTGTGGGTTTTCCAATTTAGATTATATTGAAATACTATGCCTAAATATTTATAGCTGTAAACCTGCTCAATGTGGTTCTGATTTATTACCCATTTATATAATTTCCTGGATTTAGAGAAAACCAGGACCTTTGTTTTTTTGTAGTTAACTGTTAGATTGTTATCATTACAGTAGCCAGCAAAAGCGCGCAACAGTCTTTGCAGACCTAATCTGGACTGAAAAATAGCAAACATTTCAATGTTACACATTGGTTTCAGTGCTATACAGTGGTGGCTGAAACATGCTCTTAAATACAATCACTCAACATCATGACTCAGCAAAACATCTATACACCACTATATAGCACTCAAGCTGATGTGTAACATCGAAACTTTTGCTACTTTTAACATCCATTTTATGTTTTATTTTACTAATGGTAAAATAAAGGTCTTGGAAAAAGCTTGTCTTCTTTTGGAGAATGTGTATTTCATCGTTGTTATTTGTTTTTAAATGAGTTTGTTTTAATTGATTTTATTGTATGCTGTATTTTATTTTTTGTTGTTGTTTAAAACTTTATATTAATTTTACTGTTGTGAGCTGCTCTGAGCAGTATTATACTGGAAGAGCAGGGTAACAACACCAACAACAACATCAATAATGTCTGAGCTCGAAGAATTTTTGGTCCAGGAAATCCTTCCCTCTTTATTGGTGGGGGCGCTTTTCCGAGCACCAAGAGTTCTCCTCAAATCCTGATTTTGGCAAACTTTGCCAACATCCCTAATTAGTACTCAGACCTTTGAGAATGAAAACAAATAGAATAATGAAATGGTCTTTTTCTTGCACATCCATAGTACACACAGCAGGAAGCTACTGTATGAGTAGTATCCCTGGTCTGACTGTGTGAGAGAAGTTGCCTTGAGTTCTTAAACTGGATCTTACTAATGAATCAGTTTTTAACACCCAAGATAAGAAGTGCAAGAGGCTCAAGGTTGCATAGAGATTACTTCATCTTTTGAGTCTTGATCCTGAAACCCAGTTGTATGTGTGCTGTATTTTCTCTTTTTCTGAATAGTAAGCAAGCATCACTCTGCACGAGCTGAGAGAGGCAATATCATAGTTATTATACCATATATCTCAATCTCTAGCACTGAAAACAAATACTAACAATAATAGTTGGTTCACACAATTGCCAGTCTAGAAATACTGTACTGGTTGGGAAGTAGGTCTGTGTGCACTTATCCTCTCCTGCTGTGTACACATATACTTACAGATGTGCCATCCATTGAGCTGGGATTCCTCAGGAACTAGTTCCCAGGCTCCCTGCCAGGAATTTTTAGTATCCTGGGAAGAAAGTACCTGCATCTGCACCTTAAACATGAGTCTTTCATAGCTGGTGGGAGCCCTTTCCCTCAATGGGTGCCTTCACCTTTCCTAGGGTACGTATGGGAGGCAGGGAAGGTTGTGGTGCAGTTATGAGCCACTCACAAGGATGTGCAATCTTCAAAAGTGTAAGAGTTTGAACTTCTCAGTTTTACAGCCTGGCACCATATCTAGTCTGTCTTGTTAGCATCTTCCTCACCTGTGTGGAGGAGGAATTCTTTGGAGAGGATTGATTCCAGGCACATTATCATTAAGGAGGGCAACTCCTCACTAGCCAACTCACAGGGCCTTGAAAAAGCCACCTGCAAAGTTCCTTTCATTGCTTTCCAGCAGCCTCCAGTTCTTCATAAGTCATGTGTGAGACTTGAATAAAGCATCTATCACCAGTCCTGGAACACATCACTGGGAACCCAGCCATTGTACTACATAGAGTTTCCTAAAGGAAACAGAATGATTTGCTTAAGAAACAAGAATGATTTGTAAGATCTATTACATTGCACTGACATCCCCTATCAATTCAGCCATGCAATGTATATTAGAGAATGCAAATTCCATATGCGTAGCTGGTATTATGCGCTGAAGAAGGGGATAGTTATTTGGGGGGGAGGGTAACAATGGTAATCGGAGGAAGCTGGTTAGGTTAGGTAGAATCAGGCCTGCTTTTTGCTAAATGACAAGGCAATTTTCACATATTTGCTTAACTTTATACCCCTTTGACTGAGTGTCTGAGTGAATGAGGAAACTATGGAAGTTTAGGGACTTACCAGCCATCTGGGACTGATGAGAAGAGCTACACTAGTCTATTCCCCATGGCATAACAAAAGCATCTCCTAATGATGTGGAAGGATGGATATGACCCTACGATCGGAAAATGGCCTGACCCAGAAGAAACCTTGGGGGCATTTCAAGCTGCTGAGTTAGTGGGTTTCTTCACCCTGACTTCCTGGGGTAGGGTGATCAGGAGAAGATCAGTTCAGGAAGACCCTTATAATCTGTCTATAAGGGAAATGGCTTTTTGAGAGGAAAATCGGAGAAGCCATCAGAGCCGGGGGGACAAGCGCACAGAATCAGAGCTTCTCTTGTCCCTTCCAGATCAGTGCCAGCTGATTCTGGGACTCAGGCCAAGTAATGGATAAGTCTGTAAGTGCACACTGTGTGAGTGAGAGTGTGTGTTTGCTTGAGGCTGCAAAGCTAGTAGTTTTGATTTCAGTGCTGCTTCTTATATTAGGATTGTGAGTCCCATATTTTTGGACTTGCTGCACTGCTTGTTTCTTGTCTGTTATACTCAATAAAAGTTACATTAAAAGTGTCTGGCTTAAACAGGTTGTTCAGTGATTTCTCCCTGCAGAAGGTTTTGCTGAGAGATCACCATTCATCTTGCATAGCACTGGCTGTGTTTTATATAAGCCTTCTCTTTTTTGTTATGGGATGAGGTCTGCTTCTCGTCCTTCTCTCCTGTACTGACACATGCACCAGAGTCTGGATTAAGATGGAACTGTTGCTCTTCCCCAAGTGGGTTTCCCACTTGTTGGGTATTTCAAAAAATTGGATAAGTGTTTGAAACAGGATTGTTTACCAACGCGAACATCCTATTCCCATAGAAGAGGGTGTCTCCTTGATGTGGATAAAGTCATCATATCTTGATGTGGAGAAGTCATCTGAGAAAATGATCTGAAATTTCCACTTTGGGAATAGCCCTGAAATTGGGAGAGAATTTCAGTTTCTTCTGGGGAGAACCCTGAAAATCCTGAAATTCAGAAAGAATTTTCACAAAGAGATATGTGTCCACATCTTTGACTTGCCTCTGGAAGAACTGGAGTTTGCTATCTCACCTCCAGCATTTGTGGCTGGAGATCATGTGGCTTGCAAGCTTCCTGACTAACACATGAGCCAAATCCTTGGAAAAAAGGTTGTACACTTTCAGAGGTGTGTGTCTGCTTCCACAGTGGAAGCAGACACACTTAGACACACAGCTGAATTTGTGTATGTCTCTACACAGCCTAATGTGGCTATATTTATTTATTACTCATAAGAACATATTTAATATTTATTATTTATTTAGCACATTTCTACACTGCCCAAAACGCAAATTCTCTGGGTGCTTTACAAAACAATAAAAACAACCAATAAAAAGATTAACATATTTCAATAATTAAAATCTAAAAAGTTAAAACTTTTTAAAATAATTCATTACTGATTTTTAAATTGTTAAATTGTTTTAAGTTTTTGTATATATTTTAACTTGTTTTATACTATTGTAAACCGCCCAGAGATGAAAGTTTGGGGCGGTGTACAAATGTAATAAATAAATAAATATTAAAACACAATGAAAACATATCTAATTAAAAGCCTAGTTGAACAAATGCATCTTGACTGCCCTTTTAAAAGTTGTAAGAGATGGGGAGGCTCATGTTTCAGCAGGAAGTGTGTTCCAAAGCCTGAGGGTAGTATTAGAGAAGGCTCTCCCATGAGTAGCCACCAGATGAGCCGGTGGCAACTGCTGATGAACCTCTGCAGATGATCTCAATGGGCGGTGCGGTTCATAGCAAAGAAGACATTCTCTTAAATACCCAGGGCCCAAACTGTTTAGGACTTTATAGATTATAACCAAAACCTTGTACTCTGCCTGGAAATGTATCGGCAGCCAGTGCAGATCTTTTAAGGAGAGCTATGATCTCTCCGAGATGACCCAGAAACCAACTTGGCTGCCGTATTCTGGACTAACTGCAGTTTCCGGACTATGTACAAAGGCAGCCCCAGATAGAGCACATTGCAGTAGTCAAGTCTGGAGGTGACCAGCACATGTACTACTGTTCTGAGGTAATTTATCTCAAGAAATGGACACAGCTGGTGTATCAGCTGAAGCTGATAAAAGGCACCTCTGGCCACCATCTCAACCTGGGATACCAGGGAGAGTTTTGTTTCCAGAAGCACCCTCAGACTGTGTACCTGTTCCTTCTGGGGAAGTGTGACCCCATCCAGAACAGGCAGATCAGAATCATCTCCCGAGTTCTGAGCCCGCATAATAAGTACCTCCATCTTATCTGGATTCAGTCTCAACTTGTTACCTCTCATCCAGCCCATCACTGCCTCCAGGCAGGCATTTAGGGAGCTTATGCCTTCTCCTGATGATGTTGTCATGGAGAAATAGATTTGGGTGTCATCAGCATACTGATAGCACCCCACACCAAATCTCCTGATGATCTCTCTCAGCGCTTTCGTGTAGATGTTAAACAACAGTGGAGACAATACAGAGCCCTGATGGACACAATACCGAAGTTCAGTTTTTGAAGAACAACAGTCCGTGAGAGACACCATCTGGAATCTGCCCAAGAGGTAAGAGATGAACCACTGCAAAGCAGTGCCTCCCACCCCCCAACCTCCTCAGATGCTCCAGAGGGATACTATGGTTGATTGTATTGAAAGCCGCAGAGAGGTCCAAAAGGACCAACAGAGTCACACTTCCTCTGTCAATTCCCAATTGGAGATCATCCATCAGGCCGACCAAGGCAGTCTCCACCCCGTAGCCCATCCAAAATTTGGTCTGAAATGGGTCTAGATAATCAGTTTCATCCAAGACTGCCTGGAGGCCACCATCCTCTCAGTTACCTTGCCCAGCCACGGAAGGTTGGAGACAGGCCTATAGTTGCTCAACTCTGAGGAATCCAGGGTGGCTGGCTTCTTCAGAAGTGGTGTAATAATTGCCTCCTGGAGGCAAGGTGGCATCCTGCCCTCCCTCAGAGAAGCATTTATGATCTCTACCAGGCCTTCTACAACAACCTCCCTGCCAGATAGCATTAGGCACGTCAGGCAAGTGTCAAGAGAACAGGTGGTAGGCCACATCGGTCCAATCAGCTTGTCCACATCCTCAGGAGTCACAAACTGAAACTGATCCAGCCTAACCACAAAAGAGGAGTTGCTGGACACCTCCGATTCAGATACTGCAGTAATTGTGAGGTCTAAATCCAAGTCAGCCCAAATACAAGAGATTTTACCCACACACAAAAAAAATCATTAAACACATCACAGCGGGTACTAGATGGTTCCAAATTATGATTCAAGGGAGGAGGGGCACTCACTAGCCCTCTCACAACCCTGAACAACTCCGCTGGACGTGAACTTGCGAATGCAATACAGGCAGAAAAGAATAGCTTCTTTGCCCCACGTACCACCTGAGCATAGGTCTTTGAATGAGCTCTATGCTGCAATCTGTCCGTTACAAGCCGAGTCTTCCTCTACTTGCGCTCCGGTCATCTACCTTGCTGCTTCAGCCCCCGTTCTTTCGTATACCAAGGGGCCAATTTTGAAGCAGGTCGGAGAGGATGCTTAGGAGCAATCATGTCTACTGCCCTGGTGAGCTTGCTGTTCCAATTCTCCACCAGGGCATCAACAGGATCACCAGCAGAGCTGACACTAAATCCCTCCAAGGCTTCTTGAAATAATATTGGATCCAATAACCTTCTCGGGTGGATCATCCTAATAGGTCCCTTGCCCCAGCAAAGGTGGGAAGTGATTGTGAGTCCAACCTTAACCAGATGGTGGTCTGTCCATGACAATGGGGAAATCACAGGAGTCTCCACCCACAGAACACCACCCTATATGCATGAATAAGACAGTTTAGAACATTTCTCTTGATTACACTGAATTTCAAGTGTGTGTTTGCCCTGTAGGAGCTGATTGTTGTGGAAGGAGAGGGGAAATTAGAAACTGGAAGGTTGCTATTGGGTGGAGGGTGATATAGCCTCCCCAGTGAGGTTTGCCTGGCTTCATCACTTTGTTCTTTTAGACTCTAGTTAAAGACCTTTTTGTTCACTTGGGCCGTTTAAATTTTGATCTGATTTTAACTGATTTAAAAATGTCTTTTAAATATTGTTTTGTACTGTATTTGTATTTTCTCCCCTTCCCCCACTTTTTGATCTGTTTTGATTTAATGTGTTGTGTCCTTTTATCTCATGTTATAATATGTGTTGTAAGCTACCCAGAGAACAATTTGTTATGGGACAGCTAACAAATAAATATTATTATTTCTTGTTTACACAGTCAGACAGGTATTATTGACTGGTTTGTTTTATCCAGACATCAAGTCCTTCCCAAGGACCTGGGATGGCTGAATTTTATTATCAATGTTGTTGTTATTATTATTATAGATATCATTGCAGAATATAGACTGTTCTGAGTAAAGTTGCTTTTTGTAATTGGCTGATGGTGATTTCTGTGGCTCCTATGGTGTTGAGGTGCTCTTCAAGGTGTTTTAGAATTGCACCTAGGGCGCCAATTACTACTCGGATTATTTTGGTCTTCTTCTGCCACAGCCTTTCAATTTCAGTTTGTAGATCTTTGTATTTTATGATTTTTTTCTATTTCTTTTTCTTCTATTCTGCTATCCCCTGGTATGTCGATTATTTTGACTTCTTCTTCTTCCTTCATGACTACAGTTATATCTGGTATATTGTGTGGCAGATGTTTGTCTGTTTGTAGTTGGAAGTCCCATAATATTTTTGCATCTTCATTTTCTACCACTTTTTCAATTGTATGGTCCCACCAATTTTTGGCTACAGGTAGCTTGTATTTTTTGCAGATATCATCCCTGCTACCTTGTCATGCCTTTGTTTGTAGTCAATCTGTGCGATCTTTTTACAATAGCTGATTATGTGTTGTAAAATCATCATCATCATCATCATCATCATCATCATCTTTGAATCCCACCACCTCCATCATTGTGACAGGCATTTCACTTGGTTTTTTTGCATATACCCTCGGAGGAAAAAAGAATCTCATTTTTATTTTTATTTTTATTTTTATTTTGCATGTATCTAAAAACAGGTTGGGTCTTTTTCAGAGTCGAGCAAGCAAAACATTGCATAGATCCATAATTTTTACATATTTCCCGGGGTCAAACTTCAGCATAAGCTACAGCACAATCACAACCAAGAACTTTTGTTGCAATACATTAAAAAGGGTGTCCATCTTAAAACAGTAGGACGAAAGCAGAGTGTGGCTATGTGTTCTTTTTGTTCAGTCCCGGGAGAGAAATTGAGAACCAGAGGTGGCAAGCATAAACACTTTGGTGGCAAGTGGAAAGAGAATGGTTGACATTCAAGTTTCGGTGTGGTGTTGGCAACATCATGTGGGATCCACTAATTTAAAGGTTCTCAAGCTGGAGCCCCCAGATATTGTCGAATTACAGCTTCCATCACCCCCAGCCAAAGGTCACTGTGACTGGTAATGTTGGGAGTTGTAGTGCAACAACATTTGGGGACCCACAATTGAGGACATCTGCATAAATGGCTTCACCAGATAATATTTCCCCTTATCTCACACTTCTTCTGCTGTAGAGAACTGTGAAGCTATCACACTTTTATGTACAGTATAAACAAAGAGCTTAACACTGGCAAAGGAAAGACAAACAATGTTGTCTGAGTTAAGAGTGGAAAGAAGATATGGCAATGAATGACTTTGCATATTGTTGATAGGAGCTCTGTGTATGTGCTTTGCAATTCAGATTGTTCACCTGAATAGGGAAACTGTTCAGACTAAAATTTGGCTGGACAGAATTCAGTAGGTTTTGTTGCTTTAAGAATACATATATATTTTGTTGGTAATCAGGAGACCTATATCAGAGTTCTTTTAAATCTATGGGGCAGTTGAAACAATCGGCAGAGTTAAGTGGCAGATTTTTTCCTGGACTGTATCACTTCTAGATGAAGGTGTTAGGTGTGGGTGGGCTGCATATTTATTTGCTCTCCAAGTCAAAAGCCTTTCCTGCATGTGGAAAGGGAGTAAGTCAAGGAGAAAGGATGGCTTTCTTATGGGCATGGTGTTTTTCTAGAATCTTTAAAAACAAACAAACACATTAATTGATTTTATTTATTAATGAATTTGTATTCCACCTTTGGACATCATTGCTGATGCATGTTGGATAACTGAGAAAGCCAAAGAATACCAGAAATAAGTCAATATTTGCTTTATTGACTACAGAAAAGCCTTTGCGTAGACCATATCAAGTTGTAGAATTTCCTTAGGAAAATAGGTGTCCCAGAACATCTTCTTATTCTCATGAGAAACCTATACACAGGACAGGAAGCCACAGTCCAGACAGAACATGGTGAAACAGACTGGTTCCAGATTGGCAAAGGAGTAAGACAAGGCTGTATACTTTCTCCTTCTTTATTCATTTATATGCTGAAAATATACTGAAAGAAGCTGGATTAGAAGAATATGGGTGTAGTTTTAAAGTTGGAGGAAGAAACATCAATAGTCTGCACTACGCTGATGACACCACTCTGATAGCTGGGAATGTGGATGATCTGCAAGCTCTAGTAATGAAAGTCAAGGAGCACAGTGAAAAAACTGGACTACAATAAAATATAAAGAAGACTAAACCAATGACAACAGGTACAGCCACCAGCCTCAGAATTGACAATGAAGACATTAAAGTGGTGGATAGCTTCCGCCTTTTAGGATCAACTGTCAACAGTAAAGGATCCAGCGGTCAAGAAATACGCCACAGACTAGCACTTGGTAGGGTAGCAATGAAGGCCTTGGAAAGGATATTTAAATGCCATGACGTGTCTACACCTACAAAGATTAGGAATCGTTCGGACAATGGTTTTCACCGTGACACTCTATGGATTTGAAAGCTGGACTTTGAAGAAACAAGATAGAAAAAGTATTGATGCTTTTGAACTTTAGTGATGGATATGACTTTTGAGGATACCATGGACAGCCAGGAAAACAAACAAATGGATCACATAACAAATCAATCCAGAATTTTCACTCAAGGCACAAATGACCAGGACACATTATGCCAAGACTCAGCTTCCCTGAGAAGTCTATAATGCTGAGGAAAGTTGAAAAAAAGAGAGGAAGAGGACGACCAGCAGCAAGGTAGATGGACTCAATTATGACAGCAGTGAATGCACCACTTAGAGACCTTAAAGGCCAAGTTGAAGACAGATCATCCTGGAGAGAATCTATCTATGTGGTCGCTAAGAGTCAACACTGACTTGATGGCACTTAATCAATGAATCAATCAATTCCACTTTTCATGCCAAAGAATTAAAAACACACATTAAAGCATAAAATCAAACAATCAGAAGCAGCAACACAAAAACAGAGCAACCATATAAGCAGCAGCAAAAGTCAGCTCAGAGGGACCTAAATGCCTTCTGAGGTAACTGCCCGAAGGCCAACTGCAAAGGGATAATATACTGTTCCAAAGCCTTGGTGCTACTGTGGAAAGGATCCTATCTGGGTGATCCCACAATGTGCCTCAGATGATGAGAGTAATCAAAGCAGAGCCTCTGAAGGAGGTCTTAAAGACTGGATAGGAGCATTTGGGAAGAGGTGTCTTGGTCTCAGGGGCAATTCAGGTGTCTTGGTTTCATGTGCAATTCTAAGGGTAACAGAATCAGCATGTTACCACTTTTTCAATGACTATAGGCCATAAGCAGATTTTCAAGCTGATATATCTAGCCACTGGCAGAAGAACATCTTCTATTATGGGCTATTTTTGGAAGGGCGGTATAGAAATCTGCCCTGGGCCATTTTTGGATGGGCGGTATAGAAATCGAGTAAATAAATAAATAAATAAATAAATAAAAATATTATAGGGCTATACTTTTTACAAAACTCTTCAGATAGATAGGCTCTGAAAGTGTGAAAAAAAATACAATGATAAGAGAATTAGAAATGATTCCAAAAATTCTGATTTCATTACTTACATATTTTGCACGTTTCTGATGCCAGCTATATTAATCAAGGGTTTTTTGTAAAAATATGGCCTTATCATGGGAGACATTATCTTGCCAGTATCTATATATAATATCAACCTGAAAATTTGCTTATGGCAATAGCCATGATAAAGTGGTAACATGCCTGATTCCTTTACCCTTGGAATTGCCCCCAGGTAATTTAGATGAGGAGCATTCATTGAACCCACATTCTCTTACTGTCTCAGTTGGACTACTACATGGTATGTGGGACTGCTTTTGGAGACAGAATGAAAATGATGCAGCTAGGTACTTACAGGGAGTGGGCATATGGAGCATATCTCCCCACTGATGAAACAACTTCACTGGCCCTTAGTCCATATCTGGGTCTAATTCAAGGTGCTGGTAATTACCTTTAAAGCCCTAACTTGCTTAGGACCAGAGTACCTCAAGACCACTTCTTCCTATATGAACCTGCCCTGCTGTTGAGAATATGCTCAAAGGCTTTGCTCCAGGTTCCCATCCTGTCTGAAGTATAGTGGATGGGGATTCTTGAGAGGGTCTTCTCTGTGGTGGCACCCCATGTATTTCCGCCCCCACTGCCAGGTTTAGATATCCTTATTTGTACAAACCTTCTAGATCTGATTCTGCTTTAATTGGTATTGATGCTGCTGGAACAATTTAATGCATTATGAGATTGTTTTAATGTATCTTCGTAAGCTGCCCCTTGCAAGCTTATTCCTGCTAAGTGCACAAAGAGGCACCTTTTAAATTGGTGGGTCTCTTATATTTAGCAGGGAGAGAACAACTGTCCCTATTCAGCCCAGCATAGCTTCCTTCCAGTGTTTGTTGCTGATGTCTCATGTGTGTTATAGACTGTGGCTGAAATACTGTGCAAGGTTCCGTGTGTGTTGTGACAGAATGAGAAAGTTCTGTGAGTTGTGCAAAAGCGCTCTAGTGCAAAATGCAATATAGTGCAAACAGTTGTGCAATGGATGGGAATAGTGAGAACAGTTGCAATAGTGCAAACAGTTGAGCATCTATTGCACAACTACATTTGCACAATTTTTGCATATTGTGCAAAAGCACTTTTGCCAAACTGTGCGCAGGTTTCATTAAAATGAGCACAGAATGTTGTGTAGTATGTCAACCTGTGAGCCCTTTTGGGACAGGGAACCATTTTCTTATACCTTTTTCTATGTAAACCACTTTGATAGCTTTATATTTTGCTTAAAAGTGGTGTCCAAACAATAATACTGGCTGACATGAGGAAAATTACTTAAAGTAGCCCCATATAATTTCACTACCCTGAGTAATTTTCCTTATCACATCAGCCACTAATTATACTATTGTTAACAAAAATAATAATGAACGTTTTTACAATTTAAAAAAAAATTTGAATCTTCACTGAGGAGTATTCAGACATGCAGCCTGAAGAAGTACAGTCCAAAAATGGTTTTACCACAATATTTGTTGATTGTATAAATGGATTCGAAGTCACAGCAAGCCTTCAATACTAAAAGAACAAAAATGAAGGAATAATAAATAAGTAATGCTGCACATATTTTTTGGAGGTGGGTTTCAGAAGAAAAGTTGTTCTTGTTTGCCAGCTCCCTCATTTTCCTCAAAACAATCCTGAATCTCTAATGCTACTGGTTTGGTTTGAAATCACCATTCCCCTAATTTTCAAACTTCAGTGTGATTTGAGGACTCACTGCCAGTCCAGATCTCAAGATATCACCCTGGTACAATATTGTGAGAAAGTTCCCCTCTGGTTTACAGCAGAACTCACCACAAAACTGGTTTTTATCCTGTTCTGCTCTTTTACATGTGATTTCAGGCCTACTTCCGGTTTCCTTCAGTGCTTCCAACTACAAAAACTACAGAGGGCTAGACTGCTCATGAGAACGGCCTCAGAGTACATGAGAACTGGGCTAGGCTGCTTGTGTGGAGTGCCAGGATCCACATGGATCCTGGTGCTCCTGCCCAGCCTAACCCCGCTCCTGAGCCCAGCTCTTAGCCGAGGTTAAGGGAACAAGTGCTCCCTTAACCCAGTTGCTGGGCCCGTGTGTCTCCTCAGCTCTATGGAGTCGAAGAGACACAGAGCGCCTGTCTGACAGGGGAATCCCCCAAGGCACCACGCTCATTGCGCTTGTGGGATACGCGGAGGCCAGGAAAACAAGTCCCGGCCTCCGTTGCTCTGCTCTGCTCCCAGCAGAGCAGGTCATGTGGGTGCATGGCTTGCATGCCAAAAGGATCCAGAGCACTCATCCGGTCGTGTGAACGACCTCTCTGTCTTCTGGGGGGAAGGTGAGTTCAACCAGCCTTCCCCCCCTCCTGTCCATCACCCCACCCGCCCGGTCATGTGAACGACCTCTCTGTCTTCTGGGGGGAAGGTGAGTTCAACCAGCCTTCCCCCTCTCCTGTCCATCACCCCACCCACCCAGTCGTGTGAACGACCAGTCTTTCACACAAGATTTCCTGGCTGTTCATACCACCTCATAGTTTAAGATCAAAGCCTGTTTCAAAATTAGGGGAGTTCTTTGGGAGCGATGGGGGCTCTACATCCTAGGGAAATAAAAAGGAGTCAGCATGGTCTCAGAAATCTGAGATGGAGTGATTGGTCCCAGTGCTTTTTCTCTCTCACACCACCAACAACCATGCAGTCTTAGCCTGAGAAGAGTCTTCATACAAGGGCAACTTCTGAAGCCTACCATAGGGACATAGGAAGCTGCCATACACTGAGTCAGATCCTTGGTCTATCTAGCTCAGTATTGTCTTCACAGACTGGCAGCGGCTTCTCCAAGGTTGCAGGCAGGAATCTCTCTCAGCCCTATCTTGGAGATGCCACCAGGGAGGGAACTTGGAACCTTCCATGTACATACCTGGGGGGCAAACTCTGTGTCAGCCACAGGGCTGAACCAGGGATACCATATTATTACTTGCATTGCAGAAGCAATGAGAGGCTCCCCATGGGAATGGGATACAGAGTCTCCAACTACCCAGATAATATATCGGCTGACGACCATTACAAAGCATCCCCTCAAGCACAGGGCCTCATGTCTCAGTCAAACTGTTCTGAGGACCTGCCTTTCCATGGGGCAAATCCTGTGCTTCTGGGTGGAATTACAATGTGAAAGACAAAAGCAGTCCTACAGAAATTAAAAGGACATGGTGCCTACTTTTATTTTATTTATTCATTTAACAAATTTATATACTGCCCCAAACATGTCTTGTCCTTTTAATTTCATAGGGACTACTTTGACTAATTTTCCTTATCATGTCTGCCTGCGTGTAGGAAGCCACTGTCTGAATAAACATTTAGAACAAAATTACTACAACCAATAAGTTGAAAGAGGAAACAGAAGCTGCCTGTCCAAGGTAATAAAGGGTTGATTTATACGCACATGTGCATCACTTGATGATTCACTGATTCAGTGACTCACAGCTGAATACATCAATAGCTTCTGCTGGTAATGATTGTGTTTGAGGTGCTGTGAGGTGATATGAAAGCTCTGTCTGTGATATTTGATTACTGATTGAAGCATAAAAGTCACCATGTCTTTGCAGCCATCAAGTGATGAACAGGAAGAAAAGGGAATCTGACCCAACAAAGAACTCAATAGTTGACATGATTCACAGCCCTCCAGCCAGAGAAGGAGGGCTATGGGTCCGCAAGGAGCTTTCAGCATCACTGTACTGTAGGCTTCTTGTGCAGCATATCAGGCACAGAGGAGGAGGGACCAATTTTTGCATCTCTCCCCTCCCTCCAAAAGTCCTGTCCACTTGTATGACTATTCCTAAGGGCTACACAACCCTGTGCACAGTCTGCGGTGCTAAGCGAACCCTCAGCCTTCTGGACCAGCAGCCCTCCTTCAGTTGCCAGAGGCTTGTGGATCATGTCATCCAATATCTTTAATTGCCCATAGCAACAATTGGCCAGCCAAATCATACAGGTTAGGCCCCTGCTACCTCACCGGACCCTGAGAGACCTGCTCTCCATCACCACACAAAGCTTATGGGCACAGAAGTGGTCTGAAGGATCCACAATGTGTCATTCGGAGGACTGTGGACACTCAGCATGCTAAGATGCTAACCCTTGGCATTGGTCATGAAATCAGCTTTACACCAACAAATAACTGGGACCAGTGGAATATATGGCCCTCTGTGTGTACTCTGGTTACCTTTTTAAGTGCTTTATACAGGAATGGTCTGAAGCTAGGTTTAGCCCTTCTTCAAATAAATTAAATTAACACTGTGATGTGGGTAAAGTTGATGCCACAAGCTGTTCTGGTATTCTGAGGTCACATTGAAAATTGGTGTCTAAATCCAAGATTTGGACACCTCAGGAAATCTCACTTGGACCACAGGAGACACCCATCACTATACCCCATAGATGCAGCCATCTGGAATGTTATTTTTTAATATTCCAAGACAATGGCACTCCATTTCAGAATGGTAGCATCCCCTTGTAGAAGAAATTCACGATTGTGGCATCAGGGTTTTCTGAGATCCTTGTGTCTCCTTCCATCTCACTGGGAAGAGGCTTCAAAGATCTGGCGACACCCTCGTTTGAAGGTGGAAAAGTCAGTGCACAGGTTTTCCAGTGTGCTTTTGGTATCATCAAATAGTAAATTATAACAGAACTTAATAATATTATTCTTCCTGGAAGAGGAAAAATTGAACAAAATAATATCAACAGGAAGAGGCTAATATGTATTCTTGACACAGTATCTTGAAGATGGTGTAGAAGTCACTTGTCATATCCACAGTGCTCTGTATTGTCTGGGGACTGAAGTGGACATTTGTTCTCCTGGAGGTCACAATTGCCATTTTCAGAGGTGTCGGAGCTGCCCGGGAGGGATTCAGGTGGAGGTGGCTTGTAAAGCAAACAGGCAAGCAGGAAGAAGAATGATCCCATCACCTGTAAGACACCAAATCTTGGTTTCATGGACCTTTCAGGTATGGATTCTGTTTTTATATCTGATTCCATCACAAACACAAAATAATCTTAGGTAGCTTTAACTAAGAGTTTATTTAGCAACACTCTATTTTCTCCTTCTCCTTCCCTTTCCCTTTTTCTCTTCTCCACCCCCTGCCCAAACAATCTACAGGATCCCCACTGGGAAAAACTTCTAAACAACAAAACATAAAAGATACTGGACAGAATACAACAGTTTCCATTTGTCTTGATTTTCTCAGGATAGGGCAAAAACAAACCTCCCAGTCTGTGATCTCTTGCTCTTTTGGGACCACTCAAGGCTTCAGAGAAAAGTATGAAACTGTGAGGTCATTTCTCCAGGTTCCAGCATCGCTTCACCCACCCAGCCCATTGTTTTTTTCTGGCCTGGTGAAAAGGGCTTTTAGGTCAGGCCTTGGTCATTACCCGGTCAACAGCCAAATTCTGATCTTGCTTGTTCAACGGTCTTAAAATTTTCCTGGTCACCAAGGTTCCTGCCTATTCCTCAGTTTGTCTATCCAACTTTCCTGCTCTGTCCAGACCATTGCAAAATCATGACATGTGAATAACTGTACCTGCACACACTGTACACAGATTGTACACATGTTGTGCAAAACATGTGAATAGGGCTTGTGTCAATCCCCATATTTATCACTCAGATGAAGCAAAGCTTTGAGTGCCACATTTTGGAGGCAATTGATTGCAATGCTTTTCACTTTCAGGCCCTGCTTGCCACCAACGGATTGAAAATGTGTCTAGGAGCAAAAATAGCTGGATCTTACACAGGCACATCAAATGGCCAAGCAGGATGAAACAACTGGGCCAAGGGGAACCTTGTGAGACTGAAGCAGTACGACACAAGGTCCCTTGGAGCTCTTGTGAGGGTATTTCACATGTACCAGGCTCTTTAAAACCCTGCAGTGAAATCTTGATGAAGACACAGGAGAGAGGTAGATGGAGAGAACTGGAGCTCCGGAGATGGGGGGAAGTCCAGGCAAGTGAACTTAATCCAGAAGAGGAGTAAAAGGGAGACACGAAGCCCCTCCCTTCCCTGACTGAGGAGCAAGGGAGCTAGGTGAGGAGGCTACAGAGCAGAGATAGGTGGCAATGTGGGTGTTAAAATGAATTTCAGGATTTCTGCCAAGAAGAACCTTGAGGATATTCTCACAACCGCTTGAAAGCGGGCTAAGGGAGCCCAGCCAGCTTTCGAGTGGTTGCTCACGGGCAAGCCTGGTGGTTCAGTGGCGGCTAGCCTGCCAAAATACCCCTCCCCTAAAACAAGGTTAGCAGAGCAAGCGCTCCGCTAACCCCATTTCCGTGATCATGAGTCGTCATGGTGCAGCTCCATGCTGCAGCGACTCATGAGGAGACCCCCGGCTGGGAGGCTAAAACAAGCCTCCCAGCGTCGGGGGTCTCCCCAGATTGCCATGCGCACTCACGTGGGGCATTCTGGTACTTCCGAGGGCCGGACGGTCCACAATCCCCACAGACCCAACCAGCTCAGTGACACAGCTGGTAATCATGTGAGCGGCCAATCTGGCCACCCGGGGCTAGCCCCCTGGTCGTCTGTGGGGAGAGCGGGCTTGACCCATTCTCCCCACAGAACCCTATTAGGCTCTACACACTGATCGTGTATAGAGCCTCGTTGTGTTCAAGAGAAGTCAAATGAGCTTCTATAAGATAAGTGAAATTTCTCAAGGGGTTTCCATACATCCCTGTCTGTGATCTTCCCGAAGGTATCCAACTGGTCACTGTTGCAATCACCTTGGTTGCAGCTACCTGAGAAATTTGTAACAAGAAGCAGGTGGTGTGAGTTTTCATTTTCCAAATGGTGGGGAGGAGGAAAGTCACCCATAAACTGCAGAGTACAGACTGGAAAAATCTTGTAGTGATAACTCTTTCCAATGAGCACCAGTGGGCTGCTGTTCCACACATGGAAGAGGAGGTGTGGGGTTGTCCTCCACACAAGCTGGAGTGTAGGACTTAGTTCTACCACCACAGGCTGCAAGTGGGGTCTCACATGACTGAATGCTCTTCCATGCAATACACACAGAAAAGGCCCTGCATATAGAAAACAAGTATGTCAGGGTAAAAGGTAGGTTAGAAGCTCTCTTGTTTTCTTTGTGGAGAGAATTTTTGGAATGGAAGAGGATTCTGTCCTGTGAGCCCCCAACTGCAGTCTGAGGTTCAGCCCAGATGTAGGTTTACCACTGCAGAATAAGACTCTAATTTTGGTTTGGGGTGAGTAGCATTTAACTAAACCAAGCTACTAGTCCACATGGCCTTCACTCCTAGGGGAACAGGGAGGCACAGACAGCCCCCAGTTAAAGTTAGTTTAAAGAAGAACAGAATTATTTGGGATTACCTTGTAAATCAGTCCAGCCACTAAGGTGTACCGGCTCATGGCAAAGTTCTGATAGACATAGCAAGATCCTTGCTCCCCACATTGGTTCTGCCAGAGCAGACATGACTTGTCAATCATCGACCCAAAAGCAATGGGGCCTGGAATGCCACCTGCTCAAAGACAGAATTGAGGGAATCAGCTGCCCAAAATCCATTTTTCACCCTAAACACATTCAACTCAAAACATTTCCAGGATATTCTGAAAATTCAGGTTCACAGAACTCAGTGGGATGCTTCCCATTGTATGCGTTGGAGTTAGATTTCTCCTTGGAATCTCAGTCACTGGCTTCTTGGACAGCTTTGGTGATTAAATAGAAATAATTACTGGGGAAGAACAAGATAGATGATAGCTGCTTAGGTCATTGTACAGTATCTTTTAAAATACCAGTTCCAAAGTCAATGTTTTATACGTACACAAGCACACTCCCTTGAATAACAGTATAATTTGTATTCCTTGGGTGAATAAAAATTTCCATTCTGTTTATCTTTTACCCAACACAGGGATCTCTGTTCAAGTTTTCAAACATCTAACACTTTGGAACGCAATAATTCACACCAGAAATACAAGGAAATTGGAGTGTCTTACTCTAGGAAATCATATTTGTCTAACCCAACCTACGGAGATCTCCAGGGCATAGCTTTTTCAGAATGGGGCATGGTTTGCTGACCCAATTTGTAGCTGAGATCAGACGCAAATGCTGCTGTGATGCAGCTGCTACTCGCCACAAAATGGCTTGTGCAGAAGCATCACAGTATCGAGCTGACTGAAGGACATGCAGCGGCACTTGCTAGAGTGCTTCCCAGGCTTGCTTGATGCCAGGTTATACTGGGGAGGGAATCACTACAGCTTGGAGCTACAGTAACCCCTAAGTACCAGCCAACTTCTAAACACATACCAGCTGTGTTTGAGCCTCATTACCAGACATGGGAAATCAATAGCAGGTTCATCTGCTGTTGCATGCACTCCACCAAAATGTTAGAGCACTTCTCACAATTCGTAAGAATTGCTCCGGGATGGTCTGCGGGGAAGGAGGGTTTAACTTACCTTCCCTGCAGATGATCTCTTTGGCTTCCCTGGGTGGGCAGATCACCCGCCCGGATGACCAGAGGCTCACCCGGTAGCTCCTGGGGTCAGGGTGCTGGAACATGCTGGCATGTATCACCCCGCCCCCAGAAACCCAATAATTAATAATCCCATTACTGGGATCCCCCCGTCCCCTGCCGAGTGCAAGCAGCCACAACTGACACGCGATCAGAAAAACAATCAGAAGTGCTCGTTCCCTTAACCTTGTTTAATGGGGCAGCTACTAGGGTAGGTTTGCCACCATATAGCCGCTGGGATTGGGCCTGATCCTGGTGGATCACAGGAGCGTGCAAAACCGGGTTGGGCTCTCTTAGCCCATTTTTGCATGCTCATGCCTCGTTGCCTGTTTAGCCTTATTCTCAAAAACTCTGTCTTCAGAGGAGGGGAGCGAGATGCAGGATTGTGCTTGCAGATCACATCTGCGGATGCTGACACAACAGCTGGCTACACACATTGGCAGATGCATGTATGGTCTTCATTTGAAAGGGGCATTCTTGTGTACACCATGAGAATGGGATCTCTGAGCAGAGGGTAGCGGCATGAATTTATGCTCAAAAGGAACTATCGCAACAAACACTGGGCAGCATCCGGACTAATGCTGCATGTTAGAACGTTTCACATGTGCAATGATTTTTGCTGATCTCCTCTTCCCTCTGTAATGCCCCCTTGAAAATATGTCCCTGGGGGCTGGGGAACTTCAGGGAACATATATCATGGGCAGGGAAGAACTGGCAGCAAAATTGTGTGCACAAAACATTCTAATCGCCCAGAGACGCAAGTTTTGGGCGGTATAAAAATGTCTAAATAAATAAACAAATAAATAAATAAATAAATTGGACCTGTAAATAAATAAATAATAATGTGAGTGCAGTGTTAGTTTGGATGTTGCCCACTATATGTAAAAAGGAGCATGTTATTCAGTTTTATTATTGTTTAATGCATTTCTGTCCAACGTCCACTACAGAAAATTTCCAGAGTAGCTTACATGTTAAGAATTAAAACAACAAGGTTGTTTAAATAACACTGTAAAAGAACAGACGACATGGGTGTAAAACAAGTCAATCACCACTATCAACGGCTACTAGTCGGAGGGCTAGAGGCCACCTCCAGCCTCAAAGGCAGGATGCCTCTGAGTACCAGTTGCAGGGGAGTAACAGCAGAAGAGAGGGCATGCCCTCAACTCCAGCTGTAGGCTTCCAGCGGCATGTGGTGGGCTACTGTGTGAAACAGGACGCTGGACTAGATGGGCCTTGGGCCTGATCCAGCAGGGCTGTTCTTATGTTCTTAATCAAAGTTTAGGAGATGAAGAGCTAGTTTGGACAATTAAACATAAAACACATGGCAGGGGGAGTGTGGGCATGCAGTCCCACAACTTCCACACTCTCCTGCTGTGCTGGCACTTCATTGCATGGGGGAGTATCAGGTTGGGTGGAGACAGACATGAACAGACAACCCTCCATGGGGCGGGCATCCCAGAGACTGAGCAGCATTACTGAGAAGGCCCTCTCCCCAGTCATCATTTGCCAGATCTCCATCATGAGGGCACCTGATGGAGGACCTCCAAAGATTATCTCAGTGCATGAATAGCATCTATAATATTAAATATCAGCTGCATATTGTACCAAACAAATCTTTATTGTTATGGTCATTCAACCAGCAAAACACAAAATACAAAAGCTTTACATAAAAGCGAGCTGTCATAAAAGCGAATATACTGTATACTGTACCTAGCGTCCTTACTACAATCCACTGGATTCCTAGAGCAAATGATCGCTGCCTATCCGAGACACATCTAGGATACATACAACAAAAAATTGTTTATTTATTAGATGATGACAAAATGATTCAAAGCAGCTTACACACAGGAAAAAATCAATTAAACAGCAAAACAATAATGATGACAAAAATGGAATACATCTTAAAAAGCAATAGATTTGAAAGAGCTAATATACTATTCCTAGATAGCAGAGAAAAGCTTTTCGGAATAGTTGAGTTTTCAGTTTTGTTGCACATCCTTGGGTGCTACAACAGAGAAGGCCTATATCCCAACCAACCATACCTCAGAAGGCAAAGGAGCACAGAGAAAGGTCTTTTCCGATAACCTTTATTTAAAGGTCATTTTAGAAATGAGAGCAAGTAGGAGCAACTCTTGAGCTATAGTGCAACAGTCTGGCATCACATAATACCACCAAACTGTGGGCCTGAACAAATAAGGACACTAGTTGGTCATGTCAAAAATTAAAAGGCATCTGAAATAATTAAAAATGTGATGGATCAGGTTATGATCTCTGCAGAAGTCCACTAAAGCAAAAGAAAACTCAGGTCATGATGTGATACTTTCTATTGGTCCCATAGACCCAGCTTTCTACATTTTGCAAATTACTCAAAGATGCACATTTGGCCGCTCGGTCTCTCTGTCTTGGCTCCACATGGACTTGCAACAACATGAGCATGTAGTCTTGGCCTTAGTAATGCGAAGGGATGTATTGTCCAGATTTCTATTTTGCCCCAAACTTACATCTCTGGGCGGGTTACAATTAAAATCATTTAAATATTAAAATCATTAACATTAAAATCATTTTAAATCCAACATTAAAAATATTAAAACTATCAATCTAATTAAAGGATAGTTAAAAGCCTGAGTGAATAAATATGTCTTCAGTGCAATTTTAAAAGTTGCCAGAGAAGGGGAGGTTCTTATTTCAACAGGGAGTGCATTCCAAAGCCCAGGAGCAGCAATGGAGAAGGCCCGTTCCCGAGTAGCCGCCAGATGAGCCGGTGGCAACCGCAGATGTACCTCTCCAGAAGATCTCAACAGGCGATGGGGCTTGTGGCGAAGAGGATGTTCTCTTAAAAACCTAGGGCCTAAACTGCTTAGGGCTTTACAGGTAATGAGCACCTTGTATTTTGCCCAGAAACTTATCGGAAGCCAGTGTAGCACTTTCAAGGGGTAACATGGTCACTCTGAGATGATGACCCATAGACCAACCTGGCCGCCCCATTCTGGACCAACTGCAGTGGTACAGAACATGAACTTCATATGTTCCTGATTGGTCTCTGGAACAACACGAAGGGACCACATAACACTGGTTCTAAAAGAACTGCACTGGCTGCCAATATGTTTCCGGGTGAAATACAAAGTGCTGGTTATTACCTATAAAGCCCTTAACGGCTTAGGTCCAGGTTATTTGAGAGAGTGGCTCCTTTGTGCCCTGACACCTGTTGCAGTCTTCTGGAGAGGTCCGGTTACAGTTGCCACCGACTCGTTTGGTGGCGACCCAGAACCAGGCTTTCTCTGTGGCTGCCCCAGGGCTTTGGAATAAGCTTCCTGCTGAAATAAGAGCATCTCCTTCTCTGTTTGTTTTCAGGAAGAACCTCAAGACCCTCCTGTTCTCTCAGGCTTTTAATTAGAATTAATTTTAATAATTTTAAAAACTTGTTTTAATAATTTTATGTTGTCTTTATTGTCATGTGTTTTAATTTGTGACTTTTAAAATATTTTAAATTTTGCACACCACCTAGAGATATACATATCAGGCAGTATAAAAATATGATAGATAAATAAATAAATAAATAAATAAGAACATACGAAGCTGCCGTCTACTTGGGGTCAACTCCAGGTTTCAGAGGGCCATTGCCAAATTGCCCTCCAGGGTCCCCTCCTATTTTAGCAGGCCCCTAGAGAGTCATTCCACCACTGCCACACAAATTAATAAACATTGGTCCTTCAGAGAGTCTTGGGCCACTCAGTAGCTGCCCAGCAAAACAGTTCAAGCCCAGCCAGACTATTGATCCACTTAGCTCAGTATTGTCTATGCCAGGTATTCCCAACCTTGGGTCCCCAAATGTTGATGGACTGCAGCCCCCATCATCCCCAGCCATCATAGTCTTTAAACACTGTGACTGGGAATGGTGGGACCTGTGACACAACAACATCTGGGGGCCCAAGGTTGGGAACCCCCTGGTCTGTGCTGACTGGCAGCAGCTCTCCAGGGTTTCAAACCAGCCTCATCTGGAGATGCCAAGGACTGAATCTAGGACCTCCTATATGCAAAGCAAGTATTCTAGCAACGGGTCTTCTTGGCCATACTTTGAGGGATGGAATTTGGTTGTTGTTGCTTACCGTAAAGTTGCCGTTAGAGCAGGAATACTGCTTAGGAATGTGAAAAGAATGACCACAAACATGAAAATCAGGAGGAGAGTCCTTTTCTGGCATGAAGATGTACACTTCCCTGCTGTAGCCATGCCATATGCAGTGGGTGCATTTTCAATAATGCAGCTGCACTCACGGTAAACCTTGCCAAGGAAATGACAGTGGTTAGAGTTAGAACCAGTTCACATTCCCTAGCACTCTCTATAACAGATATCTGCAGATCAAATAACCCATCTAGATGACAGAGAAGATGCTTCATAAAAGGTGTCTGCAAAGCAAAGACTATTCAGACTATTCAACCTTGAGCCCCTGGTGGCGCAGTGGTAAAACTGCTGCCCTGTAACCAGAAGGTTACAAGTTCAATCCTGACCAGGGGCTCAAGGTTGACTCAGCCTTCCATCCTTCCGAGGTCGGTAAAATGAGTACCCAGAATGTTGGGGGCAATATGCTAAATCATTGTAAACCGCTTAGAGAGCTTCGGCTATAGAGCGGTATATAAATGTAAGTGCTATTGCTATTGCTATTGCTATAAGCTGGAAGGGCTACAAGGGGAAGTAGCCCGATTTCGCCTGATCGTGGGAATAGCCCCAAGGCCTACTAATATCATGTGGAGAAAATCCTTCCCAATCCCTTACAGAAAGGTCAGCCATACCTTAGGCAGAAGCAAAAGGAGCAAAATCCTCCACCAAAAGTGGTGATAAATTCTTGAGAAATACAATTTTAAAACCTTAACTCTTCCTAAATAATTCTCAGGTTCCACCATGAAGTCTGTGAGTGGAAAAGGCAATCATTTTTCACAATGACTGCATACCTGCCAACATGTCCCTATTTTCCCATTCACCCGAATGGGAAAATAGGGACATGTCGGCCGGTATATTAGTTCTACCGACTGCTTTCCTGGTGCCATGTTGTGGCACCCCCCTTGCCCCTTGCCTCTGCACTTCCCCATGGCACACAACAATACCTATATCATGTGGTCCACATGCTCCTCCTTATTCTCTCCCCTTGGCTGCTGGGGCATTCCACCCCACATACCATCACTCTTCACATACGCACATACCATCACTCTTCATATACTTTGTTCTCTTCCTCCAAAAAACTCAAATAGTGTCTATTATTGGGGATGTTAACAAAAACTAATTAGTAGGCCTAATTCAGCTTCAAAGATTTGGTTTCCAAGGGTCAATGTTGAATTATGTGCACATCACCCCTTTCCCACCTGGGAGTTATTTGCACTTGGCTTCAAGCTTTGGGGTAAACATTGAGCGAAGCCACTACGAAGTACACTCGTGGCATTGAGGGAAGAAGCCCCTCCCCTCTGCTCTCAGGTTTGCTTTTGATGCAAGTTCACATGGCAGGCATCAGTGTTTTCCTTATAGCCAATGGGGGGCGGTGGGGGGGAGAGCTCCCTGAAGATAGATCTGCATTTCTGAAGAGGGCATGACTCTTATCATGCTAATGATTCTACTTCAGTGCCTCTCCCATTTTTCAGCAAAAGTAGCTTAAAACCTGCATTTTAAAAATACATCGAGATAAGCTAGACTTTGCATCACAAAGCCAGTGTAGAGTGGGTCCAAAAATCTCAAAGGGACTTCGGGGCAAGTTTGGATGCTATGTGAACACACACACTCTCTTCTGGAGATTCGGGCAGAAGCCCTGTGTGTAAAGCCTCCTGGAGGTAGCCGATCTCTCCACTTTATCTCTGCACAGAGTAGTCCTGTGTGCCACAGTGGGGAGGGCCTATAAAGCTGCATTGGGAAAGCCCTGGAAAGACTATGTTTCCCAGTGCTCCCCACATACTTTCTAAGACATCACTAGGGCTTCCCATGGCTCCGTTTCTCTTTAAGGGCCCTCTCCACCACTGTGCCCATGGCTGCTCTCCTCAGAGTTAAGTGGTGGGAGCGGTTTCTTCTGCACAAGGCCAGAGGGGCAACATGATTCGACTTCAACCACTCAAAGCTGAATCTTTGCACCGGCCTACGGAGTCATTTTTCAATGATGCACAGAGGTCATTCACACAATCAAAAACTGTGTTCTACCCAGGTTTGGGAGCTGTGTGTGCTCCCAATTTTTGAGTGTGTAGAAGCAAGGTAGAATGTGTGAAAAGCTACTCAGGTTTTCCTCCTACCTTGCTTCCACACAATCAAAAATTGGGAGCACACACAGCTCCTACACCCGGGTAGAACACAGTTTTTGATTGTGTGAATAATTCATTCATTCATTCATTCATTCATTCATTCATTCATTCATGGATAATTTGCTTAAGAATTCCCCTCTCCCCACAATTCCTTTTAGCCCTATTCGAAATGAGGCTCAATGGTCTTAAGGACATCAACATGCTAGCTGGAAGTAAGGTGAAATTAGAAACTCTTCAAAAGCTCCTTGAAACATACCTTTTTCCCACTCCCGTGATTTCTCAGTATTTTCTTGCACCCAGCATGGCAAGGGGAGTAATACATGACATTGTCACTTCCGCACACAGGACTATACATCTCTCGCAGACAGTCACACTCCGTATTGCAGGGGGCAGACAGGTTGAGGTGGCCTTCTGGCAGGACACTAAACAGATAAAGTTGGGTGAGCAGATATGCTTCATATAGATCTCAGACTTGGGTTCTTGAAGATGCCAGAAAAGGCTCAACACTGTGCCTTCAGAATGTTCAAGAGAATTGACATATTGGTGCTAGACTGGACTGGGGTCACATACAGTGGTGAGAATGTTGGGCTTCTCACCGGAGACATGGATTCAGATCCTTACTCTGCCATGATGCTCACTGGGTGACCCTTAGGCAGTCATTAGGGCTATGCACACGATCAAATCCCCCTGGTGGCTAGGGCAGTGGGGGAAGGAAGAGTTGGACCTAGTTTTCCCCAGACGAGTCTTGCCATGTTTTTCATTGCACCACTGCATGCCCACACAATCCATGCTGCACCCTGCAACACGGATCACTGGAGCCTGGGAAAATGAGTCCTGGCCTCCAGGAATGCACTGTGTGAGTATCATAGTGCATTTAGGGATTTGCCCATGAGTTTGGTCCTCTAGGCATGCAGCCCGAGCATACACATGACCCTAGTGCCTTGGTTAAGGGCACAGTCGCTAAAGGCCAGGGTTGAAAGTCAGGTCAGATTGGGTGGGAGCACCAGGATTGGGAGCAATCCCGGCACTCCACATGAGCAGCTTAACCCAGGTTGGTTAAACCTTATTGTCTCTTAACCTTAACCACCTCATTGGGTTGTTGTGAGGATAAAAGGAGGAAATAAATCATGGAAGGCACCTTGAATTCTGAGGAGGAAAGGTGGGATAAATATTTAATAATAAATATGAAACTAATTGGTAGTTGTATAGTACTTTTCCAAAGTGATCTGAACATTGTGGGGATGATAGTCAACATCCAATCACATTACAGTCTTCTTACTGAACTCTTCCTGAATGACTTTCACTGCTCTTGTTTTGTTGAATACATGTGTTTTGCCTAACCATATCTATAGCCACCCAACAAGTTCATGGTTAAGCAGAGATCTGAATGAGGGTACTTTCCTTTTCATTGCTAATGCTGCTGCTGATACTACTATTACTTAAAAATCACTTTTCAACAAAAAAAAAAGTTCTCAAAGTGCTTTACATAGAAAAAAGACAATAAAATAAGAAGATGGTTCCCTGTCCTGAAATGGTCAAAGTCTAAAAGACTGACTAAAACAGGGGTTCCCTTCCTGTGGTACTCCAGGTGTCGCTGAACTATAATTCCCATCTTCCCCAGCCACAATAAATTGTAGTTGAGAATGATGGGAGCTATAATTCACCAACATCTGGCATACCACAGGTTGGGAACCCCTGGTCTAAAAGAATGCTTTTCATCACTATGCTCTATCAGTACTCAAAAAAGGAAATTACTAGTTGGATACTATACATGTTTACCTGGAAGTAAATCCTATGGAATTTGATAGGATATCTTAGTTAGTGTGCTTCATATTGCAGTTTTAATGTGCTGAAAATAAAGGCCTAAAACACTATCAGGTCATTCACATGACCATAACAGGGGCAGAGGGGAAGGCAGGGTTGAACCTACCTTCCCCTCAGATGAGCAAGGAGCTCCTCTTCTTCATGCCATCATGCACCAACACGATCTACACTGCTCCTGGCACTGGAGGTGGGGAAAATGCATCCCGTCCTCCAGGTATCCCATAATGCACCACATGATGAGCGTGGTACATTGGCATATTCCTCCGTGCATCCCCATGTGTGCATCCTGGATTCCCCTATGCATGCACCCCGAGCACAGACATGATTCCCAACATGGGATAGAGGGCATGCTTGCATGATCTAATCCTGGTTAAGGGCCAGGGTTAAAGTTGGGCTAGCGGGGGCAGAAACGTCAAGATCAGGAGTGATCATGGTGCTCCACATGAGCAGTCCAACCCAGGCTGGGTTGGGATGCTTGCGTGAATAGCCTCTACATATGATCCATTAAGAAAATCACTGTGGAAATTTAAGCAATGTATCCATGTTGGCCAGGATTGTGCTTTGTGTAGTTTTGCCCTGCATGTGTTTATACATTCAAATGTTAATTATCCTGAGTTCTCCATCTGCTGCTACATCAAGAGCCCAGGCATTGCCACAGAGAAATGTTTAGTACCGTGCCTACCTTCTGTCATACATCTGTGTTATTCCTGCCATGGGCATATTGGGGCAATCAATAAAAAAGATGAAAATCGCCAGCAGACTCGACATGGTGCAAAATAAACAGAACTTGATGATTCCTGAACAACGCAGCTTAAATTTGTTCACAATGAACCCTCCAAGGAATGTGCCACCACCTCCGGCTGGAACCACCAGGTAACCTTCCAAGGAAGTAGAGAGAGAGAGAAAACAAATTCACATATTGGAATATGGTGTGTTCTTCTTTCTCTTTGCTATCACCAGTCCAGAAATATGGAGGAGGAGGTCTATGTTCAGAAATGTTCCTGCAAATATACTGTAACAACAACAACAACAACAACAACAACAACAAATATTTAACAAATATACTGTCACAGAATGCAAAATACTAAAAGCCGAGAGCAATGAATGGTCTCTAATCAACCAGGGGTTGGTTTAGAAGAATCACCCTGAAGTCACACCCATATGTGATAACACTTGGGCTGTGGCTTGAACACACCCATTCCAACGTTACTCAGGGATGTACTGTTGCGATCATGGCATGTCCTTAAATCACATGACTAGATTCAGGTTCCTTTCGATCAGCACTCTGGTGGTGAGCCATTTAGTGCTGGATGTAACAAGGTTCCCTGGTGATGCCCTGCTGTCATTCTGGGATGGCTGTGGTAAAGAACTACAATATATAGACATACACAGAGGTTTAAGAAGATGTAGGCAATATAAACCATTGCCTAATGAACATTTTCTTACCAAACAAAGTTGCAGCTTCAGAGGCACTTAAGCTAAACTGGGATTCAAGAAACTTGGGGCCAAAGGTGGACATCCCAGCAATAAGTGTGGCCTCTGTGGCTCCAGCTAAGCACAGGAAGATGAAAGTTGGGTTCTTCAGCAGCAACAATGCTGACCTGCAGGAGATCCAAAAGAAAGGGGGACATCTATTGACAAGCATGTTGAAACTAATGCCACTTCAACAATTCAAAGTTGATCCTTCTCTGTTTATTCTGATCTTTTCAGCAATGCCTTTCTTGACCATTTAACATGGGGACATAGGAAGCTGCCATATACTGAGCCAGACCATAGGTCCATTCAGCTCAGTATTGTCTACACAGACTGGCAGCGGCTTCCCCAAGGTTGCAGGCAGGAATCTCTCTCAGCCCTATCTTGGAGAAGCCAGGGAGGGAACTTGGAACCTTCTGCTCTTCCCAGAGCGGCTCCATTCTCCCTAAGGGGAATCTCTTACAGTGCTCACACATCAAGTCTCCCATTCATATGCAACCAGGGTGGACCCTGCTTAGCTAAGTGGACAAATCATGCTTGCTACCACAAGACCAGCTCTCCTCAGCATTTCTAGCCTTTGTGGCCTCTACCCACAACCCCAAACCACAATTAAACACTTGCACAAGGCAAGAAGAAGCCCTCAACAGGATTGGTGCCAACAGATATTTTGGAATATCAGACATGTGATTATGATTTGTGCATCTCTCTTCAGAAAATGGTTCCAGCTGTGACCCTTTCTCATGGGTACAGCAACGGCCTTGGGCATACAAGATGGTCCCAATTATCCTTTCTTTTTCAGATATTAAGACTGGTCAAATTTATACCGACTCAATGGGATTTCTTCTGGACTGAGTTGAACCACCTTATGGAAGCTTTTGCCCACCTCCAATCCCAGAACAACGAAATCGGCAACAGACCTCCAACTTGATGCATACTTGCAGCATCAGCAAACTGACCCACAACAAGGCTAGCTGCAGATCTGAGCAGTGCCTAGGCAAGCTAACCTATGCTGGGCCTCCTTCTATCAGGATAGGTCCCCTTTCCCTTATGGCTGCAGATGTAGATTTCTTTCACTCTCGGCAGAGTGGCAAGTTTGGCTGGTGTGTCTCTTTCACACTCTATTCAGGTGGAGATACGGGGTAACAGCCCTGTCTGTAAAAGCTCATGGACTATTTTCCTACCTATTTACCCTTGACTTTCTCTCTTGTCCAGCTATGCTACCTATGCACGCTGTGGCGACACACGAGCAAAAAAAATGAGGTTAAGGGAGTGCTTGCTCCGTTAACCTCATTTAAGGCGAGGGGGAGTTAGGCGGGCTGGCCGCCTTGGGAGCACCGGGCTCGCCTGTGAGCCGGGTGGTTCCCATGATCCCTGGAAAGTGGGCTAAGCTCCCTTAGCCCACTTTCCAGTGATCGTGGGAATAGCCTCTAGGCTTTTTCCATGTTCTTTGACATTAGAAATCAGTGGATCATCTTAAATTCAGAGTACTCTTTCTTTTGGGTAAGTATAGGTATAATTTGTATTTAACCACTCTTTTTAAGAGCTTGTCTTAAATTCAGAGTCGTCTTGTATTCAGGTAAGTATGGTATCTGATCTTTTTAGCGCTTGACCCTGGAACCTTCTGCATACACAATATGTGCTCTAATACTGAGTTATGGCATCTCTTTCCTCAGTGGACACACGAGCTGGCAGTCACGCATGAATAATGGGAAAGAGATAATGCAGAAGGATGATCCATTTTGACAAATATGTTTGTTGTTTTTTTTTAAGGATGATATTGTCATTTGATTACAAATCTTAATTGTTTTAGGAAGTAAATTGGGCACAATCCATAAAGTTAAGTACCTAGAGTCCAACAGGTTTCAGCAGGAGACATTTATGCAAGTGGTTAACTTTCTCCAGCTGAAATCAATTGGACCTGTAAATGCTTAGCTGTGGATAGATCATGACTGTTGTTGCTCGTTTTAAAAAGTGCAACACTGGGTTTCTTCTATCTAATTTCTCTAGAGTTTTATATCGGGCTTCAGTAAACACTGCAGCATGCAGGAAATGAAAGGGAAAATAATGGTGACATTTTGGTTGTTGACTGAGAAAAATCTTGGGGGAGTCTTCCCTTCTCTTGGACTTTTTGTGATCATTTGTAACAACTGTTGAAATATTATCTCTCCCAGAAATGTTTCCTCGGATATCCTTGTAGCCCAGGGACACACTAGCTGGTGAGAACTGTATAAAGCTAGCCAGTGAAATCTTGTGAACCTAATCTTCTTCTACGATGTTACTTATGGTGTCATGCAAGTAATGCTTAGTACTGTTACTGTTTTCTGTGGATCCAGGAAAAGAAATCAGAAATATGATACTTGTATAATACAGAAATTGCTTCAATCTTAACAGTGATCAGGAAAGGGCTATTACTCAGTGGGAGAGCATCTGCTTTGCATGCAGAAGGTCCTAGGTTCCTGGCATCTCCAGTTAGGGCTGGGGAAAGACTCCTGCCTGAAACCTTGGCGAGTCGCTGCCAGTCAGGTGTAGACAATATTCAGATAGATGAACTGAGCAGAAGGCAGCTTCCTATGTCCATCAGAAATTGTGATGTCTTCAACCCTTAGTAGGTAAAGCAAATGATCCAATCATGGTCTGCAGATACAACATGCAGGAACTTTGCTCAGCTTAAGTGGGTCTGAGTCTGGATAGTGGCTGGAGGAGAAATCAACTGAGAAATCAGTTGATGGGCAATGACAGTGAGACCCAAAATACCTCGCCAGGGACCTACAAAAATTGAGCAGGTACTCTAGAAGAATGACTTTCAAATGCCTTTTATTGTGACCTAGTTGAAATCAGCCACTTATCCCTATGATCCAAAATAATAATTCTCAGAAGAGTTTTCATAAAATCACACTAGGGCCCTGCGTGCTATTTAAACTACTTCAATTTAATGGTCACACTGAAGAGATTGAAACATTTTCATTACTAAGGAGCCCAGTGCTGGTCACAACTCCTACTTGGGAAACTGCAGCACTAGAAAACCTTCCAGGATTCATTATGAGACAGAAGGCTTGTTCACACGGCCATTAAGTGGTAGGGCAAATGTTCCACCCACCTTTGGGAGCTACGTGTGCTCCTGATTTTCAGTCAGGCATGAGTTCAAAGCTAAGATGGAAGAGGGGAACGTGTTCATGGGAGAGGCAGGTGCAGGCTCTGATGGCATTTCCTCCTACCTTGGTAATATACAGGGCAAAAGTGCTGGGTAGGATGATGCTCTTGGAGCCTGCACCCACCTCCTACATTATCACTTCCTCCACTTAGACCACTTCTGATCACTCTGACCAGAGGAGAGCTGGTCTTGTGCTAGTGAGCATGACTTGTCCCCTTAGCTAAGCAGGGTCCACCCTGGTTGCATATGAAAGGGAGACTAGCAGTGTGAGCACTGTAAGATATTGGGATGGATGGAGCCACTCTGGGAAGAGCAGAAGGTTTCAAGTTCCAGCCCTGGCAGCATCTCCAAGATAGAGATTCCTGCCTGCAACCTTGGAGAGGCCGCTGCCAGTCTGGTAAGACAATACTAACTGAGCTAGATAGACCAATGGTCTGACTCAGTATATGGCAGCTTCCTATGTTCCTTTTAACTCACAGACAACCGAGAACTGGGAGTCCATACAACAACTCCTGAATGTGGCTAGGACACTTGACCTACACACTTTACTGTCATGTGAACAAGCCTATAGTGGTCCCAGTGGACAAGTGGACAGTGGACAAGTCACAGGAACATAGGAAGCTGCCTTATACCAAGTCAGACCCTTGGTCTGTCTAGCACAGTATTGTCTACACAGACTGGCAGCAACTTCACCAAGGTTGTAGGCAGGAGTTTCTCTCAGCCCTGTCTTGGAGATGCCAGGGAGGGAACTTGGCACCTTCTGCTCTCCCCACAGTGGCCCCATCTCCTAAGGGGAATATCTTACAGCGCTTCCACATGTAATCTCCCATTCAAATAAAAACCAGGGTGGATCCTGCTTAGCAAAGGGGATAATTCGTGCTTGCTACGACAAGACCAGCTCTCCTCCAAACAATGGGAAAAGTATTCCCTGAGGCAAGAATGTTTGAAAATGACAGGTATAACAGAAGCTGAATTAGCTCTCGAAGAAAGTCTGCAGCCAAGAAAAGAGTGAAAGAAACACTAAAGTTAACAATGAGCTTTCCTAACATCTTTGTTAGTTTGGTCGTACACTGAGCAGCATTTAAATGCCATTTTTGAATTTAATTTCCTTGTGGAAAATTGAGTCGTAATCTTGGAAAGTGGCACAAAGTCAAGAATTTCATTTAATAATCAATCTGAAATGTCTTCAGTATAATATTCTGCATAAATCATACATGCCTCCTGGCAACCAATTTTTATGCAGGCCACAATCCAGCATGGATTTAAAGGCTCAGTTCCATTGAGAGGAATATGCAAACATATGCATAATTCAGCACTTGAATGGCGGGTGTGATCCTGCTTCAGAACAGCTCTTCATGTGGGCTTCAGAACAGCTCTTTGCAAACATCTGTTTAAGCTCAACTGCTCTGCGAGGCAATGTTTCCAGTGATGCTGTTGCACTGTTTCTAGCACTATGGATCTTGTTTGTCCTCCTCCAGTGATGCCTTTTGAGCACTGGCATCACTTAGCCACTGACAATAAATTCTAGGTCTAACCAAGGCCACTCAGGGGTGTCACACAGGTGGGAAATTTGGACTGTGATCACAGGAGGGGAAAGGAGGCTGTTCTGAATTTGGGCAGACACAACAAATATGGAGCCAGCTGGTAAAAGATGATACAAGGTTGATGGATAACAGAACAATGTTCTGCTGATGTTGGAATAGGGTTGACACGGACTGACTGTCCCCTTGCTTGTTTCTCACTTGTGCGCACATGCTTTCTCTCTCTGGCCATATTGCACGTCACACAGAGCCACAGTTGAAGGGAACAGCAGTTCTGAAAGCATTACAGGTGAAACTCGGAAAATTAGAATATCGTGCAAAAGTCCATTAATTTCAGTAATGCAAATTAAAAGGTGAAACTGATATATGAGACAGACGCATTACATGCAAAGCGAGATAAGTCAAGCCTTAATTTGTTATAATTGTGACAATCATGGCATACAGCTCATGAAAACCCCAAATCCACAATCTCAGAAAATTAGAATATTACATGGAACCAAGAAGACAAGGATTGAAGAATAGAACAATATCGGACCTCTGAAAAGTATACAGTGTACTGTGCTTGATTGGCCAGCAAACTTGCCTGACCTGACCCCATAGAAAATCTATGGGGCACTGCCAAGAGAAGGATGAGAGACATGAGACCAAACAATGCAGAAGAGCTGAAGGCCGCTAATGAAGCATCCTGGTCTTCCATAACACCCCATCAGTGCCACAGGCTGATAGCATCCATGCCACGCCGCATTGAGGCAGTAATTGCTGCAAAAGGGGCCAAACCAAGTACTGAATACATATGCATGCTTATACTTTTCAGAGGTCCGATATTGTTCTATTCTTCAATCCTTGTCTTCTTGGTTCCATGTAATATTCTAATTTTCTGAGATTGTGGATTTGGGGTTTTCATGAGCTGTACGCCATGATCATCACAATTATAACAAATTAAGGCTTGACTTATCTCGCTTTGCATGTAATGCGTCTGTCTCATATATCAGTTTCACCTTTTAATTTGCATTACTGAAATTAATGGACTTTTGCACGATATTCTAATTTTCCGAGTTTCACCTGTATATGCGAACGTGAGCCATTGGAGGTAGGTGTGGTGACAAAACCAAAGATTCAGATTTGGAACTCCAGTCTGAATCCTTGGGTTGTAGTGAGTTTCATCACAACAACCTGAGGTTGGCTGCAGCCTGCGGTACGTCTGAATGCGGAACCATTCCAGGGGATGTAGGCTGCGTCCCTTGGAACCAGAGTTGAGGAAGCTCCTCCCTGAACTTCAGCATGACTGTCTGTGCAGGCTGTCCTTTAGTCAAGAAGGAGGCCTACACAGCCAGTCCTCCCTCTTCTCTAGAGTCTCGCTGACTGCAGAGAAGATGCTCTCCGTTACATCTGAATTCGGACAGGAGAGCAGGGGGAGGGAGAGCATGGAACTATGGGTCTATTGGACCTGCAGTTCCAGATTACGTGCAAATGCACCCACCTGCCCCTCCATTCATGGATCTCCAACATCAAAACAAATGCAGAACTTGAATGGGTTGGGGGAAAACATCTAAACTGAAGGATGAATCTGTCTATGAATTTCGTCCTTGCCACAAGGTGACTCAGCCTCACTTTGGATTTGGTTTGGAGCCCCATGTGGAGGGAATTGGGCTGTCACTGGGATACTGATGAAGACAAACACCAGGAGGTTTAGATTTTTATTCTTCTATTAATTCAGAACAGATTTCTCTAAGTGGAAGGTGCAAGAAGCTCTCACCGTGGCAGGTCTTTAACTGTCTTTCCAAAATCTGGATCTGAGGCTGTTTTATGGCTTCCATCTTTCAGCTGGTGGGCTTCTGAAACTCTCATGACTATATAGCGCTGGGATCCTGAAATCAAACATTTATGATACAAGTCAAGTTTTCAAATGTGGGACTGCTCAGTTAAGTTATTCCATGGGGTGAGTGGTTGTCTCTGGTTCCATAGGGTGGTTCTGCCCCACATGGTTCTCCACCTGCCTTCCAGTTTAACTTGCAGAATTTCTATAAATAATTTCAGAATTGACACAAGTACAGTTCCCCACAGTTTTCCATTCACTTTGTTTTCATATGTGCGGATGCATGCGAGAGCTTTTGCTTATTAGATAAAAATACGAAAGAAGGAATCCTGATGCAATGAAAGCTTTAAAAAAGGAGCGGGGAACCCTGCACTCAGCAGGCACGCAAGTGATTTGAGCAGTGGTAATTTGGTAAGTGCTGTCTGCCACTGTGGGGTGATCGGGGGTGGAGGGAGATGGGAAAGCATGTCCTTCTGGCTAATCTTCAATAGGTATCAGTGGAGGTAGAGGGTATCCCAGTCAGCACCATTCAAGCATGCGATTCCTAACTGGTGGCTAGCAGCAACCGGCACAGGCCACTGATGTCAGCAGGGGCTGCTAGCCAATCAGCAAGCATTGGCTTGCATGGTGTTGATTGAGAAATCGCCTGCTTCTACCTTTGCTTCCTGGCAATTACCTCTAAGGGCATGTTTCTCCTGTCCTCTTGATTGCCCTGCAGAGGGAGGTGGCAATTCCCATCAGAGAACTTCCAGCTGCTGCAGGGCTTGCACAACATCTGGACATGAAGACTATGGCAGATTTAGTATGCACAGATGATCCATCACAAACAAGATCTGATCATTTGGAGCCCCAAAATCCAGAGAAAATTCAGATGGGGAGAATTTCATAAGCATCCACAGCTGGGGTTGATTACTTAACTTGCATTCTTTAAATCCGTCCTCCTATTTGTTATTTAAAGCAATCCCCATTGTCTGGTGCTTTAAGACAGACTCTGATTCCTAAGAAACCTTTTGCTTTTTGTTCACTTGTCATACGGGGGGAAAATCCACCAAGCTCTGCTTCTGTACTGCCGCTGTTACTTTCAGAGGCGTTTGCGTGGGAATACTGCTTTCATGTGTTGGCACTTCTAGTTTCCAAATTAATCTCAGTTCTTCATTAAATACTGGACTGATCCTTCTTCATGGCAGCTGGCCAATGCAATAATAGTTCCAAAGCTTATAAAAATTTAAGACGTGTCTTGCTGCGGGGGGGGGACTTTTCATCAGGCAAGGGGGGTAGCCACCTCAAGTGGAAGATTGGGGGGGGGCCTTCAGTGAGGTGCCAATATGTCCCCTGCTGCTTTATCTGCCTCCACCCACCTCCATGGAATCAGCTCCGCACTGAGCAGTGACACACCACTCAGCAAAGACTCACTCCAAAGTGTCTACCCTCCTCCTCTGCTAAAAGGCAAAGGTTGCCATAGGGATCAGAAGGAAGTGGACTTGGCCAGCAGAGTGCAGTTAATAGGAAACTTGGGAAGGTAATGGTGACCACTGGTGGGGCAATGGTGAGCCAGCATGATGTTGTGGTTAGAATGCTGGTCTAGGACCAGGAAGGCCTGAGTTCACATCTTCGTGTAGCCATGAAACTCACTCAGGGACTTTGGGGTCAGTCGTTTATCTCTCAGCCTAACCCTACCTCACAGGGTTGTTGTGAGGATAAACATAACCATGTACACTGTTCTAGACTCCTTAGAGGAAAAGTAGACAATACACTCTATAAATAATAGACTCAGTAAATAAATAAATGTATGCCCCACCTAATGATCATACACTCAACTGTCCCAACTGCTGAGGTGATGGTGTTCATTTGATGTCAGAAATTTCATATTTATTTTTAAAAGATGAGCAGTGAGGCCTGTATGATGTTATAGCTGAATTTTACTGATGTTTCAATCTGGACTATATATATTTTAATGTTTTTAAATTTTTTGGTTGCTTTTATTTTTATTTTTATTTCTTTGAAATCACCTTGAGACTTCTGTAATAGTGATCTATAAATGTATAAAATAAAATAGCATAAAATAAAATTGTTTGCAGGTGGGGCAAATTATGCTAAGCAGGGGTGTACACAGAACTGGTTTGGCCGATTCAGTTTGAACCGACCCAGTCCAGTGCCAGGTCCAGCCAAACTGGTTTGTGGGCCAGTTTGGGGATATACTTCTAAAGGAGAATCTGGCGAAGATTTCCCTTTACAAGTAAAGGTGCATTGCCTATCCTAAGGAAGTCGGGGGGGAGAGGGGAGAGGGGAGAGAAAGGGAACTTTGCACCTTATCCGAGGTGGCGATGGAGGTGGTGGAGACATTGGCAGTGGTGGGGGCCGGTGGTGGTGGGAAGCGGTGGGGCAGCAGTGGGGCCTCCTCCAAGCCCTCTGCCCGCCTCCTGAGGGACAGCCTGTGCTGGCTGCGGCCTGGTTCAGGCCTCTGCACATGGAGGTCATGAAACAGGCCACAACTGGTCTGGGTTGACCTTCAGGAGGCTGGTGGGGGGCTTGGAGGAGGGGGGCCCCGGGCCTGTGCCACCATCTCGGATAAAGTACAAAGTACCCTTTCTCTCTTACATACACCAGGCCTTAGGATAGGCAGTGCCCCTTTACTTGTAAAGGGGAATCCTCACCGGATTCCTCTTTACAAGTATATCCCCAACTGGTTCAGAGTGGATCTTTTAGAACCGGGTCTGGTCCGGTTTGAACTCGGTCTGGCACCCCACTTTGAGGGGCTGTTCCGGTTTTAACTCAGACTGGCCGAACCAGGCCAGTTTGAGTCAAACTGCAGTTCGAATTGAGCTGGCTTGCAGATCCCTACTGCTAGGCAATCATTTGAGGGAAATGGGATGGGACCTCCTTTAGACACTGTGACAACAATGCCAGCCTGAACTGCTGCCCAGAGCTTTACTGAGACCATTTAATGGACTCACTGCTGGGATGAGCAGGGATGAGACTGTGGCCACATGTAACACGAAACCAGGGGTCCTTCCACCTCCAGTTTTGCTAACCACATATCCAAATGTAGTCAACCACAGTTAAAGCCAGAAATGGACCACTGATTTCCCTCCATTTTGTACCTTTGGTTCTCTCAGTGTTTTGTGGTCTTCACCTCCGGCTTGTTGGTGCCAGAGTTACGTCCGAATGCTGGGACTGCTCCTAGCCTTGTCCCAAACCAGAGTTGAGGGAGGAAGCTCCTCCCTTGATCTGGCTGCTATTAGCTGTGCGGGCTGTCCTTCCTGAAAGAAGGAAGCCTGCACAGCCAGATCCCCTGCCTCTCTGCAGTCTTGCTGACTGCAGAGAGGATGCTCTCCAGTATGTCTGAAGGTGGACAGGAGAGTGGGGGGTGGGGGTGCCGTATCACAGGTCCATTGGACCTGCGGTTCTGCATAACACCCGAAGGTGACCTGTAACTGAGCCTAGGCTCAGAACCAGGGTAGGTCATCTGGCAAGGTTGAGTGAAGGCTGTCATTATGCTGTTGGATCCCAGTGTGCAGTCTAAGGGCGTATGATACATTCACCTTGCTGAAGCTAAGCAGGTCTGTGGCCAGTGCCTGGATGGGAGACCCATGTATGCCGCCTTTGGGAATGGAGCTATAGCTCAGTGGCAGAGCATCTGCTTTGCATGCAGAAGGTCCCATTTTCAACCTGTGACAATTCCAGGTAGGGCTGGGCAAGATTCCTGCCTGAAACCTTGGAGAGCTGCCCGTCAATGTAGACCATACTGAGCTAGATGGACCAATGGTCTGACTTGGTATAAGCCAGCTTCCTATGTTCCTATTCCTCTCTTCCTGAATTTAGTTGCCGGCACTGTACATGGAGTGGAAAATAGTTTGACATGACGGAGCCCGCTGCCATTTCTGATATGTTATTATTCAGTATAGTCAGCATCAGAGCCAGCATAGCATAGCAGTTAGAGTGTTGGACTAGAACTGGGAAGAGCTAAGTTCGAATCCCCATTCAACCATGAAACTCACTGGGTGACTCTGGGCCAGTCATGTATCTCTTGACCTAACCTACCTCACAGGGTTGTTGTGAGGATAAATATAATCAAGTGCTCTGCTCTGAGCTCCTTGGAGAAAGAGCAGGATATAAATGTAAAATAAATAAAATAAATAAAGATGTAACCCTTTGCAACCCAATAAGATTCCTTATGTCTTTACTGGGTATGTGAGTGATACATCTTGCATCTGATGATGTGGATGTTATGCTGAAACCAATTTGCCGGACTTTAACCTGCTATAAGGCTCTCTTGTTCTAGTATAGCATGTATCATCAAGCATGTTGGGGAAATTCACAAGACTGTTTCAAAGTGTTCATCAGAGGAGGCAAGAACCAAAAGGCAGAGATGGATGTGGGAAGGAAAGGAAACAAAAGGAAACAAAGAGAGAGAGAGTGTGTCCCTCAGGGAGGGAGATGTGTGGGAGAGAATTTCCATTGTCTTCCTTTCCCCCTGCATAGGCAAATATGCACAGTACGAAGACAGATCCCTGAACCTGACAGAGGCGTGAATCATAATGCAAAGGTCAGATAAATGGCAAAATGAACAATGACATTCTGTTCTGTAAATATATGTATCCGTTCCTACTCCAGCCTACAGGCTTCAGCAGTTGATTTCTTTCATCCATGGGCCTGTGCAACTGAGAAGCTGCCACATTGTTAGACACCTTGAACACCTTTTTATGCAGCAAGGCAGGATGAATTAAATCCACCACGTCCCATCATAGTGACACAGAAGCCCTGCTCAGTTGGCCCAAGCAGGGCTCAATGGGGTCAGGATGGTACCCACTGATCTCTGCCCTTGACTGCTACACTGATCTGCACAGGGCTTGTGTGTGGCCAGTGTTAGTGTAACTTAGAAGGACATGGATTACTGTGCTGGCTGAATTTAGTCAGACCACTCTTTACCTACCGGGTAGACGGTGAGGGTAACCCAAGATGGGGATTGCAATCAAGATTGAAGCAGCCCCTGCACCCAGGAATCCAATCCACCAAGCTCCGACCCATAGCGAATTGTCAGGAGTCAGATCGATTCTGTAGGTAAAGGAAAAGAAAGGCCAATATTTTATGGCTGGATAGAAACCAATATATTTTGTGGGTCCTTTACTTCCTTGACTGGTAAGAGCTTTCAGAAGGGATGCAGTCTTTTACTGTTATTGTAAATGGAAAAATAATACGTTTACATTCAAATTGACGCAATCGTTTGTTCCATGTAGGTTTTTGGTTTCCAAATAGGAAGAGAACAAAAAGGCAGCCTTAAAACCTAATGCTACTGCCATGGCTACTTCTAGCAGATCTCCTTCCAGCCCAGTACCACAACAGCTGACACTGTACCAGCAGCAGGCACTAGGCCCACCTAAGCACAGATACAGCTTCTTCTGAATACTCACTCACTTAGCAAATCCAGAAAAGTGAGGCATGCTGCCCAGTCCTTTGCAGATTTACTTGGAAGTAAGTCTCAATAAGTTCAATGGGACTTATCACAACCATGCGCTGGGTTGTAGCTGTATAGGATGCATTCACACGTAATGCGGAACCAGAGTTGAAGGGGCCAGCAATTACCAGACCATTATGTCTGAATGCAAGCCAGCCCCTCGGAATTCCAGTTCCACTCTGAGAGTGACCCGAGGTTCTGCTCTCTTAACTGCAATTTGTACCTCCAGGTTGTAGTGAATTTTGCAACCTCAACCCGAGGTTGAATGGAGCCTGAGTAACGTCTGATTGTGGGAACACAGGCTGTGTTAACTCCAACTGCAGCTGAAGGAGGAAGCTCCTTCCTCTCTCTGGCTATCATTGGCTGTGCAGTCTGCCCTTCATGAAAGAAGGAAGCCCGCACAGCCAGTTCCCCCTCCTCTCTACAGTCTCAATGACTGTAGAGAGGAAGCTTTCCATTAGCCAGCGTGGTGTAGTGGTTAGAGTGCTGGACTAGGATCGGGAAGACCCAAGTTCAAATCCCCATTCAACCATGATACTAGCTGGGTGATTCTGGGCCGGTCACTTCTCTCTCAGCCTAACCTACTTCACAGGGTTGTTGTGAGGAGAAAACTCAAGTATGTAGTACACCGCTCTGGGCTCCTTGGAGGAAGAGCAGGATATAAATGTAATAAATAAATAAATAAATAATGTCCAAATTTGGACAGAAAAGTGGGATAGGGGATGTTGCTGTCTGGACTCCAACAGAATAGAAGGATACTTCAGTTCCTCCAAATTGCATCCAAAAACAAGATGAAAAGCTTAACAGAAATTTGCTGTGCAGTAGACAAGGAAAAGAGTGTTTTGTTGACTTACTGTCTCCCAATTTCAGTGTAAATATTTAGAAAGACTCCTCCAACCAAATAGCCAGCTGCAGGACCCAATATGGCAGCAGTGTAGAAAATAGCTGAAAAAGAAAGACATCAAGAATGATTGCAAATGTTCAAAATGCAAAAAAAGGTCAAATCTGGATTTTCCAATGTTGCTCAGTTCCAGATTTGTGCAACATTCCATTCAATTTTGCTCTTGGCAGCTGTCTATAACATCCAATTTCATTAGTCAGGGAATGGGTAGGTATTAGAGATGTGCAAGAAACCCTTCCATGGGGGTGGCAACCGAGCACTGTGAATGAACGGAAGCAGGTCCTACATACCTCTCCAGTGATCCTCCACTGTCCCACCATGATGCTTTCACTTCCAAATGGCTGCAGAGTCTTTGGGAAGTTCTCTGTTCCAAGCATCCCGCGGTAGGGATGTGCAAACTGGCTCGAATTCAAACCAGTTCAAATCTGAACTGGTTCAGTTCTGCTGGTTTAAATTTGAAGTGACCCAGCCATTCGGTTCATGCTGCTGGTTCAAATTCGAAACGAACTGGGGGGTTCTATTCGAACTGGTTTGAACTGGTTTGAACTCATTAGAACCTCCCATGGGTGAACTCATGAACTGGTTTGAACTCATCAGAACCTCCCATGGGTGCCTACCACCCAACCCCCAAAGCAATCAGACACTTGTATTTTTCAGACACTCGAATTTTGGGGGAAATTTTTTATTTTTTTCCTCATAGGGTGTAATGAGACTCGAACCAGCCCATTATTCCCTATTGTGAAGCACCCATGGGCGCCAACTACCACCCAAACCCTGAAGCAATCGGACACTCCTACGATTTTTTAAAATGAATTTTTGAAACATTTTAAATTGTTTTTCTCATAGGTTATAATGGGACTCAAACAAGCCTATTATCTCCTAATGTGGAGTACCTAGGGGCGAAAAGGTGGGGTGAGTGGTAGGCACCCAGGGTTGCCTACCACTCACCAAATCCCAAGGCAATCGGACACACCTCCAATTATTGGTGAATATTAAAAGTATTTTTGAATTCCCCATAGGGAAGAATGGAGGTTTCAGCAAATGTATTGCTTCATGTTGGGGGGAAAGGGGTGGCCTAGAGTGGAATGTGGTGGGTGGTAGTACCCAAGGGTGGCAAGGAATCTACCAGAATTATTTCAAAGGAATTGGGCAAAGGGCTGATTTTTAAGTGATTTTTGAAGTTTACATATATTTAAGGTTTTTCTCCATAGGGAAGAATGGAGTTCTCAGCAGCCCCATAACTGCACTTGGGAGGTGCTGGGGTGGACTAGAGCGAGTGGTGGTGTAGTGTACAAAGGGTGCCACCATCCTCATGGGTTGCTAACCCATGGGCTACTGGGTTTTGTTGTTTCTGAGGTGTTCTGAGGGTAGATTCTCTGGTATCATATGAGATTTTCAATGACAAACCATGAATACACTCTCAATAGCATGGTGGTGGTGCAATGGAGGAGTGCTGGAGGGCGGGTAAGACCTGCCTCACTCCATTTAAAGTGCCTGCTCACCCCCAGCCAAAATGTTTCGGCTGGGGGAACTCGAATCATTTTGGTGCCTCAGATTAGAGGCACCAAAATGAATCATGCACATCCCTAGTAGGTATGATGGATTGACCTTCATCAAGCCACTATGGGGTTAAATACCCCTCCATGATGCTGCCATGCTTCTCTGCATCTTAGCTGGACAGCTGTTGGTCCTCTCAAGCTCAAAACCCTAACACCCTACACGGCTTCACTTAGAGAGGGGCACTGACCCAGTTCAAGGCAGCACACGCATGCCTCTCACGTAAGTATAATTGAACATCTATGGCTATAAGAGGACATCACAGAAGTTTCTGGGATAGCTTTCTGGGATGTCCTGTCTCATTGCACAGGGCACATCCTGGTTCAGCAGCAGCGACTCCTGTGCTGTCTGGCTGGAAACATGGCCTTGCTGATGCCTCTCCCTGAGCATATTTGTTCAAGAATCCGCATTGATTTGGCCAGTTACATCCAACCCAGGTGTGGTCTTCTTAGAGCACTTCTGTAATCAACTGGACTGGGAGTACTGCTTGCTGGTTGTACTATGAAAGGACAGGAAGTGGAAAGAAGAGGACGTGGGGAGAAAAAACTGCCTCATCTGAGACCACAACAAACTCTTTATAATAGATAAATTCCTGGATGCTTGATTCTGGGGTCCTGAAACTTAACTAACTACTAACTAACCAGCCATCCATAATCCTCAACTGCAATTTATTGTGGCTGGAGAAGATGAGAGTTTTAGTCCGGCAGCACTGGAGAATCTCAGGCAGGCCACCCCTGTTTTCTAGTGTAATCCAGAGTTACCCAATTTCAGCCCTTCAGCTGCTGTTGGACTACAGCTCCCATTACCACCAGCTACAGTGACCAATAGTCAAGAACGATGGGAGTTGTAGTCTAACAACAGATGGAGGATCCAAGTTGTGCAGCCCTTGTGTAATCTAATGCCTTGCTTCTTTCTTCCTTGGTTAAGGTATAATTGGGAACAGCAAACAGTGGGAGACAGTGAAAACAGTTCTTCTGGTAAACTTCACAGCTTCCCTTTTGGATCCTTCACCACCCACAACTCAGCTCACAGTGGGGATAGCTCCAGAGCAAAGAAAACAGTCTGTTCTCATTAACACACTTCCCGTGACACTTCTTCCACTTCCATATCTGAGCTACAGCACAGAATCAGGAGCGTCAACAATGGCCATTTGGAATCATAGCAATTTAAATCACAGCATCATAGATTTTTAGAATTGGAAGGGACTTTTAGATCTTCTAGTCCAGGGATTCTCAACGTTGGGTCCCCAGATGTTATTGGACTTCAACTCCCATAATCCCCAGCCCCAGAGTCCTTTGGTTGGGAATTATGGGAATTGAAGTCCAATAACATCTGGGGACCCAACGTTGAGAATCCCTGTTCTAGTCCAATGCCCTGCTCTCTTCTTGGGAAAGCGCCAGTGATGGGGCTTATTGTGTCTTGCTGCATTTATCATACCTAGTATTTTATGGCAGAATGTTTCATGCCTGCAGCAGTTAAAACTGTTTTACAGTACTTTTGCAGCACTTAGATACAGTGTATATAGACATTGCTTTCAGGCAGTAACAGTTGCTATATCTACATCAGGGCTGTTCAACTCTGGCCCACCTGCAGATGTTGGCCTACAACTCCCATAAACCCTGGCTATTGGCCACTGTGATTATGGGATTATGGGAGTTGTAGTCCAAAAACAGCTGGGGCGGGGGGCTAAAGTTCAGCAGGCCTGATCTACATCATCATCATCTCAAGAACTCAGGACTGAGCTAGTCTGGAAAGGCAAGCAGATATACATTTGTTGTTTTTATTGTACTATACAAGTTTTGTTCTGGATTTTTCAGATTGTTACAAAACTCCTCTAGGGCTCATAGTTAAGTATGGAAGTCTCTCATTGTTTCTACTGTTCTCACCACACAATAGGGCATGCATGCTTCTTTGAGCCTTGACTGTTGAATTCAGGCTCCCCACAGTAGTTGGTAACTTAACTGATTCATTTACAAGGTTGTGTATAGATACCCAGCAGGGCCCTAAACACAGGCTTGCAGCAGCGTTTCTCCTAGTTGAAGAGAAGAGAGGGAGAAGGGAGTCTGGAAGCTGGCAGCTCTTAAGGGGAGAACATTGTACCCAAATACAATGCAGGGTGGGCCCTACCTGTGGATAATGGAGGGCACATCTGTTTTGTCTACATTTTGTACTTGTGTGAATGATGTGGAGGCAGATGTTAGGATTAGAAGGAAAAGCCATTAGCTTCTTTGCATTACCTACCTCTTAAGCACTCAAGCTGGCTAATAGCGACATCTGTGACTAATGATCCTTTCTGTGTGTGGTATAATTAATTGAGATGAATAAGAGTTTTAGAGGCGGCAAGAATGTAAGTCTTAGGATTACAATTCCTTGATGCAACAGTGGCACAGACTACTCAGTATCTTGGGGTGCATTTGCATGGCAGGCACTGTGGGAAGTATCTGGAGAATACTCTTATTTTGCATGTGTCTCCCCCTCCACTCAAGTACTCCCTTGTGTGATTTATATTGCTCTAGAGGGCAGTTTACAAAATCATTAAATGGATAGGAGACGAGTCCTACTCAGTTATGGGAGCTGGGTGTACCTCCATTTTGTGTTTGTGTGTTACATAAAAGGAAGATAGGAAGTGGAGAGTTTGATCATCTGTCAAGCCCCAGCTGGGTTGGATGAGCTCACTCTACCCATATTCCATCCCTGGTTTCTGAACAAGGTAAATGGAACAATGGTCCTATCAAGCTGAGGTTTAACAGATGATCAAACGCTCCGCATCGTACCTTGTTTTGATCTAACACAGGATTGCAAAATGGGAGTGCATCCAGTTTCCAAAATTGGGTAAGACTTGTCTCCTGCCCAGCTTATTTTTGTGTGAGCTTCCCTTAGGAGTTTTACTCATCAAGACCCTCATGGAAAAAACAATCTCACAACTGAAGTAAATGTGTGAACACATTTTCTGCAGGAATTCTTCCAGTAAATCCTTTTGACCTTCTTGCCATTTCAAGTCCCAGCTGCAAGGCAGTCCAAAAGTAGGAAACTCTTTCAGTGGATCTGCATGATGGATTTCAGGCTGCCTTGTAGCAGCAGTCATATATTGAGTCAGACCACAGAGCTCAGTATTGGCCACATTCACACATAACACAGAACTGAGGGTCCAATGGACTTGCGGTTCTGCTCCCCACCACCACTCTCCTGTCCAAATTCGGATGTAAGGAGAACAGACTCTTTGTAGGCAGGGAGACTGCAGAGAGGAGGGGGAACTGGCTGTGCGGGCTTCCTTCTTGCATGAAGGACAGCCTGCACAGCCAATGACAGCCAGAGAGAGGAAGGAGCTTCCTTCCTCAACTGCAGTTGGAGTTAACACAGCCTGTGTTCCCACATTCAGATGTAATGCAGAGTGTGTTCAACTTTGGGTTGGGGTGGCAAAACGTACTACAACCCAAGGATCCAAATTGAAGTTTGGAGAGCGAAACAAGTCACTCTCTGTGCAGAACCGGAGTTTGGATGGAGTGTCTTGCATTCGGATGTACAGGTCTGGCAACCTCTGGCCCGTTCAACTCTGGTTTTGTGTTACATGCAAATGGCATAATAGTCTGCTCTGACTAGCTGCAATTTTCCAGGGTCTCAGGAAGGGACATTTTGGGAAGACATTTTGGAAATGCTAGGGGTCAAACTTGCAACCTTCTGGAGCCAATCTGCATCTGGTGAGCCATTTGAGAAACAGGATGCTGGACTAGATAGGCCTTGGGCCTGATCTAGCAGGTCTTCTCTTATGTGCTTTTGCCCAGCACTGCTGTGCACATAAAAGTCAGTCACAACAGAGCTGCACAAGAGAGCAGTTGCGCAACTACTTAAAACAGCATGCACACACTTGTGTGTGAGTTCCATTATGCAAGTGGACATGCACTGTTTTGAGTAGTTGCACAGCTGTGCTCTACTGGGGGGTGACTTTTACATGTGCAGCAGTGCTGGACGATGGGTAATGCCAGTATTGCATTGTGTATAATGTTGGCTAGTATGTCATATATATTACTTATTACCTGGGGGAAGAGCTAGTTTTGTGGTAGCAAGATTGAATTGTCCACTTTGCTAAGCAAGGTCCACCCTAGTTTGCATCTGAATGGGAGGCTACACGTGAGCATGGTGAAATATTCCGCTTAGGGAATGGGACCACTCTTGCAAGAGCTTAGCTTTTTTTTAAAGGAAAGAAAAGAAAGCTGGGAATCTGGGGGAAATGATAGGAGGAATCCGAATCTCAAAGCGATTCACATCTAATCTGGTGCAATTAAATCTGGACCTGAATCTAGCCAGTGGACCACAGGGGCGATCTGTTCTGTAACAAAACCACCCACATCAGCTAGATTCAGGTACAAATTGATTTGTACTCAAATTGATTTGCACATCCCTGGCAAGCGTATAAACCAGGGCCTGGTACTATTTTAAATATTTGAAGTTAATATTTGTACTTTTAAAATTGTTCTACTGTTTCTAAATACGTTGTGAAACCACTTTGGGATTATTTTTTTAAATGAAAGGTGGCATATAAAACTAATAATAAATGAATAAATAAAAGAGCATCTCCATGGACCGGGTCTCACGATCCGTGAGTCCTGGTTTGTTGCAGTGAGCGGAAAGAGTGGGCTAAGCCCGCTCCCCCCGCTCACGAGCGGGGAGGAAGCCGGCACACAATTGCCAGCTCTGAGACGGAGCCGGCGGGGACTGGGGGGAGCGGGGGCCGATCAAAGTTCCAGCATGCCCTGCGCAAGTGCGCAGGGCATGCTGGCGAGACTCCCGGAGCCGGGAGGCGGTTTTTCTCCTCCCTTCTGGGGGTCTCCTCATGAGTAGGCGTGGCGCGAAGCCATGCCATGGCTACTCACAGTTATTAAAACCAGGTTTGCAAAGCATTCGCTCCGCAAACCTGGTTTTAAGGCAGGGGTTCTTGAGTGGGTTACCCGCTCTAGAACCACCGGGCTCGGCTGCGAGCCCGGTGGTTCTTACGATCAGCAAAAATCGGGCTAGGCTCTCCTAGCCCGATTTTTGCCAAGTGTCAGAATAGCCCTCATGTTTGCATGTAGAAGATTCCAAGATCCCTGCCTGGCATCTCCAGATAGGGCTGAGAGAGATTCCTGCCTGCAACCTTGGAGAAGCCACTGCCAGTCAGTGTAGACAATACTGAGCTAGATGGACCAATGCTCTGTCTTGGTATAAGGCAGCTTCCTATGTTTTTATGTATAGTTGGATCCAACTGACAGCCTTTTGTAGATCAAAAGACTAACAAAGACTAACAAAGGAAAAGAAAGGAGAAATGGTTCCAATAAGAACAATCCCACTTACCAATATATACAGGGGAATAATTGGACTTAACATTTTCATCCAGATAGGTCACTCCAAGGGTATAAAGTGGTGTTGCTCCTATTCCGTGCAGGAACTGTCCGAGCATGAAGACAAACCGGTAATTAGAGAGGCTGGAGACGCTTTCCAAGCATCGCATGCTCTGATTGGAGGAGCACAGGCCACTCTCTTCTGAGAAATGTGCTTCATATTGGCTGGTGGTAAACTGGGGCAGTGCAAAGACGATGGACCCAATCCCCATGATCAAAATGCCCCATCCGAGCCACCGCGGTTTATGCCCGTTCCCCCCAAAATAACTGACAAAAGTCAAACACACGCAGGCTGCGATGTCATAAGAACTGGCAATCAGCCCGCTCTCGTAGCTCCGGAGGTCAAAGCGCCTCTCTATGGAGGTGATGACTGTATTAATAAAACCATTCACTGTCATCCCTTGCAGGAAAGAAGCCACACAGAGGAAGAACAAGACCCCCTTGGGAGTATTGAAGAACTGTAAACAACTAGGTGTGAAGGCCCCCCACCCACACACAAGTGCCTCTCCTTCCGAGGAGACATATTTAATTCCTTTGCTGAATGGGCTTTTATTTTCAGCATCCGCATTGCAGAGGGGTTTCACGCAGGAGTCTGAAGGGCTGTTTTCATTGGAGTATAAAGTGCCATTGCTCAGAGGGGTGGTGCAGGACTCCTTGGGAGTAGGTGTATCAAAAGTAAGACTGTTCTCCACTGGATTAGATGTGCTGGAAAAAAGAAGTTTGGGGGTGAAGTTGAAGCCATTTTCGCCTGCCAGTTTGTGAGGCATTTCTATCAAAAGATGGCCCAGTTATTGTATGCTTTGGGGGCCACCCAGGCTGGTTTGGTTTCTTGTAAGAGTGTCTTGAGGTCTTGGTTTTCAGATGGAGATAATCTGTGACATGTGCCTGAGTGGGTAACTGGGCAAAGGAGAGAACCCCAACCACTTCATTCTGTGAAAAGAACATCAAAAGGAGTTAGCAAATATACAACATGCTATGCCAGGGTTGCCACACTCTTCTCTTATGCCTTTAACAGTAGCTTGATCTGCAAGCCTTGATAATGCTTATTCCCATGGTGTGATAAACTTTGCTGCAGATTTCTGCAGATCAAGCCACTGCAAAGTTATAGGAGCAGACCAAGGCAGTAACATAGGAAGCTGCCTTATGCCAAGTCAGACCATGGGTCCATCTAGCTCAGTATTGTCTAGCCAAACTGACAGCGGCTTCTCCAAGATCGCAGACAGGAGTCTCTCTCAGCCCTATCTTGGAGATGCCAGGGAAGCTACTTGGAACTTTCTGCATGCAAGCATAGGAACATAGGGACATAGGAAGCTGCCATATACTGAGTCAGACCATTGGTCTATCTAGCTCAGTATTGCCTTCACAGACCGGGCTGGAGGCAGGAATCTCTCTCAGCCCTATCTTGGAGATGCTGCCAGGGAGGGAACTTGAAACCTTCTGCTCTTCCCAGAGCAGCTCCATCCCTTGAGGGGAATATCTTACAGTGCTCACACTTCTAGCCTCCCATTCATATGCAACCAGGGCAGACCCTGCTTAGCTAAAGGGTCAAGTCATGCTTTGCTTGCTAGCACAAGACCAGCTCTCCTCTCCATACAGATGCTCTTCCCAGAACAGCCCCATCCCCTAAGGGGAATATCTCGCAGTGCTCACAAATGCAGTCTCCCATTCAAATGCAAACCAAGCAGACCCTGCTTAGTAAAGGGGACAATTCATGCTTGCTACAATGAGACCAGCTTTCCTCCCAAAATATGTTGAGGTATTGCAGTTGAGCAGATGTCTGTACATCTAGTCAGGTGGTTAAAAGACAAAATAGTTAAACTAGCTAAGGCAGCAACCCTATTTACCAGGGGTTCTCAAACGAGGGTCCCCAGAAGTTGTTGGACCATTGTAGCTGGAGATGATGGGTGTTTTTCCTTGTCAGTGGGCAATACTATGTTATGCTAAAACTCTCATTCTCCATCATGTCTCATCCCAAATTCCCTTTATAATAAAAGTAGCATGTATACAGCCACCTAATGGTGTAGCGAGGAAATGACTTTACTAGCAAGCCAGAGGTTGCTGGTTCGAATCCCCACTGGTATGTTTCCCAGACTATGGGAAACACCTATATCAGGCAGCAGTGATATAGGAAGATCCTGAAAGGCATCATCTCATACTGCATGGGAAACCTCCTCCTATATTCCCTCCTGTATTCTACCCCTCCTGTATTCTACCAAAGACAACCACAAGGGCTCTGTGTTCACCAGGAGTTGACACCGATTCGATAGCACACTTTACTTTAGCGTGTATACAGCATTTGAAAAATGCTTCACATTCTTAACACAGCCCTGTAAGGAAGGCCAATATTAATGGCTCTGCATAGGGGAGGGGGATGAGGCCGAGAGATTGTGGCTTGCCTGAGGCCACCTAGTAAGCTCATCATGGTAGGGACAAGATATGAGTCAGGGACTTCCTGCGTTGCATTTCAGGCTACATCCCTGTTGCATCTGAGGCATCTCCTCCCATTGTGAATGGCGTGCAGAACAATGCCAAAGTTCCCATGCCCACCAGTCTAGACTACTGCAATGCAGTCTATGCAGGGCTCCCTCTGTTTCTAGTCCAGAAACTTCCATTAGTGCAAAATTCAGCAGTCAGACTGGTCGCTGGGACAACCAGAAGAGATCATATTGCTCCTATTTGTTATGACTTGGAAAAATCTGGATAAAACTGTTAATTAAAAACAAAATTGCATTGCTGCTGCTATGTTTCTGGGTGAAATAAAACCATAAACGGCTCAGGCCCTGAATACATTAGAGAGCACCTTGTTCTTTGTGAATCTCACCATGTATTAAGATCATCCGGGATGTCTGCCTGTGGTTGCCACCAGCTCATCTCGTGATGACTTAAGAGTCAGACCTTCTCGGTTGCCACTTCATAGCTTTGAAGTACACTGTTGGGATTTTTCCACAGGCTAAGCCTGCATTCACACGTAACATTAAACTGGAGGTTGCCGAACCCATGGTTAATTTTTCAAACTGTGAATCGCATCACAGACATTTGTCCAACTGCAGTCTGGCACCTCCGTTTTCAGGACAGGGGAGCCCTTCCCTCTTCCTGGTCTTCTGAGGCTGCTTCCCAGCAAGCTCTGTAGTGCTTGCATTGCCAAGCTGTGGGCAAGGTGTCAGCAGGTCTGCAGGGCAACAGCCATTGGCTACGATCTTCAAGGGGGTGTGCCAAGTGCACTCATGCCTTTTCAGAATGATCTGCTCACCTTCGGCAGGGAAAGGCCATTTGAATCCCTTTAAATGCCATGCCATTCAAACTCTTGCCCTCCTAAGACAGCTAGCGTGGTGTAGTGGTTAGAGTGCTGGACTAGGACCGAGGAGACCCGAGTTCTAATCCCCATTCAGCCATGAAACTAGCTGGGTGACTCTGGGCCAGTCACTTCTCTCTCAGCCTAACCTACTTCACAGGGTTGTTGTGAAAGAGAAACTCAAGTATGTAGTACACCGCTCTGGGCTCCTTGGAGGAAGAGCGGAATGTAAATGTAATGATGATGATGATGATGATGATGATGATGATGATGATGATGATGCCAAAGCCAAACTGTCTCACACAACCACAATTTCTGGTGTGTGGGGGAATCTTGGGGGGGGGGCACTATTTTTCTGTTACTCAGAAAAGGGAAGGGAACACGATGACTTCCTAGGAGGGGATATGTATATGAGGGAGGGCAAAGGATCCTGGGGTCTGGCCCACTGTGATCAACGATGCTCTTGTGACGGCTCACCCTGGCAAAGCAGTCCATGGATGTCAAACCACACTCCTGCCCTCATGGCAGCTTGCCGCACTCTCCTTAGAAAGCCAGTCTACTGGGTAGGGGTGTGCACGGAACTGCCACACTGCGGTCTGGCACTGGGGTGGGGGGTCACTTTAAGAGCAGCGGGAGGGTTTACTTACCCCTCCCGCTGCTTTCCGCTGTGGTGCCATAATTTGTAGAGTAATTGGGGCGGCAGGATACCTCCCTGCCGCCCCTTCCACGTCACTGACGTGTGTGCGCACAAAGCATTACTGGGAGCTTTGCAGAGCTGCAAAGCATTACTGGGATTGGGGGCTGTATGGCCCCCGGAAGCTCCAGCTTGCCCTGTGCAGGTGCTCAGGGCATGCTGAAGAGACCCCCAAGACAGGAGGCTGCTTTTGAGCTTCTCGCCCGGGGGTCTACTCATGAATTGCTGCGGTGTGGAGCCATGCCGCAGCAACACAGGAGTAAAAAAACAAACACGGGTTTGCGGAGTGCTTGCTCCACAAACCTGGTTTAAGGGCAGGGGTACTGTAACAGGTTACCCGCTTAGAAACCACTGGGCTTGCAGCCGAGCCAAGTGGTTCACACGATGGGAGAAAATCAGGCTAGCCTCTGCTAGCCTGATTTTCTCCCATCATGTGAATAGCCTCAAGGTGTGTCAAAGCAACATAGGAAGCTTCCTTATACCACATAAGACCATTGGTCCATCTAGCTCAGTATTGTCTACTACGGTGACTGGCAGTGTTTCAGGCAGGAGTCTTTCCCAGCCCTACCTGGAGATACCAGGGATTGAACCTGGGACCTTTTGCATGCAAAGCAGATGCTCTGCCACTATGCTATGGCTTTGTCCAAGACCTTCTGCAGCTGAGCTGCCACCACACACACTTTCACCTTGCCCCCAAAGGGGAGATTAGAAAACAGCTGGTGTTGTTAACATCAGAGGTATACTGACAGAGGACTTTTAAAAATAGAGGTCTAGATCATACCTCCCTTATGCTTAGTATATGGTTATGCTATTTTGTCTTGCATTGATTTTTGTGATGCTTTACAGCCATTTCTTAACCTCTGAGATGAATTACTTTACATAGTTAAGATGTTTGAGCTTAATTTCTGCACATTGCCTTGGGCAAAGCTGGCAAGGCAACTAATCTATGCTAAATAAAAACCAATTGACCTCCATCTAAGGCCTTAGCTGAGCTGCAGGAGCAGAGAATTCTAGAAGAAGAAACTTCCTCTTCTTTCCTCTTAAAGATCCCTGCATTTCCAAACTTTGAATTCTGGCCCTATATTATCCTCAAGGTGGATAGACTCGATGATGACAGCAGTGAATGCACCACTGAGAGACCTTAAAGGCCAAGTTGAAGACAGATAATCCTGGAGAGAATCTATCTCTGTGGTCGCTAAGAGTCGACACCGACTTGATAGCACTTAATCAATCAATCAATCAATCAATCGATCAATCTATTATCCTCCTGCTGCCACCTTCTCTATGACTTAAGAACTGCTTGTAATTATCACACAGGGTTTCCATTGTCACAATCATTTTATTTAGGCTTTCACATCTGTGTATTGCAATGGAACAAAAGCCAATCAGTAGCTAATTAGACTGTGCAATCTATAGGAAAATCTGCTGGGAGGTGAAGACAGCTGCATGTATAAAAGGTTTCACTGCCATTTTCTTTTGAAGGGCACCCTCTATAATAAAGATGATGGGAGTTCTGGGATTCTGGGCAGAAGCCAGCTGTAAGCGTTGCATGAGTTAATACGTGTAATAATATTTATTTATTTATTTATTTATTTTTATATTTATATGCCACTCTTACTCCAAGGAGCTCAGAGCAGTGTACTACATACTTGAGTGTCTCCTCACAACAACCCTGTGAAGTAGGTTAGGCTGAGAGAGAAGTGACTGGCCCAGAGTCACCCAGCAAGTCTCATGGCTGAATGGGGATTTGAACTCGGGTCTCCTCGGTCCTAGTCCGGCACTCTAACCACTATACCATGCTGGCTCTAATAATGAAAGCATGTTAGGTGTTGCACAAAACATGTGCCTTTTTTAGTTTGGGGCTAAAAGTTCCCAAGTGAGAATTCTTGACCACGTTTTGGTGTGCCTGAAATCCAATGATTTCCTTTTCATGTTTTATCTGCCACTAGCTTCATTGCAGTGGCAGCATACACAGAAGAGGTCCTTCTGGCAGAGACAGCACCAAGTCTTATATTTCCCATGGCTGCTGCATAAGAGCAGCTGCCATGCTATCACCCAGAAACAGTAGTGTAGGGAGGCTGGTGGCACCCCACCTGCAACTGCCGCCATGGGCCCCTGCCCCGATGTCTGACGCAGGGGCTCAGCTAACAACGCCCCTGCATCTGACGTCAGACAAGGAAATGGCTGAGATGGCAATGCAGCTTGGATAAGGGTGAAGAAGAATGGAGTTTCGTCACTGTCTAATGATAAGCGGCTGCAGCAGAAAACAGGGTTGCTGTGCAAACGAGTGCATGGTAAGGCTCATGTTGTGAAGGACGTTTCTTTACTGCTCTTTTGAAATAGGTCAAGTTGATCCCATGGGAAAAGTTCTAATCAGTAGAAGCAGTCCCCCCCACCCTGGCCAAAAGGAGAATGAAGCAAACATGAGAAGGGAGAAAACAATTGCTCTAAAAAGATGTCCAGACAGAATTAATACATTATATGTCTGAACAGGGGTGTAGCTATAATTGAGTGGATGGGTTCAAAGAACCCAGCCCCCCCAGCTCCTGAGGGCCTCCCAGCTTTTCCCCTCCCTATTTTTTCCACCCCTCCTGAGGGCCCCCTCCCCTAGCTACGCCCCTGTGCCTCCATTTATTTATTTATTTATTTATTTATTTATTTATTTATTTATTACATTTTATATCCCACTCTTCCTCCAAGGAGCCCAGAGCAGTGTACTACATTCTTAAGTTTCTCCTCACAACAACCCTGTGAAGTAGGTTAGGCTGAGAGAGAAGTGACTGGCCCAGAGTCACCCAGCAAGTCTCATGGCTGAATGAGGATTTGAACTCAGGTCTCCCCGGTCCTAGTCCAGCACTCTCGCCACTACACCACGCTGGCTCTTACTGAAAAAGAGCCAGATAGAAAGGATCACTTCCCTGACTGGGATTTTAGACGGCTTGCCAAATTGAAAGGATTCACTTAGTTAAATGTTCTAGTTGTCAATAAATGAGTTAATTCACTGTTCCATCTCAAAGCCACAGTAACTGGCTGTAATATATACATCTATATACTTAATTTTCTTAAATGTACCAGTTGCTAATCCCATGTGTGGCAGCTCTCGCAAGAGTTCATGAGCAGCTGCTGGACTAGCAATGGGGCTGCCGGGAGGAGGAAGCCAGAAAGCGCGGGGTGGGGGGGTAGAGACGGTGCTGGCCTGAGGCGCAGATGCTCTCCGCCCGGCCCAGCTAGTTTAGTATTAAATTAAAATTAAAGTATTAATTTATTAGTATTTAATACCAAATACATTTAATACTAAAAAAATACTACTAATAATAAACATATTATTTGTATAGCCATTTTTGAGGGTTTTGCATGTATTATTTTAATGCAGGTGTCTCCAACCTGCGTTCCTCCAGATGTCGCTGAACTACAACTCCCATCATCGCCAGCTACCATTTATTGTGGCTGTTGATGATGGCAGTTCTGCAACATCTGGAAGACTGCAGGTTGGGAATCCCTTTTTTTTAATGCAATCCTTTCAATATTATTATTAGTATTAAGTATTATTATTCCCATATCGCAGCTGGGGTTGAGAGGGAGGGACTGGCTGAAGGCCAGAGTGCACTTGTCAGAGGTGAGATTCAAATTATATTCACAGCTCTGTCTCTTAGTCACGGCACTACACCAGCTCATACTTTGCATGACTGTACAAAATACTTAAGCCACAAAAATACTCCACCCATACGAATTCTTTCGTTACATGGACGCCTGGTATTCTGCTTAGTGTGGGAGACTAAGCTAGGTAACTGTTAAATGTTACCATTTTAAACAGGGGGAGGGGAGGGAACAGCCATTATTGTTACTTGGGCCAGTAGCTATCAGCGCCATTTGGCATCCAGTCAAGGCTAATCAAAGCGCTTTCCAGATGAACCCCTGCAACAGTGTCTCTACGGATCTCCTAAGTGTGCTTCCATACTTCCTGTGTTTTGGCACCGCAGTCTCTACACTGACAGCAAGGTGCTGTTCACATTTCCAATGCCTTCTTTTGGAAAGCCTCCTTGGTGTTATAATGCTACAATGTTGCAAGTCTGTTGCAGAAAAATAGCTGCATTTTCCCGTTGTAGGAGTTTGAGATTCTGGGGATCGTTTTCAAGACGATCCTGCCAAGCCAAAGCATATTACTGCTGTTCTAGGGTGTAATCTGGATTACTGCAATGCACTCTAGGTGGGGCTGCCCTTGTGTGTAGTCTGGAAACTACAGCTGGTTCAGAATGCGGCAGCCAGGTTGCTCTCTGGGTCATCTCAGAGAGACCATAGAACTCCTGTATTGAAGGAGCTACACTGGCTGCCGATAAGTTTCCGGGCAAAATACAAGGTGCTGGTTATAACATATAAAGCCCTAAACAGTTTGGGCCCTGAGTATTTGAGAGAACACCTTCTCCGTCATGAACCCCATCGCCTACTGAGATCCGCTGGAGAGGTCCGTCTGCAGCTGCCACCGGCTCATCTGGTGGCTACTCAGGGACAGGCCTTCTCTGCTGCTGCCTCAAAGCTTTAGATTGTGCTCCCTGCTGAAATAAGAACCTCCCCATCTCTGACAACTTTAAAAAAGTATTTAAAGATGCACATATTCACCCAGGCTTTTAATTAAATATTGTTTTACATCATTTTAAAATGTTGTTTGAAAATTTAAATTGTTGTAATGTTTTAACTTTTACTATATCATTTATTTTGTTTTAACTACTATTTTAAGTTTTTCTGTTAATTATTTTCACTAATGTTTTAGCTTTTTCTTTGTTTGTTTGTTGTAAACGACCCAGAGACGTGAGTTTGGGGCAGTATAGAAATATGTTATAATAATAACAACAACAACAACCCCCAGTGAGGCACTACCTTGGCGTGGTTGTGGGGCTTGTGTGCTCTGAGGAAGGTGAGAGCTATGCCAGAGGTCCAACCATACTGGACAGGTCTCACCTGAGGAGCCAGACAAAGAGTGCCTCTCCCATCAACAATATGGTGAGACGTAACTTTAATAAATCTATACCGGATCGGTCGTCGCCCGGGTCAACAAGGACTGCGCCAGGTGCTATAGTCCCTGGACATCTGATGGCAAGTGGGCTACAGGACTCAGGAACTTCAGCTGAGCAACCAGGGCTGGAGACAGCAAAGTTACTGGAAGAAACGTCGCTTAACTGAAAAAAATATACGAAAAATGCCAACAAGGAAATAATGATCTGCTATTACAAGTCTAGTCCAACTAGAAGAGGCTAACTAGAAAGAATGTACCAAATCTGGAAAAAGAAGCATCCAGATACAGAAATAACAGAACAAAGGCTAGCAGAACAGAGAAGATTCATAATAAGAAATAAAGTATTCACAGGAGTTGAGCTGGAAGAACTGCAAAGAGCAACACAGGCTCAAGATATGGAAGAAGAATTACCACCAACTGAAGAAGTTGCTCAGGCGCAGGTGGAGGAGGTGTCGGAAACGGAGGATGCCACTGTTGCTGAACTGTTTCAAAATCAAAACCAGGCAAACGCCCCTTTGCCTTCACCTCAAAAACCCAAATGCCATTTAACAGAAAAGCAACAAGAACTAAAGCAAAAAATAACTGAGCACATGAACCAAACAACCACCAGAGTTCGACTTCCAGCTCTAAAAACAGTTGCCAAAAAACAACTTGCTCAGGCATTAAAAGATGTCAATGCTGCACTTGCAGAAATAACAACCAAAAATTTGCAAGAAACAAACCAACTAATGTACAGTGCAGCAACAATAACAACACAAGAGCTCGGATATAAGATCAGTGGACCTGTCAAAAAAGAAAGCAGTACATCACCTAAATGGAAGATTCGATTAGAAAATAAAATCTCCAGGCTTAGATCAGATGCTAGTAAATTGAAAGATATGAAAGACAAGAAGCTGAAGAATGAAAACACCAAACAGTATCTGATCCAAAAATACCACCTAGATTCAAGGAAAATTAGAGAAGTCCTGGAAATAATAAAGCAGCAAATAACAGCAGTGTCAAAGAAGATTAGCAGGAATGAAGCCAGAATTACACAACACAGGCAGAATCTCCAATTCCAGTCGAATCAGAAATGTTTCTACCAAAGTATAGAAGGAGAAACTGCAAGGAACCTAGAAACACCAAATAAAGAAGAAACAGTGCAATTCTGGGGAAAATTATGGGACAATCCAATAGATTATAATAAAAAAAGCAGGATGGATGAAAGAGGTCAAAAAATGTAACCAACAAATGCAAGATCTAATAATAACACCAGAATTAATAAGTGAAAGAGCAAGGAAAATTAAAAATTGGACTGCTCCAGGCGACGATGAACTGCATGGCTTTTGGCTTAAACACCTAACAAGCCTTCATAAACAACTATCAAAACAGTTCAATCACATTTTGCAAGCAGGTGATATTGAACAATGGCTAACAACTGGGAAAACTCATCTCATCATGAAAGACCCAGCAAAAGGTGCAGTTCCAAGTAATTATAGACCGATCACCTGCCTGCCAACCATGTTCAAATTATTAAATGGAATAATAGCAGATGAAGTGATGCAACACTTATTAACTAACAAACAGCTTCCAGTTGAACAGAAAGGAAATTGCCCGAACACCAGAGGCACAAAAGACCAGCTGCTGATTGACAAAATGATTTTAGAAAACTGCAAGAGAAGAAAAACCAATCTAAGTGTTGCATGGATTGACTACAAGAAAGCCTTCGATTCATTGCCTCACACATGGATACTAAAATATTTAGAAACAACTGGTGTCAGCAAAAACATTCAGATATTTATAAAAAAGCAATGAGCAAAAACAAGTCAGCAAAAACATTCAGATATTTATTTTTAAAAAGCAATGAGCATGTGGAGTACAAAGTTAACAATCAATGGTGAGACACTTGGACAGGTTAGCATTAGAAGAGGCATTTTCCAAGGGGACTCACTATCCCCTCTGTTGTTTGTAATCGCCATGACCCCACTTTCACAAATACTAAACAAAACAGGCCTCGGATACCATACATCTAAAACATCAAGTAAAATTAACCATCTGCTGTACATGGACGATCTGAAGTTGTATGGAATGTCCCAGTCAGAAATCGAATCACTGCTAAACACTGTCCGTATATTCAGTAGCGATATAAAAATGGAGTTTGGACTAGACAAGTGTGCTGCATTAATAATGAACAGAGGGAAAATAAGAAAAACAGAAGGAATAGAGGGGTTTGGATGACTTCATGGAGCAGAGATCTATCAATGGCTACTAGTCGGAGGGCTGTGGGCCACCTCCAGCCTCAAGGGCAGGGTGCCTCTGAGTACCAGTTGCAGGGGAGTAATGGCAGGAGAGAGGGCACGCCCTCAACTCCTGTCTGTGGCTTCCAGGAGCATCTGGTGGGCCACTGTGCGAAACAGGATGCTGGACTATATGGGCCTTGGGCCTGATCCAGCAGGGCTGTTCTTATGTTCTTAAGAACCTGGAAGAGAAAGAACATTACAAATACTTGGGCATTCTCCAGGCTGATAACATTGCACACATCGAAGTTAAAAGAAGAATTGGAAGTGAATACATCAGGAAAGTTAGAAAAATCCTCAAGTCCAAACTCAATGGCGGGAACACCATACAAGCCATAAACACCTGGGCTATACCTGTTATCAGATACAGTGCAGGAATAATAGACTGGACCCAGGCAGAGCTAGAGACCCTGGATTGTAAGACCAGGAAAATCATGACCATCCATCATGCTCTGCACCCCTGCAGTGATGTAGATAGGCTATACCTCCCTCGCAGCTCAGGTGGAAGAGGAATGCTGCAAGTCCATCAAACAGTAGAGGAGGAGAAAAGAGGCCTTGAAGAATATATCAAGGACAGTGAAGAAGATGCACTTCAAATGGTCAATAACGCGAAACTATTCAACACCAATGAAACAAAGCAGGCCTACAAGAAAGAACAAGTCAAGAACCGAGCAGAAAAATGGAAAAATAAGCCACTGCATGGTCAATATTTGCACAATATAAATGGAAAATAAGATATCACCAAGACCTGGCAATGGCTTAAGAATGATTACTTGAAGAAAGAAACAGAGGGTTTAATACTGGCTGCGCAAGAACAGGCACTAAGAACAAATGCAATAAGAGCAAAAGTCCAAAAATCCACCACAAACAGCAAGTGCCACCTTTGTAAAGAAGCAGATGAAACAGTGGACCACCTAATCAGCTGTTGTAAAAAGATCGCACAGACTGACTACAAACAAAGGCATGACAAGGTAGCAGGGATGATACACTGGAACATCTGCAAAAAATACAAGCTACCTGTAGCCAAGAATTGTTGGGACCATAAAATTGAAAAAGTTGAAGAAAATGAAGATGTAAAAATATTATGGGACTTCCGACTACAAACAGATGAACATCTGCCACACAATACACCAGATATAACGGTAGTCGAGAAGAAAGAAAAACAAGTCAAAATAATCGACATAGCAAAACCAGGGGATAGCAGAATAGAAGAAAAAGAAATAGAAAAATCACCAAATACAAAGATCTTCAAATTGAAATTGAAAGGCTGTGGCAGAAAAAGACCCAAATAATCCCAGTGGTCATTGGCGCCCTGGGTGCAGTTCCAAAAGACCTTGAAGAGCACCTCAACACCATAGGGGCCACAGAAATCACCATCAGCCAATTACAAAAAGCAGCTTTACTGGGAACAGCCTATATTCTGCGACGATATCTATAGCAATTGACAATAAAATTCTGGCATCCCAGGTCCTTGGGAAGGACCCGATGTCTGGATAAAACAAACCAGTCAATAACACCTGTCTGACTGTGTAAACAAGAAATAATAATAATATAATATAAAAAATAATAATCTGGAAAGCTTCCTAGTTAGGGGTGGTGTCAGCACAGGATTCTCTTGGATGGGGGTGGGTGAGGCAGCACATTTAATGCCTTCCCTGGGAAGGATTGAGCCCAGCCAGCACTTAAGAACTGCTGGCTAGGGATGTGCAAAACCAGTCCGGCGGTCTGCGGTCCGATGGTTCGGTCCGGAGGTTCAGGGGTTCGTGATCGAACTGAACCCCACCCCGGTTCCGTCCGGACTGGAACCGAACCACTGGATACTGGTCCGTGAATTTTTTTAATTTTTAAAATGATTAATAAATACCAGTAGCAATAGCACTTACATTTATATACCACTCTATAGCCGAAGCTCTCTAAGCATTTTACAATGATTTAGCATATTGCCCCCAACATTCTGGGTACTCATTCTGGGTACTCATTCTGGGTACAGCAAGCCCCTTTGCGGGGCTTGCTGTAGGCCATGTGGTGTGTGTGTGTCCGTGAGGGTTCCCCCTCCCCCCGCCAGCCTCCCTTATCACCTCCGCAGCCAGGTAAATGTAGTATTGTTGGCCCTTTTGGGCCTCCGTAAAGGTGAGCGGTGGCCATCTTGGCTGCTGCCATGCATGAGCAATGCACTCTGAGAGGTCGTAGGCAGGCCTCTCAGAGGGCATTTGCGCATGCGCAGCAGTGGCCAAAATGGCCACCGCTCGCCTTTACGGAGGCCTAAAAGGGCCAGAAATACTACATTTACTCGGCCGCGGTGGTGATGAGGGAGGCTGGTGGGGGGAGGGGAACCCTCGCGGACACACATACACACCCCGCGGCCTACCGCAAGCCCCCCAAAGAGGCCACAGGTATTTATTGTTCATTTTTAAAATGAAAAAATGATCACAGACCCCCAGCAGGCCGGTCCGGACCAGGCGGGGGGGGGGCGGGGTCCGATGGGGGCTGGACCAAACTGGCCCAGTTCCATTCAAGGCTGGTCAAGCCTCAAACCGGGCCAGACGGTTCCATGCACACCCCTACTTCTGGCTGGCTTGGTCTCCTTTTCTTACCGTGATTTTTGTCCCCCTCCCTCCACCATTCTCAGTGAGCTAACTGCAGTAATAATTGCATTTGACTGGTGGCTGCTGCCAACTATGACCCATGTAGTATCCCCACCACCACGAGATACAGTATTTGGGGAGCAAGACTTTCTAGAGAAAAACATAATTTTTTATTATGACTTAATTATGATTTTGATTTTTGATTATTTCCGTGATTCTAGGAGACAATATGCCTTGACTGCCTCTCTTGCCCTATTCATAGATTTGCTACTGAAATGTCTCCTAAGCAGAATCCAAAGCAAATGTGGAGGTCAGTGGTGCTCTTTGGACCAGACTTCTGGGCAGAGATCCGGTCCCCTGCAGGCCTGGGGGGCCTCCAAATGCTGAGCAGCCTGCTGATTTATGTGGCAGGATTTCCATGTAAAATGTGATATCTCTCGACAATTTAGTGGGAAGTATCTTATTCAGAGGAGAGAGAGAGAGAGAGAGAGAGAGAGAGAGAGTGTGTTCTGGAGGTGTTTTTTCTGTTGTTTTTTTAAAGTGCATTGCAGCTTATTTGGCAGCAGGAGAAGCAGCAGAGGTGGTGGTGGGCCCCCAAAAGGGCTTTAGGTCCAGGCTCCAAAATGACTTAGGTGCACCTCTGGTGAAGGTTGCTCCTCAAGCAAAACATGTAGAGGAATTGTGAGGAAACCCAGAGGACTGTCAATAGGTGGGGCCATTTTCCTGGGAGGAGTGGTGGTTGGAGGGAGGCATTCAATATATCGCTGTCCGTTTTAGCAGATATTTCCTAATGCAAAATTCAATGAAAACGTGGAAGTCTCCCCTCAGGCAAAACATCTGAGAAATTTCAAGGCAAGCCAAAAGAGTTTTGATAAGTAGTGAACATACTTGTGAGGGAAGGGTTCCCCAGGATTGTCAATGGCCCCAAAGAACTACCTAGCCTGCTCCTTTCCCTTTTAACAGCAGCTTGATCTCCCTGTAACAAAAGCAGAGAGGAAACCAAAGGCTTACCCTCTTCTGATCTGATTGCAGGATCTGTAAAGTTTTTGGCATCTAACCCAATGGTTGAAGAAACTCGATGGCACCGCTTTTCATCAGATTATCATTTTAATCAGCGCAACAAGTCACAGGGCCAATTAAAAGTGCTCTGTGGAAACTCAACTGCAGAGACTCAGCGAGATGAGTGTTATGACTCAGCTGCCAAATGACATGTAAAATAATCCGATTTCCCAAGGCATTGCTCAGTGGTAGGTAATCTTCTCTTTCACTCTGACTGGCTTTGTGACTTTGATAAGGAATTACTATAGCAAATGAGATTCACTCTTATCAGTGTTTTCTCATAGCTGGGAGCAGCTTATGCTATGCAAAGTGAAACAACGGGCTTTTATAATACTGCGGGAGCTAAAGGGAGGCCTGAGAAGAAACTGAGAAATAATTACCTCCAGAAGGATCAAGAGACCCAGCTCAAATGTTACATTTGCTGCTTGGGAGCCACATAGCTGCCATATACTGAGTCAGAGCATAGGTCCATCTAGCTCAGTATTGCTTACAAGGACTGCCACCAAACAAATGGAGCCATGTGGATGTCACTCCATGGGTTGAGTTGCCTGGATGGAGGGAATTCCCCTCCTACACATGATTAAGCTAATGTTTAATAACATCAACCCAACCCTGGTGTTGGCACATCTCTGCACATGTGTATGTGCATGCACACTGAGGCAGCGCTTCACACAAACAGCTTCCCACATGCTTTCATTTTGGGATACCTGCCACATTACAGATGCAGCTGGGCCTGAATTATAAATCTCTTAGGAAACAAGGTTTGCCCATAATTATGAATGCTGGTTTGTAATTATCTGGGTGGTGTTTTGATTCTTGGCTCTTCTGCTTTGGTAATCTGGAACAATGTTATGTTGTTCCAGAGGAGAGCTGGTCTTGTGGTAGCAGCAAGCATGACTTGTCCCCTTAGCTAAGCAGGGTCCACCCTAGTTGCATATGAATGGGAGACTAGAAGTGTTTGCACTGTAAGATATTCCCCTTAGGGGATGGAGCCGCCGCTCTGGGAAGAGCAGAAGGTTCCAAGTTCCCTCCCTGGCTTCTCCAAGATAGGGCTGAGAAAGATTCCTGCCTGCAACCTTGGAGAAGCCGCTGCCAGTCTGTGAAGACAATACTGAGCTAGATAGACTAATAGTCTGACTCAGTACATGGCAGCTTCCTATGTTCCTAATGTGGTCTGTATGGGGCTGTAGCTATGGAACGGGCCATAGCTCAGTGGCGGGGCATCTGCTTTGGACACAGAGGGTCCCAGGTTCAGTCTTTTCCCGGCCCTGCCTGGCATCTCCAGGCAGGGCTGGGAAAGACTCCTGCCTGAAATCTTGGAGTGCTGCTGCCAGTCAGTGCAGACAAAACTGAGCTTGATGGACCAATGCCCTGGCTAAGATTAAGGCAGTTTCCCATGTTCCTATGTATGGACCTTATTACCCACTTTCCATTGTGGCATGCTTGTAGTCATGATTGGACACCACCCCTCCCATATCCCTTGGCCACACCCCCTACACATTCCGAGGCACATCTCTGTTTTCATCAGTGAAATGTTGAATGGTAGGACAAAGATCAAGCCAAAAGCTCCCTTTGCCTAGGAGCTGTTCTGGTGGCATGGGCAGAGTGGTTATTTTGAGTTCCTGGGTGCTTTACAGAGAGGCAACCTTTGGGCACCAGGAGTCGAAATTGACTTAACGACACACTTTACTTTACCTTTAACCTGAATAAGGGAAAGTGCTTGGTTGCACTGCCAAAAGCTGCTGACCATAAGATCATCCCACCAGGCCTGATATGTATGATGCCAACACTGAGATCTCTCTCTGAAGAAGGCATTCCAAAGATGGGATACCGCCAATGAGAAGTCCATTCTGCTAGCATTGCTGGCTTTTATATATACCTCTTATTGGGGTGGCATCCCTTTGCCACCCACTGCTATCTGAGCAGACATTGCTGCTGGCCCAGTTACGACAAAGTGAGTGGAGAGGAAGAGAAGATTCCAAAAGGACAGTAGAGTACCCGAGACACTCTAGTCTAGAGCATATCTGGTATTCTATTGCCTTTCAACATTTCCTCTTCTGTGTCACCCATCTTTTCATAAGCAGTTCAGCAGTGTAGGAGGGAGACCATAGGAAACAGGAAGCTGCTTTAGTCAGACCCTTGGTCCATCTAGCTACACTTTATTGTGGCTGAGGATGATGGGAGTTGTAGTTCAGCAACATCTGGAGGCCCCCAGGTTGGGAACCACCAGTCTACACAGACTGGCAGTGGCTCCTCCAAGGTTGCTGGCAAGAGTCTCTCTCAGCTCTATCTTGGAGTTGTAGGCAGTGGCTATTACTGCTGCAAAGGGAGAGGAGAAGCAACAACAACAACAAACAACAACAACAGATATTGATTTGCCAGTTTTCAACAAAAGTTCCCAAAGTGATGTACATAGAGAAATAAAAATAAATAAAGATGGCTCCCTGTCCCCAAAGGGCTCACAATCTAAAACAAAACATAAGACAGACACCAGCAACAGCCACTGGAGGGATGCTGTGCTGGGGCTGGATAGGGCCAGTTGTTCTCCTCCTGCTCAATAAAGAGAATCACCACTTTAAAAAGGTGAATCTTTGCTCAGTTAGCAAGCAAAATCCTCGTGAAAGGGGTGCCTGTGTGGGCGCGCAGGGGCAGAATCTGGTGCCCTTGCAGAGGTCTGGGTCACCACTATTCACAAGGCATTCGTGAGGATAAAGTTGTGTGGGGACCACACACACTTGCCTAGAGAGTGCAGTGTTCTTTGGAAGAAGAGTGGCATTATAAACATGAGACACATTAACAAGTTGATACTGCACAGCTTCTGACTGAATGGATCACTTCTAGGTCTTGAAGAGACAAGTGGTACCACCATCTTGAGTATGGTGGAAACTGGTAATGAATGGATCTCATCCACAACTACATTGGTAATCTGTAAAGCCCTGCAATGCCCCTTTGCAGACAGAGAAGTTGTTATGGCTATGATCAGTCAGCTCCCGCTTCTCATATTACATTTTGCAGCCATTGGAGACAACTTATATGAGCAAAGAATAAAGTTGATTCTACTTTGACCCTTAATGTCCCTTTTCACTTTTGTTGCAGAGGCTGATCAGTGGGTTCTATGCTTTTAGAAACAGTGTCCTAAAAACCCCCAAATCATCAGAAAATAAATTGCCAACCCAAATCCCCCAGTCTAAACAGTCCAAACTTGAGACAAATTCAGATTTCAGCCAGGTGCAAAAAGGGCCAAATCCATCCAACCCCACCTGCTGAAGTTGTATTAATAACATGTACTGAATTCTTTTCATGGTCAATGAGGATTATCCATATTATTTCTGTCACAGATGATCAGTTCCATATGGAAGGATGTAATCACATCTTTCATTTATAAAATGGGGCAGTGCAAGGGAAGCTTCCCAGGAATCTTAGAAGTCCACAGGAAAATCCTGCAAATGAAATGTGCACATTCAGACTTCTGGTGTGGGGTTTCTCAATCTTGGCTTCCCAGATATTGTTGGAGATTGACTCCTATCATCTGCAGCCACAATGACCTTTATACCTGGGGACGATGGGAGTTGTAGTCCAACAGCATGTGTGGATCCAAGGTTAAGAACCCATGCTTTAGTGCAGGGATTCTCAACGTTGGGTTCCCAGATGTTATTGGGCTTCAACTTCCATAATCCCCAACCAAAGGCCACTGGGGCTGGGGATTATGGGAGTGTAAGTCCAAGAACATCTGGGGACCCAACGTTGAGAATCCCTGCTCTAGTGTAAGCATATCAGAAATCACTGGTATGATGTGCATAATTTTCATAAATTAAAATTAGTGTAAGATGAATCATGGTTTCTGCAAATTTGTAAAGAAAGCATGAATGCCACACACTACAGCCTTGGTGTCCATTTACCAGGTACTTACTAGGTAACAGATGAGTGAACATATGACACTTCCTGCACTGAGCTGGGGGTTGGACTAGAAGATCTTCAAGGTCCCTTCCACTGTTAAGATTCTATCATGTTACGTGATGCTGAGTCATAGGAACATAGGAAGCTGCCATATACTGAGTCAGACCATAGGTCCATCTAGCTCAGTATTGTCTTCACAGACTGGCAGCGGCTTCTCCAAGGTTGCAGGCAGGAATCTCTCTCAGCCCTATCTTGGAGATGCTGCCAGGGAGGGAACTTGGAACCTTCTGCTCTTCCCAGAGCAGCTCCATCCCCTAAGAGGAATATCTTACAGGGCTCACACATCAAGTCTCCCATTCATATGCCACCAAGGTGGACCCTGCTTAGCTAAGGGGACAGGTCATGCTTGCTACCACCAGACCAGCTCTCCTCGCATTGACCAGTTCTCCTCCATTAGTCCAGTCAGACCATTAGTCCATCTAGCCCAGTGTTATCGACTCTGGATGACAGCAGTTCTCTAGCAGGAATCCTTTCTAGTCTTGTTCTATGATTGGGCCTTTTAAAATGGGAGATACCAGGGGCAGAGTCTGGGCCTTCTGCCTCCAAAGCATGTGCTGTGCAACTAAGGGCCAAAATACCTGTTGCATTAAGCCTATCATTAATGCTGACAAGCTTAACCTTTCTTTTAAATATAGCAGCTGGATTGAGCTCCCTTGCAGATCAGGACCAAGGTGTGGGCAAGGGGTCTAACTGCACCCCTGTTACAGTCCCAGTCCAGATGCCCGCCCATCATGACTGCCATTCAACAGCCATGGGAGTATCTTTCGGCGTCCAACAGAAGCTGCAGGGTGGGGAAAGATCTGGATTAGGACCATGGCAGGGAGCAGGATTAAAGCTCCTCTGCTATGGTCCTGCTCCTCAAGGGGCAGTCCAGCTGTGATTCTTAAAAGAAACATTAGCATCTGCTCATTTTTCCACAAGAAGGCTGTTCTCATGACCAACATTAGAGCAGAAGAAGCCTCCTACTCTCATTCAGTTCCCAGACAAGCATTTGCCCTTCTCCTCCCTTGCTTGTAGAATTCTCGTGACGGCCAATCGGGAGTGTGCATGGCTCCGGAATTAGAGTAGGAGGCTTCTCCTACCTAATGCCAATCATGAGAGCAGCCCTACTATGTAGTTTAGCCCCAAGCTCTGGCCGGAGCAGAGCCATCATAGCGTGAACAGGTTCAAAGAACCCGGGCTGCATTGCTCAGGGGCCACATCTCACGCCCTAGCCACGCCCCCTGCGTGACATCAGATGCAGGGTGTGTGGTTTTGCCGCTCCCACTGTGCTGCAAACATGGCGCTGGCTGGATTTTGCTCGCAAATGGGACGTGAAGCCCCTTTTGTGAGCAAAACCACGCTCCCTGCATCTGATGTCAGGTGCTGATGTCTGACAAAGGGGACATGGCTGGGGGGGTGGGCGCTGGTGGTTGGCTGAACAGGGGCCACTGCTGGACTCCTTAGGCTACTGGCTCGGCCCCCACCCCAAAAGTGGTTCAGTGGAACATAAGATGGGCAACCAAGAGGCTGCTTACCCCAAAATGACTAGAGCTTTTAACAGTTCCAACTAAATGCCCCTGATGGCTGATGCTACCTTTGCCACCACTACCCTCTCCTCATGACACAAGGCCAAAAAGACTTGGAACCAGAACCTCTTCCTGCTGACACTTGGCGCATCTATGGAGGCGGCCCAACTACTGGGAGCTTGCTGCTGTCATTGTGAAACTTCCTTCAACAATGCTCGACAGAGGGCATGTCAGGTCCAACATCTCTGTCGGGTCTGACACAATGCACAACCCTAGTAGCAGATGGACTGAGTGGTTTCCTCCATGCTGCCCTCGACCACTGTGAGTGCATACAGGTTACGTCAGATGTGAGCACAGCATGGAAGACCGTAGAGCGCAGTTACTATTTAGATGGCACAGAAGTGGAGGCAGCAGCCTTAACTTCCAATTTTCATGGGTATTGGTGCATGAACAAATTCGTAAGCACCTTTGCTGGCTTCTTTTTACTAGATGTTCTCACAGCTGCTTTTTAGAGATGATGCTATTTCTGGTGATCCTGCTGGAGACTGTTTTGCAAGACCAGGGAGAGTTCACAGCCTACTCATGCTGAACGAATGGAATTTTACTATTCCCTTTCAGGGCTCTGATTTGATGTGACAGATTCATTAGAATCCATTAGTGGTTTGGGGCAATTTGATGCACTTTTGCTGGCAGAATATGGTTTATTAGCATTTTGTTTAACATGCAAAATATCTTTTTTATTTAAAAAAAAAATGGTATAAAGGCTCCTAAGAGGTCTTAAAATAATCCTCCTCAGTGCGCTAAGCATTTTCAACTTTTCATCATCCCTAGCAAAACAGCAAATGCTTTTGCTAGTATGAGATTACTATAGTATTTCATTTCTAAAATGAGAGGTGCTGGAGTTTATGGCTGCCTAGAAAACATATTCTTTGATCCGAAAGCTCTTCTCTGTAACTCTACCTTTAGGGGGCCCTTTGTTGTTACTCAGTGGGGCAAAAAAGTCACTCTGTACATGCTCAAAGGTATGCTTCCCTTTATTATTACTTCACATGCTCTTGGGCAGTGCCCTGGTATTGGGAAGATAAGCAGGGGCTGGAACCTGGTGAGCTACATTTCAGATTGTCCACGACAGCTGACATACAGAAACAGCCTTACCTAGGTGAGTGTCTAGGACAGCATTTTGTGAGGGGCAGCTGGTTTGCAAGAGAAACCAACATTTATTTGTTACTTTTCTATCCTGGCCTTTCTCCAATGAGCTCAGGGAAGTCAGTGTTCAAGGTTCTGCTTGCATGCTATTCTCACAACAACCCTGCGAGGTTGATTAGGCTGAGAAATAGTGAAGTAATCTAGTGAATAGTGAACTAATCTGGTAAACTGGTGAAATAATGAGCTAATCTGGCAGTAGATTTCCAAAATATTACTATTTAATTAAAACAGTACTGTAAAATCCTGCACGTGGCATCTTGAGAAGAGGCATTCTTTTACCTCTCCCACATGAGGAAATTCTGTGATAGCAATAGCAATAGCACTTACATTTATATACCGCTCTATAGCTGGAAGCTCTCTAAGTGGTTTACAATGATTTAGCATATTGCCCCCAACATTCTGGGTACTCATTTTACCGACCTCGGAAGGATGGAAGGCTGAGTCAACCTTGAGCCCCTTGGTCAGGATCGATCTTGCAACCTTCTGGTTACAGAGCGGCAGTTTTTTACCACTGCGCCACCAGGGGCTCATTCATGATGGCACTGCTAATTTATTTATTTATTACATTTTATATCCCGCTCTTCCTCCAAGGAGCCAAGAGCGGTGTACTATATACTTAGGTTTCTCCTCACAACAACCCTGTGAAGTAGTTAGGCTGAGAGAGACATGACTGGCCCAGAGTCACCCAGCAAGTATCATGGCTGAATGAGGATTTGAACTTGGGCCAGTCCTAATCCAGCACTCTAACCACTACACCACACTATGATGCTTTTATAATCTAAAAACAAAGACAGGAATGCCTTTTCCACAGAACTAGCATTTTATTCATATGCGAATACAATCAATTAATCAAACACACAAATGATTGATTAATTATGATTTCTTTAATTAGGTGACAATAATGACTGAATTATCTTGAAAACATGTATTGAAGATGTAAAATCTTTATTGGACAGAAGTACCCACTCAGATATATGCAATGCACTTACTGGCAATGAGACACATTAATGGTAGATTTCATGCCTGACTGTACTTCATCTGTACTAGAGATAAGAGTAATAAAAGTGCAGTCCAGAGCAATACCTTGGTTACAGATTACAAAGATGTTGCAATTACTTTAGATAAATGGAGACTGGGATCCACGTTGGGGCCCAGAAAGCAATTTGTGTTCTTAGTGATTAGCTGGGCTTGACAATAATGCACCTATAGAGTTTAAGTACTTTTAAATTAATGTCACTCGGGGTCTTATTTAATGATGTCTTACCTGGGAAGTGCTGGACTCAATACTACTTAACTTGTGTGCTTGCAACTATCCTATTAATATCCATCCATCTTAGATAAGTATCTAGGCTTTGCAGTGAAAGAACCGCAAAGATAAATTAATCTTCACAGCTTTCTGGAGGGACGGCTATCTGTTCTTGATTGGGAAGCTGAAACAAAAACAGACTAGTTTTCACTCGGGGTCATTCCTGAACAGTGGTGTAGTGCTGACGGAGTCCTAACACTTCCCCCACTTCAGGGTCTCAGCAGGGATGCAAAGCCCTTGGCTTTCTACATAGGAATCATGAGCTGCTTTTGCTGTTCCAACAGTTTATTACCATTCTTCCTGTCTTAGGAACATAGGAAGCTGCCTTATATTGAGTCAGAGCCCTGGTCCATCTAGCTCAGTATTGTCTACACAGACCGGCAGCAGCCCTCTATGGTTTCAGACAGGAGTCTTTCCCAGGCCTTCCTGGAGATGCTGAACCTGGGACTGTCAGTATGCAAGTCCTGTGGTGGACTAGTGTCAGGATGTCCTAAAACAAATGACAGCGAATGCCCACTGAAATGCAACTGGTTCATTCTGGTACATTCCCAAGAGTCTACATGATCCTTGACTTCTTGTCACAAACCACCACCACCCCCGCCAAAAAAAATTATTGCATCTATCTGAGTAGTCTATCTGGGAGGAATGTACCAGACTGAACCAGTGCATTTCAGGGGGTTTCTGGGAGGTAGCTGTCAGGAAGGCTGTCACGGAGAGCGCCTGCACTTCTGAATTTGCGACTACATCAGTGCTCCTGAATAAGAAGGCCACCATCCAGATGCTTGGGATAACTGTTTCTTAATCTGCAGCAATGCAGCTAAATATAGTGCTTATTATTGATGAGAATTAATTCTCTTTGGCTGAATTCAGACGTTACATGAAACTGGACTTAAATGAGGCAGAGGTTGTAACTCCATTACATATGAATTTGTGCAACCGTGGTTTTGAGCTGAAAGTGACCTGTGGTTTGCCTTGCCAAACTCCAATTTGAACCTGTGGTTTGCAGTAAGGTTCACCACCGAGACCTCTGGTTTGGCCGCTGAAGTGATGTCCAAAACGGGATAACCATGGTTTTGTTCTGTTTATGAAACAGCAATTATAGAGATGGTGTGGTGCTTCTCACTGCCCCTCCCCTCCTGACACCTATCCAGCAATGTAGAAGCACAATAACAGGGACGCCGCCACGTCCCATTGCATGCTTGATGGCCTGTCAAGCCGCAAAGTCACATGGGCAGATCCTTCCTTTCCACTCTGTCACTTGCTCCACCCTCCTGGCAAGAAGGAGGGAACTGGGATGGGATGACAGGGCGGATGTTAAAGTGCTTCGCTTCCTGAGAATAAAGCGACAATGATGTATGTTCACAAGCACAAACACTCCAGGTGGCAACATAAGCAGGGCACCCCATCACAGCACCAGGATGGAAAGATATGGCTGGGACGGGGTGCCTGGGCCTAGGTTTAAATGTCAGCCCCAACCCGGGATTCTTGAGCAGCTAATTTCTATTCCCCACCCCACCCCCCACCCCACACAAAGGTTAAGGAAGGGGAGCCCAGCACCTTCTCCTTTGGAGACTTTTGCACTCCCTGGGTTTACTCATGAGAAGGGCTGAGCAGAAGGATCAGGATTGTTTCTGTGAAAGGCACAATTCCTCATATGCGATGAGGATGGATGCTGACCCAGGGTGGCCCACACTTGCTCAAGAGAGTGCCGGGCCATGGGGATGCCCCCTCACATGAGAAGAACTGTCTGTAGGGACAGGGGTGTCTGCCACAATCTTTAATAATGAGTGATGACAAAATAACCCCTTCTCCCATGGACAGCTCTCTCAAGAGTGTGTCAGACCATTGGGGCTCTATATCGATCCAGGTTGCTTTATGGAGGAAAGTCATGGGGGTGGCTCCCCTGCAAGTGCTCTCTCCGTCTTGGCAACTGCCACCAAATAGCTGTCAAAACTTGCCCCCTGCCAGCCTGTCCACCCATGTGGACATGTGCACCCTAGCTTGTGCCCCGAGATGGTGACCCTGCTCTCATGGGATATTTGGCAATTGGGATGCCCCTCTCCTGAGAGTCCCCGTGCTGGCAGATCTGCATACCGCACAACGCTGGACTGGACCCAGGAATATTGAATGGGAATAAAGACCCAGCCCCACCCCCAGTGTTCCCTCCATCCACACAGCGGCCAGGATCTGACACATGGAGTGTCAAAATCTCTTTTGGGTGTGCGCAAAGCTTCCGAGAGGAGGAGGGGGCTGCAGTGCAAAAGTTCTATCTTTTACCAGAAACAGTGGGCGTCCCACACAAGCAGGGCCCTCTTTGTTGGGTTAGCTCAACTCATGTGTGTCTAGTCCAGTGGAAGATCTAAGGTTTTCACCCCTATGGTCCTCCCCAGTAGAAGGGCCCTCTGATGAGAGGAATCACCCACTGGAAGCAAGCTGCCAGTGGGGGCAGGAGTGTGGTTTAGCAATAGCAATAGCAATAGCACTTACATTTATATACCGCTCTATAGCTAGAAGCTCTCTAAGCGGTTTACAATGATTTAGCATATTGCCCCCAACATTCTGGGTACTCATTTTGATGTGAATTCAGTTCGTCCCTGGGTCCGCCTTAAGCCAATCAAACAGACACAGTGGGAATCAATTAGAGGCTTGGTTTAATGCTCTGCAGAAGCAGGTAGACAATGGGGCTCACGCTCCACATTGAATACAAATTGGTTATAGGTGCATCTTACATTTATACAGACAATCTGAATGATGCTGACATAGTATACGTGGCAGTAAAATGGTGGACTAAGTATCTAGTACGCATGTGAATGATTCATTGTTCATCTGGTGATCATTCCTTATTTGGTTACATCCTGTTTTATTAACTTGTCAGCAAAGAACGGTGAGAACCAAGTTTCTTTAGATACATTTTAGTGGAGAGAGATAACGACATTGGCCGTATGTCTCTGAGCTTAGCTGGGGTTACTTTAAGTTAGAATTAGGTTTTCTAAGCAAACTTGGAGATGCTTTGGTATTCTATGTAAAATGGAGTTACTTTGGTTTACTCAAACACATCAATTTTACCGACCTCGGAAGGATGGAAGGCTGAGTCAACCTTGAGCCCCTGGTCAGGATCGATCTTGCAACCTTCTGGTTACAGGGCGGCAGTTTTACCACTGTGCCACTAGCGGCACCAGTTGGTATGCACTGCTTTACTAGGGTGATCCCTCACAAGAGCATCCTAGCTCGTGGTGGGACGGACCCCCTAGGATTCTTTCCCCTCCCTCATATACATATCCCCCCATAGGAAGTCATCATTTTACCTTCCCTTTCCTGAGTAACAGGGAAATAGTGCCCCCCCCAACCCTGCAATTGTGCTTGTGCTGGACATTTTGCTGCTGGGCTGTGCCATCGCTGTCAGAAGAAGCACTGGCATGGCATGGCATTTAAAGGTATTTAAATGCCCTTTCCATGCCGAGGATGGGCGGACCTCTCTGAAAATGAATGATCTCGCTTGGCATGCCCCCTTCAAGATTGTGACCAATCTTGACCAAGATTGTGACCAATTGCTTTGCTGACATGCTTTGCCCACAGTCTGGCCGTGGAGCTTGCTGGGATAGGCCTCAGAGGCTGAGCAGCAGCGAGAGGCTCCACTCACCTGTAACTGCAGGTTGCCAGACCACAGGTGGAAGAATGTCTGTGATGTGGTTTACAGTTTAAAATTGAAAGCACGGGCCCGCCAACCTCCAGTTTCACGTTACGTCTGAATGCGGCCTTTATTTACTTGGATACATTCCAAATGGATTGTGACAGAAGCACATTTGTCGGTTTTCCCGAGTCACAAAGATAAGCCAGAAGGCTTTTCTTGAACTTCCTTGCAGTGTTATCTCCATGACTATTGCTCCATGATCTGTATTTTCACCAGGAGTGTACCTACCTCTTAAAGGGCCTGTGTTCAGGATTTGAGCTCCCGCCTCCCCCCGCCCCCCCCCCCACTTTTTTTGAGGCATTGAATTTTTGAGGGGAACTGTTCCAAGTCTCCCCCACTGCGTCAGCCTGCTTGCTCGCCAGCCCTCCATTGCTGCTGCCACTACTGCAGTTAAATTAGGGAGAATGTGAAAGTGCTTTGTCTGCTGCACAAGGGCAACGGCAGTAATAAATCTTCACATTTGTTCTCCACTGGGTCGGTCCCTCCATTCAATGTTTATATCAATACTAAAGTCTGCTTTGCCTTTATAGAAGCAGCAACTTAATTGCATTTCATGAACCCTGGAGAAAAATAGGAAGTGGTGGCTGTGTTTCGCTCCTATCACCTTCACTTTGCTCCAATAAAGATGTTTACACCTTTGGGAACATGGATAAAGGGTGGACATTATTTGAATCATTCGCTTTTGGTTCTCCTCAAGAAAAAAGCAAATTAAAGCAAATTCACCTTTTTGTGTGTAAATAAACTCTTCTGGGAAAACCATTTGCATACTTCCTAACAATCATCAGATAAAATAGGTAGGTAAAGTAAAGTGTAAAGTAAAGTGTGCCCTCGTGTCGGTGTCGACTCCTGGAGACCACAGAGCCCTGTGGTTGTCTTTGGTAGGATACAGGAGGGGTATACCATTGCCATCTCCCGCTCAGTATGAGATGATGCTTTTCGGCATCTTCCTATATCGATGCTGCCCAATATAGGTGTTTCCCATAGACTGGGAAACATACCAGCGGGGAGTCGAATCGGCAACCTCTGGCTTGCTAGTCAAGTCATTTCCTCACTGCGCCATTCTGTGGCCTATACAATAAGTAGACTTGTTTTAAATTGCATCAGATACTGGTTCAATGCAGACATCAAGCCACACCAAGAAAGCATGGTTTTGCAGTAGGCTAGAAAACCAGAAACAGAATAATCCATGAGCCAGACCTACAAATTTTCGTCGTTGGTACCATCTCAGGGGATGAATGTTGACAGTGATTTCTGTTAGGGATGTGCACAAATAAAAAATCACAATTCAATTCAAATTCAAATTCAAATGTATTGTTTTGATTCAAACACAAATCGAATTAGCCCTGAACGACCAGTTCAATTTGGACTTGATTCAATTCAAATTTAAAATGAAAAATAAATAAATAAATTGAATGTAGGGGGGAGGGGGAGGAGAGCCTCCTTTCGGCCTTTTAAAAAATATATAAAAAGAAAGGAACTGGGGCGCTGGGAAATTAACTTTGATCTGTCCAGAACCCTCAGCTCTGTGTGTGTGTGTGTGTGTGTGTGTGTGTGTGTGTGTGTGTGTGAGAGAGAGAGAGAGAGAGAGAGAGAGAGAGAGAGAGAGAGAGAGAGAGAGATATTGAGAGAGAGAGAGAGAGAGATTACCAACCCCACAGAATTCAGCTGAAAACCTCGATATATTCTGAGTTCACTAGTATGGGACAACCACAGAGCTGCAGTTCCCTTTACACAATGGAATAAATGCTGAATCCCTGTGAACAATTAAATTTTACATCAAGGTAAGAAAGCTAGCCTTCTACCAAAAAATGTATAGTTAGAGAGCATGTTCCAGTATGGTTACAAGCGCTGTGCATACCAGCAAGTGAAAGATACTGTAAGAAAAAGAGGCAAAAAGTTTGCAAGAGCAGAAGACGAGGATGTAGGATGCTTTTAAACAGAGCTTCATCTTAACCACAGTGTCCTGCTTTCAAGATACCACCCGAACCTTTTATGTGAATTCATCAGAAAGATGCTCTCTACAATGCAGGAAATGAGTATTTCCTGAGTTATCTATGTCTTGCTACATGAGAGACTACAGGGTGGGGAAGCCACAAAACATTACCAACAAGTATTCTAACAATATTGCAAGCAAGCATCCAACATATTCCAGCAACTGTACATGCTCCCATTCCTTATAGCAACTATCTGGCTGAAATTACCAAAAAATGTGTGTGGCGGGGAGGTTATAGTCATGAAATGTTTATACTTGTGAATATTTCTAACAAGTTGTTCACTGCCTCTCAGCTAGGGATGTGAAGAACCGGTTCTATCGTGAACTGGACTGCCGTGCTCTGAAACGGTTTGAGTGGTTCAATCTTGAACCGCTTTGAACTGGTTCAAGCTGGTTTCTTGAACCAACTGGCCTAGGCCAATCAGTTTGATCAAACCACTTTGCATACCTGTGGTTCGGTCTGAATTCGAACTGAACTGTGCCAAATCGCCCATGCACACCTCTACTCTCAGCCCTTGACTTGAGATAGGAGGAGAGCTGCTCTTGTGAGAACAAGCATGAATTGTCCCCTTTGCTAAGCAGGTCCACCCTGATTTACATTTGAATGGGAGACTACATGTGTGATCGCTGTAAGATATTCCCCTTAGGGGATGAAGCCACTCTGGGAAGAGCATCTGCATGCTTGCATGTAGAAGGTTCCAAGTTCCCTCCGTGGCAACTCCAAAATAGGGCTGAGAGACTCCTGCCTGCAACCTTGGAGAAGGTGCTGCCATTCTGTGTAGACAACACTGAGCTACATTGACCAATTGACTGACTCAATATAAGGCCACTTCTTTTGTTCCTATGTGAAAGCCTGGAGAAAAGCTAGGGGGGAAAACATTTCCCCCAGAAAACAAACAATAAAAAGCCCTTTTCAGGGTTTGTCCCTCACCCCTACCCCTGGCTTTCACATCTCTATCCTTGACCACTTTTGACCCTTTCCTGACCAATGTGTTGCTTTTAAGTGTATTTTTTTAAATGTATTTATTACTGTAATGATCAAAGGGAGGCTTTAAATTTCCTCCTTTAGCTGCTGGTAGGCTGCCACTGTCCACTTTTTTTATAAGAGCAGATTCACCCTTCCAAGAGGATATTCTGGGAGAGTAAAGTGGAAACCCCCTCCCTACAGAAAGGCTTGAGCAGTCTTAGGCCTTCAAGAGTGTGTGACCAGAGCAGGACCCAATAAGCAGCAGCACTCTGTAACAACATTTATTAATAATTGGACTATAAGGAAAACTACAGAGGTATCAACAATCACTGCTTCCATTCAAGTAAAACCCTTCCCCATGAACTACAATAACCATGCAGTCAGATCCAAGCACTTGAAGAAAAATAAATTCCCTGACTAGCTAAACTGGCCATTATCCTTCCTACTTACTTCCAGGTAAGGAGCTTCCAGCTGATTACCAGCACAAGGCTGTTAGTCTCCCCTCTTCCTACAGTAGTTGCTGATCGGTCCTCCTTCAGAGAGGCTTCCAGTGAAGAACTGAACACACCCCTCCTTTACTCCTCCATAAGCTCTTGTCCAGTAAACCTGCCCCTCATTCTAGATTGGCCGCAAGGATTTGATTCTCCCGGGCTTTCTTCCTTATTTGGAGAAGCCCACCCTCCAAGCAGTTACTTTTATTTTATTTTATTTTATTTTATTTTATTTTATTTTATTTTATTGTTAAATTTATATACTGCCTTTCATTAAAACAATCCCAAGGTGGTTTACAGCAAAATGTAAAAACATAATTGTAAAAAAACCCCACACAATTAAAATATTAAGCTAAAAATATAAAACAAATCTGATTAAAAATTTAAAGCAAAGCATAAAAGCAATACAGAGTACAAAGAGCAGCAGCAGAGACAATGAAATAAAGTGCTGGGCAAAAAGCCAAGGTTTTACACTTTTTCTAAAAGCTGTGATGGAGACTGAGGAGCGAATAGCCACCGGGAGAGCATTCCAGAGTCTGGGGGCAGCAACAGAGAAGGCCCTGTCCCGCGTGCACGACAACCAAGCCTCCCTCATTGCCGGCACCCGGAGCAGAGCCCCCTCAGATGACCACGTCAAGCAGGCAGCAACCCTTGGGGGCAGGCAGTCCCTCAGGTATCCTGGGCCCAAACCATTAAGGGCTTTAAAGGTCAAAACCAGCACCTTGAATTGAGGCCTAGTCCTCCCTAAGCCTGACTATTACTACAATTACAAATATGTATATACTGCTTTTCAACCCACACCCCAAAAGGTTCACAAGAGAGCTTACAAAATGGGGAAAAAATATTCCCTGTCCCAAAAGGGTTCACAATAGAAAAGAAATACAAGGTGGTCACCAGCAACAGTCACTGAAAAAATGCTGTGCTGAGGTTGAATAGGGAGTCAGTTACTCTCCCCAGCTAAATATAAGAGAGTCACCCAGAGGCGTAACTATAGGGGGGGCAGGGGGGGCACGTGCCCCGGGCGCCATCTTTTCTGGTCACATGGGGGGCGCCGCCATGACCAATTTTTTTAAAAAAAATTAAATTTTTTTTGTTAATACAAATGTTTCCTGCTCAGTGCAGCAGTGCTGCAGCAGTCAAGGGAGCGCGTCGGTGTCCCCTTCCCCATGAGCGGTCCCTTCCACGCCGCCCGCGCCCCCCCCCATTGCATTGCTGGCGCCTGGCGGCCAGTCAGTGGCCTGGCTTGGCGGCGGCGGTGGGCACTTGTGAGGAAAAACCTAAGTATAATGTAGTATGTTGGGGGGGTGGCGGGGGGGCACGGGGGCGCCATTTCAGTGCTTGCCCCGGGCGCTGTTTTCCCTAGTTACGCCTCTGGAGTCACCACTTTAAAAGGTGACTCTTTGCTTAGTAAAGTTGTGCCGTTGGGTTGGTGTCAATTCCTGGCGACCACAGAGATGATGCCTTTCAGCACCTTCCTATATCGCGGCTGCCTGATATTGGTGTTTCCCATAGTCTGGGAAACACACCAGCAGGGATTCAAATGGGCAACCTCTTGCTCCCTCAGCAACTTACTTCCCCACTGCATCATTAGGTGGCTAAGTTCTTTGCTTAGAAGGGGCATTTAAGTGCTAAATGTCATGCTATCAACTTGTCATGCCTTATCAACTTGAATTGATGCCAATAACTGCAAGACCATGTCACTTTGCTTTCTGGTATAACTAAGAATTAGCTAGATTTGCATTCTTCTGTGTGCAGAGTTGAATGCAGCTCTTTGGGTTATTGGGTTTTTGCCCTCCATTGGTGTCTCTGTCTTTAAATGCTCCAGGGCACTGAGCAAGACTGAAACATTTGCATTATCTGCACTAGTCCTCCCACCCATCCTCTAGAACAGTGATTCCCAACCTGAGGGCCTCCAGATGTTGCTGAACTACAACCCCCGTCAGCCCCAGCTCAAATTTATTGGGCTAGGGATCATGGGAGTTGTAGTTCAGCAACATACTGAACATGTAATTCAGTAGAGAGCCAGCATGGCATAGTGGTTAGAGTGGTGGACTAGGAATCCCCATTCAGCCTTGAAGCTCACTGGGTGACTCTGGGCCAGCCACTTATCTCTCAGCCTAACCTATCTCACAGGGTGGTTGTAAGGATAAACATAACCATGTACACTGCTCTGGGTTCCTTGGAGGAAGAGTGGAATATAAAAATAAATAAATCAACAGAACAGTAGTACATTTGCTGGTCACCTCAAGACTTGACTACTGCAATGCACTCTATGTGGGGCTGCCTTTGTACGTAGTCCGGAAACTACAATGAGTACAGAAAGCGGCAGCCAGGTTGGTCTGTGGGTCATCTTGAAGAGACCATATTACTCCTTTTTTACAGGAGTTACACTGGCTGCCAATAGGTTTCCGGGCAAAATACAAAGTGCTGGTTATAACCTATAAAACCCTAAACAGCTTAGGCCCACAGTATTTAAGAGAGCATCTTCTTCTGCACGATCCCCATTGTCCACTGCATTTTTCAGGGGAGGCCTGTCTGTGGCTACCTTCAAGTCGTTTGGTGGCCGCTCAGGGATGGGCCTTCTCAGTTGTTGCTCTGAGACTTTGGAATGCACTTCCCGCTGACATAAGACTCTCCCCATCTCTAGCGGTTTTAAAAAGATCTTTAAAGACTCAACTTTTTAACCAGGCCTTTTAGCTTTTGTAATTTTAAATATTGTAAACTGTTTTCATTTTAAGCAGCTTTTTGGAGTTTTAATTGATTTTAATGTTTTATTTATTTGTATTGTTGTTTTATAACTGTGAACTGCCCCAAGACTTTGGCTTGGGGTGGTATGCAAAAATGTATTAAATAAAATAAACAAACAAACAAACAAACATCTGGAGGCTCCCAGGTTGGGAACCATGACTAGATCCCTGCTGACCACAGCAGGCAGGAGTAATTTTGCCCCTTGGATGCCGGAAAGGAGGTTGAAGAAGCAGGGCATGAGAGCCAGCAGCTGCTTTTAGTGGCACGGAGCATTTAAAAGTGCAGCACTTAAATTTAAGTGCAGCATTTAAAAGTGCAGCACCTTTAAAAGTGCATTTAAAAGTGTAACAGAGCTAGCAACACTGGCAGCACTATGGACTCTTACATTCACCTTCTTTATAGAAATGTATCGTCAGCTTTGGGAGCGGACAGCTTTGCATCCTACATCAGGGCTCCTTAACCTCGGGCCCCCAGATGTTGTTGGACTACAACTCCCATCATCCTCAGCCACAAAGGCTATGGCTGGGTATGATGGGAGTTGTAGTCCAACAACATCTGAGGGCCCAAGGTTAAGAAACCCTGTCCTACATCATCACCATCACCAACTTGGATCAGGAAAAGCAGGTACAAGTATATCCATACGAATGAACATGAACACAGATGTATCCATTAGGTTAATAAGGCTGCCTTACAGTAGCGGTCATTGCAAGCGCCACTGCAGGGGACACTGGGAGGCACCTTTAAGTGTAAATTAATAGGTGCTTATCTCTGCTACTGCCGCACCTGAACACTTCTCCGTCCAACACTCCCTGCAGCAGGGATTGCCTCCTCCACTCACATGGCCTCCACAGAGCTGATCCATCAGCCATGTGAGTGGCGGAGTTCCCCGCCGCAAGGGGTGCTGGGCGGTGTGCTGCTGCTTGAAGCAGCATTCAGGTGTGGCGGTAGCAGAGGTAAGCGCCTATTAATTTACACTTAAATGTGTCCCTTGCTGCCCCCCTGGTGGCACCCGCATCGGTCGCTACTGCTGCCATGCATTGTATCACATTGTAGAGCCCAGTATTGTCCACACTGACTGGCAGCCTCTCTTCAAGGTCTTGGGCAGAGGCTCTTCCCTAGCATCTGCTGCCTCAGATTCTTCAATGGGAGGTGCCAAGGGCTGAATCTGGGGCCTTCTGCATGCATAGCAAGTGCTCTACTGAGAGCAGTCCTTTCATGAGGCAAGGTGAGGTGGTCACCTCAGGTGGCGGATTATTGAGGTGGCAGCAGGGCAGCAAAATGCCCCCCTGAGGCAGCTCTTTGGGACTGATCTGACTCTTGCAGTGTTTCCAAGGAGAAGACTGCTCTCCTCTATTTACACTCCTTGTAAGCTTGCGACCAGCTGCAGAGCTGAGAGGTTGCCGGCAATTTGTCCTCTTCCTTGCCCCCTGCACCACTTTCAAAGCTTGCAAGGGCCAGATCTGAAAGGTGGCTGGCCCCCACCAAGGCCATAGGACAGGCAGCATTTGGCAGTTCCATTAGCAGAACCTCACACTTCAGGTGCTGCAATACCCTCTGCTCTGTTGTGGAATGGAGGGGTTCCGCAAGGCTCCATACCGTCGCCAATGCTTTTTCAACATCTACATGAAACCGCTGGGAGAGATTGTCAGGAAGTTTGGTCTGGGATGCTATCAATATTCTGATAACACCCAGATCTATTTCTCTATACAAACTTCATCAGGAAATAGCATGACCCCTCCCCCAAAGTGCCTTCCTGGAGGCGATATTGGGCTGGATGAGAGATAACAAGCTGAAGCTGAATCCTAACAAGACGGAGGTACTGTCCGTATGAGGTCAGGACCTGAGAGATGGTTTAGATCTGCCTGTTCTGGATGGGGTTACACTCCCCCTAAGAGATCAGCTTCGAAGTCTGGGAGTGCTCCTGGATCCTAAACTCTCCCTGGTTTCTCAGGTTGAGGCTGTGGCCAGGAGTGCTTTTTATTAGCTTTGGCTGATAAGACAGATACGTCCATTTCTGGAGACAAATGACCTTAAAACGGTGGTACATGTACTGGTAACCTCTAGACTTGACTGCTGTAATGCACTCTATGTGGGGCTGCCTTTGTACACAGTTCGGAAACTACAATTGATACAGAATGTGGCATCCAGATTGGTCTCTGGGTTTACCCAAAGGGACCATATAACACCGATTCTAAAAGAACTGCACTGGTTGCCGATATGTTTCCAAATGAAATACAAAGTGCTGGTTATTACCTATAAGGCCCTTAACGGCTTAGTTCCAGGGTACTTAAGAGAGCACCTTCTCTGTTGTGAACCCTGTCACCTATTAAAATCATCTGGAGAGATCCGATTATGGTTGCCGCCAACTCGTTTGGTGGCAACTCAGGACTGGGCCTTCTCTGTGGCTGCCCCAGGGCTTTGGAACACGCTCCCTGCTGAAATAAGAGCATCTCCTCCTCTGATGGCTTTTAAGAGGACCCTGAAGACACACCTGTTTTCCCAGGCTTTTAACTGAAATTTAAATTTTTAATTTTAATGTGTGTTTTTATCCATTGTGATTATCTGTTTTTATGAATTTTAAATGTTTTATCTTATACTATGTTTTAATCCGTACACGCCCTAGAGATTTCTATACTAGGCGGTATAGAAATGCAATCAATCAATCAATCAATCAATTATGAGCTACAGCCCCACCATGAAGATGCTAGGTAAAGACCACTAATGGTTAAATATCACAGGGATTCAACCCCCTCTTTTTAAGATGGTAAACCAATTATTAGGTGAATAGATTTCTTTTATTTATATCGCAATCTGAATCCCATCCAATCAGCCCAACGTGGTTGCTCTAGGCTGTAACAACAAGAGAATAATACAGTTATAAAACCAATTAAAAGTAGCCATTCAATAAACTATAGGCAATGAACCATTAATTAAATGTGCAAGACTAAAAAGCCAGAATAACACCCAGAATAAAACCACTAACAGAGCCCAGAGAGAGAGAAGGAAGGAAGGAAAGAAGGAATGAATTCTGCACTGGCTGTCTTAAGGACCCCAAAGAACTTCACTTATGAGGCATAGAATTCCAGAAAGTGGGTGCCATCATCCATCATCTCCAACCCCAATGGGCAAAGGCCATTGTAGCTGGGGATGATGGGAGTTGTAGTCCAACAACATATGGGGACCCAGATTTCAGAATCCCTGGGTTGAAGAAACCAAATACAGATACAGATCCAAGACCTTTGGTGGAGGGAACACACCCAGGCAAAAAGCACTTTGGAAAGAGACAAAGGCTCAGGTCCTGCTGAACTTCTTTCTTCCCAGGATGCTTTTTTTTTTGAAACAAAGGGGTTGATCAGGCCACAAATTCATTCTCAGTGCCAAGGAGCAGAAAACTGCTGCCAAATGGATGGGAAGTTTCTTCCTGAGATAAAGGGAGGAAAGGATGTATAATGTTTCCATTGTTGGGCGCAAACATCTGTTGGCATTCCAAGTGGCTCATTTTCCAGCAGTGGGAGAGACGGCCGTTTAGCAACCCGGCTCTCATCCTCCTGAGAAACACTAGTGTTGCATGGCAGCTGTCACGGGGATAGGTTTCCTCGGAAATCGCAAATCCTTCAAAAGGATCTTGCATACCATGAAACTACAGCATATTTTGCAGTCTTGCTTGAAGAAGCCTTTTCCTCCCTTTAAGGGCAAGAACTGCCTCACCTTTCATTATCTGTTCCTTTTCTCTGCCTCCTCTTTGCCCTAGCCAGGCCTAGAGAGAGCACAGGTGGGATATCAGAATGACATGAGCCCTATTCAGACATTATGTTGTACACATATCCATGTTTTTTCTGTGAATGACTGTATGTGTAAGTGAACCTCGGTACCAGCCTCATCAAAAGCAGGGCACAGATAGGAAGTGTATTACTATATATGCATTGAACAAATTGTGTGAATACCATGCACGTCTGCACTATGCACAGTTCATATGTGCATTGAACATAATTTGTGAATAAGGCTATCTATCTTTCTATCTATCTATCTATCTATCTATCTACCTCTATCTATCTATCTACCTCTATCTATCATTAGTCTTATATACCATCTTTCATTAAAATAATCTCAAGGTCGTTTACAACAGATAACAATAATAATAATATGTTTTTTACTCACAGATATTGTTTTTATCTGCTTTATGCATTTTAACTGTTTTATATTGTTTTTATATCTGTTATTAACCTGTACACCACCTGAGATGTCTATATCGGGTGGTATAGAAATATTATTATTATTATTATTATTATTATTATTATTATTATTATTATTATTATTATTATTATTATTATCAATTTAAAATAATAATAATAATAATAATAATAATAATAATAATAATAATAATAATAATAAAAAATAACCATTTAAAAGCAATACAAAACTTTTAAACTGTTAAAGCAATACAAATATTAAATTAGAATATAAAATACAAATCTAAAGCTATGTTGATAGCTCTGCTTGTTTGGGGGAAGTAATCATTTAATCATTTGATTGCATTTATTTCTATCCCATCTTTTAGTCATGCCAGGTGGGTTATCCTCCACTTATTTTTTCCAATTTGCTACTTCAGGTGCAGCTCCCCAAACCATGTATCCATTCTGGAAGGTCACCTAACCCAAAGGTTCTCATATATGGGTACCCAGATATGGTTGGACTACAGCTCCCATCATCCTCACTCACAATGACTGAACCACTGTGGCTGGGGAGGATGGGAGATGTAGTCCAACAACATCCGGGGGCCCAACTTTAACCCTTAGGATTGGCTTGAAGGCACATGGTGCTGCAGCAGCAGGAAGACAGAAGGAAACCTCCCTTTTTGGATCCAAGCCAATATGTGATTATACAGTAGGATTCGCCTGAATGGCACAACCTAGAACAAATCTGAGAATTTATCCGCAGGCAAAACATCAGAAATGTGGAGTGCAGCCAACAAGATTTGGATAAGGTTACAAAAAACTGCGGAGGAGACATGCACATCTTCAGGTTATGAATACGACAAATAGTTATATACTAGTTTTCAACAAATGCTCCCAAAGCAGTTTACATAGATATAAGTAAAGAAATAAAATGGCTCCCTGTCCCCAAAGGGCTCACAATCTAACAACAACAACAAAACCCCACCATAAGATAGACACCAGCAACAGCCACTGGAGGAATGTTGTGCTGGGGCTGGATAGAGCCACTTGCTCTCCTCCTGCTCAGTAAGGAGAATTGCCACTTTTAAAAGGTGGTGATGTTGGGGGACTGGGAAAGATATTGTAAGATACAAAATCCCCCCCCCCCATTTTTTTTAAAAGGTGCCTCTTTGTCAGTTAGCAGGGGTTGCAAATTACGTTGCCACCCAATTTCACTTGCGACGGAATTCAAAGAGGTTTGGGGAATTTCTCAGGTAAAGCATCTGAGATATGAGGACGAGCCAAGCAAAGTTCAATAGGACTAGTGCAATTTCTCAAGTGGGCAAGCTACAAATCCTTGGATTCACTGATTGATACCATAACAGCAAGCAAAGCCTAATCCATCCATTCCAAACAGGGCTCCTCTGGTTATTTGCAGTGGATGGATAATGCTTGAAGCCACCCACAGTGACATTGTAAGGTCAAGCAAATGACAGATACTCACTACTGGTTTTGATTGGGTATAACCAGCAGTGGTCGTAACTCATGAGACTCTGGATGAAAATAGGTAGTGATTTTTGTGAAGCTTCGGGCATGTTTCCATTGGAGATTTGCTCTCATGACTGTTTTTTAAAATGTGCTTTTGATTCGTAAGCACTTCCATAAGCTAATAGGAGAAGCGTTAGGGGTGTGTGTGTGTGTGTGTGTGTGTGTGTGTGCATATAGATTCTCTGCAGGAGAGATTTTTCAGCAGTGTAGTTCTTAGTAAACAAAAACCAAGCAGGAGAAATTGGCAAAACTAAAAGCTGAACCTTTGGGGGCAAATCTCAAGCAAAACGAAGTTATTTGTCACCAGCCGCAGAGACACAGGTGCCGCATTTTCATGTAACATGAGGTGTAGGGGCCTCTGGTTTCAAAAACTGTATGTCTGAATGCGAGCAACCACAGTTTCACCATGAAATGGACCTACAGTTTCCCTCCCCGGACAGAGATTTGTACCTTCAGTCTGTAGTGAGGTCCACCGACTGGACCTCTGGTTCTGCGGTGCCAGAGTTATGTCCGAACACTGGCTCTGAAGTCTGGTTGCTTTGCGACTGGAGCTGAGAGAGGAAGCACCACCCTCGCTCCAGTTGCTATTGGCTGCTGGTGCTGTCCTTCAGTAAAGAAGGAAGCACAAGCAGCTAATTCCGCCTCCTCTCTGCAGTCAGTAAGACTGCAGAAAAGGAGCTCTCCTGAATGTCTGAATTTGGATGGGAGAGTGGAGGTAGAGAGGGAGCAGAACCACAGGTCCATTGGACCTATGGTTCCACGTTATGTCCAGAGGTGGCCAGAAAGAAGATGCATTTCCTATCCATCCCTGTGAATTGGGTAAAGAGCCACCTTTTAAAAGAGAAGAGCAACTGTCCCTATATAGTTCCAACACAGAGTTCCAGTAGCTGTTGCTGGTGTCTGCCTTGTGTTTCTTTGGGTAAGCCCTTTGGGGACAGAGAACCAGCCTGTTATTATTAGTTGTCTTTGTAAACTGCTTTGAGAACTTTCCTGTTAAAAAGAGGCACATAAATAAAAAGAAATAGTAACAATCCTCCAAAAGGATAGGTGGAACACCCGCAAAAAGAATATGAAAAGTACCAAATTACTGCTTTGATTTTTCCCCCTAGTTGAATTATCTAATTTAGAAAATCCTTTCTAAAAGAAGAATATTTTGATCAGGTTTTGTGAGCTTGAAGAATATGCGATTATACTTTGCTTTGCAACATCTTCTGAGGTCCGGTTAGCAAGCATGTGGGACAGGATCCCCTCCGTAGCAGGGCTGGAGCTCTGGAATCCCCTCCCCAAGGAAACCTGAGTACTAACTACATCACTCTCTCTTTTTAGGTGCCCATTAAAAGCTTGCTCATTCTGCTACACATTTGGTGTTTGGGGGCATGCTAAGGGGGTCTCCTGTTTTTGGTTTTTGCAGTTAATTCTGTGATGGTTGCATCAATTTTTATATTGTTTTATTGACTGTTTATTTGTATTATTTGTAGTTATTGTTAATCAGTTATTAAAATGTGATTAAAACCAAAATACTTTAAAAACCAAAAATGATGAAATGCAAAAGAAAAAATATTATTATTATTTTTAATCACAGCTGTGTACTTGGTGTTTGCGGAGTGTTATAATAATATATTTCATTCATTCATTCATTCTATATACCAAACCTTCCTCAATAAAACATTTTTAAAAAATGTAACCAAATAAAAATTAGAATAAAAACCAGGTATCATGAAAAGCCTGGCTGAAGAGATGGGTGTTTAAGGCTCTCCTGAAGGCCTCCAAGGAAGATAATCCTCTCAAGTCAATGGGGATCACATTCCACAATCAAGGGGAGACAACTGAGAAGGCTCAATCCCAGGTCATCACCAGATGACCTGATGGCACCCACAGATGGACCTGTGTGTAACAATATCCAGAACAGGAAGTTCTATCCCATCTTGCAGATTATGACGCCCAACAATGAGCACCTCTGCCATGTTTGGATTCAGCTTCAGTTTATTATCCTTCATCCAACCCATTACTATCTGTAGGCTAATGCCATTTCCTGATATTGATGACAAGGTGAAATAGATTTGGATGCCATCAGCATATTGATAACTAGGAATGTGAGAAGCAGCTCAAGGTCAAGCCAGTTTGCCATCAAACTGGGTCGGCTCAAGGGTGAGCCCTTGAGCTGGACCGGGCCCAGTTCAGCTCAACCTCGAGCCAACCCCCCCCCAGCTCAGGACCGGTTTGGGGGTTCTAAAGTTAATTTTTAAAAAAACACTCACTGCTGGGTCCAGCGGTATCCAGGAGTGCTGCCATGGATGGGTCTCTGCCATTTTCCCCTCCTCCCACTGGCCTTCCCTCACGCTTCCAAGGGCAGTTTTGGCCCATTTGGGGGGCATTCCAGCCCTTTCTCTGGTGCCACTGGCCATTTTGGAGGCCGCCACGAATGTGCCTGTCCAGGTTATGACCCAGGAATCATAGATGCTCCCAATTTTGTGGTGGGATAACGTGGAAATGTAGGGCTTGCAATTGTGTCCAGTCCACATCAACCCCAGAGTAACTGGGGTTCAAGATCAAATTCTAGAACACTGATCTGGGGTGGATGTGGGCTGGACATGATTGCAAGCCCAATATTTCCAAGTTCTCGATTTACAGAATCTAGGGATCTGGTTTTCCCACCAGCCCAGATCATCATGAAAACGTGCCCTTACAGCAACTAAGTTATTAAAATATGGGAAAATAAGATTGTGACCAAGCTCAGCAAAAAACTCAGAAAAATCTGAGGGCTCAGACAACTCTCATTGTATGGTCCCCCACCACCACCACCACACACACATTTTTCCTGCATGGAAACTACCTGGAAAAATGGGGAAGGGGAAGCCTTCTCAATATGAATGTATCTCATTGTTCTACACTTTGATGGGTGTTGCATGTATTTTATTTTCTGGTTTGCATATCTTTATGTAATCTTGGTTCCCCCACCTGCACAGCAATAATTAAAGTAAATATAATATGCTGGAAGGAACCCACTCTTAGTCCTAATTGAAAAACAGGACCAAGGTTTAATTTGCCACCAGAGAAGTCTAGTGGTTCCATTAATTTGTTTTTTGTCTTTCTTCTTTTCCTCCTATCACTATCTATAGAACTCTCTACAGATTTACTCAGACGGAAGCCTAAATTCAATGAGACTCTCAAGGAAATGTGCATCAGACAACAGCTTTACTTTTTCTCTTATTTAAGAGAAGTCTCTTATTTATGCTTGTAATCCTATGTACACTTACTTAGGAGTAAACCTCATTAAAGACAATAGGACTTCCTTCTGTATAGAGTATATGCAGAGTATGGAGAGCTACAAGGCTGGGGCGGGGGGAACCCTAAACTAAGGGTGTGCATGAACAGTTTGTGCCAAACCGGTTCGTCTTCGGCCTGTTCATCAGTTCAATCATGAACTGAACTGGGGGTGGTTCAGTCTGTGATCGAACCGAACAAGGCTCATGCTGCTTGGGGCAGCCAGGTGAGTGGTGGCAAGTGGTGGCACCAGCAGCCGCACTGACCAGGTAAGCAGCTTATTTACCCCTGAACGGGGAAATGCTTGAAGCAGAAGGCTGCCGGTTTGAATCCCCGCTGGTACTATATTGGGCAGCAGCGATGTAGGAAGATGGTGAAAGGCATCATCTCACACTCTGTGGGAGGAGGCAATGGTAAACCCCTCCTGTATTCTACCAAAGAAAACCACAGGGCTCTGTGGGGGCCAGGAGTCGAAATCAACTTGACGGCACACTTTACCTTACCCCCTGTACTTGTAAAGGGGAATCCTCACCGTATTCCCTTTTACAAGTATATCCCCCAAACCGGTTCGGCCCAGTTCGATGGTTGAACTGGACCAGACCTGGTTTGGCAGGAGAGGGAACTGGACCGGGCCAGGACAGTTCAAATCCAGTTTGGATTTGAACCAAACTGTTTCCGTACACACCCCTACCCGAAACAATGGATAAAACACAGGGTTGCAGTGCATTAAGACCTTTGAAGGGGAGAATCAGCCAGAAAAGTGACTAAGTTAACCAGGAGCATAGCAAGGTTGTAAAGATGGGCCACGTGCCTTCTTTTTCTCCCACCCCCACCATGTATGTGATGCAGAAGAACTATATGGACATGGTGAAAAACAAAGCGTTCTCAGCATGGCCTTTCTCTCACTCCTATGCAAATAATATCACCCGATCAAGAGCCAACAGCTTGCCAATGAGTCAGGGAGGTGGGAGGGTAGAGTGAAGAGTGGATTGTCTCCAACCAGTGGGCCTGCCTCCCTCATGGGCCCAGGGACATCCACCCCACCCCACCCCACCCCCACTTCAATTATAGATACACTCATGGATTTAACCCTTTGCTCACACATCAGTTTCCCCTACAAATGCCCCTCTGTTCATTTTAATCCATTAGTTTAGGATGGGATCACCAACTTGGCTCCCTAGACGTTGCTGAGCTACAACTCCCATCATCCCCAGCCACAATGGCCAAAGGCTGAGGATGTTGGGAGTTGTAGTCCAGCACCTTCTGGGGACCCAAAGTTGGAAACTCCATTAAGCAATGGATTCAGTTTTACGGAAAGTGTCCTGCAGCCTCCTTGTACCAGCATTGGTCTCCCTACAGAGGCAGCCAGAGGCAGTGTTGTACAGTGAGCAGAGTGTTAAGGACTAGGACCAGGAAGAGACGGGTTCAAATCACCACTCAGCCATGAAACTCACTCAGGGCCAGTTACCATATCTCAGCCTAAAGTACTCACAGAGTAGTTGTAGGGATAACAGTGGTCAAAAGAGGAGAGAAGCAAGCCGGTTACTGGGAGCTCTGTGGAGGAAAACTGTGATATGAATAGAATTCAGAAAATATACACTGCATTGGAAAATTTGTACTACACAGGAGGCGGTATCTATTATGACCCCATATCTCTTAATGTTCCACTCACTATTTTCCAGGCCTAAATCTTATATTACCACATCTGAACCACTCATTATTTTTCCAGGCCAGTGATCAGAGGTCACCGATGGTTTGGTGCTTTCACAATGAGTGCCAGCAAAGCCCCCAGTAAGTCATCTTTGGCTCTCACTTGCTTCCTGGCGATTACTGAGAATAACTGGGGGAAACACACGTGTTTTTTTAGTAAGTTTTTTTGTTAGAACCTTCAGTCTAATTAAGGTTTCCATCTTGAATGGCTCACCAAATATGTAACCCTCTGCAGAGGTCAGGAGGTCTATGGTTTCAAGCCGAACACTTGAAATATTGAAATATGGTTTCAACTTGGAATATTGGCAAACTCATTCAGAGTTGCTACCAAAAGCCCTAACCAGCTCTTGGGCTAGCTCCACGACAACAGGCAGAAATTTAGCAAGTGGATTTTTTCTTTGCATTTGAACGTAATGAGGGCAAGGTTGTCTTCTACAGATTTGCAAGCTGAGTAGCACTTAAAGCAACTCTTTTCCGGAGAGTGAGCTGTTTTTGGACAACTCCCCTCAGCCACAGTGGTCAATGGTCAGGGATGATGGGAGTTGTAGGGATGATGGGAGTTGTGGGTCCCCCAGCTGCTGTTGGACTACAACTCCCATCATCCCTATTGGCCACGGTGGCTGAGGATGATGGGAGTTGTAGTCCCAAACCAGCCGAAGGGCAGGGGTTGTGCAGTCCTGCATCTGGCACAGCTGTTGCTGGAGTCTACCACTACAAACTGCAGGGATGATGGGAGTTGTAGTCCAGAATCTGGGGACTCAAGGTTGGGAACAGCTGCTTGAGATGAATTTTGTAGAAATCAGTGGCCTTATCAAGGCCAGCAGAGTCCATTCCCGACCGGCCCACTCCAAGCCCAAAGAAAGCCATCCCTGGCGGGACTCGGCGGGCAGCCTCCCGAGGCAAAACTGCAGGTGGGTGACCGACAATAACCCCAGGAGCAGCCGCCTCCCCCGCCGACGAACAGGCGGCAGTTCCCCCTCCCGCTCGCAGCGATTCAATTAAGCCATTAACCCCGGCTCCATCCCTCCCTTCAGCCGCCAACAGCACAAAGCTCCTCTGCCCAGCTGCGCCCAGCAGCGCCAAATCAGGCCGCCGCCGCCTCCTCCTTCTCCACGGAGCCTGCTGGCGATGCGTGTCCGCTCTTCGCACGTGGCTCTGCAGCCGCAGTGAATTCGGACGCTCAACGCTCCGCCCTCTCGCCCTCCGCCCCTCCGCGCAGAGGGGACCACCCCATCCTGGTTGCGCACCTGCCTACTCATCCTTGGCTTGTCCGTCCCAGAGCTGGCTGTCCGTTTTACAGAGCTCTGGGCGCGTTTCTCCCACTCCCACCGCCGATTTTTACAGCCAGCCCCCAAGCCGCGCGTTTGGGAAGTACTGGGATGTTCAAACCGATGCTCGCGTTTGCTCTGTCTTCAGAGACCTCATCATGGCCCCTCACCCCCGGAAAAGAATGAAACGCGATGCTTGGGGGCTTTCTTTCACTTCCTTCCCCAGAAAGGCAGGGATGAATCTGCAAAATGATTCTCAAGGGTAAACACCAGAAGTTGCTTGTAAGGTGACACCTCGGGCTCAGCCCTGGAAGGTCTGAAGTACCAATCTCGGGGTTCCGCAGCTTGGCTCCCCATATGATGTTAGACTACAGCGTGGCTGGGGATTATGGGCGTTGTACTACAACTCCCATCATCCCTCCCATCTGTGGACACAAGCCTGGGAACCTAACCCCTAGACTAGGTCTGCACAGCATCGGCCCTCCTGCAGACTACAACTCCCATCACCCCCAACTGTTGACCACTTTGGCTGGGGATGATGGGAGTTGTAGTCTAAAAAGAGCTGGAGGGCTGAAGTTGTGTAGCCCTGCCCTACAGAGCACTCCTGAGCATGTGCTGAGTACCCACTGCCGAGTAGCCACAAGGAACCCATATCTCTGCGATGAGCAGCCCTGCAGATCCTGGCAACGCTCAGCTATAGGGATCAAATCAATCAGCAGGTTGTTCTCTCTCCACAAATGTTAGCTGCACAAAGCTTGTCTTTCTCTCTTCCTTCCTTTCACAAAAGGCTGTTCAGCAAAGGGCTTCTCAGTCACACGCACATCATTTCCCCATTCATGCGTCCCCATTCACGATACGACTCAGCCAGACACCACATTTCCAGCCACAGAAGCGCCTTGGTTAATGCTGAATCATTTGAAGCCTGCTGGAGTCGGGCGTGCAGATGTGCGGCTCCCTCGCCCGACCCACCTCGCGTCCTCCCGGTCGCTCTGCACTTTGCCCGGCTTGCCCAGCAGCTCCAAGCTCTGCGACGGTCTCCGAGGCTCAGAAGACGACGACAAAGAACAGGCAGGGACTCTGCCCACATGCCATGCACCCTCTGTGTGTGCACACATGCTTACGGTCCTGTCTGTCTACAGCTGCACACCGAGCCTGTTTCTCGGTGTCTTTCCGCCTGCACACTCTCCCCACACAGTCTGGCAATCCTTTCCGTGCTGATCCCGGGTCCCCTCATGCACCTTGCTTCCTTTTCTCACATGAAAACGCATCGTCTAGAAGATGGGCGGGGGGGCGGGAGGAGAACGGGGTGGGGATGCCAGCAGCTTTGATCCTTTCAATTCTCTCAGCAAGACAGGTTGGTCAACACACAGCTCCCCTTTTCACCCCCAGTACTAACCATCACTTATATACAGTCGCAGAGCGCCGATTATCCATTGCAATATCCATTGCCTTTCATCCTTCACACCCCCATTGCCTTCTCCCCCCCACCCCGCCTGCACCCCACATGTACCTGTTTGTGTGGACTCTGGAGATGCTGCTTCTCTCTCCCTTAATCAGTTTCTCTTCTCTCTTTCTCTCCCCCCCGCCCCGCCCTCTCATTCAGTCTCTCGGTAAGCCCACCCACCTGGCATGACTGATGTTTTCACAAGCCAACCCAGGCGACTCTAAGGTGGTGGCCTTATCTCCGTTCAGCCAATAGCAGAGGAGCCGGCACACACCTTTGATTCTGAGATGTGACAGCTAGAAAGTGACAATGGGGATCTGAAAGCCCGCCTGAAGGGAGAGGCAGTTAAGAGGCTGGAGAGGAGAGCAGGGGGAGAGGAGGGGGCAGAAGAGGAGGGAGGGGAGATCGGAAAGAGATCGGAAATAGACAGCGGGGAGGGGAAGAGTTAAGGAGAAAGGAAGATAAGGGAGACACGCAGGGGTGAGAGCCGGGAAGGTGATTGATTAGCGCAGATTCAGGATAGTCCAAGAAAAGCACAGTACTACACCACACATAATTTACATACAGCATTCACTGCCAAGAGATGTGATGATTTCTGGCTGAGGATCAGAGCCGATGTTATTTTAAGCACCTGAGTGGGGATGACATGCCTGCTTTTTATGCACAGAATCCAGCAGTGGGAAGGCGTCTTGGAGGTTATCTAGCTCACCCCCGCACCTGCTCATGCAGGAAACTGCTACAGCATCCCTGATGTTGGAGAGATGGCTGCCCAGCCTTTTTGAAAACGTCAAAAGAAGGAGAGCCCCGCCACTGCACAAGGCAGACTGTCTACTTTTAAACAGATCTTGCAATTAGGACGTTTCTTCCTACTCTCCAGCCCCAATCTGCTTCCTTATCATTGCATTAGCTCTTTTAGCTGATGCGTCACACTTTGGACTCAGGTTCACCGTGTGGTTCCTCCAGAAGGAGAAGGAGAGTGGTCTTGTGGTAGCAAGCATGACTTGTCCCCTTAGCTAAGCAGGGTCCACCCTGGTTGCATATGAAAGGGAGGCTAGAAGTATGAGCATTGTAAGATCTTCCCCTCAGGGGATGGAGCCACTGCTCTGGGAAGAGCAGAAGGTTCCAAGTTCCCTTCCTGGCTTCTCCAAGATAGGGCGGAGAGAGATTCCTGCCTGCAACCTTGGAGAAGCCACTGCCAGTCTGTGAAGACAATACTGAGCTAGATAGACCAATGGTCTGACTCATTATATGGCAGCTTCCTATGTTCCTAAGATACTTAGATCCTGTTCACATGCACTGCTGCCAAGCCAGATGGCCCCCATCCTATATTCTGCATTGTGTGGGGTTCCTGCCTTCCCCCCAGCCCTCGCTGCCCCACTTTGGTCATGTGAGTGACCATTTTGGTTTAACAAAAATCTGAAGAAAAGACCATAAGGGGGCAAAGAGAGAGAGAGAGAGAGCCCAAACTGTCCAAACGTAACTTGATGCAGTGGGATGTTCGTGGACTCAGAGGGCACTTAGCGAACAACCAGGTGGGTGAAACTAATGAAACTCCGTGATGAGGAGTGGAGGAAGAGGACGTGAACCAAAACCAAGACATTTTGCAGCTTGAAGAATACTCCCTCATGACAGTCACAACCCCTTCTGCTTCTGAGAAGGAAAGGTGTCTAAAGCACCTCAGTTTTCTCACCAGCCATTTCACATATTTATGATTCTGAGAGAGGAGGGGTTTGACAGATTAAATCTCGAGGTTGGTAGCAGTGTTCTCTCTATTTCCCCCCCTTCTTTAAGAGAATGCCTTCTTCGCTATGAACCACATGGCCCATTGAGATCATCAGGAGAGGTTCATCTGCAGTTGCCACCAGCCTCCCCATCTCTTACAACTTTTTAAAAGGCAGTCAAGACACATTTGTTCACCCAGGCTTTTCATTAGATGCTGTTTTAATTGTGTGATTTTTAATAGCTTTAACCTTTTAAACTTTAAATTGTTGTCATGTTTTAACATTTTAATTGTTTTTATTATTCTATTGTAAACCACCGAGAGACTTGTGTTTTGGGTGGTATACAAGTACGTTAAATAAATAAATAAATCTGTGTGTGGAATAAGTTTTGTTCTGGCCAACCATATCAAAGCAATGTGTGCGCAAGTGCATTCAGAGTGGGACCTTCCTGACTTAACCGGAACAGAATCTTAAATTTACTGGACATCAAAAAAAAATTGTGTGCAAGTGCACACACCTTAGAGGGAACACCGGTCAGCAGGTGGGTGCATTGTGCCAATGGGGGGCGGGGGTCGCAGAACAAAAACACGTGGTTCGGTTCAAATTCGAACCAAACTGCGAATCAGTTTGAACCAAACTGCTCCAAACTGGTTCAGTTGAAATGACTGGCCAGTCCAGTCCATTTGACTGAACAGGAATCCAGTGAGGATTCCCCTTTACAAGAACAGGGGCAGTGAGAGAGGTAATAAACTCCTTACCTAGATGACTGCTGGTGTTGCTGCTCGCAGCCGCTCAACCTCCTGGCATGGCCCAAGTGCACTCCTCCCTCCTTTACTAAGCCAGCAATGAGCCAGCAGCTTAATAAAGGAAGGAGGAACACGCTTGGGTGAGCAGTGGTGCCAGTAGCCACAGCTGCCAGATAAGGAGCTTATAACCTCTCTCAGAGACCCCACCCAGCCGCCCCTTACCATTGCCAACTGGTTCATCTGAACCGGGCCTGTTTCAGCTTGGTCACAAACCGAGCCACCCCTGGTTAACCCAAGGTTTCTGAGCCAAAACTGTGATCTGAATTTTGGTAATCTGGAATCATAGCAATAGCAATAGCAATAGCACTTACATTTATATACCGCTCTATAGCCGGAGCTCTCTAAGCGGTTTACAATGATTTAGCATATTGCCCCCAACATTCTGGGTACTCATTTTACCGACCTCGGAAGGATGGAAGGCTGAGTCAACCTTAAGCCCCTGGTCAGGATCGAACTTGTAACCTTCTGGTACTCTTCATGTACTCTTTTCACCCGCTTTGCACTTTTTGGTTTGTAGTGAGTTTTGCTGTGCCAGCCTGAGGTTTGAAGGGGGCATCGTTTCATCCAAATTCTGCCTGCGCCATAACCGGGGTTTTGTGCTGTGGCTGCTGCCAAAGCCATACACAGGGTGGCTCAGGCCAGCCCAGAGACGCACCAGTTCTATGCCTGATGTGCTTCTTGCTGGCTACTTCTCTGAACACTCCCCTCCCCACTTTCTCCACAATCCTCCAGCCATTGCCCGGCCACAGGGATGCCAAGTTGCCACGTCCCAAGCTTCAAAGCATGTCAAGGGGGAAAGCCACATTGGGAGATGCCTGCTTTTGACTGGGTCTCGAGTTCCCTCCTTTGGCAATCTGCAGAAAAAGGGGATAGGGTGACAAGGGGGCACTTTGCAGTGGCGAGGTCTCCACATTCAAGTGATGAAGGCAGGGGCGTAACTATGATCGGGCAAGGGGAGGCAGCTGTCTAGGGGCCCTGGCCTCTGGGGGGGCCCTCCAGAGACATGTCACGTGCCTCCCCCCACCCAGCGCCTGCCGCTGCTCCTTCAATTTAAGGAGCGCCCAGGGGCTCATCTGTTCTTGGAGACAAGAAGCCTATCCTGCCAGTAATTTATGTAGTAGAAGCCGCCTTTCCGGTCAAGCGCCCCAGCAGTAGCAGCAGCAGCCCACACGCCTCACATCTGAACTGGCCTCGCCCAGCACGGCGCGTGCTTGCCTGGCAACGCAGCAATTCTGCCCTCGGCGGCGGCGACTCCCCCCTCAACGGTGGCCCAGGGCTCCCGCCCCCGGCTTCCTTCCGCTGCAGCCTGGGCTTGGAGGGATAAAAAACCCGCCAAGGGATGGACTTGCTCCCAGCGCGCTTCAGCCCACGAAGCCCAACATGAGGCGCATGTGTCCTCGAGAGCCCTGCGCGGCGGCTCCTCCTCTTCCTGATGCTGGCCGTGAGCAGCACTTTCCAGAGCGGTAAGGCTGCGAGCCCCACAGTGGACGAGGGACTGGGCGAGGAAGAAGCAAAGCCGTCTTCAGCGGTGGGGGGTGCTCTCCCTGCCTGGCAGGGCTCTGTCCCTACACACAGCCCCGCCCCCAGCAGCAGCACAAGAAGCTCCGGACCAGCTTCCTACCACCTATTCCTGGCGAAAAAGCAGCCACTCCGCTGCCTGCTTTTCCCTATTTGTCCCCAGTACTGTAGCCTGTTCCTTTCCAGCAGTTCAGGGAGGAGGTGGACTGAACTAGCCTCCGCTCCAGTCTCCACCAGGATAGACCTGGGAGCGGAGAAGTCTTCGGCTATTGAAAAAACCCTGGCAGGAAAAGCATTTCCCTGCTCTAAAGCAGAGTAAGTCCTTAGAAGAAATTCACTTGAAGCAGACTGGGAGGGGGAGAAGGACTACTCCTGTGTCACCTCCCCCCCCCAGCCATCCCTCAGCCACGCGGTGGCAGAAATTCAAAGTAAACACACGGAGGTTGGGCAGGATGGGGTGGCTCCTCTCAAAAAGCCTGCAGCCTCTCTCTCTCCCCAAGCCTCCTGCCCCATCCTTTCCCTCTTTCCCCCGTCTCCATTCTCTCTCGTGTGAAGCCTGTGTGCACGCAAGAGAGAGTGCTTGCAGCCTTGGCAGGGAGAGGCGCAGTGAGCAGAGGCAGTGGCTGGGGCAGAGGGAGGGCGGGTGGAAGAGGAGGAGGTTGTATGTACACTAAGGAGAGGGGTAGCCCGGAGAGAAAGAGATGGTGAGGCTTGCTGGAGATCTTCTCTCCAGCCTCTGTTGTCTCCAGTGTCCTTTCAGTGCCCAGCAGCAATCCTTGAGCTGGGAAAGTCTTCGTTCTGAGCGATTTGTATTTCTACTCTTAGACTCTTTCTGTTCTTTAACCCCACCCCCCGCACCCTTCTAATCTTTGCGGGTTGGTTTCCCTCTAGGCTCAGCTCAGAAGCTGAGGAGGGGGAAATGGTGTAGGCTCTCAAGCAGCCAAGAGGTGATTTTCTGCTGCTTTTTTGGAGTGAAAGGTTGTTGGTTTTACAGTGGAAGCACCAACCCACACCATGCTGGCTTTCCCCTCCCGCTATAAACATCTACTCATTGGGACAGTCTCCCCTCCCTGCCCTTTCCCTGGAAGAAAGGAGATAGGTTTTTATATGTGTGTTGTAATTATTTTGTTTGAACTCTGATCTGGAAAAAGAACTCTGCTTGGAAGGATGTAAACCCTTTATTTTTATTCTCCCTCCAGCTCTAGCAAAGGTGAACCTGAAATTATCTCTCTTTTGTTATGGGGGGGGGCATTTTAAAATTTTGTCTCTGGGCCCACTGCAACCTTGCTACGCCCCTGGATGAAGGAGTATTTGTACAAGCACATAGAGTCCCAGCGGCACCAGAAACCGGGCAACCCAGTTGTTGCCCAACAAAGAAAACACATGTGCCAGGAGAGTGATACCCGGGGTCTGGGTTAAAAGGCAGCCCCTGGAATTTGTGAGTGACTCTGTTCCATTTCTTGTACAGGGGAAGCAGGGCCCAGCCCCTTCTCCTTGGGTGCAAGCCCACACTCTATGGCATTACTTGTGAGACCAACCATTTGGGGGTACACCGAATGGTGTTTTAGGGGCTGAATCTTTAATTAATTAATTAATTAATTAATTAATTAATATACCGCCCTTCCAAAAATGGCTCAGGGTGGTTTACAACAAAATAAAAACAATTAAAATCAATTAAACAATTACAACCATTTAAACATTAACATCATTTAAAACCAACATTAAAATTTAAAACCATAGATCTAGTTAAAAGCCTGGGTGAATAAATGTGACTTCAGTGCCTTTTTAAAAGTTGCCAGAGATGGAGAGGCTCTTACTTCAACAAGTAGCACATTCCAAAGTCCAGGGGCAACAATGGAGAAGGCCCCTTCCCGAGTAGCCGTCAGAATAGTTGGTGGCAGCCGCAGGCGAACCTCTCTAGATTATCTTAACAGGCATTAAGATAATGTGTGATGAAGCCCCTTCTCCCAAGGACCACTCTCTCATGAGTGTGGCAGGCCATACAGACATGCATGCAGGCCAGAGGGCTGTCACTGCACAGCCCTGTTGCTAGATCCACGCAAGCCCTGAGGAAGGACGCCACACCAACACCTTTCCAGGCTGTGGCAACTGGAGGACAGCAGGAGTGAAACTGTTCACTCTGGCAGTCTGGTCGCCCCTTGGCACATATGTATGTTGATATTTGCCCAGTATAGCCACCCGGCTTTCCAGAGATTGCTGAAAATAGGGGCTCCCCTCAATCATGATTCCCCACGGCAGCCAATCTGCATACGCTGCAATGCCGGTTGCAGCCCAGGAATTTTGAAGGTGTCCTAGGAGCTATCCCCAATCTAGCAAAATCCACAGGGAGACAGCAAGACACACGGGGTGGCCCGGACTCCTTGGGAGTATGTAGGGTTTGAGTGTGGAGGAGAAGATGAGGAGTATGAGTTCTATTTTTAAACAGATATACTGGCGGTGGGGGCGGGGAGGTCACACACAGCAGTATAGTTGGAGGACCTATTGTTGGATGGCCTTGATGTATTAGGGTAACCTTGTCCCCAATAAGGAGGTTCGTTCCTGGGCAGATGGAGCCCAATAATCATCAGCCCAGATGAGATAACAAGATCAAAGGTTTTATTCTGCCTTAAGAACAGAGGTGTTACTTTGGCTATTTGCTCAAAGTAAGACAAAGGAATATTCAAACATCCATACCTTTATACATGACAAATGCAAAAGTCACCCTCACAAGAAAACAACATATGATGCCAAGGTGCCTAACCAAGGCCAGAAAACAAACTCTAAACACATACGCAGGCAGACTGCCAACATCTTCCTAGTCATATCAACCCCTTCTACATATCAACTTCAGCACATTCCACAGACGGTCGCAGTAACCTATGGGGGATGGAATATTACTAGAGAAACATAGTTTTGACAATGCTTTGCACTGACAAGCAAAGAAACATCTCTTGCAGAGAACCATTATTTCAAACTAATTCAGGCTGTGCAATTCTATGCATTTCTAATTTATTATACATCAGCCTAACTCATGAGAATGCAGTCCAATGGAGACCCAAAGCTCATAGAGCCTCTGGTTCTCCACATAGAGGCGTATCTAGGGAAAATAGCGCCTAGGGCAAACACTGAAATTGCGCCCCCTGTCCAAGCATCTGACACCCAGATGCTTTCAGATAACTTTACCATAATATCAGCTGAAAAATACAAGTCAAGCTCGTTAATCTTTTAATATTTCAAAAACTATTTAGCAGTGGACTTAGCCAGACCAAAAAATGCTGGAAAACTACAAATTTCAGTATGTGGGGGCTCATGAAATACCCAAATACTATGTGGAGATGTACTTGGAAAACTAAACAGAAGTGCCTGTCTAATTCTCTACTATGCATTGTAGCATCACCATTACATAAGTTTTAAAAATCAGTGGAGAATTTGACTTTTCCCAGATACTCTGTAAATAATTAAAGGATATGCAGAGTAAACTGTGTCACTGCTTGGAATATATTCTAGTCTTTCAGAAAGTCAGTTAAAATGAGAGAAAGAGAGCAAGAAACTCCCAGTGGGCCTTAATATTAAGGGTTTCACACTGATTCAAAGACAAACTCACCATTAATAGCCATATTAGCAAGACATCACATTTAACTCACTTATCACAAGAAGCAAAGTAAGAGCAAATGAATACAATCCTAGCTCATAAGCTTCAGCTCAGTATTCACAAGCCCTGATTCTCTGTACATAGTGCCAATCTGAATGTGTACAGTGTCTTATATTATATATTTTTTATTATTATTTTTACCCGTAGCCCCTTTGCGGGGCTTCCTAAAGGCTGGGGGGGTGTTGCAAAGATTCCCCCTCACCCCGCTGGCCTCTAGGGCCTCGCAGGGACCATGTGAGCATGTGCAGTGGCCGTTTTTTAAAATAATCTTCTTCTTTTTTTAAAAAAAGGCCACTGAAAACAAAATGGCCACTGCGCATGCTCAAATGGCCTCTGCAAAGCCTGGCATGACCTAGAGCCTCAGAGAGGCCATTTGAGCATGCACAGTGGCCATTTTGTTTTTGGCAGCCATTTTTTTTTTTAAAAAAATAATTTTACAAAATGGCGCACCCCTTCCAATGGTGCCCGGGGCATGTGCCCTGCCTGCCCTACCCCTAGATACGCCCCTGGCTCCACAATGGAGTGGCCCTCTCATGATAGGGCTAATCCCCGGCCAACAAGCTAACACAGCGGCAGGAGTGTGTTGGTAGTTCCTGGACTGTTTTGACTAGGTCTGCCATCCCAAGAGCATCCTTTGTCACAGCGGACCAGATCCCAGGATCAGCTGTTAAACTGCTGTTATCATTAAGAAGATCCTCATAATATCCAACGAAAACTGACTCTTCTCTAAATTAAGCCCATTAGATCTCATCCTGCTTTCTGGGACAGCCAGTGCCGGATTGAGGCACCAAATAATCAAGCTACACTTTAGGGCCTCACATCATGATGGGCCTCTGGACACACAGAAAGACTAAATGTCAGGTTTTACATAACATATTTTCATTTAAAGGTATTTCTACTGCAAACAGGCTTATTGCAAGATAACTGTTTTTGTTAGGTTCTTGGTTTTTCATTGCATCTTTGCCAAGAAAAAATAAAGCTCTCTTATTTCTGTTTTCATTGTCCTGTTTGTTAGAATAATATACTTTTTGTAGTGCTTCGGGGCCTTTTAAGCGTGGCATAGCTTAGGGCTTCAGCATGTCAACATCCAGCCCTGGGGGCAGCGGAGAAGAAACCTTTGCCCTTTTTTGTGTGACAGCCCTCCAGGGCAGCATTTGGAGAGTGCTATCATGTCCTCACTGAATTCTCTTGTCTAGCTAAGCCTACCCAGTTCCTTCCACCTTTCTTCTTCCTGTCTGCCGCTCCCATCATTTGCAAAACAAGCAGTTCTAAGCAGAATTAATGGACCACATTTGCCACTTCTTTTATCTTGGTGACTCTTATGCAGGCCTCCTTCCATGTGCTGTGTGAGCTGGATTTGTAACCAACTCTCAGCACCTGAGTTACTAAGGAGTGCGGTTTGTACCCTGAGTAGCTGCCCTCCTGAAGCAACCTGGCAAGCCAACAAAAGAATACCTCTATCAGGGTCCCCTAGGACCCCACTCCCGTGAGCTGCTCATTTGGTTTTTATTGGACTGTAAGTGCAAAAGGTTATTTGAGCGACACACATATGGACATGGTGATGTCATGCAGGGGCACTGCTACACCCTCAAAGGATCTGGGACTGGGCAATTTTTTTTTAAACCTTTTTTTTTTTTTTTTTTGCTCCTGCTGAGGCGCAGGATTCTTCTGCACTGTCGTAGGGGAAGGCCTGCATTGCTCCTGCAGCCGCTGCCTTTGAGGGTGGCCTTTAGCGCTGCTGCTGCAACTTGCCACCACTTGCCAGCACTACTTACTTATGGATCTATCTATCTATCTATCTATCTATCTATCTATCTATCTATCTATCTGACATATTTGTGTACTGCCCAAAACGTATGTCTCTGGGTGATTTATAATAAAATGATAAATGATAATAAAAATGATAAATACACCAGCGTGGTGAAGTGGTTAGAGTGCTGGACTAGGACCGGGGAGACCTGAGTTGAAATCCCCATTCAGCCATGATACTTGCTGGGTGACTCTGGGCCAGTCACTTCTCTCTCAGCCTAACCAACTTCATAGGGTTGTTGTGAGGAGAAACTTAAGTATGTAGTACACTGCTCTGGGCTCCTTGGAGGAAGAGCGGGATATAAAATGTAAATACGTGTGTGTGTGTTTGTGTGTGTATAACTGGCCCTATGCACCCCCAGCACAGTACTTCCAGTGACTGTTGCTGGTGTCTACCTTATGTTTCTTTTAAGATTGTGAGCCCTTTGGGACAGAGAGCCATCTTATTTATTTATTCTCTGTGTAAACTGCCCTGAGCCATTTTTGGAAGGGCGGTATAGAAATCGAAATAATAATAATAATAATAATCATAATATGTGTGTGTGTGTGTGTGTGTGTGTGTGTGTGTGTAGATAGATAGATAGATAGATAGATAGATAGATAGATAGATAGATATGAAGTTTAAAATATTATAATAATTTAAAACAATGTTAAAAAACTCTTAAAAGCTGTAAATCCAATTAAACCCTGGGGTGAACAAATGTGTCTTGACTGCCTTTTAAAAAATTGTCAGAGATGGGGAGGCTCTTATTTCAATGGGGAGTGCATTCCAAAGTCTTGGGATAGCAACGGAGAAGGCCCGTACCTGAGTAGCCATCAGGCAAACCAGTGGCAACTGCAGACGGACGTCTCCAGATGATCTCAGTGGGCGATGGGGTTCACCTCAGGGGGAGCAGCCTTTGGTGCTCCTACTGCTGCCAGGATGGCGTGTGAAGAGCCATCCAGGAGATGGCACTTGTGCACTCACTGCCACATCCCTGCTTGCCTTTCACATGCCCGCCGGCAGCCCACTGTTTAGCTCCTTTGCTACTGTCCTTGTGGCAGTGAAGGAGTGATGCGAGACAGGGGAGATCCAGGGCACCCCCCCCAAAAAACCCACTGGGGCCATATGCCCCCTATCCCCCCTAATGACACCACTGATCTCATGGATGCTCCCCCAGACATGGACACGATGAGTGCATCTAGTACAATACCACAGCAAGCATTATACATTTTTCTCTCTGCACACATCCTTCTGTGCTATTTGTTTGCTCTTGTGTGTTTGGGAGTGTGTTGGAATCTTCTTTCCTCCAGGCTTGTGTATGGGCATACATATGCCTGCATGTCTGTTATATATGTGGGGAAAGGACAAAATAGATAATTTCCTGTCCTAGCCAAGAACAGAACTGAACACGCCCCAGGGCATCAGAGGGAGGTGGTAACTCCAGCTGCTATAATCCACTCCAGACTGTTGAAGGAAGGGGAAATAAAACCATGACATTATCACGCCAATGCTGAGAAATGGACAAAATGCAGTTTGGGCCTTGTTGGAGGGCTTGTGGGAATTCCCACAACAGGAGTGTGGGAAGCAGCCTCCATTGCCCCACATGGAAGAATGCTCCCGCCTACTCTCTTTCCCCTTTCCCCAGTGGTCCACACATGCGATGAATGTGCACAAGATCACTAAAGAAAGGTCAGTGGTTCTGATCCTAGGTTCTTCATAAAAGCAACGATTCCTGCCTGCAGCCTTGGAGAAGCTGCTGCCAGTCTGTGAAGACAATACTGAGCTAGATAGACCAATTATAGACTCAGTATATGGCAGCTTCCTATGTTCCTATGTACTATGGCAGATATTGGGTGTGTGCTGGGATAAACCACAATATATTGCAAGAGATCTGATATTCCATGGTGGGTTGGGACTCATAATAATTTAAAATGTTTCGGGTCTACTTCTCCGTCTCAATAATTCCCAAGCTTAGGGCCAGACTGTAAGTTCTCCAAGGAGAACAGTCATAAGGGCATAGGCAACTGACTTCTGTTGAGTCAGATAATCAGTCCGTCTTACTCAATATTGCCTGCACTGGCAATATGGAGCCTGGTGCATGGTGGAGCCTGGTCCACGGTGAAGTGCTTTGGCGGTTCAAGGGGCTATGTGAAGTGGCTTGTAAAAGGGAATCCTTCATAAAAGGTGTCGAAAGGGCGGTTGGGGCTGGGGGAGCAGGGGCACTTACAAAAGTAAGTGATAAGGTGCATACCAGTGGCAGCCATGATACCACTCTTCAAAGCTGCCTGGGCCCTTAGCTCCCCTAAGAAGCCCACATGTGGCAACACGGATCTGGCACTGACCTGACCTGCTGCTGCTCCACAGTGGGCCCCGCAGCTACCAGTAGTAAGTATCATATCACTTACTTGGTGCATCAGCTCTCACCACCCTTGCCCCCCACCCCCAGCTGCCCTTTAGAAGACTGTTGTGAAGGATATCCCTTTGTTTGTAAGAGGGAATCCTCGCCAGATTCCCTTTTACAAGCCACTTTACATAGCCCCTCGAACCACTGAACTGGTTCGAGCTGGTTCGGTCAACCAGACCGGCCCAGCCAGTTGGTTAGACTGAACCCATTTGTGAACCCATGCTTTGGTCCGAATGTGAAAAAGTCTGAATGTGGAAAAGGGTCTGCACACACCCGTTGTTTGCACCCAGTTTGTGGAGTAGGGGGTGATAAATCATGTGAACAGAGCCTCTGCTTGATCAGGTATTTTTTGTAGAAGTGAGAAAATAGGAAAATAGGGGAAGCTGCTTTATACCGAGTCAGACTCTTGGTCCATCCAGCTCAGTACTGTTCACACAGACTAGCAGGAGCTCTCCATGGTTTCAGGCAGGAATCTTTCCCTTCCTGGAGATTCCAGGGATTAAACCTGGTACCATCTGCATGCACAGCTGATGCTCCACCACTGAGTTATGGCCCCATCCCCTAAGGGGAATATCTTTCAGAAGAGAGCACTCACATGTAGTCACCCAACCAAATAAAAACCAAGGTGAGCCCTGCTTAGCAACAGAACAATTCATGCTCACTACTACAAGGCCAGCTCTTCTCCCCAAACCTGAATTTTTTCCCAAAAGAAGAAAGTGACCTGACCATGTTCTTTGCTTTGGGGTCCGTTGCCAGGCAAGCAAGGGTCAAGGCTATCTTCCACAACATTATTTAAGCTAGTCACTTTAGGTGAATGGAAAAGCTGTTTGCACTAAGCTATGCCCCCAGTTCTACAGCTTACTGGTGGACTCTGACCTGGGAAACCTCTAAACTTACTCTGGGCTGCACCCCAGACTCAGAGGGCACTGTCTCATCCCACATAGCTGTCAAGAATGTCTTATTCTTCTGCTTTCTGAAGAGAAGAAGGATGATGAGAGCTATGTGTCCCCACCTAAGAACCTTTGTGTTTACAGTCCAATACAAACCAAATTCACAGTACATTAGAGGAGGCAGAGGAAACTCTGGTGGGTTTCTTGGTCAAACGGCTGTCTTGTTTCAAAATGGCAGTCACTCAATGTATAGTAGGGGTGGAGCCACTATTGCATGGTAGGGTTCAAAGAACCCGGGCCACCAATGAAAAGGACTGCTGGTGCCCTCTCTGTGTGTGACATCACACTCAATGGGGCATGGCCTGATAGCTGGAAGGCCTGCCCCAGCCCTCTAGATCGTATTTCCAGCCAGCGTTTGCTGACTGGAAGCATTAATTTCCCCTTCTCTCCCTCGCTGGAGGGAGAGAAAGGGAAATAAATGCAGCCAGCTATCAAAGGCTGACTAGAAATGTGTTTGGGAGAGCTCACATGGCACACATGATGTCATGCGCAAAAGGAGCGTAGGCTAGGCTCTGCTCATTTCCAGCCAGTGTTTTGTGGCTGGCTGAGTTTATTTCTTTTTCTCTCTCTCCAGCAAGGGAGAGAAAGGGGGAAAAATGCTTCCAGTCAGCAATCGCTGGCTGGAAATAAGCTTGGGAGAGCTCGAACGGTCTCGTTGGCACCCAGGCCACACACCCCTTTCATGTGATGTCATGAACATCCCATGTGTGGGTGATTGGGCCTTCCTCTTTGCATGGGTGCTGCCAGCAGGAGGGACACAGAACATAAGAACAGCCCTGCTGGATCAGGCCCAAGGCCTATCTAGTCCAGCGTCCTGTTTCACACAGTGGCCCACCAGATGCCTCTGGGGAACCCACAGGCAAGGTGTGCATGCCCTCTTTCCTGCTGTTGCTCCCCTGCAATTGGTATTGAGAGGTATCATGCCTCTGAGGCAGGAGGTGGACCACAGCCACCAAACTAGTAGCCATTGATAGACTTGTCCAACATAAATTTAAAGCCATCCAAGCTGGTGGCCATCACCACATCCCATGGGAAATAATTCCATAGATTAATTATATGCTGTGTGAAAAAGTACTTCCTTTTGTTGGTCCTAAATTACCCGACCTTCAGTTTCATGGGGTGACCCCTGGTTCTAGTGTTGTGAGAGAGGGAGAAAAAATTATCTCTGTCCACCCTCTCTACTCCATGCATAATTTTATACACCTCGATCATGTCTCCCCTTAGTCACCTCTTTTCAAAGGTAAAGAGCTCCAGATGCTGTAGCCTATCCTCATAAGGAAGGTGCTCCAGGCTCCTGATCATCTTGGTTGCCCTCTTCTGCACCTTTTCCAGTTCTACAATATCCTTCTTAAGATACGCTGAGCAAAGCTGTATGCAGTACTCCAGATATGGCCGCACATCTGAACTGTATAAGGGCATTATAATATTTGCATTTTAATTTTCAATCCCCTTTCTAATGATTCCTAGCATGGAAATAGCCTTTTTCATAGCTGCTGTGCACCGAGTTGACTCTTTCAATGAGCTGTCCACAACAACCCCAAGATCTCTCTACTGGTCAGTCACCGACAATCAGATCCCATCAGTGTATATGTGAAGTTGGGTTTTTTTGCCCCAATATGCATCACTTTACACTTATTTGCAATGAACTGCATTTGCCATTTTGTTGCCCACTCCCCAAATTTGGAGAGATCCTTTTGCAGCTCCTCACAATCTTTTGTGGATTTGACTACCCTAAATAGTATAGTGTAATCTGCAATTTTGGCCACTTCTCTGCTTGCCCTAATTTTTAATCATTTATGAACAAGTTAAAGAGCACGGGTCCCAGTACAGATCCCTGGGGGACCCCACTTCCTACCTACTTCCATTGTTGAAGCTGTCCATTTATGCCTACCCAGTTTCCTGTGCTTCAACCAGTTACCGATCCACACATGAGCCTGCCCCCTTATACCATGACTGCTAAGTTTACTCAAGAGCCTTTGATGGAGAACTTTGTCAAAAGCTTTTTGGAAGTCCAAGAACACTATGTCAGCGGGATCACCTTTAATCCACATGCCTGTTGACACTCTCAAAGAACTCCAAAAGGTTAGTGATGCAAGATTTGCCCTTGCAGAAGTCATGCTGGTTCTCCCTCAGCAAAGCCTTTTCTTCTATTTGTTTAACAATTTTCTTCTTAAGTATGCTTTCCATCAAAATACCTGGCACCAGAGTTAAGATGACTGGCCTATAATTTCCTGGATCCCCGATGGATCCCCTTTTGAAAATTTGAGTTACATTGGTTACCAGAGGATACCAAACTCTTTCAGGTAGTGAAATCCAAAACGGATTGTGAGGAGCTCCAAAAGGATCTCTCCAAACTGGGAGAGTGGGCGACAAAATGGCAAATGCGGTCCAATGTTGGCAAGTGTAAAGTGATGCACATTGGGACGAAAAACCCCAACTTCAAGTATACACTGATGGGATTTGAGCTGTTGGTGACTGACCAGGAAAGGGATCTTGGGGTTGTGGTGGACAGCTCGTTGAAAGTGTCGACTCAATGTGCAGCAGCTGTGAAAAAGGCCAATTCCATGCTAGGGATCATTAGGAAGGGGACTGAAAATCAAACGGCTAATATTATCATGCCCTTATACAAAATGGTGGTCCGACCACACTTGGAGTACTGCGTACAATTCTGGTCACCACATCTTAAAAAGGACACTGTAAAACTGGAAAAGGTGCAGAAGAGGGCAACCAAGATGATCAGGGGCCTAGAGCACCTTTCTTAGGAGGCAAGGCTATAACACTTGGGACTTTTTAGTTTAGAAAAAAGACAACTGCGGGGAGACATGATAGAGGTCTATAAAATCATGCATGGTGTGGATAAAGTGGATAAAGAGAAATTCTTCTCCCTCTCACATAATACTAGAACCAGGGGTCATCCCATGAAATTGATTGCCAGGAAATCTAGGACCAACAAACGGAAGTACTTTTTCACACAATGCATAATTGTTGAGATTGTTTTTAATGAAAGGCGGTATATAAATCCAACAACAAACAAAACAAACAAATAATCCACTTGTGGAATTCCCTGCCACAGGATGTGGTGACAGCCAACAACCTTGATGGCTTTAAGAAGGGTTTGGATAACTTCATGGAGGAGAGGTCTATCAACGACTAGTAGTCAGAGGGGTATAGGCCACTCCCAGCCTCAAGGGCAGGATGCCTCTGAGTACCAGTTGCAGAGGAGTAACAGCAGGAGAGAGGGCATGCCCTCAACTCCTGCCTGTGGCTTCCAGTGGCATCTGGTGGGCCACTGTGCGAAACATAATGCTGGACTAGATGGGCCTTGGGCCTGATCCAGCAGGGCTGTTCGTATGTTCTTATGAATGAATATGCTGACTGTCTGATACACCAAATTTACAGCACATTGGAGGGCACTATGTAAAAGTCACCATGTTACAAATGGAAAGCAGTTCTATATAGAACTCTTTTGTTCTACTTAGAAAAACTTGTTTAAAGCACTGACAACTCTAGTGGAGTTCCAGCTAACATGTACGATTGTGGATGGGTTTGCATGGTTTCTATACCATGTTATTTAGCATGGCGTTTTACCATCTTTAAAATTATAGGAATATTAAATATTGATTGATCAGAGCCATGGTATATATGGTGGGGTATTCCAATCTTGGATCCCCAGATGCTTTTGGACTACAACTCCCATCATCCCCAACCACAATGACCAAAGGTGAATTGTAAACCAACAACAGGCAACACCTGGGGGCCAGGTGTTGAGAACCCCTGCTATAAATACCTGGGCATTTGTGTACAATAAGGAAAAGAATGGACCCAGATAGGGAGAAAACTGTGAAATGAGCAGAAAAGTTCAAACAAGGTAGGAAAATGGATGCTAGGGACCATTGAGGACAAGAGACAGAGACAAGATATGTTGCCAATAGTGTTCCTACAGGGCATGCAAGGTGCACCCCCCACCCCGCCCAAGAACCTTGCAAAACACCAGTTGCATGACTGAATAGCCTTCAGCAATCTTCCTGCCCTCACTTGTTTGTATCTTCAGGTCACTGGCAAAAGGCAAGTTTGGAAACCTGCCTGAAGGTCAAAACACTTCTTGATTGAAAAAGGTGTTACAAACAGCTTCCACCTTCAAAGTGGTCAGCTGACAGACCTCAAAGCTATCTCCTGGGCAGGATGGCCTATTAGTGATAAGGATGTTTGAGTGCTTCAGCCAAAATGGGCAAACATGCAACCATTTCCTACTCCTTAAGCAGTAAATGGGAATGACTAGATAAGGAGAGAAGTTCTACCCTGAACAAAGAACTCCGCATAGATATGCACTTGGCACACCTATTTCCAGGTAGGCAATCAGACACAAAACTGCTCATGATGATTAGCTTAATCCCCTTATTGACACCATTGTAATTTCTCTTTCTTCCTGTTCTACGGTCACTGCTGCCCCTATATCAAGCAAGCTGTGGCATCTGCTGTTGCTTCTTGACTCTCACGTCCCCTTTCCTCTTTGCCCACTTCCCTTTTTCCACACCTACCCACACCCCTTGCCCTGCTGATGCACCCCCTTCCTCAAGGATCACCGGATGAAACTGAGTGCAATGAATGCACACAAGGAGGGCTAAGTCACTCTCAGCTCAGCTCTCCCAATTCCATTCCACCTTTTTTCTCCAACCCTAAGCATCTCTTTCCTATCCACTGCGCCAGACAATATACTAAAATTGTAATCAAATTTACCTTTACTTTCTGTAACTTCCCCAAGTTTGTTTCCAATAAACCCTTAAATTCATAATCTAGTCTCTCCTTCTTTGGAACTTTACAGTACACCACACTTGTTTAATTAAATGAGGTTCAGGGATGCACCCCAATTTGAGTTAATTTCCCCCCTTAGCCCAAAAATGTAGTCGGAGCATCTACCAATATTGGCCCTGTGCAGTCTTGGTAACAATCATGACAACAAAGAAATAGGGGAAGTCAAGTGTGTCCCAAAGACCAATTTATAATTTAACAACCTAGGACTCAAACTGCGGTGGAGAAATAAATAATAGTGTGGATAGCTAGTTTCATAATCCTCTTTCGAAACAGGTGCAGGTTCATGCTTCTAAAATGAGGATCTTAGGAACCTCAGATTATGCAGGCCAAGAAGGATATGAAAACATTGTCAACAAATATTCTGGTTTCTTTTGAATGCCAGCACCTTCTCCCACAGAAGATGGGGAAGCAAAGTAACCCAGATCAAGAATAATCTCGCTGACCACTAGGCTTTCAAAGGTCATGTTAGGGAACTTTTGACTTGGATGAGGTTGTGTCTGAAATCAACACTTTTATAGCACATGATTAGCTTTCTTATAATTGGTGTTCATGGAATATTTTAGCTTCTGATTAAGTACGGTCTCTGAGCATTGCATTTTTGTTGCAAGGGTTTGTGTTCCTTTCTGTTCTCCTTATTTGGGCAGAACTTCCATTTTTTGAAGATAGTTGTCTTGTCTTTTACAGCTTCTTTGACTCTACTTGTTGGCCATGCTGGCATCCTCCCGGACTTGGTGCCACAGCTCACTGAAAATGCTGACTCAGTGCACGGCAGCTATGAAAAAGACAGGTTCAATGCTATGGGACATTAGGAAGTGGGGTGAAAATAAAACTGCTAATATTAGAATGTCTTTATACAATTCTATAATTCTGGTCACCATATCTCAAAAATGATATTGTAGAACTGGAAAAGGGGCAGAAGAGGGCAACCAAGATGATCAGGGGCCTGGGGCACCTTCCTTATGAGATCAGGCTACAACATTTGGGGCTTTTTAGTTTAGAAAAACGATGACTGTGGGGAGACATGATAGACATATCATGTTTATAAACATATGCATGGTTTGGAGAATGTGGATACAGAGAAGTTCTCCCTCTTTTACAACACTAGAACCAAGGTCATCCCATGAAACTGATTGCTAGGAAATGTAAGACTGCCAGGAAATGTAAGACAAAGGAAGTGCTTTTTCATACAGCACATAATTAATCTAAGGAATTATCTTAGATTAATGTAGTGATGGTGACCAGCTTGGATAGCTTTAAGCAGGACTCACTTGCTTGCTTGATTTATATACCACCCTTCCAAAAATGGCTCAGGGCAGTTTACATCAAAATGTAAGACAAATTCATGGAGCACAGGTCTATCAGTGGTGAGTAATCCTGATAGCTATAGGCTATCTTCATATTCAGAGGTAGGATGCCTCCAAATACTAATTGCAGGGGATCAATAGCAGGTGGGGGAGCAAGCAACCTTACTCTTTGACTGCTGCCTTTCTGCAGCCAGTCTTTGCTCTCAGTGACCTCCCTCCTGGCTGCCTCCCTCCTGATGAAACCCTTCTGCAGACCTCTGTTGTTCAACTGAAACAGGATGCTGTGGTCCATTCAGCACACAACTGCAGATTCAACAGTTTTCTTATATGACTCAAATTAGCACTGTTCCCAGTTCCAGCAGTCAGATGCTCCATCAGAAAAGAAGAGAGTTCTTTATTATAGTCCCACTATTATTATTGTATGTATTTGTATGCTGTCTTTGGGACAAGGCTGCTCAAAGTGCTTTATATACAACTAAAGAAAAACAAAATGATCAGGTTTTTGGTTGTGGCTGCTGATGGTTCTTAAAATGGCAGGAGGCTGGGTATAGATACCACCAAGAATGATCCCTAGAAGGAACCTGGCAGCAGATGATCATTTCAAGGGGTAAGGCTTCTCTTCCTTCGGGCTGCAGCTATAAGAGCGCCCCCTGGCAGACATAGCTTCTCCCTCTGCAGTAGTTGTGCAGGCTTGGGGTGATATGGCACCTGTTCTTCCTCAGCCCAGGTGACTTGGCTGCAGTGGGATGTTGATTTAAATTCATGAGGTTAAAGTACATCAGAATATACAGTAAGGCAGTTCACATGGTCGTTAATCAGGTAGGACAAGCATCTGATCCAACTCTGGGAGTGTGTGTGCTGCTGATTTTCGATCATGTGCTAGCAAAAACCTAGGTAGGAGAAGTGGGGACTGGGAGTGATCGTCTGTGAGATGAGAGCTGGGTTGGATGGCTTTTCCTCCTACCTTGTTAAAAAGCAGTGTAGAAGTGCTAGCGTCCTACCCAGCTCCCATCTCAAAGGTGATCACTCCTCCTACCTCCTACTTAGGTTTCTACTAGCACATGATTGAAAACCAGGAGTGTGCAAGCTCCCATCGCTGGGTAGGACACATGTCCTATTCCTACCCAATTAATGATCGTATGTACTGCCTTGTATTCTAATGGGCATTCTTCCTGTTGGTTTTTTCAAGAGTTTCCACAGCAAGACTTATTTTAATATACTTATTCCTCCCATGCCCCATCCTTTATGTTTTGGACATTATGTGCAGTGCCTCACCAGGGCTGCTGCACAAGTGGAAGTTCTTGCACAATGATGTTAAATGGCGTTTGTGCAGTTGTGTAGTGCTGCACAACTGCACTGACACCTTCCCTTCACTCCATCCTAGTGGATGATTGGAGGAGCTGCTTTGCTTTGAGCATGTAATAGTGCTGCTGCCAGGAATGCCTAAAATGACAAGTTCTAGGAGACGGAATGAGATAGCTGGACAAAGATATCTAGGGCAAGTTTTTTTCATGATTTTCAATTTCTTACATGAGTTTCATGGAAGCCTGACACAGATAGAAACCCACTGAACTGAAACAATATAGCTTGTTTGTTTCTGCATCATTCTGTGAAAGTCCAGACTTCCCGTCCATAAAGGTATCTGAGAAAACTGCCAAAGTTTGTCAGAAGATATCATTTCTCATGCTTATCCTATGGGAAAATTTCCCCATATTTTCTGGAAAATTAATGAATTTTCCCAGGGGGTTTGATGTTTTTGGTAGTGTGGGTGAGGTCTGGAACCTACCTGTAAAACCACAGCATGTTTCTGTCTTTCATGGTTTGGTTTTGGAGTTTTGTGGGAGTGAGTGAGTGAGGCCCAAGCAGTGCTCTCTCTCTCTATAGACAGACAGACACACATCACTATCACTCATTCTGATAAGCCACTGCCCTAGGTCTGGAACTTTCTTGAAACATTCCTGGGAACCAAGGAACAACTGATGAAAAGCCCTGCTTGGCAAAATAGAAAGGAGGTTTGGACCAGAGTTAATAGATCAAGTTGGAAAGCCCAAGATTGGTCAAAAATTACAATCCCAGAGCAAATAAATACACAAACCCCTCTTTGATATTGCAAAATAAAGACTGGAGTAAAATGCAATCAGTGAGGTTGTTCACACGACAGGCAGGGAGGTGGGTGGGCGGGGTCACGGGTGGGCAGGGGGAAGGCTGGTTGAACTCACCTTCACCACAGACAAGTGCTTTACTGTTGCTAGGAGTGTGGATCGTGCTCCCAGATAATCTGTGCTGTGTGGCACAACACGGAGCCCCAGAGGCTGAGACAACACGTCCTGGCCTCCAGATATCCCATGAAGAACCATGCAACATGCACAATGCATTGGGGGATTCCCCCAGGAGATGAGTGCTCTAGCACCAATCTCGATGTCTGCCGGGGTTGAACTTAGCCCCAGCGAACACACTACTCCGGAGCCCAAGTTAAGGGCTCACTTGAGTCCTTAACCCTGGCTAAGAGCCAGGTTTAAAAGCTGGGCTAGGTAGTGCTGCTCCGCTGGGATTGGGCCCAATCCCAACAGTTCTCATGCGCAGCCTAACCATGGCTGGGACTCCCTAGCCTAGGTTAGAGTGCATGTGAGAAGAGCCTCAACGGCTGACCTCCAGACTGAATTACTCAACAGTATCACACTCAGAAGTTACTCTAAATGACTACTTAATCCCAATAAGACTTCTGTTGAGTTATTTAGTCAGGATGTCAGCCAATCAAATTAATTAATTAAGCACTAAATTTCTTTTCTTTTTAAAAAATGACAGATGCTGGTTTCGTAAATTGGCTCAAAGCCCACATCTGCCCTGTGTGTTCCATTTGGACTTTGTGAATTAACATTGTTCTGTCTCCTTTGACACAATGCAGCCTCCTCCCGCCTTTGCTTGCCTTGGGAGAAACCTTGCTGCAGGCCTGCATCCAGGGCCCTCCCATGGGCTCTTAATGGGTACTTAAGATTCTTAAGTACATAATCTTAAAAAAAAAAAAAGGTTATCAACATTTGGGCAGAGTATGAGTTCCACTGTGAAGGTTCAGCACTCTTTGGAAGCTTTGTTCCCTAATCCTAAGTGTGCAGGGGAAAGGCATGAGGGAAAGGAATTCTGCACATGCTCTGGGTAAGTGTAGCTTTCCTTTCCACTTTTCAGGACTGAGTCCTTGCTAAATAAATAAATAAATAAATAAATAAACAAATAAATAAATAAAAATAAAAATTCTGAGGCTGAGCCATGACACAAATTAAGCCCCTTATATAAATTCAAAATATTTGCTGTACAAGCACCAGTGTGCTGAGGGAAGCAATTTTTCTGTTTTATAATGCATGTGTTTTCTGCCTTATGAATCCCATTTCTTGTGTTGGTGGCTTGTAACATTGGTTCCGCTTGATCAAATACCTGCACAATCTGCCCAGAGGGCATGAGGAGGCCTGTGTTTATTTCTAACACCTGTTGAAAGTTCCTGCCAACTTCAGGCTATATGCCAAGTATTTAGCTTAGAAGATAACAAAAGGTACTTTCTTTGGTTTTTCAGAGAAGTAGTTCAAACAATCACAGGAATTAAGAAAAAAAGGAGGTTCTTCTTTGTTGGTCTTGCTACTCCACCTACTGGAGAGAAAAACATACTGCTAAGTATCTGAAAAAAATTCCTATTATACATCAACATCACTTCTACCAGCTAAATTGTCATGGCACCCCCTAGATTATCCAGAAAATTGCCATTTGATGCTGCTGCTGAGAATCCTGTTAGAAATCCCTAGCTCTCCAAAAACTACAGTTCCTTGGGGGGATAGAAAATGACTGCTATGTCTCTCTGTAGTGTAAACAGGTATTCCTTCTTGGTAGATCAGGGTTTCTCAACTGGGGTCCCCAGATGGTGGATTACAACATCATCTACAACATCATCTCTAACTCCACATGGTCAAAGGCTTTTTAAAAAAAACGCTATTTAAATGGTTTTGCATTGTATTTTGTCTTTCACCCCTTCCCCCACTTTTGGTCTGTTATGATTTAGTGTTTTGTGTGTTTTTAGCTCATGTTTTCCTGTCGTGTTGTAAGCTGCCCAGAGAACAATTTGTTATGGGGCAGCTAACAAATAAAGTTTATTATTATTACTGTTAGTATTGTGGCTGGGAATGATGGGTGTTGCATTCCAACAACATCTGGGGACCCAATTTTGAGGGCCTTCGTATATTATTGCAGGTGTTTCCAGGAGAAAAAAAACAGTTTACAAAAGATCTTCCCAGTAAATCCTCCCAATAAAAGTCCAGTATTGGGAACAGAAATAACACAGTGCCAGGAATTGTCAGAGAGAATGTTCTGCCTTTGTCTTTCATCACCCCCAATTATGATTTGCTGTTATCCTTCAGCCATTGATTCTCAGAATAACCCTGTGAGGCAAGTCATTATTATTGAGCTCCTGTTCTATGTATCAGGGAAAGTGACTTGCTCAAGGACATATACAATGACTCCACCACAGAGATGAAACCTGAGCCCATGTTCTCCATGCCAAATTTTCAATATAACTAACTCCTCTGGATCTTCCAAAGTGATTCAAGTTTGAGCAAGGGATATCACTCCATATTTTATGGATAGGTCACATTCAATACTAGAGTTGCCACTAAAACGTAGCCAACTTGGAAGATCATACTCCTGCACAACATCTACAAAATATTGATGGAAACAGTGGTGGCTGGTGGCCCCTGAGATAGGTGGGTGAGTGGGCACTAGGCAGGACAAGTGATGGGCAGAGCCAGGGATAGTGAGACGTGGAGCCAATTATGGGCATCTCTCTCTCTCTCTCTCTCTCTCTCTCACACACACACACACACACACACATACACCCCAAACCCCCTCTCTTACCAAGCCTCTTTTTTTCCCTTCTCACCCACTCGTGGAGCCAGCCAGATGGCAGCCCATGCCTGTAACGCCCCGTGCGCATGATGTCACATGCATGTGGGCGTGGCCCAATCTTCGGAGGGCCCACCCCAGCCCTCCCAAATGCATTTCCTTTCAGGAGGGAGAGGAAGTGAAATAAATGTGGCAGCCAGCAAATGTTGGCTAGAAATGAACTCTGGAGAGCTTGCTTGGAACTCTCCGGAGCCCAGGCACCCGCATATGCGCATGACATCATGTGCAAAAGGGGTGTGCCAGGGTCTGGAGAGCTCCAAGCAAGCTCTCCACAGCTCATTTCCAGTCAGCATTTCCTGGTTGCTCTGCTCATTTCGCCTCCTCCCCCTTCAGCGATGGAGAGGATGTGAAATAAATGCACCCAGCCAGCAAACACTGGCTGGGAATGCATTCGGGAGGGCTGGGATGGGCCCTATGGAGACTGGGCCACACCCACATGCATGTGACATCACATGCATGGGGCATCTCATTTGCAGCCCTTTCCCTTGGTGGCCCAGATTCTTTGAAGCTCTGCTCCTGCTCTCACTTCTCTCTTCTCTCTCTCACCACCCTTGCCATACCTCCTTATTTCTCTCTCTCAGCAAGCCCCCCCACCAATCTTTTTTTCTGCCCCTCACCAAGCCTCTCACTCCCCCCAGCCCCACTCTCTCACCAAGCCTCTCTTTCTTTCTCTCTCTCTCTCTTAACAGCTGTTGCAGCCAGAAAGTTACAGGCCTGGGGAGGAAGGGCTGGAGAAAGCTCCCTGCTTGAGAGAGTTTTCTGGCTGCTGCTAAGTCCAATATTCTGCTGGATCCTCTGTTTGTTTTTGTCTGGGGGAGGGAGGGGGCACAGGCCCCTCTGCCCTTACTGGCCAGCCAACCTTGGATGGAAATAGGGATGCACATCTCACCCCCTGCTTGAGAGTTTTAATTACATATTGCAAAGCTCCCACCGTTTCCCACAAAATTCTGCACATATTTTGACGAAGCTCATTAGATTGCTGAGGCAATGGCCCTGGCCTTATAACCTTTCCAGATTATCAACATTATTTAATGAAATCGCTGGAGTTGTCCTTGAAACTCCCAGTAGAATCCAGACTAGAAGTAACATGACTGAGTTCTGCTCACCGTTACAAAATGGAATTATGAGCCCAGCAAAACAAATAGTCTCGTCAGACACTGCTTGCTGGGGTGTACGGCCTGGATGAGTCTCTTTCTGCCGTAGGGCAGATTTCCACCAGCGTCACCAGGCACCAGCCAAAAAACTTTCCAGGAAATATCTCCCATCTTTTTTTGCTATTGCTGAGAGTAATGTATTGGAGCCTGTCTAAGCTCTATGACTGCCACCTACAGGGCAAAAAAACCCCTAACAGCTCCAGAATCTGTATACAGGTGGCCCTCATTTTTCGTGGGGGTTCTCTTCCCACCAATTAGCATGAATAGGGACACCATGAATAATGAAACCTTAATTCTATGGGGATTGGGGGGTTAGGTACCTGAAGAAGAGCCCCTGGTGGCGCAGTGGTAAAACTGCCACCCTGTAACCAGAAGGTTACAAGTTCAATCCTGACCAGGGGCTCAAGGTTGACTCAGCCTTCCATCCTTCCGAGGTCGGTAAAATGAGTACCCAGAATGTTGGGGGCAATATGCTAAAATCATTGTAAACCGCTTAGAGAGCTTCGGCTATAGAGCGGTATATAAATGTAAGTGCTATTGCTATTGCTATAAGAAAGCCTGAAAATCCCTAAAAACTGGGAAGAGGGGGGAGAAAAGTAAGAAGAGAACTTCGCAGCACCTTGCTCTCCAGGGCTGCAGGGCTCCAGAAATGCCTCCCCCCAAACCCCCAAATCAGCTGAATTTTCAGCAAAATAAGTTTTTTTAAGAGCCTCAAAATACTCCATGCTCTAAAATGGCAGCCGGAAGTTGCACTGGAAGTCATTTCTGGCCACTCTGCAACTGCGAATAGGCTAGTTTTAGCCTATTTTCAAACCATGGATTAAGAAATTGGGTCTCTAGGATCCGTCTGTGGATGCACAAAAGTGTGGGTGGCGAGAGCCACTGTATGGCCCCAACACTCGATGAAGACACAAGGCGCGCACACACACACACACACACACAGGCTGAGCATTGCAATGGGCCCAACAGACATGTTGGGCCGAAGTGTCCTCTGCCAGGGGTTGTCAAGAGGGAGTTCTGACACAACAACAGGGAGCCTCTGACATTCAGAACTGCTGGGTGGCTCTCTGCTGTTTTTGCTAAATCCCATCAGAGATCCGACATTTGTTAGACTCCCTGTCATTGTCCTCACCTCTTTGTCTTCTGTTGCCTTAGACTGGGTGGGGACAGGAGACATACTGCATGTTGCTTGATCTCTGCTCTGGAGGGAGTACAAACACACACGCATGCATGCACTCGCGTACACACACACACACACACACACACACACACGGAGAGCAGCCTTCTATGGCTTCAGTTTAAAAGTGACTTTTCCCCCTTAATAAAGAAAAATCCCTTTCTAGGTCCTGCATGGCGGCAGCCACAAAATAAACTAGCAATCCCCGAAGAACTCACAGGACTGTGTGTGTGTGTGTGTGCGTGTGTGACCCCCAGAGCAAAATCAAGTAATATGCAGCCTGTTGCCTGCCCCCATCTAGTCAAAAGGAGGAGGAGGAGGAGAGGGCATGTCATGTCATGATATTTTGGGGCCCTGCAGAGTCTAGGGATGTGCACGAACCAGTTTGGTGGCCTACTCACAGACTGCCGAACTGGTTTGAATAACCAGCATTTGAGCCGGTTCGGAGGTGGGGAGGGGGTTGCTTAAGGCACGGGGAAGGTGTCCTTACCTCCCCCGTCGTGTTTTCCCCGCCAGCGCTGCTGTCAGAATTGCTTGTGCAGAATGGCTATATACCCTCTTGCCGCCCCGGTTAGCGTAATACTGGAAGTGGCCAGGATGTGTGAGTGATTTGCCCATGCATTCTGGCCACTTCCAGTGTTACGCTAAGCGGAGTGGCAAGAGGGTATACAGCCACCCCGTGCCAGTGATTTTGACAGCAGTGCTGGCGAGGGAAACCTGGCGGGGGAGGTGAGGAACCCACCCTGTGCCTTAAAGCAACCCGCCTCCCGGGAGTGCACAGAACCTGTTCCGTGCACACCCCTAGCAGAGACCTAGTTGAAATATGGGTACAACTTTATCAATAACAACTCTTTAAACCTGCAGCAGGTCTTGTCTGGTTTGTATTCCTACCCTAGTAGAGATGCCCACTTCCATGTAGAGAGATAGGATGTCTACAACCCCTAAAAACAATACAACTGCATTGTATTTAAAACTCAGTGCGTTCTGCGGCATGACATGTGAGCAGCGTAAGTGTTGGGTACTTGGGTTAGGGTAACTTGCCACTCCCCCACCCCCACACAGCTGCCAAATAACTCATTTCCACCTCGCTCTGCAGCCTCCACTGAGCACATGGGGACCCACTGGCCACACCCACCCACATTGAGCAAAAGCCACCCCCCCACACACACACACTCTGTCCACCCCCAGCACAGCCCATGCTGTGCAGGTCATGTCTTGGTGTGGGTGGGGCATCCCATTTCCCTCCCTGACCCATCTAACCCCCAAAGCAGCCCGTCACCCTCCCCGCCGCCACCAAGGGGGGTCACATTGCACTCTCTGCCCCATCCAACCCCCCCGCCTCAACAACTCTTCATGCTCCCCACCACTTGCACGGAGGATCCCATGTGCTTACCTTCCCATTTTCTGGAGGTCCAGAAAATGGCATGCCATGGCTTCTGCCCAACACCCTGGTGTAGATGAACCCCACCATCACCTCCTTTGGGTCACCCAGACAGATCATGTCCTCCATGAACACTTCCACCAGGAGGTTCACAACTTCCCTGACTCTCTTGCAGATGGTGGATCTGCCAATCACAAACAGGTGGCAGAAGGTCGGGTAGTTCACATTGGAGGTGACCTTGGAGACCAGCTTATAACGAGGGCGTTATAAGGGCGAGGGCTGGACACTTTGTCCAACTATTTATATAGAGGGAGGCATTCAATAGTAGGGCTTCTGTTTAATCAGTTTTAAGTTGTGCTGAGGTTGGGTTGAAGTTGCAATGTGTGTGGGTTTGTCTGGGGGTGGGGAGGCAGGGAGCACTTTCATTGAATGTGGGGCAGCTATTCCGGTGGTGGTGGGGAATAGAAGAAGAAACGTTGGCAGGTCAGAAGGCTGTTCCAGGGGTAGGGCAGTCGGAAATCTAATAGCTGTCCCCCCTTCCAGCTGTCCTGCCAGCTCTTTGAACTTGGGGAGCACTGCCAACATCCCACATAACCTTACCTTGCTCCTCTGCAATGCCAGGTCGGTCCAAAATAAATCGGAACTCATCCATGATTTGATCATGGATGAAGGGGCCGACCTGATGTGTTACTGAGACTTGGTTGGGGGAGGCTAGTGGTCCAGTTTGGTCCCAGCTTCTCCCTCCAGGATATTCTGTAGAGGAGCAGGTGAGGGGACGTGGGCGGGGAGGTGGAGTGGCTGTGGTCTATATGGATAACATCTCCCTTACCAGGGTCCCTGTCAGGGTATTGGACCATAATGAATGTGTGTACTTGAGCTTGGGGACCAGGGATAGACTGGGACTTCTGTTGGTGTACCGATCGCCCCGCTGCCCAACTGAATCTCTTACTGAGCTCACGGACTTGGTCGCAGAACTTGCGTTGGAGTCTCCCAGACTTTTGGTGCTGGGGGACTCCAATGTTCATTTTGGGACCAATTTGTCCGGGGCAGCTCAGGAGTTCATAGTGGCCATGACAACTATGGGCCTATTCCAAGCGGTCTCTGGATTGACGCATATTGCAGGTCACATGCTTGATTTGGTCTTTTATTCTGATCAGGGTGGTGTTCCATGGGTGGGGACTCCTACGATCTCCCCATTGTCACGGACGGACCACCATCTGGTTAAGGTTGGACTTACAACCGCTTTCCACTTTCGCAGGGGCAAGGGGCCTATTAGAATGGTCCACCTGAAGATGTTACTGGATCTGGTAGGATTCCAAGAAGCCTTGGAGGAATTCAATGTTGGCTCTGCTGGTCATCCTGTTGATGCCCTGGTTGAGAACTGGAACAACTTGCTCACCAGGGCAGTAGACATGATTGCTCCTAAGCGTCCCCTTGGTATATGGAAGATCTACGGGGGCTGAAGCAGCAAGGTAGGTGACTGGAGTGCAAGTGGAGAAAAACTTGACTTGAATCCGACAGATTATGACATGGAGCACATTTAAAGATCTATGCTCAGGCAATACGTGCGGCAAAGAAGCGGTTCTTTTCTGCCTGTATTGCCTCTGCGAGTTCACGCCCGGCGGAGTTGTTCAGGGTTGTGAGGGGACTAGTATCTGCCCCCTTTCCCTTGAACCAGAATTTGGAAGCATCAGTTACCCGCTATGGTGTGTTTAATGAATTTTTCACAGACAAAATCTCTCGGATTTGGGCCAACTTAGATGGAGACTCCACAATTTATTTGATGTCTGAACTGGAGGTGTCCGACAACTCCTCTTATATGATGCGACTGGATCAATTTCAGTTTGTGACTCCTGATGATGTGGACAAGCTGCTTGGAGCGGTGAGGCCTACCACTTGTCCTCTTGACCCTTGTCCAGCATGGCTTGTTCGATCTAGCAGGGAGGCTGTTGTAGGCAGCCTGGTAGAAATCATAAATGCTTCTCTGAGGGAGAGCAGGATGCCTCCTTGTCTTAAGGAGGCAATTATTAGACCTCTTCTAAAGAAGCCTGCGTTAGATCCCTCAGTTGAGCAATTATAGGCCAGTTTCCAATCTCCCATGGCTGGGCAAGGTAATTGAGAGGGTGGTGGCCTCTCAGCTCCAGGCGGTCTTGGAGGAAACTGATTATCTAGACCTATTTCAAATTGGATTTCAGGGGGCTATGGGGTGGAGACAGCCTTGGTCGGCCTGATGGATGATCTCCAATTGGCAATTGACAGAGGAAGTGTGACTCTGTTGGTTGTCTTGGATCTCTCGGCGGCTTTCGATACAATCGACCATAGTATCCTTCTGGAACGTCTGAGGGTGTTGGGGGTGGGAGGCACTGTTTTACAGTGGTTTTGCTCCTACCTCTCGGACAGATTCCTGATGGTGTCGATTGGAGATTGTTGCTCTTCAAAATCTGAGCTTAATTATGGTGTCCCTCAAGGCTCCATACTCTCTCCAATGCTTTTTAACATCTACATGAAACTGCTGGAAGAGATCATCAGGGGATTTGGAGCTGGGTCACCAGTATGGTGATGACACCCAGATCTACTTCTCCATGTCAACTTCTTCAGGAGTTGGCATATCCTCCCTAAATGCCTGCCTGGAAACAGTAATGGGCTGGATGAGGGAGAATAAACTGAAGCTGAATCCAGATAAGACGGAGGTACTTATTGTGCGGGGTCGGAACTCTAGAGACGATTTTGATCTGCCTGTTCTAGATGGGGTCACACTTCCCCAAAAGGAACAGGTTCGCATTCTGGGAGTACTTCTGGATCAACGTCTCTCCTTGGTTTCTCTGGTTGAGGCGGTGGCCAGGGGTGCTTTCTATCAGCTCTGGCTGATACGCCAGCTGTGCCCGTTTCTTGAGATCAATGACCTCAAAACAGTGGTACATTTGTTGGTAACCTCCAGACTTGACTTTTGTAATGCGCTCTACGTGGGGCTGCCTTTGTATGTAGTCCAGAAACTTCAGTTGGTTCAGAATGTGGCAGCCAGGTTGGTCTCTGGGTCATCTCGGAGAGACCACATTACTCCTTTGTTGATGGAGTTACACTGGCTGCCAATAGATTTCCAGGCAGAATACAAAGTGCTAGTTATAACTTACAAAGCCCTAAACTGCTTAGGCCCTGGGTATTTAAGAGAGCGTCTTCTTCGCTATGAGCCCCACCGCCCATTGATGTCACTTGAAGAGGTCCGTCTCCAGTTGCCACCAACTCGTTTGGTGGCTACACAGAGACGGGCCTTCTCGGCTGCTGCCCCGAGATTTTAGAATGCGCTCCCTGCTGAGATACGATCCTCCCCATCTCTGGAAATTTTCAAAAAACACCTGAAAACATATCTCTTCAACCAGGCTTTCTCAGTTTTTTAAAATTTGTTTCTAAATTGTTCTGATTATTTTATTGTTGTTTTATGATGTTTTAAATTGTTAATCATTGTTTTTATGCTTTATAATTTTTGTTTTACTTATTAACTGATTTTAATGGTGTTTTAATGTAAGCCACCCTGAGCCTTTTGGAAGGGCGGTATAAAAGTTTTAATAATAAATAAATAATAATAAAAATAAATGGTTATGCCAAGCCTCTTCCATGCTGAGATAACGTGGTGTATCACAGTGTCCTGGCGGTGGAGAACAGGCTCCATCTCGCTTTCCAGGAAGTCAAATGTGGCCTGGGGCATCCTGAAGCTGCCCCCAAAGTGCTCATCTTCCCACTCATTAAAGTCCTCCTTTGACCTCCATGTGATATTGTAGCTTGGCAGCACCCACCTCCTTTCCTCCAACGACTCCTCCTCCAGGATGTAGGCAGCAGAAGGATGTGGGCTATCGAATATCTCTGGGCTGCTTTGACAGCTGTCCTTGAGCACGCTATCAGTCCCTTGAAACTCCTGGAGACCATCAAAAACCTTGCAGCCTCCACACGGACAGCTGCTTCACCCTGGGGCCCCAAGCCCCCCAGAACCCGCAGAAAGTGTCTCCTCTGCTGGGCTCTCTGTATTGCTTCCACCTCCATGGTGCTGAGGACTATCTGCATGGCAGTGGGGACCGTGATGCAGAGTGCTGTGCCCGCCATGACAAATCATTTCCTCTCTTACTGTGGGGGAGGCTGTGTGATGGCACACTCCCTTGTGGGAGCATGAATTGTATTTGCTGGCCACTCAGGGTATCCAGGGAGTGATGGTGTGTGGGAGTGCCCACCCACCTAGCCCGTACAGTAGCAGGAACAAAGGGGTGCTGTTCCACAGAGGGAGGCAAGGAGGGAGGGGATCCCTTCCTTGTTACCTGCCATAGGCATTGTTCAGGACATTAGGTTCTAGCCCTGGCACACCCTCCTTCCAGCTTCATGCCCACAAGGCGTGTGAGAGGAGAGCTGGTCTTGTGGTAGCAAGCATGACTTGTCCCCATAGCTAAGCAGGGTCTGCCCTGGTTGCATCTGAATGGGAGACTTGATGTGTGAGCACTGCAAGATATTCCCCTCAGGGGATGAAGCCGCTCTGGGAAGAGCAGAAGGTTCAAAGTTCCCTCCCTGGCTTCTCCAAGATAGGGCTGAGAGAGCTTCCTGCCTGCAACCTTGGAGAAGCCGCTGCCAGTCTGTGAAGACAATATTGAGCTAGATGGACCAATGGTCTGACTCAGTATATGGCAGTTTCCTATGTTCCTATATTCTGGGTCCATTTCTTGCCCCTTTGAAAAAATCTCGCCGGTTTTTGGAGGAATGTAACCCTCTTGTTCCCACCGGTGTGTGGGCCTACTATGTCCCCAATGAACAAAGTGCAATGGACCTTGGTTGCCCTCCTTGCAAGGGGAGCAAGCCTTTAAGACTTTTGTTTTTGTTGAAGGGTCGATCCTGCCCCCCTCATGCTTTTTGGAAGCTGTTGGAAGGGCCCTCCTCCTCCTTGGATATCTTCAGGGGCATCCTTAAAGACCTTGCACACAATGGATCCCCCTTGATGGAATGCTGCCCCCACCACCCAGCACCCTCTCCCTTTGGACAGGGGAAATGGATCAGAGGGGCTGAGTGAAGAATATGGACACCAGTCTTTATAACAGAGAAACTAGAATTATTCAAAGAAGCATACAGACAATATCCTCTTTGCAAATGTTTTAGAGGAGGACAGCAAACTTTTGGGGGTTTCCAAATTGTGTGTATGGGGGGAACATTACAATGTGAGCTCAGGGCTGGCTTGGAAGATTGTGCTTTCAGGGTTTGCAAACTTGTGTGGGTATGGGGGGGTGTCTATAACTACTGCTCTACAAATAAGGCAATTGAATGTGGGGTTTACATAGAACATTAGAACATAAGAACAGCCCTGTTGGATCAGGCCCAAGGCCCATTTAGTCCAGTATTCTGTTTCACACAGTGGCCCACCAGATGCTGCTGGAAGCTTGCAGGCAGGAGTTGAGGGCATGTCATCTCTCCTGATGTTACTCCCCTGCAACTGGTACTCAGAGGCATCCTGTCTTTGAGGCTGGAGATGGCCTCTAGCCCTCTGACTAGTAGCCGATGACATGCTGGAGGTGTCCCTCCGACTAGTAGCCATTGATAGACCTCTCCTCCATGAAGTTATCCAAACCCCTCTTAAAGTCATCCAGGTTGTTTGCTGTCACTACATCTTGTGGCAGAGAGTTCCACAAGTGGATTATGTGTTGCGTGAAAAAATACTTCCGTTTGCTGGTCCTCAATTTCCCGGCAATCAATTGCATGGGATGATTCCTGGTTCTAGTGTTATGTGAGAGGGAGAAAAATGTCTCTCTATCCACTTTCTCCACACCATGCATGATTGTATAGACCTCTATCATGTCTCCCCGCAGTCGTCTTTTTTTAGCCATGCCCAATGCTTGTCAGCCTCCTGCTCTGTTTCATGTATTATTATTATTTCTTGTTTACACAGTCAGACAGGTGTTATTGACTGGTTTGTTTTATCCAGACATCGAGTCCTTCCCAAGGACCTGGGATGCCAGAATTTTATTGTCAGTTGTTATAGATATTGTCGCAGAATATAGGCTGTTCCCAGTAAAGCTGCTTTTTGTAATTGGCTGATGGTGATTTCTGTGGCCCCTATGGTGTTGAGGTGCTCTTAAAGGTTGTTGTTGTTGTTGTTGTTACATAATAATAATAATAATAATAATAATAATAATAATAATAATAATAATTCGATTTCTATACTGCCCTTCCAAAAATGGCTCAGGGCGGTTTACAAAGAGAAATAACAAATAAGATGGCTCCCTGTCTCCAAAGGGCTCGCATTCTAAAAAGAAAAGACACACACCAGCAACAGTCACTGGAAGTACTGTGCTGGGGGTGGACAGGGCCAGTTACTCTCCCCCTGCTAAATAAAGAGAATCACCACGGTAAAAGGTGCCTCTTTGCCCAGTTAGCAGGGATATCCCGCTCTTCCTCCAAGGAGCCCAGAGCAGTGTACTACATACTTAGGTTTCTCCTCACAACAACCCTGTGAAGTAGGTTAGGCTGAGAGAGAAGTGACTGGCCCAGAGTCACCCAGCTAGTTTCATGGCTGAATGGGGATTTGAACTCGGGTCTCCCCGGTCCTAGTCCAGCACTCTAACCACTACACCACACTGGCTCTCCTGGAGTTGTTGGCAGGAGCACTGGCGTAGTCAGAAAAGCACTGGCAGGGCTAGTTGGGTGGGGGTTTGGTCGGAATCCCCCCCCACTCTATTCTTTGGGAGCAGTGGCCTGTTCATGGCCATCTCCTTCTGTCTCCCCCGTATTCCCTTTCTCCCCTGGGCAGCCCAGGTATGGCTGCACTGGTCCCCTTGCACTGCAGGATTCTTCTTGCAAGGGGAGCAGCAGGTGTCAGCAACACATTTCTACAAGTGTCCCCAGAGAGCCTTTATTGTGAGGCTCCTGGTCTGGGGTGGCATGTTGCATTTCAACCTTGTCTTGCATGGTGGTGGCTGTGCTGGCAAGGCAGGCACAGCTTGAAACACTGGTTGTTCTGGTGGTGGTAGTGGCTGGTCTGGTTCCTCCTTCTCTGGTGTGTCTGTGGAGAGGGGGCATGAAAAGACAGTGCATTATAAAGATTTGTGTGCGATGAATCTTACCATTTCCTTCCATCCAGCTTCTGTACCCACCCACCCCCATGTCTTCCACCACAGATAGGAAAGTGCTTTGGTGGAGAACAGATGTGTGTACCAAGGACACACACCCCTACACCCTGCTGTGGTCCCTTGCTACATGCCTTCATGACCCCCTGGAAATGGGACAAGCACACCCTCCCCTGTACCATCCATTGCAGAATACCGCACACCCCAACCCAGAATGCAAAAGCACCATTTGCACCCCACCAACATCCATGGGCAACACAAAAAGACACCTCCTATCCTTAGAACACCAATTACCCTCCACCCCCACCCTCCACAGACAACACACAACCCCACCCATCCACCACCCCCACCCCCGAGCACCACACCACCCATTGCAGGATAACCTTTTACTGCCCTGGGCATTTTGGAACAGCTCCATCTTGGCCTCCGAGAGTGTACTTGTGGGGATCCACTCCTTCACCCACCACCCCATGGCCTTGCAGTGCCCTGGCTGTTGTGGCGACCCCCATTCCGGATAGAATACCAGGTGGTGTGTGGTGGAACATCTCCTCCAAGAGGTCTTCTAATAGGCCTTGGTCCTGGGGGCAAGTCCTGCCCCTCAAGGATCCCATGCTCAAGCAAGGAAACCTGGCTGCCCTCTTTGAAGAGGTTGGTCAATGTCAGTGGTTGCAGGTCCCCTATCTGGGTCTGGCCATTGTCCTCTCCTGAATCAATGGTATACATGGCAGTTTGGAGGTGATGTTCGATAGGGTCCATGAACCAGACAATCTGGTTCACTGTGGCCCCTGGCAGTTATGGCAGCATTCATAAGGGTTTGGATGTAACCCTTTGGTGGCCAAACCAGAAGTCTCGGTGGTGAACCTTTGTGAAAACTGAAGGTTCAAACTGGAGATTGGCAAGGCAAACTGCAGGTCACTTTCAGCTCGAAACTACGGTTTCATGAATTCGGACATACTGGAGTTCCAAACTCTGCCCCATTTAACTCCAGTTTCACGTTATGTCTGAACCTGGCCCCTATCTCATTCTGCTATCCACCACTGCACCACTAAAGAGCCAGTGTGGTGTAGTGGTTAGACTGCTGGACTAGGACCGGGGTGACCCGAGTTCAAATCCCCATTCAGCCATAAAACTAGCTGGGTGACTCTGGGCCAGTCACTTCTCTCTCAGCCTAACCTACATCACAGGATTGTTGTGAAAGAGAAACTCAAGTATGTAGTACACCGCTCTGGGCTCCTTGGAGGAAGAGCGGGATATAAATGTAATAATAATAATAATAATAAAGACACCTATTTTTACTTGCCAGTAGCCTATGTGAGTCAGTTGTCTTGCCCTCTCAGGTCACACATTCCAGTCTTCCAGTTCAAATTCCTATTTCCTTTCTTCCAGATTGTGGATTTTGATTGTTGCTCATCAACAGAAGAAGGTACCAAATCTGTATGCCTTTTCTTTTCCAAAGATAACCACCACTTGTATACAAATACGAATATGACAAATATTTGCATTTTGCTTTTCAACAAAAGTTCCCAAAATAGCAATAGCACTTACATTTATATACCGCTCTATAGCCGAAGCTCCCTAAGCAGTTTACAATGATTTAGCATATTGCCCCCAACATTCTGGGTACTCATTTTACCGACCTCGGAAGGATGGAAAGCTGAGTCAACCTTGAGCCCCTGGTCAGGATAAAACTTGTAACCTTCTGGTTACAGGGCGGCAGTTTTACCACTGCGCCACCAGGGGCTCAGTGAAAAACAGTTCACATAGATGTAAATAAACAAATGAAATGGCTCCCTGTCCCCAAAGGGCTCACCATCTTAAAAAGAAACAAATGATAGACACCGGCAACAGCCACTGGAGAGATACTGTGCTGGGGATGAATAGGTGTTTCTCCCATGCAGAGATTCTACCATTCGCTTTGTCTTTCTCTCTTACTTACTTTAACTCGCTCACTCACCTTTCACACTATCCCAGTGATCTCTCTGCTCTCCTACAGAATTCAGGTCACCAGCTTTTGAACTGGCCCCTGTAGCTGGGCTTTGACAACTGCAGTTTGATGTCCATCATTCAGCAGAGATCAATGTGATCTCCTGCTAAGTGCTGCACAACAAACCTCTGCTAGAGGCATGTCTACAGGGGCCAGTACAGAAGACTGCAATCCAATTCAGAAGACATCTCATAGAACCAAGTATTTTACAGAAAAGGGAACACAGGGTAGCTAGAGCCAGCTCAGGTTTTTGGCCCTCTAGGCAAAGTATGGCTTTGATGTCCACACTCTAGAGGAGGCAGAAGACTTTTTTGTTGTGTTGGTTTGCAGTTGGGTGGGGTTTTTTCTCTCCCTTCTGCCCCTTCTCCTGCTCCTCCTCCTGCACCCCAGTTGGGTCACGATAACAGCAGCAGCAACAAATATTCATAAACTGCTTTCCAACAAAAGTTTCTAAAGCAGTTTACATCAAAAAATATTAAACAAACAAACAAATAAGATGGCTCCCTGTCCCCAAAGGATTCACAATCTAAAAAGAAACATAAGATAGATACTGGCAACAGTCAATGGAAGTACTGTGCTGGGTGTTACTCTCCCCCCTGATAAATAAAGAAAATCACCACGTTAAAAAGGTGCCTCTTTGCCCAGTTAGCAGGAATACGGAGGGCAGGCACTTGTGGACTGGTGGGGGTTTCCGTCCTCCTCTTCACTGAGACTGTGGGGAAACAGCATCAGCAGGTGGGCCAGGCCAGCAGAGACATTCCCAAGTCCCAGCTGGCAGGACCCAGCTCTTTATCCGTGCCTCTGGTGAACCCATCTTCAATGGGGCTTCTGTGTTCACAGGCTGCCTTAGTCTGAGGGGTGGAGGCAATGAACTAAAGAAGAAAGGCAGGCATGTGAGTAGGTGGGGAAAAGCAGTCTGTGGCAGCACACCCCTTCACAGCTCAACCTGACAGGCAGCAAAACCAGCTCTTGCCTTGGGCAGCACGTGACACAGACCAAGATCCCCCTGCCCACTGAAGGAAGGTGGGAGGGGCAGTGCTGATGCAAATAAGGCAGGGAACATGCAAGAGGAGCAAACCTACAACCATCAGATGGAGATGCAGGGCTATTCACTGCAGCACGGTGCCCCTTAAAGCGTGGTGCTCTAGAACAGGGATTCTCAACATTGGGTCCCCAGATGATACTGGACTTCAACTCCCATAATCCCCAGCCCCAGTGGCCTTTGGTTGGGTATTATGGGAGTTGAAGTCCAATAACATCTGGGGACCCAACGTTGAGAATACCTGCTCTAGAAGACCACCTAGTTCTCTTATATGATCAGGCTGGCCTTGAGGGTAGCCAGATTGGCTAGTCCTCATTTTTGTGCCTTTAACAGCAGTTTTGTCTGCAGATATTAGCAGGTGATGGTTCTTATCTCCAAACCACGAAAAGCTTCACCAGATGATTTGTGTTCGTCGAGCTGATATGAAAGGCACAGCATTGATTCAGGTTAGCTGATACACTGGAACCTCCAGATTCACCTGGAATTTCATTCTAGATGAAATTTGTTGCTGCAACCTTTCTGAAAATTCAGTCTATTCAGATGATATGAATATAATTTCTCCTTGGCCCTTGCCTATCACATACCACTTCAATAAAATGCTCCAGGCCAGGGGTCCTCACTCAAACTTGGGTTTCCAGATGTTCTTGGACTACAATTCCCATCATCATCATCCTGAAGGCCGTCTTGGCCCCAACAACATCTGTGACACTGGTTTGGAAACCCCTGTTCTAGGTGATATTTCAAAGTCACACACTTCATTAATTTAAACAACATTGATCCCATGCTGATAAAGAAATATTTGCAGTGGCCTGTCATTAGCAGTGGAATCCCGAAAGGTCTTTTGCCTCCTGTCTGTAACTGGAGGAAATTTCAAATTACAAACCTGCTATGTGCATTTTAAAAGACTTGAAATATCCCTGTGGTCCAGAAGAGGGCATCCTTGACCACAATCAAAGCCTATTGCAGCTGGAAAAGGATGTTCCTCAAGGGCATGCTGAGGACAGAAATGCCTATGACAAAGCCCAGATTATGGGTCAAAACTCACATGGTGGTGGCAGTTCTGGGTAACTGGGCCGAATGTTCCCTCTTGAGAGCTGTGAGCTGAAATTTGGGAGGCTTGAGGGGGGGGGGATGGAGGACTGAAACCTACCCCTGCACACACACACACACTCAGCTTAGTGTGTGTGTGTGTGTGTGTGTGCTGTTGCTGCTGCTGCTGCTTCCAAACAGCTACAAATGGGTAATGGCTATAACACTCTTCCCAGTGGCTGCTGGTTGAGGGATGGGAAGAGTGTTGCTTCCTAGAACCTCCTCAAAGCAACAGTGGCGCAGTCCATACATAACACAGAACTGAGGGTCCAATGGACCTGCGGTTCTGTGCCCCCCTCCCCCTGTCCTCCTATCTGCATTCGGATGTTAGGGAGAATGTCCTCTCTGCAGTCACCAAGACTGCAGTGGGGAAGCTGGCTGTGTGGGTTTCCTTCTTCACAGAAGGACAGCCCGCACAGCCAAATGGGCTAGAGTGAGGGAGGAGCTTCCTCCATCAACTCTGGCTCTCTGGGGCCCAAATTGTGGTGTCAGCATTCCTATGTCATGCTGGCACCACAGAAATGGATTTTGCGGTGGCAAAACTCCACTTTGACCAAAGGTTCAGAGTGAAGTTTTGCAAGGGTAACTGTGGCTCACTTCCCCCGACAAACTGCATTCCCCTGGTTTTGGACGTTCAGGTTTAGAAACCAGAGATGAAGGGCCCCCTGGTTTCCTGTTATGTATGAACCAGGCCAGTATGTCACGATTTCATGTCATTCTAAGGGGGCTTTGGAGGGGAACAAATGATGGCAACTAGCTACTGAACACCACAACATAGGAACACAAGATGCTGCCTTATACTGAGTCAGACCATTGGTCCATCTAGCTCAGTATTATCTACACAGTCTGGCAGTGGCTTCTCCAAGGTTGCAGGCAGGAGTCTCTCTCAGCCCTATCTTGGAGATGCCAGGGAGGGAACTTGGAGCCTTCTGCATGCAAGCATGCAAGTGCTCTTCCCAGAGCGGACCCATCCATCTTACAGTGCACACACATGCTGTCTCCCATTCAAATGCAAACCAGGGCAGACCCTGCTTAGCAAAAGGGAGAATTCATGCTTGCTACCACAAAATCTGCTCTCCTCCAGTACAATGTTCCCCAATTTTGCAGCCCACCCTAAAGACTGGCTCTCTCATTTTTGCCATTTGTGAAATGACAAAAATGGTGGGAGTGGGGTGAGGTGGGTAATTTCATTTCAGCCATAGTTTAAGCACAGAACAGTCCCAATCACAAGGAAAGAAGGAGGTAGGCTCCATTTCAAAACGAGTTCCTAGTCACCACGGAGCTCAAATTCCCTCTTCTATACAACAGTTAAAGGCTCAGGAGTCACATGGCTACTCAGTGTTGCCAATGAGTTCCTCTGGGACGGAGCCAAACAGCCATCACACCAACCTCCGATGCACAAAGGGTTCATGGGACAGAACCTGGAGGCCCAGGTCCAAGGCCATCCACAGTGAGAGATCATTTGGAAGGACCTGCAAAGGATTATTCTGGGTAGCTAATGCCCTGATTGGTTCAACACAGTTACAAGAGCACCGTTTGCACTTGTGGTGTATGCACAGACAAGCCACAAAATCATTAATGAGGTTCAGGCACAAGCTGACCAGATGAAAGCAGAACGGATTGCTGCAGGTGTTCCCACTGGGATGCTCAAGATGAGTCACTGCAGACCCAAGCCTCTGACTTTTTCCTTTGCTCAGTGTCCCTCCAGAATCCAGACATGCATAGCAATGAGAACTTTGCCCCATCTTTTGTCAATACTTACTCATATTAACAGTGTAAAGGAAAAACAGAAAGTTTGATCACCGCAAATCAAGACTCTGCTGCTGCTAGCAATAACTATCAAGCACATATAACCAGAGGCGCACTAACCCACAGACCTTGGGGACCTGGTCCGGTCTTCCAAGGTCTGGGGAAGCCTCCAAATGGCCGGGGTCAGGGGCCTTCCGGTAGTTGAGCCACCCTGCGTCCTCCCCACCAAAGCTCTGCTTAAAAACAACAACAACTGTGCAGTTGTGATTGTCGCCAGTCCGTGACACGCAGTCCTTAGATAAGTGGCCAGGTTGGTATTTTGCTCCCCCCGCCCCAAAGCACTGCGTAGTATGCTTGGACCAGTATTAAGAGGTTGCATCAGCCCCTCCATCTAGGGGCATGCATATCAATCCCCAGCAGCAACCTGGCCCCACACCTTCTTGCAAAAGCATATATAACAGACCACAAAAGGGGTGAGGCAAAGCCACGCCAGTCTGCCCATTGACAAGCATGGTAGAAGGACAGATACTTCAGCTATCATATTGGCCTTGAAGAGTTCCTCAGCCTTCTTACAGATGGCGTGCACTTTTTTCCAAATTAAAATAGGAGATGCACATCATGCAAACACACCCAGGTTGACTTTTGGACTGTGGAGAGTAAGAATTACTTGATTTCAGAGGCACCCACCCTCCAACCCTTTGCATGAATCCCCAATTTAGTGGCTCCTGACTGGAAGGAAGCATGCCCACAGCAGTGACCTGTGGCAGGGCCAGCCTCCTGAAATGCTAGGTAGTTCTGCTCCATGAGTGATCTGGGCATGAGTTCGGATTGGAAGAAGGCATGCTATAAGCAGTATAGTCATCCCTTGCCAACCAATCTGAGTATTCACAATGGGGAAATTGTGACCAGTCTCACCAACCATGGTGAGAACAACCATGGTTTGGAGATATTTTTTTAATTGGGGGGTGGGGGGGATTTTGGGGGATTGGGGATCATTTTGGGGGGTCCCATTCACTCCTCCTACTCACTCCTGGTGATTGGGGCGGGATTTGGGGGGATTTTTTCCTAATGTTTACTGTATTTTGTGGTCCTTTCACAACCATGATTCCCCTAACCTCCTGTTTGCCATTGATTTCAATGGTTTGTCTACTGCAAATTTGCCAACCAGGAGGCTTGCCTGGAATGGAACCCTTGTGGTTGGCAAGGGATTTTTATTCATTCATTCATTCATTCATTCATTCATTCGGTTTCTATACCACCCCTCCAAAAATAGCTCAGGCCGGCTTACCCAGAGAAATAATAAATAAATAAGATGGCTCCCTGTCCCCAAAGAGCTCACAATCTAAAAAGAAACATAAGATAGACACCAGCAACAGTCACTGGAGGTACTGTGCTGGGGGTGGATCGGGCCAGTTACTCTCCCCCTGTTAAATAAAAGAGAATCACCACGTTAAAATGTGCCTCCTTGCCAAGTTAGCAGGGGTTGACTGTTAGCAGAGTCAGCAGAGTCTAAGAACTTAGCAGAGGGATAACTGTATATCATGCAGAGATGCAATGGGCAGCTTCCTCTGATAAGTAACTCTCCTGCATCAGGAGTGACTGTGTGAGCCATCCTCTTCCCCGTGTGAGAACTTGGCAGAATTGCCTATCTCTCCCCAGCAGAGGTTGACTGGAAGGAGGCAAGGCCAAAACAGGGAGTCATGTAGAGGATTGGTGGGCAGCCTCATCAGCTGGTGGTTGCTATGGACTCACAGAGGCTTACATTTATGGATTTTTTTGTGGCCCAGCAAGCATGCACTTTGGAAAGCAGAGGCTTAATGCATCCTGGTTATATTCAAGATATAAAAGGCTAGGGCCAAAGTGCAAAGACCCAGTGGGGAGACAGCTTTAACTATCACCCATTCCAAATGGAAAATTGGTGCTTATGTATTTTATAGCTCACTGTGCAGAATTATTTCATCCAGCCCCCAGTATGGTAGGTCACTGCTAATTACGTAGGATGAAATCCGACCTAGTCTGCCTTTCTCTTTCTCATTAATAAGAAATGAATATGAAAATTCATTCCAGGAAGATTTCATCCGTGCACACATTCCTATGGTTTATTTAGAACTCACTGCAAGATGTAAATGTTCGAGCTGTTAACATATTGTTCATAATCCTTCCCTGGAGGACACAGTCCTCCAATATCATGGCAAGTGAGTTCAGCTTATTTATTAGGATGAGTTTATTTGTACTAGGATAGCATTTGCAGGTAGCAAGACGACTGTCTAAAAGTAGCAATTCTTGGGGAAGGCCAGGCTTGAAATTTGAATTAGTGGGCTTGTCTGTATATATAAAAGCCAGTGCCAAATATTCTGTCACATATATAAAGCAGCTTTTTGCTGAATCAGGCCATTCCCCCCTTTATCGCACTGTTCTCTACACTGGCTGGCAGCAGCTCTCCAGGGTTTCAAACGGGTTTTTAAATAAATAAATAAATTTTGCAGTCCTACCTGGAGGTGCCAAGAATTAAACCTGAGACCTTCCACGTGCAAATCAGGTGCTCTGCCACTTAGAGCTACAGCCCTTTCCTCATTGCAGGGCTTCACAACTTTGGCCTTCCAGCTGTTCTTGGACTAGAACTCCCATCAACTCTGACTATTGGCCCGGGTAGCTGAGGATGCTGGGAGGTGCAGTCCAACGACAGCTGGAGGACTGAAATTGTGCAGCCCTGGTCTAGTGCCATCAAGAAACAGAATCCAGGATGGGTCTATGCACATGAAGAGGCAGGGCTATGACACTAGGTGCAGGCTTAATGGCTGGAGTCCATGGGGCAAAGAGCAACCTAGGTAAAGATGATTTTCCCCATCCCACTGCTCTGCTCATGGGTTTGCACTGCTCTGTATTCCACTTCTCCAAATTACGATGTGACTAGGAGAGCTTCTAAAACCAGTTCTGGAATTGGAGCATGCACTGTTTGCCTGAGTTTTCAGGTTCATTTCAACCCCTCCTCCCATAACAATTGTGCATTACCAATGTCCACGTGTGCATTGATCACACCTCCATGCAAAATGGGTGGGATTGCACATACGATTGCATTATGACTCCTTCTGCATGGTGTTTTAGGAACACAGGAGCATCGACGCTGCCTTAGACCAAGTCAGGCCATTGGCTCATCTAGCTCAGGATTGTTTACAGTGACTGGTAATGGCTCTCCAAGGTTTCAGGCAGGAGGTCTTTCCCAGCCCTACCTAGAGATGCCAGGGATTGAACCTGGAGCCTTCTGCATGCAAATCAGATACTCTAACCCAGCCCTGGCCCCATCCCCAACGTATGCATTTACTGATGCACACATGTCCTCCAGTGCATTGGTGAAATGTTGCATCCCTGGATTGTCTGTAGGGGCTGTTCTCCAAGTATTTGGAGCGTGTGTTTAGCGATCATTCTGACAAATAGTCGACATACACAGGAGGGTACTGGGATGTCTGTGGAGGCACTCCCCCTCCTTTATCACATGTACTTTTGCCAGTATTGTTTGAACCTGACCAAAATATCTTTCAAAAGGACTCAAATGTAAGGGCGGTTTGGTTGAAGTCCAAACCGGACTCAAACTAAGCCACCCCAGTCTGTGGACTGGTTCTGACAAACCAGCTGACAGTTCGATTCATGCCTAGAACTGGGATTGAACTGGTTTAACCCCAGTTCTAGTGCATGAAAAAGGGAATCCAGTAATAATCCCCATCTGCCCTTTTAAAACCCCATAGGGTTCCCCTGGTGCTTGTAAAGGGGAATCCTTACCGGATCTCCCTTTACAAACACTAGAACTGGTTGAACCAGGCCAAACCTGTTCAATCTGAACCAGGCCCAGTTTGGCTTGAGCTCAGACCGGCCTGGCCCTTTTTGGAGGGCCAGTCTGATTCGAGCGCGAACCGATCAAACTGGGCAAGTTTGACTCAAACCCCGCTTTGATTCGAGTTTGCACACACCTAGTCAAATGTGTGTCAGTGACACTAACAGAATGCCTCCTGAACAGGTTGATCTCGATCCCACTTGATTCCATCATGAGACATGGAGCACAAACTGGTCTCTTCTCTTCAGTGCTCTCCAGAGCCTTTAATACTGCTCCTTTGGAGGGTCGTTCACAACTGCATGCTGCCATCCAGGGGTCTTTTAAAGGCAAATGCAGAACTGCATACTGATATAGCTGAATGTTATTCCAACGCACAGAATGCACCACTACAACCCACACTTGTGCATTTTCCTTGTCTGTGCACATGCACTTTGTTGCCTAGAATCACATCCCAGGGCAGTTAGAAGCCCACAGAGAGTGGGAGAAAATTCTCAGAACTGGGAATTTGACAGCACTCTTGCAGAAGAGTGTTATGTTCATTGGTGAAGACTCTAAGGGAAGTAGCAGTGGAATCTGCGGGAAGAGTCTTTGGCAGGGGTGGGGGGAAGCAATGGGCATGCTTGATCAGGCTGTGGATTCTAGAGGAGGTTGGACTACTCACGGCTTTTCTCATTGATATGAATCGTGTTTAACATATTCTAACAAAAGGCAACTTTTTGCACGACTTGAATTTTTGAACTGCACAAATGTTGTTTTAGAATTGGTGTCTGGTTGCACCATGCAAAAAAGTCCTGTGGGTATTCTTTTGCTGCTGTTTCCCCTCTCTGCTGGTGCTTCAGCAGCCAAGTGATCCTGGCCAGTCAGGGATCACATATCCTGGCCAGTCAGGGATCACATATTGGATGAGATGACTTTCGAATGCTATGTTATGTAACTATAGTAAAAATTGACTCTGTGCTGATGTCACCAAGGGCAAATTAAGTTCATTGGAATGAGGGTCCTGCTTTCTGTATAACCCCCCCCCCTTCAGTTCAACTCTAATGAGACCTCCTAAGTAGGGCAGTTCTCAAAGGTGCTCTTACCCCCGGACCTTGGGGCCCCAGTCCATGGCCTGCAAGGTCCGAGAGAGCTCCAAATGACTAGGGGGCCCTCCTGCCACCACCCCGCGCCTGCACCGCCGCTGCACCACCATGCCGAACTGCCGCTTTTCTGTAATTTTAGCCTCCATGTGCACAGCTGAGCAGTGTGTGTGTGAGCTGAGCAGGCCTCCCCCCTGTGGTGGTGCGGGTGGTGGGTGGAGAGGCCACTGGGCCTGTTCGTCAGCTCCAGTGGCCCTTGAAAACTGCAAGGTGCTCCAGCGTGCCTGTGCAGTTTGAATAGATCATCACAAGCCCATGACATCATGGTGGGGGGGGGCTCACGGTGGGGACAGTCCTGGTGCCAAAATCACCTAGGTGTGCCACTGGCTGTTCTCACGATTGTCTGCAAGCTGGGTCCAAAGGCAGGAGTTGCCTGGAGTGCTTTCCCTCCACCCTCATGCAGAGTACAAGTTCTGGACTTCTGCCACCTGTCTGGCTGGTGATCATTTCCCCTTCTCCTCCCTTGCTTGTAGAATTCTCACAATGGCCAATCAGGAGCATGCATGCATGGTTCCCAAATTAGGGTAGAAGGTTTCTCCTATCCTAATGCCAATTGAGAGAACATCTGTAGTACCTAAGACAAGCCTTCTGCTGGTAGCTGGTAGGTATCTGGCTTCCATTCAAAATGTTTTCACAACGCTTTGCATGGATTATCTCTTCCACTTTCTAGTTTGCCAGCTTCACCCCCCACCGCTCCTGGTGTACCAGTCATGGCAAGAGAAAGACATGGTTAACTATCAGCCGGCTGGGAGTACTGAACTCAGTATTTCATTGTTAATTCAAGAAGCAACCATTTGAAGTGTTAGAAGTTGGAAAACACACATATGGGGGGCTTTGATGATAGGCTAAACACCTTGGCTGCGTGACGGAAATCATCTATTCAACCACAGTGCAAAACGCGTATCACATTTCGGTAAGAATCAAGGATCTGTCTGACAGTTTCCATTGAAAGCCTCCCAAATTGCTTCGCTGAGTTGCACCCACAAGATGTCATTTCAATCCTATCATGCAGGTGGTATTTAAATGGTTTCATTGAACAGAGTTGCTCACAGAGGTTGGAATGTAAATTTGAAGGTTCATCCAGTCTGCCTTAGGTTTCAGTTCCCTTGGCATCAGGTAGAGGGAACCATTGCTCAGCACTGGGGTGGGGGGCTTTAAGGGAAACAGAGCCCTCTTGAGCCCCTACACCATCTTGGAAGGCATGCACAGAGTGCCAGGAAGTGTAACCCATCCCAGTGTTTCCCTCCTAGAACTCTTTGAAGACGATTCCTTCTCTCTTCAGTGGCCCTCCCAACAGAGAAAAGCACAGTAATGTGCCGAGGTTAGCACAGTGGGAAATGGCTCTCACATGGAAGGCTTTTTGACCAAGTAACCCTTGTTTGAAAAGTAGGGACGAGCCTGAAGCATTTTGGCGCCTCTTTGGAGAGGCGCTAAAATGCTTTGGTGTGAAGCAAGGGGTTCTCTTAGGAGGAGGCCGGCAGGGCCTATCTGCCCATCCTGTAAGCCCCTGACACCCCATGCCACTGTTCAACTGGAAATACTTCCATGAAAGCAGCCGCTTGTGACACTTTCACCTATTAAAACACTGTGAAGTGGCGACGGGATGCCTCCCTGCATGTAAATGGAATTGGCACCGCTTACACTGATGTATTTCCGGTTGCACAGCACTGCGGCGGGGTGGCGCGGGGTGTCGGGGGCTTGGAGGATGGGTGAGTAGGACCTGCCCACCTTCTCTTAAGGGAACCCCTCGCTGCCCTTGGGGTGGCACTGAAGCGTTTCGGTGCAGAGCCCTATTGAAGAGAGTAAGGACCACTGTACTATACCCATAAGCTTGGCAGCTCAGAACCACAAGTGAAATTCTGCTCCTGCAGTGACGCTTTCTTCCTGCTGCTGCCTATTCTTCCCCCTCTGAAAGCGGCTTTTGAGTCCTCTGTAGAATGGCATGTAATGCTCCACAGAGGGATACACTGGGGGGCTTGGGAGAAACTGGTAGATCCCCAGGCACGTGGCTAACATGGAACGCTGGGGGATGAACATCCTCTGGCCACCGCTGTCTAGTGGTGTGCACGGAACCGCATCTCCGTGGTTCAGCACCATCTCCGTGTTTCACCCACTAAAGAACTGGGTGGTTCTTTAAGGGTAGGGGGTGCACTTACCCCTCCCGCCACTTTCCCCCCACCGGCGCTCCTTTTTAAAAGCAGTTTGGGGGGCAGCAGTGTACCTGCCTGCCACCCCTGCCCCGTTTTCAGCTAGAAGTGGCCAGAAGTACTATGTGCACATGCACAGGTTGCGCACATCGCCCACACCCACCTGATATGCAGGTGCGGCTTGTGAATGTGCCTCCGGGGGGGGGCGGGGGGCGGCTTCCTTAAGGTAAACGGAGCCGGTGCTCCGTGCTGCCCAGCAGCCCCCGCGGTGGGGAATTGCCTCTGCCACTCACCTGGCTCCCGCGGAGGTGAGCCCCCGCCAGCGGCCAGGTGAGTGGCGGAGGCAATTCCCTGAAGCAGGGGCTGCTGGGCGGCACGGAGTACCAGCTCCATTTACCTTTAAAAAGCCACACGCCCCCCCCCCCAGAGGAGAGTTCACAAGCCGCGCCTGCTGATATGCACCTGCCCGCTGCACTGTGCTCATGTGTGCATGGTTCTTCTGGCCACTTCCGGCTGAAAATGGGGACAGGCGCAGCAGGGAGGTATGCTGCCGCCCCCAAAACTAATTTTAAAAAGGATTGCCAGCAAGAGAAAAGCGGAGGGGGGGGGAGTGCACCTCCCACCCTTAAAGAACCACCCCCCAGTGCCGAACCGTCAAACTGCGTCCACGTTTGAACCGGTTCGGAGACCTCTACAATGGCCTCCAGACCAGTTTGTGCACATCCCTACCGCTGTCCCAAGCACTTGCAAGGGCTCCCTGAAACTCACCCCCCACTTTCCCCCTCACCTCCAAGGGGCCACCAGGTGCTCACCTGCCCTCACTCTCCCCATGCCCATAGCCACTAGTGGCAAGATAAGACTGCTTCCAGTCAGTGTTTTGTTCACGTGCTGTTCGTGTGGGGTGCATTCTTGCTCTGCTTGGAGCACAGCAGAGAAAGAATGCATGCAATCCAAATTGTGCATGAACGAAGCACTGACTGGAAGTGGCAGAAGGGCAGCATGGCCCTTCTTGCCACTAGTAGGCACGCTCCCTGCATATGGCATTATATGCTGAGTGTGTGGCTGTGCACACAAACCAATACAAGGGAGGGGCTGCCAATAAGAGGCGGACCCGTGACTGCTGGTGAGCTCCCTATGCCCCTGTAGATAATGGAGTACTCCTTTATTGGGAGTACTCCTGGACCCAGGCCTCACCCTGGTTTCTCAGGTGGAGGCCATGGCCAGGAGTGCTTTCTACCAGCTTCGGCTGATTCGACAGCTGCGCCCATTCCTTGAGGAGGATGACCTCAAAACAGTGGTGTACCAGCTGGTAACCTCCGGGCTTGACTATTGCAATGCACTCTACGTAGGGCTGCATTTTTATGTAGTTCTGAAACTTCAATTAGTTCAGAATGCGGCAGCCAGATTGGTCTCTGGGGCAACCCGGAGAGACCATATTACGCCTATTCTAAAACAGTTGCACTGGCTGCCAGTATGTTTCCGGGCAAAATACAAACTGCTGGTGATTGCCTTTAAAGCCCTGAATGGCTTAGGCCCGAGTTACCTTAGAGAGCGCCTTCTTCTGCGTGATCCCCGCCGCACATTAAGGTCATCTGAGGAGGTTCGTCTCCAGTTACCACCACCTCATCTGGTGGCAACTCAGAGGCAGGCCTTCCCTATAGCTGCTCCAGGGCTGTGGAATGCGCTCCCCGTGGAAATCCGCAAATTGAATTCTCTATTAGTCTTCAGGAGAGCCCTTAAAATGTATTTGTTTGGCCTGGCTTTCCAGGGTTTTAAAATCTGTTTTAATATTCTAACCGGATTTTGGGGCTTTTAATCACTGTAATTGTTTAATTGTTTTAAAATGTTTTAAAATTGTTAGTTGTTATATTGTTTTTAATTTGTTTTAGCTCTTTACTGTTTCAGTGGTTTGTTTTAATTGTAAACCGCCCTGAGCCATTTTGGAAGGGTGGTATATAAATCAAATAAATAAATAAATACAATATTCAAGCCACATACCACTACTCCCAAGATCATCCAATGAGCCCCATGGCTGAGATGGGGATTTGAACTCAAGGCCCTGCTATCAAGATCCAAGACCCTGGCTCTCCCATTCTGAAAAGGTAAGGCTACACCAAGGGCAGACCAGGATATCCTGGTGCCTGAAATGAGGCACTGAGGTGAATTGCAGGGGAGTAACAGTAGGAGAGAGGGCATGCCCTCAACTCCTGCCTGTGGCTTCCAGCGACATCTGGTGGGCCACTGTGCGAAACAGGATGCTGGACTAGATGGGCCTTGGGCCTGATCCAGCAGGGCTGTTCTTATGTTCACTAATGCTGCCTTGCCCCATGTTCTTTCAAAATTGACTCTTGCAAGCATTGAAAGTGGTAAGGGATGGGGAAGAGAAGAGAGCCTTGCCAGCAGCCTCCTCTTCTCTCCTTGGACACATTGCAAGCTTTGCCAGGAGTGGGAGGAGAGGAACTCCTGGCAAAGCTTGTGAGGGTCAGTTTGGTCCTGAAGAGCTGCCCCAATGGTAGTGAGGGGCATTTTGCCACCCTGCTGGCATGCCAATAATATGCCGTCTGAGGCAAATGCTTTACCTCACCTTATGCAAGGGCCACACCTGGGCTAAACCTTAGGAACAATTAACTGGTGCAATCAACCAATTAAAGCTTTCATCACTGATTAAAATGAACCCCGTACCAATGAGTCCAGGTTTTGAATGCTCCACTGCTGTACAGAATTCACAGGATGCTACTGCTCCTTCATCCCTGTACCAATCACAGTGGAAATGGACCTCTAATCTCATTTCTCCATTGCTATTTGCCGTTCATTTACTTCAATCCTTCTTGGTAAACTAGGTGATTTAATCATTTTTTAAATCTCGCCAATTTTACGTCACTTAGGGAAAACATTATTACGCTCCACCTCTCTTTTATGTATTTCTAATTATTTTCCACCCCTCTGATTGCACCAGTTAAGAAACAGCTTTCTGATGGCTGTACGGTAGCTTAGGATTCTCATTCATCATGGCATTTGCTTTGCCTAGTTAGAGCCTGCGATTTCTTTTGCATTATGATTTGAAATAATTCAATACAAAAGTAATCTGAAGTGGGTAAGAATCAATACCGATGGACATTGTATTAGTCAGCAGGGCAGCTGAGCGGCTCTCAAATCTACTTAGAAATATTCTGCCATATGAAGAGAAGCCAGCCACTAATTTAGTAGCTGTATGAAGGGGAAGCCTGAATCCTCCAATTAGGGATACTGTGGAGCTGCTCCCATGGGGAAGTGATACAGTTGACCCCTTGCATCCTTCTCCCAGGTTCACAAATATTCCTCACAAAGAAGAGGTTTGAAATGGATGTTCATAAATATTCATCATTTGCCCAGATCTGCAGTTTCACCATGCACGCTTGGAATGTGAAACACCCAATTAAAAGTTCTGCATCTTAGCTAGTAAGACTTCTGCCTTGGCATCTGAAATATGAGTGCTGTGTGGTCTGATGCAATGCATGTTTACTCAGAAGTCACTCCCACTGTCTTCAATTAGACTTACTCCCAGGTAAGCAGGAATAGAAGAGCATGGAGTCCTACTATATTCCAGTGCCATGTTTTATAGTAGGGATGTGCAAGGAGCCGGTTCGGAGGCCCTTTATGGACCTCTAAACTGGTCCAAAAGTCCAACAGTTCTGCTTTTTCGAAGGTGGCGGGCATAACTTTAAGGACTGGGGAGGGTGCTCTTTCCCTTCCCCCCATGTTTCCCCCACTGGCACTGTCTTTTAAAATGGTTCCACAGGGCGGCAGCGTACCTCCTTGCTGCCCTGGTACATCGCAGATTGGAAGTGTCCGGAAGTGTCTACTGCACGTGCACACATCATGACACGGCATGTGCAGCGAACACTTCCAGATACTTCTGGTCCACAACGGCAAGGAGGTACACTGCCGCCCCGCCGGACCATTTTAAAAGACAGCACTGGTGGGGGAAACGCGGCGGCAGCAGAGGTGGTGGTGGTAACAGCATCCTCTCCAGTCCTTAAAGTTATCCCCCCCACCTTCGTACTGGCAGTTGCCGGTTCCGTGCACATCCCTACAGGACAGTACATGGGGAGTGCCGGGAAGTGTAGTCCTTGCAGGCTCTATGGGGAAGCTTTATGGAGGAAAGCGCTGGAAAGAACTGCACTTCCCAGTCCTCCCCACACACCTTCCACTGCAGGGCTCTGGGCTCTTTAAGAGGCCCTCGAAACTGGTAAGGAGTTTAGTGAGTTCAGACCCACATGGGGTTGTGCCCCGGGAATGCTTGCTTCTGTGCGGTGCCAGCGAGGCTGTGCACATTATTTGGCTTTGACTATTCAGAGCTGAATAATTGCATTGGCCTATTATTTACAATATGCAGCAGCTTCTTGGACACTTCTAGATCCACGGGAAATAAACAAGGCAGAGAGACTTTTTGTGAACCCTAAGGGCTGTTATGCAAATTAACAATTTAGTTTTTGGCCCAGAATGTAGCCTTTCATGGATCTCATAATTTACATCTATTGAAACAAAAAAGTCTGAACCATAACCTTTGTTGCTGAGAAAAGCTTGAGAGTGAAAGGCATTGCCTGATAAAATCAGGCAATCAAAAGCCAGAAGGTACCTGAAAAATATCAAAAGCCAGAAGGAAACTGCACAGGATTCTGGTGTTCAAGGACTAAAGCTTCTGTCAAGACAGAGCCAGGGTGCAGATACTTTTGGGGAACAACTGTTGCCTATACAGGAAGCCTTCACAGAGCTTCCTGTTTCAGTGAGTCCAATGGTCAGAGCCAGACAAAAAACTGGGAATCTTCATTGTCCAAGAAGCTGCTCCGGACTGCAGTCTTGATGGCTCATACCAAAAAGTTGCTTTCTACTGAGTCAGACCATTGACCCATCAGGTTCAGTTGCATCTACACTGGCTGATTGTCCAGGGTTTGAGACTGGGGTCCTTCCCAACCATACACTGAGATGCCAAGGACTGAACCTGAAGATTTCTGCACACAAAGCAGGTATCCCCCACCATTGGCCTATGGATGCTTCTCAGGAACACCAGAAGTTGCCTTCTATTGGGTCAGACCATTAGCCCATCTAGCTCATTGTTGTCTACCTTGACTGGTGGCAGCTGTCCAGAGTTTCAGGTTCAGGTTCTTCCCAGCCATATCTAGAGATACCAGGCACTGGAACTGGGACCTTCTGCATGCAAAGCAGGCACTGAACCATTGAGCTACAGCCCGATTCCGTGTATGAATATCACCCCATTGACTACAAAGTCCATGATGCAGTCACTGTGGTCCAAGCACATGCATGAGGGCACTTGAGGGTCTTCTAATATTAACCACTGCGAGTGTAGCAGTATAAAGGGGGCTAGAGGGCATCCATAAGAAGTATCAGGGATTCCTGTAAGTACTCCTAAGTTTCTATCCCATATTCCAACCAAACGCCGCCACCAAGAATGGCCCCAACTTCTTATTTTATAAAGAATTCAGTAGCAAGTCTGCTCTCTTGGAGGGAGGGGAAGGAGGAGTTGACTCGCTAGTATCCATACCCTTGGGTATACATAATAGTAAAAAATGCAAAAGCTATGAATTCTTCACAGGGCAATGGAGGCATGCAGTGAGCAAGGGTGGGGGGAATCGTAGAATCATATAAATCAAGGCTATTTTAGTTCTGAGACTTGAGAATTGATTAAGCTCTGGACCAGGAGAGATATTATAGATTTGTAGGCTGGAAACTCACTCACTTTCTGTTTTCTTCTCTCCCCCCCTCCCCGGTAGGGCAGTCCTGCCTGTCAGCATTTTTGCTGAAAAGTAATCTCCTTCTGTTTAGCATCATTGCAGCCTATTAAACAAATGGTACTTGTGCTGCTGCCCAGTCTTGCATCGAGGTCACTGTCGGACTGCAGTGCACGGTGGCTTGGACTGAACATGAGTGTCTGGGGTCAAATCCTTTCCGGGCCGCTGGAACAACAGGAGGTGACCTTCTAAAGAAGAGGTTGTGGGAGAGCACAGAGGCGTCCCACCTAAAGCAAGCTAGGTGTGTTTAGATGGGCATTAAGGGCAGTGATCCAAGTATCTTGTGTGCTATTTAAAAAGGCTTCAGTACTACTGTGAAGGCTGGCCTGTGGTCTCGCGGGGTTTTAACTGGGGCCGAACCAAAGTTCTCAGATGAGATTTTTTTTCTCTCCTGTTCAAAAGGGGGGTGGGATGAGATGCAAGGGAAGCAAGGAAGGCGGAAATTGGCCACTTGCCTTCTCTTATTTCTGCAATGCCATCTGTTTCACTTATCATTCTTGGGGAACAAGCTCCACCTAGGGAGCCACAATAAAGACAGCTAACTAGATCCATGCTTCGGAGATTTGGGGAACTGACTGGCTGACTTCCTGACTAGTGTCCTCATAAGACTAGTGTCATCATTGGCTAACATGATGTACAGTCTAGTGGAGCTGTAAGTTTCCTGCAGCAAAGTCAGACAATACACCCCAGTGTTTGTCACACCTGGCAGCTGCAGAAGCAGCATTACCATATTTACCATTACAGAGCCAGTGTGGTGTAGTGGCTAGAGTGCTGGACTAGGACCGGGGAGACCTGAGTTCAAATCCCCATTCAGCCATGAGACTTGCTGGGTGAGTCTGGGCCAGTCACTTCTCTCTCAGCCTAACCTACCTCACAGGGTTGCTGTGACGAGAAACTTAAGTATGTAGTACACTGCTCTGGGCTCCTTGGAGGAAGAGCGGGATATAAATGTAAATGTAAATTAATTAATTAAATAAATAAATAAATAAATAAATAAATAGTTATCCCCATGGTTGCAAATGGGGATAGATGTGGCGGCACTGATTCCACAGCTGCCAAGTTTTAAAAGTCTCAGGGCTTAGCTTGCAGCTTCGCTGCAGCCCCGCACAGAGCATTACAGCTCCATCAGACTGTGCATCATGTTAGCCATTGAAATTAATGGGACAAGTTAGCCATGAACAATGAACTGCCTTGGGATTGTTTTAAAGAAAGGTGGTATTATATATATTTAACAATAAATAAAATGAATCACTTATCCCATTAATTTCAATGGGGCTACTTGGTATGCTATGATACGATGAATATTTATATACCGCTTTTAAACAAAAGTTCCCAAAGAGGTTTACATAGATAGACAGATAGACAGACAGACAGACAGACAGATAGATGAAAATGAAAATGAAAATAAAATAGTTAAATAAATGGCTTCCTGTTCAGCCTGGATGTCAGCTACTGGATTTTTTTTTTTTTCATGGCTGCGCTGGAACAGCAACAAAAATGGGATGGCCATTGGTGATTAGGAGAGAGAACAAAATTGGGAATGCAAGTGTGATTGTGTACCACCCTAATGGGGTTAGGAAAAAATGGGTGAGTTGAAATAATTCTCCATTTTGTGCCACTTCATTCACAGGTATAAAAAAATGGTGGGCATTTTTTCAGGTGTTTTGGGCAGAGATGTAAAATGTTGGGATGAGGGTGAAATTTACCAGTGGTTATGGCACTCTTCCTGATGATTGCCTGTAGAATTGCCAATGTGTGGGTATCAATGCGTGGGCATCACTTTAGGCAGTGACAGTGGTTGGGATTCTGGCTCAGAGGGTAAAAGAAAACAGTATCTCTTGTAAATCCCAGAAGTACACATTTAGTCAGCTGTCTTTATTACAGTTCCCAGGAGGAGCTTGTACTTAATATTTATTTATTTTTAAAGGTATACCCCGCCTTTCTTCCAAAATAAACTCAAGACTGCATACAACGCTCATATATCAAAAGCAGCAATGTAAAATGCTAAGCACTTGCTTGTAGAGAGAGTTCTTACATGCCCCTGACTCTCTTCAGCTTTCTTCTGTATTGCACCATTTGATATGGTGTTGGACCCCCCTTTCTGTTGCCATTTCCAGAGAGGAAGTAGGTAGGGATGTGCACATCAGTTTGATTTGACGGCTCAATGTTGAGCTGAAACGTGCCCCCCCACCCGCCAGGTTTGACTCAACATTGGATTGAGTCCCCCTTTCCTTCAGAGGCCCATTGGGCATGCGTGGCGGCCTCCAAAATGGCCAGCATGACAGGAGTGAGGCCCGGAACGGGCCAAAGACCACCTGAACAGGGCAATTTGAGCCATAATGGAGGCCCACAGGGGGAGGGGGAACCTCCGGAGACCTCCCCACAGCCTTGGAGGAGCCCCCTAAAGAGGTTAAGTACAAAATAATATTTTTTTAAACTGAAAAAGCTCACGAATTCCTCCAAACCATACTGAACCCGAGGTGAGGGGTGGGGGTTGGGATTCAAGTGAGTGCCGGACCAAACTGGCCCAGTCTCGTTGGGGTCCAGTTCAGACTCAAACTGAACTGGGCCAGCCGGTTTTATGCACGCCTCTATAAGTAGGCCCCACCCACTTCCTGCATTGCCAAACAGTTCAGAGGCCGGCCAGCTTTTTTTACAGATTCCTCCTCTTCCTTGTAAGTGTTGTGCTTAGGCAGAAGATGACACTTCCTCTCACTCCAGCAATTATACCAGTGTTTTGTCGGGGTTGAGAGTTTTTAACTAGAGACACTGTTTTCTGCAATAGTTATATTATTCATGAGAATCATAGCAGATAATGAAGCAAAAGGGAACAGGGAACTCTTCTTCCATTTCCTTGGGGAAAATATAACTAGGGATCTTCATAATCTTGACTGGGCAGCAATTACCTATGCCCCTTATGGTTGAAACCCCTTTATTATTACTGGCTGACCAATTGGACTTGGCCATTGCAAAAGTGTGTTTGGCTATTGAGTTCCTACTCAGGCTGTCATTTCTAGGGCTTCCTTAGGTCCACTCCTCCTGAGCTTCTGCTTCTAATCCCAGAAAACTGAGAATGTTGGATTCAGAAATCCAGCCCTGCCCCATCTCAAGGTCCTGGTCGCCATGTGTCCCAAGCTCCATAGAGAGCTAGGGAATTGGTTTGGCATACTATGCTCTAACCAACATTTGAAGTGCTTTTAACTACTAAAGTTTTAAATGGGTAACTAAAGGTTTGTACTCAGCCTTATGAACCTGCCTGCACACTTTGGTATTTAAAGAATAACAATAATAAACTTTATTTGTTAGTTGCCACATAACAAACATAATGAGCAGGTTCATGCTTGGCAGAGCTATCCCGGGTTGTGAGGAGTTTTCTGCTCCTTCTACTTCCAATCAGTCCCCGGAGTTGCTCTGCTGTGATGCCTTTAATGGGTTCTTTGCAAATAAGATCTCCTGTATTCGGGCTGACTTGGACTCCACTATTTCTGCAAGGTCTATGGAGGAGGTGTCCAGCAATCCCTCTTGCATTATTATATTGGATCAGTTTCAATCTGTGACTCCTGAGGATGTGGACAAGCTGCTTGGGGCGTTGCAGCCTACCATCTGTTCTCTGGATCCTTGCCCGACTTGGCTGCTTCTATCTAGCAGGGAGATTGTTGGAGGTGGCCTAGTTAATATCATAAATGCATTGCTGAGGGAGGGTTGGGTGCCCCCTTGTCTGAAGGAGGCAATGCTTAGACCACTCTTAAAGAAGCCTTCCCTGGACCCCTTAGCAATGGACAGTTACAGGCCAATCTCCAATCTCCCTTGGTTGGGCAAGGTGATTGAGAGGGTGTTGGCCGACCAGCTCCAGGCAGTCTTGGAGGAAACTGATGATCTAGACCCATTTCAAACTAGCTTTAGAGCTGGCTATGGGGTTGAGACAGCCTTGGTCAGCCTGATGGATGACCTTTGCCAGGGAATCGACAGAGGGAGTGTGACTCTGCTGGTTCTTCTGGATCTCTCAGTGGCGTTCGATACCATTGACCATGGTATCCTTCTGGATCACCTGGGGGAGTTGGGGATAGGGGGCACTGCCTTGCAGCGGTTCCATTCCTATCTCTCGGGTAGATTCCAGATGGTGGAGCTTGGTGACAGTTGCTCCTCAAAACAGGAGCTGTTATATGGAGTCCCTCAGGGCTCCATTCTGTCGCCAATGCTTTTTAACATCTACACGAAACTGCTGGGTGAGGTCATCAGGAGGTTTGGTGCTGGGTGTTATCAGTATGCTGATGACACCCAAATCTACTTCTCCTTTTCATCCTCAGGAAATGGCACTCATTCTCTAAATGCCTGCCTACAAGCAGTAATGTGCTGGATGAAGGATAACAAACTGAAGCTGAATCCAAGCAAGATGGAAGTGCTCATTGTGGGGGCTCAGAATCTGAGGGGTGAGTTAGATCTTCCTGTGCTGGATGGGGTTACACTCCCCCAGAAGGAGTAGGTGCGCAGCTTGGGAGTACTTCTGGACCCAGGCCTCATCCTGGTATCTCAGGTGGAGGCCATGGCCAGGAGTGCTTTCTACCAGCTTCGGCTGATTTGACAGCTGCGCCCATTCCTTGAAGAGGATGACCTCAAAACAGTGGTGCATCAGCTGGTAACCTCCCGGCTTGACTATTGCAATGTGCTTTACGTGGGGCTGCCTTTGTACGTAGTCCAGAAACTTCAGTTAGTTCAGAATGCGGCAGCCAGATTGGTCTCTGGGGCAACCTGGAGATACCATATTATGCCTGTTTTGAAACAGTGAAGAAATCTCAGTCAGAAAACCGTGTTCACACAAATGCAGTGGAAAAATAGATACACATACTAAATGAACAGTGTAATCAAAGTACTAGAAAAACTAAAAGAATATGTTGCAAGATTGAGCAACAAGTTTGGGAGAAAGCCACAGATCCTCTGCACTGACAATGGTGGTAAATACACTGGGATTGATGTCATAAGTTTCCTAAAGGAGGAGGACATTGAACACCAAAAGCCTGTTCTGTATACTATGGAGCAAAATGGAGTGGCAGAAAGAAATAACCATTCTCTTATGGAAATGTCCAGATGCATGCTTGTAGATGCTGATCTGGCTACTAAATTTTGGGGAGAGGCAGTGATGACTACTACTTACCTGCAAACAGATTGCCAACAAAGGTGACAGGAACAATGCCTTTTGAGTTGTGGCATGGCAATAAGCCCACTTTGATTCATATAAGAGTGTTTGGACTGGTGCTAAAGGGATTCTTGCAAATAAATGGGAAAGATTATGATGAGATATTTGATTCCATTGTAAAACACACCTCAGTATGGACACTCCTAAGCATTGCAGCAGCAAAGAAAATGCAAGTGCATCACACAGAAGTGAAAACTGCATTTCTTCATGAAGACATCAAAGAATATATTTCTATGGAGCAGCCTCCAGGTTTTGTGGAACCTGGTAAAGAAAATCTTGTATGTAAGTTGCAGAAAGGTATTTATAGACTAAAGCAGAACACAAGCCTGGAATGTCAAATTAAACCAGTTACTAGGCAATGACGGATTTACCGAAGGAAAGGCTGACCCTTGCCTGTACTCGAGGCTCAAAGACAACAGATGGACCTATATACTTACTTTTGTTGATGATCTGATAATTTGTTATGAAAATAGAGAGGACAGCCTTGAAATAATAAAGCTCGTGAATAGTGAGATAGAAGTATAAGAACTTTGGCCTGTTTTACACTACCTTGAGATACGCAAAGAGAGAGACGAGGAAGGAAGCTATTTGATTAATAAAAAACAGAAAATAAATGTTTTACTAGAGTATTTGGGACTTAGAGAGGCCAAAAAATGAGTACACCTATGGAATCAGGTTACCTAAAACAGAAGGAGGAGAGTGGACTTCTGCAAGACAACAGTGAGTACAGAACAGTGATTAGAAAACTTTTATATGTGGCTATGATAACAAGACTGGATATAGCTGCGTTTGTAGGAATCTTGAATAAGAAAGTAAGCACACCTAGCAAAGATGACCGGACTGTGGTCAAGAGAGTAGCCAGGTACCTAAAAGGGACAATCCATCTAAAATTAAAGTGGCCTGCTAGTAGTGGACCCAAATTAGTAGGTTATATGGATGCAGACTGGGCTGAGGATCAAATAAACTGGAAGTCAACCAGTGGTTATGTATTCTTTTATGGTGGTGGAGCAGTCAGTTGGCGTAGCTGCAAGCAATCGATAGTTGCTTTCTTGTCTACTGAGGCAGAATGTGTATCTGCCACTCAAGCATGTCAAGAGGTGGCATGGCTGCACAAGCTAATGTAAGATTTCAACATAGATTAACCAAAACCCACTGAGATGTTCCAGGATAATCAAAACTGCATCCAGATCTCAGAAATGGAGAAAATTAAATTTAGAACAAAACACGTTGAAACCAAATATCATTATGTGTGGAATACACAAGAAAAGGGACTTGTAGAATTGATGTATTGTCCAAGTGAACAAATGGTAGCAGATGTGCTAACTAAGCCATTGCCCAGGGATCATTTCAAAATCTCGGGAGAGAATCTGGGACTTATAGACAGCAGCACAAGCCAATGACAAGGAGTGTTTGAGCTAGGACCCTGGCAGCATCAGCTCTCAGCTGCAATGTCTCATAGTGACCACTGTGGGGTGGGTTTAGGGTTATGGATAAAAGTGCTGAACTGCCATTCTTCCCCTACAGGGGCTCCCAAAGGGACCCTTTAGTGTTGCCCCTTCAGTGACTACCCTACTGGAGGCGAGCTTTCCGCCCAGGGCAGTGTGCTCTTTTATACTGCCATCCCAGGAAATGATGCAGGAGGGGCCCCCTGCTCTGTGTCCCACCACCATCTGAAATGCAGTTGATGGGCATGAGCATCAGGGCTTTCTCATCAATGGCCATAGAATTCCATGCTGGGAGAGCTTTAACTGGCCCTGTACACCTTTTAGACATAGACAAAACCTGTATGCATTGAGGTAGACACAAAAACAATGCTTATCATTGTCACTCACAAGGCACACCTGTAGCCTAAAAAAGCATGTGTGCAGTGCTAAGGGTTCTGCTTCTGAAATCTGGGGCTGGGTGAACTTTGGGGAAGTTTACCGATGCTGATTGATATGTATGTTGATCAGTATGTATGTTTGACTTTCACTGGCATGTTTGAATATATTTGGCACTTTCGGATTATTTTTCAAATGTCTCCAGACAAATATATAAGGCTGACCATCTGTGCGGTGAGCTGTGCATCCAAGAGGGGTGGGGCTCATGGCTTCTGTGGCACTCACCAGTCCTTTGGTGATGTACTTGCTTCGGCAGCACATATACTGAAATTGGAACGATACAGAGAAGATTAGCATAGCATGACCAGTCCTTTGGTGCTCAAAGTCGCTAGTGAAGGCAGGAGGGAGGGGGGCTCCATGCAAATGGTGCTGTGCATCATTACCATAGTGCCCTATGCCCATTGGGAATGATGGGACCAAGGCGCAGCAATGATGCACATGTTGTTTGCGCAGAGTCTCCCCCATCTTCAACAGGAGTGCAGATGGACTGGTTGGTGCCACAGAAGCAACAAGCCTCCATCACTTTTGGATGCATAACTCACAGCACAGTATGCTGGTCATCTATTTCCAAATTGTTGGAAATTCCCATCCCGGCCCATCCTGTCCCTTCCCTCCCTCCCTCCCTCCCTTTGGTATTGCATGGCTGAGAAAATATTAGGAAGAAAATAAGGAGAGCACAGGAGTCCTGAATAATCTATGCAAATTGAACCAATCTTTGGGCAAACCTGGGAATTTTCATTTACTTCCGTTATTCTATTATACTATTTTCCAACTTCATACAAAACAAAAGGTTACCAGCATGTTGCAGCAAGCTCCTGTGAATAGTACCTGAAATTGTATCTCAAATCACATTGAAATGACAACCCTTTCCCCCAAAATAATATGTAGACTTTTGATATCCAGTGAATGTTCAAGTGTGCCTGATTATTTCAATAAGATTTCCCTATTCATAGTCAATTCTTTCTGGAGATGCCTAAATGACCCTTAAATGCCTAAATGAGAACTAGAGGCACTCAACATGTCCCTTGTTGAACACCACATTGTATCTTTTCCATACAAAAGAGCTGAATGCATCTTGTGAAATGGGAATGAATGGAAAAGGCAGCTCAAATAGAAGCAATCTACATGAGAAAGTCTTCTTTCCTCACTGCTGTCGTGTCAACTCATTCGCAGAAGTCCTTTTGATTATCATCTTTCAGGTGACTACAATATCACAGAAGAAACAGGCCCTTCTCTCTCAGTTGTCTGTGTGGAAGATAAACAGGACTTTTCAGCATTGCTGTTAATCCGTTTCCCCTCAAAATGTGTGTAAATCTTTCAGCTGAATCCCCACCGGTTACAGGACCACAGTAGAGCCATAATAAAAAGTACAAGGCTTTATGAATGGAAGTAGCTGCCTTGTGGTGAGTCACACCACTGTCCAGTCTAGACCAATATTGTCTGCACAAACAATGGGGTCTTAGACAGATGAAATCCCGGACCTGCTAACTGAGAGCTTTTAGTTGAAGCTGCTGGGGATTCAACCAGGGACCTTCTGCAAAGAAAGAATGTGCGCAACGACTGAGAAATCGTCCCTCTTCTATTGTACTCTCAAGCACCAGCAGTTGCACCTCCGTTTCCAGATATGCAGGTAACAAACAGAGTGCAAATTAAGGCTCCATCACTTGCCTCTCCCAACCCACCTGAAATACTCTTTGCATAATATACAATAAGTGTATAAAATTATGCACAGTGTAGATAAAGAGGAGAGAGAGGAGCTATTCTCTCTCTCTCTCTCTCTCTCTCTCTCTCTCTCTCTCTCATGGCAGCAAGCATGACTTGTCCCCTTAGCTAAGTAGGGTCCACCCTGGTTGCATATGAAAGGGAGACTAGAAGTGTGAGCACTGTAAGATTTTCCCCTCGGAATGAAGCCGCTCTGGGAAGAGCAGAAGGTTCCAAGTTCGCTCCCTGGCACCTCCAAGATAGGGCTGAGAGAGATTCCTGCCTGCAACCTTGGAGAAGCCGCTGCCAGTCTGCGTAGACAATACTAAGCGAGGTGGACCTCTGGTCTGACCCAGTATATGGCAGCTTCCTATATTCCACCCCCCTCTCTCTCACACAGGCATAGACACACAATTAGAACTTGGGGCCATCACTTACAATGAAGTGCTAGGAGATTCAAGACAGCCTTGGAATATTTCCATCAGGATCAGATGGGGAGTGGTCGTGAACACCACATACGAGGGAACATCACAGTAGGGGTGTGCACAAACTGTTCAATGTTGAATCGGTTTGCATTGAACCAGGCTGGTTCAGTGGCTCTATCACAAACTGAACCAGGGCAGGGGCCAGAACCAAGCCATCAGTGCACAGGCAGCCTGTTTAAATTGCGATCCAGAGGCGATTGGGCTGTTCAGGGGGGGTGCTGGGTGAGTGGTGAGAGGCAGCATCGATGCCGGTAAGAACCTTAGACAACCTTTCTTACTGCACCCCCACCACTATGCAGTGGTTTCCCCCATCCCTTTACTTGTAAAGAGTAATCCTCACCTGATTCCCCTTTACAAGTATTGCCGCCTGAACCACTCTACTGGTTCAATTGGACGGAATGGACTGGTCAGTGGGTTCAACCAAACCAGTTAAGCGGAACGCAGTTCAGTTTGAATTCGATTCCCATTCGCACCAAACCACGATTTTGGGTTCGTGCACACCCTTCCATCAAGGGAGGGGTGTGTGCCCTGGTGGGCCACTGTGTGAGGCAAACTGCTGGGCTGGATGTGCCTTGGCCTGGTCCAGTAGGGCTTTCCTCATGTTTGAATTGGGCTCCATATCTACCTCATGCAGTGAGGGATCTTTCCCCCTGCCCTTTAGAGGGAGGGAGGTATAGAACCACATGAGTAATGTTATCTCAGGCAGTGAGCCAGATAAGAAGGCATACTTTTTAAAGAAAGCCATTCACTCTCCCCACCCCCTCACCATCATTTATTCTTTTATACAGTTCTATATGTATACAATCCGTCATGTTTTCAAAATTACTTCTAAAACGAATATACAATACTAGGAGATGAGACCTGTCACTGACCAGGCAAAGTCATTTGGGGTGGATTATGCTTATAAGAAAGTTCAAGAAATTAAATATATGTAATAGAATGTTTTAGTATTTGGCTTGAAAAAGGAAAGTAAAAGAAGAGTTTAAAATTTGTAGAATTTCAATTTCAAGCATTATTCATTTAATTGAATAATTACCATATCTGGTAAATGTGAATCATAGTAAATTTGAATCTGAGAAAGATCTTCTGCTTCTCTTGAGCATGATGGGTTTTTTTTAATTATTGATTTGATTATTGAGTGTTAAAAATCTGTTGAGAACAATAACATTTAATATCTGCTGAATATATTCAGAATTTCATGTTATAAATACAAAAAATAAGTATTCAAATGTTTTCCCCCAGCATACACTGGTGTAAAAAGTAGTGCATTCAGCTAATTTCAGTGGCAGGATTGTGTATGAAAAATTAGGCATCCGTAGCCACCTTAAGTGGTGCAGCGGGGAAATGCTTGACCAACAAGCAGAAGGTTGCTGGTTTGAATCCGCACTGGTACTATATTGGGAAGCAGCGATATAGGAAGATACTGAAAGGCATCGTCTCATACTGTGCGTGAGGAGGCAAGGTAAACCCCTCCTGTATTCTACCAAAGAAAACCACAGGGCTCTGTGGGCACCAGGAGTCAAAATTGACTTAACGGCACACTTTACCTTTACTTTAAGTAATTGGAAGTATGAATTTAGTTCGTACAAGCAAACAAACTCTCTAAAATATATAATAGAGATACCATTGAAAGAGAGAGAGCGGAAAAATACAATTTGATGTACATCTATTTATCTTAAAACAACAAGAAACACATATTGATATACTGTGTTTTGTCTTGCACTATTCAATGAACAATTCCCATTGCTTAAAATTTACTGGCTGACATCCAGACTTACTCAATAGTATGACTCAGGAGTTGCTCTAAAGGACTACTTAATTTCAGTACAATAATTTTGTGAAGAGCTCAGCCTCTGGCTGATGTGCCATGTGGCAGTGCAGCGCCACTGTTCACTGCAATTGCGATTGTTGCAGACTCACAAGGCAGCCCATACACTGCAGGAAATGAGTGATTGTGCAATGAGTTCTACCACAGTGGCCACATTCGCACGTAACGTGGAACTGCAGGTCCAATGGACCCACGGTTCCTCCCTCCCTCCTCCGCTCCTTCATCCAATTCAGATGTCATGAAGAGCTCCATTTCTGTAGTCAGTGAAACTACAGAGAGGAGGGGAAACTGGCTGCCTGAGCTTCCTTCTTGAATGAAGGACAGCCCCAGCAGCCATTAGCAGCCAGAGTGAGGGAGGTGCTTCCTCCCTCAACTCCAGTTGTGAAACAGCCAGACTGCAGTGCCATATTCAGACGAAACACTGGACCAGAGGTCCAGGCAGCAAAACTCACTACAAAACAAGGGTACAAATAGGAGTCTGGGGAGAGAGAATGCAGGTCCATTTTCTGTCAGAACTGCAGTTGCCCACATTCAGACATCCACAAATTGTAACCGGAGGCCCCCTCATCTACATTTTTGTGTGACATGCAAATGCAGTCAGTGACTCCCATTCATAACAATGGGAGTCACTGCAGTAGTGCTGATTGCACTACAACTGCTCATTAGCCCTGAGCCCTATCCAGAAATTCAAAGGAACACTGCTGAAGTCCCGCCCCCACTCATCAATAACTTCCCTCATTTTGCTGCTCACAGAAAGAGCAGTGTTTGTGTGAAGAGGGAAGTGCCATAAGCATGACGGCAGGCACCTCTGTGATCAGCAGCCTGAAGCAATGCAACATCCAAGAAGCAGTCAGTGATCATAGCTTTGTGGTACAGCAGGAGATTTAATCTCCCTGATTTAATCCTTGACACATTTAGCTAAAGAACCTAAGGCAACAAGGCTGGAAGAGGGCTGTACCACCCTCACATAGGGGTGGAGCTTTAATAGTGCACACAGCTTCCAAGCTGAGTGGTGGGGGCAGGGCATGGGCTGCTGGGTCAGGGAGCCCCCCACTCTGGGGGAGTCAGCCAGGTGCCTGTGGTGGCAAGGTGAGCAGCAGGCACTGTGGGGAGGAGAAGGGACAAGCGGGTTGGCCCCAAGAGTGAGGTTGCCAATAAGTTTCCGGGCAAAATACAAGGTCTTGGATATAACCTATAAAGCCCTAAACAGCTTGAGGCCTGGGTATTTAAGAGAATGTCTTGTTCGCTATGAACCACACTGCCCATTGAGATCATCAGGAGAGGTTCGTCTGCAGTTGCCACCAGCTTGTCTGGTGGCTACTCAGGGACGGGCCTTCTCCATTGCTGCTCCGAGGCTTTGGAATGTGTTTCCTGCTGAAATAAGAGCCTCCCCATCTCTTACAACATATATATATATATATATATATATATATATATATATATATATATATCAAAAAAATAAGAAAAGAAAAGGAAATAATATGATTACATTATCATCTCTTGAACTTCCAAAACTTACATATAACAATCCGGGATTCCGCTTCCATCCTTTGCCAACCCTCCCCCTGACATCAGATATTTCAGAAAGGTATAAGTAATGTGTTAATCCTCAGTATTAAAAAAAGCCCATATCTTGGATGTGGATGTTGTCTCTGTACTAAATTGTAATTTATGAAAGGTTCCCAGGTTAATGCCAATGTTTCACCTGAGGTATTCCGTAAATAAGCAGTGATTTTGGCCATTGAGGCATATTCCCATAGCTTTAGTAGCCGTTTGTCCATGGTTGGGATTACCCGTGATCTCCATTTGGCAGCATAGAGAATCCTGGCAGGAGTAATCAAATATAAAGACAAGACAACTCCATGTGTTTAGTAGGTATATAAGGTTTAGTCATATTTAACCAAAAAAACCCTCAGGTGAATAGGGAAAGTTTATATTTAAAATTTGTTGCATCTTAGAGTGAATTTTCTTCCAAAATGGTTGTTCTTTGCCACAAATCCACCACATATGATAGAATGTCCCCCTGCCACTTACAACTTTTAAAAAGGCAGTCAAGACACATTTGTTCACCCAGGCTTTTAATTAGATACTGTTTTAATTATGCTTTTAATAGTTCTAACGTTTTAAATTTTAAATTGTCAAAATGCTTTAACCTTTTTATTTGTTGTTTTTATTGTTTTGATGTAAACTGCCCAGAGATTTGCGTTTTGGGCGGTATACAAATGTGTTAAACAAATTAAATAAATAAATAAGAGTGACTGAGGCAGGAAGTGCACCACCACTGCCATGGGGGTGGGTGAGAATACGGACTGCATATGCATTCCCTATGCTACTGCCCTCAGGGACATATTTTCAGGTGGCACAGAGGCTTCCTGGGGAAGGGGAGGGTGTCGAAATTGCCCCTTAGTTGGGAAGTTCTTTTAGGCTGCTGTCTCACTGTACCAGTGCATCCTTGCTCTGAATGTCAGCCACTACATATATAGGTTACTAGATAGGCTGTAAGGGAGAGAGAGAGAAGAAGGTGGGTAAGTGAGATAGTATAGGGAAGTAAGCAACCTTCTGGCTGTTTGAGTCTGTGCACAGTTAACTAGCAAGTAAAGGAGAAGAGAATTTTTTGCTCTTTGAAGGGGGCTGAGCATGGTAATTTCCAATATTTTCTTTTATTTTGGTGGCGGCTCATATATTTTGCAAGGCTTTTTATGGCACTGTGTGGAATTAGAGAGGTTTAACTGTCTGTGACTGAGCAGTGTGATGTTTGAGTATTGTGTAGTGTTGCATAGTATCACAAAGCAAATATGATAGTACACCAACAATGTGATTGCTTTGCACTCCGCATATTCCCTTTGTGTGAAGGGCTGGGTCCCCCCCCACTCCATTTCATACATAATTCATAGCTTGCAGTAGGCTGTTCCACGGAGCTGGTACAGGCCCTTCAACTGGAAATGAAGAAGCTACAATGTAAATGCATGAAATGTCTGAAAACAAGATTCCAGGCAAATTAACCATTTCAAACTTTCTGTATATTAATTTTTGGATGCATTGTGATTTTATATTTAAAAAATTCTGTTTGCTATTTCCACAATATGGCTGCTGAGCTATTTTATAACTTATTATGGTGCTGCTTCAGGATTTAGTATTTCAGAATCTTATGTTGGACTGAATCAAACTCTTTGGGGCACTTTTCACAAAAATTGTTAGCAGCTGCAAAAAGTATCCCCCTTTTCAGGGTTGGGTTTTTTTTGCGGTGGGGGGGGGAGAGGACCAGCCACCCCTCCCATAAAGAGATTAATCGGAAGTGAATCCTGTCCTGACTGACAGACTGGTGAACTCCAGAGCTCAGCCAATCAGCACATCAGGTGTGTGGAGCCAAGAGGGCCCATTGGGAGGAAGAGAAGGGTTTCTTTGTTAGAAGGACCTGGCTGGGGGAGTGTTAGAACATAAGAACAGCCCTGCTGGATCAAGCCCAAGGCCCATCTAGTCGAGCATCCTCTTTCACACATGCCCTCTTTCCTGCTGTTACTCCCCTGTAACTGGTGTTCAGAGGCATCCTGCCTCTGATGCTAGAGGTAGGCTCCAACTAGTAGCTGTTGATAGACCTCTCCTCTATGAAGTTACCCAAACCCCTCTTGAAGCCATCCAGGTTGTTAGCTATCACCACATCTTGTGGCAGGGAATTCCACAAGTTGATTAAGCATTGAGTGAAAAAGTACTTTCGTTTGTTGGTCCTAAATTATGATGTCATAAATTATCATGTTGGTCCTAATTTATGATGTAAACCACCCTGAGCCATTTTTGGAAGGGCGGTATAAACCAACCAAACAAATAGATTTCCTGGCAATCAATTTCATGGGATGACCCCTGGTTCTACTGTTATGTGAGAGGGAGAAAAATTTCTCTCTATCCACTTTCTCCACCCCATGCATGATTTTATAGACCTCTATCATGTCTCCCTGCAGTTGTCTTTTTTCTGAACTAAATAGCTCCAGGTGTAGCCTTGCCTCATAAGAAAGGTGCTCTAGGCCCCTGATCATCTTGGTTGCACTCTTCTGCACCTTTTCCAGTTCTACAATGTTGTTCTTTAGATGTGTGACCAGAATTGTACACAGTACTCCAGGTGTGGCCGCACCATAGTTTTGTATAAGGGCAGTATAATATTAGCAGTTTTATTTTCAGTCCCTTTCCTAATGATCCCTATCATGGAATTGGCCTTTTTCACAGCTGCACACTTTCAACGAGCTGTTCCTTTCCTGGTCAGTCACCGACAGCTCAGATCCCATCAGCATATACTTGAAGCTGGGGGTTTGTGCATCACTGTACACTTGCCAACATTGAACCACATTTGCCATTCTGTCGCCCACTCACCCAGTTTGGAGAGATCCTTTGGAGCTCTTCACAATCCATTTTGAATTTCACTATCCCAAAGAGTAGTTTTGTATTATCTGCAAATTTGGCCACCTCACTGCTTACCCCAACTTCTAGATCATTTATGAATAAATGAAATAACACCGGTCCCAGTACAGATCCCTGGGGGTCCCCACTTCTTACTTCCCTCCTTTGTGAAAACTCTCCATTTATACCTATCCTCTGTTACTTGTCCTTCAGCCAGTTAACAATCCACACATATACTTGTCCCCTTATCCCATAATTGCTAAGTTTTTCAAGAGTCTTTGATGAGGAACTTTGTTTAAAGCTTTTTGGAGCAGGGGATATGTGGCCATGAGCTGCAGGAAAATCTCTCTGCAAATCCTGGGAAAGGCCAGGAGGGCAGGAAACTAGCAGTGTGCCCGAACCGGTCCGGCGGCCATTCCAAAGAATGGCCGAAATGCCGGACCGGTCCGGCCCTGCCTGGTTCGGGTCCGGGTGGGGGGTATGCCTTTAAGGGCGGGAGGGCTTGCTTAGCCCTCCCGCCTCCTTGCCCCCGCCAGCTCCCGTATTGAACAGTATAGGGGCGCTGGAAACCAGCCGCCCCCCCCGCCGCCGCGGCGAAATAACCCCCAAAGTCAGCCAGCCAGCCAGCCCTCCCTCCCTCCCAGCTAGCTGCCCTCCCACCCACCCACCCACCCACCCACCCGCTCGCTCACCCGCTCGAATACTGGATAAAAAACGAGAGGAGCTCCGGCACAGAGCTCCTCTCGTTCGGAAGGCCTCCTGAAGAATGGCGGCTTGCGCGCGCGCGCATGTGCGCGCCGCAAAGCACGCCGTTCTCCGGAGGCCCGGTCTACCCGCCGGGAAAGGGCCGGGTAGACCGGGCCTCCGATCGCTGAGTAGACCGGGCCTCCGATCGCCGGAGGCCCGGTCTACCCAGCGATCGGAGGCCCGGTCTACCCGGCCCTTTCCCGCCGGGCAGACCGGGCCTCCGATCGCTGAGTAGACCGGGCCTCCGGCGATCGGAGGCCCGGTCTACTCAGCGATCGGAGGCCCGGTCTACCCGGCCCTTTCCCGGCGGGTAGACCGGGCCTCCGGAGAACGGCGTGCTTTGTGGCGCGCGCATGCGCGCGCGCGCAAGCCGCCATTCTTCAGGAGGCCTTCCGAACGAGAGGAGCTCTGTGCCGGAGCTCCTCTCGTTTTTTATCCAGTATTCGAGCGGGTGAGTGAGCGGGTGGGTGGGTGGGTGGGAGGGCAGCTAGCTGGGAGGGCTGGTTGGCTGGCTGACCTTGGGGGTTATTTCGCCGCCGCCGCCGCCGCGGCGGGGGGGCGGCTGGTTTCCAGCGCCCCTATACTGTTCAATACGGGTGCTGGCGGGGGCAAGGAGGCGGGAGGGCTAAGCAAGCCCTCCCCACCCTAGAAACAAGGCCCTCCTTCGGTGCCGGTCCGGACTTCTCCGGACCGTGCACATCACTACAGGAAACCTGAATCCAATTCCATGGTTTGGTGAGTTCAAGAAGGAAGCCAAGACTTTAGGTTTTGGGAGCTTTGTCTAGTGAACAGACTGTTTAGTTAGATTTCACATTAGACTTTCAGTTTCTTTTGTGTGCTTTACATATCACTGGTCTAATTGTTGTTTACCTGTAACGTAACTTAACTAAGAAACACTAGCTTCTGCCCATCCAGCCAGGGCATTGCAAAATGCTCTGTAAGCTTTCAAAGGTGCTTTTGTATTTTCCTCTATCCCTGTTCCTTGCAGCTGGGGTGCTTTTTGAAGTTTTCTTGCAACAGGGTGGCCAGAACCTAAGGGATATACTCATGGGTCAAATGGGCTATAAGCCAGAATTTGGCTTTTAAAAATCCAAATCTGGCCACCTAGTCTTGTAACCACTGAGTATTTTTACCGGTAACTAAAAGCTGAGGGAGCTTCAGGCTGAAGCAGTCTGAAAAAATTGAATAAAGCTTTTTCTTTCTTTTTGTTCTTTGTACTTTACAAGCCTCTTTGAGTGAATCTTTTGGCTCAGGAGAGAGGGGAGGTGGCTAAAAAAGGTACCCCCGCCGGTGCAAACATGTCTCAGGCTGGGTCATCAGCTACCAGTTTCCTCACCACATGTAGGTTTGCACTTGGAGGATTTTTGAGTATTTTTCCCATAACAAAAGAAGGAGAGTTTCCCAGGGATTTCCACCCCAAGCCCAGAGAGGGACAAATTCTGAGATGAAGAGGAGTGGCAGCAGCAGCCATTTTTGAAACTACCAGAAATATAGGAATGTTTAAGGAAAAGCCTTGTGGGGGAAGCATAGAGGGGATGATTCAGCATTTTCTTCCCCTCACATGGGCTTGCTCTGAGACAAAGGCTTTAATCTGCTACAGCGGGGTTGCAAATGTGGCCTATTTGCCTATTCAGAGTAAGGGCAGGAAGCATCACCCTCACTCTGCAATAACTTTGCAATGTTGCCATGGAGCCATTTCTGATTAGCGACATGGTGTAATTGTACCATCATCACATAGAAGATATAATCCCCAATTGTCTGGGAACATCTAGTCAATGTGGAAAAATTCTCGTTTGTAGGGGTATGCACGAAACGGATTTTGCATTTTGTAAAATGCTCAAAACATTTCATTGAAACAATGGCAAAGTCAACTGTTTTGGTGAAAGATACTCAAAATGCTTTGAGTGTTTTGGCCGTAGGGAACAATTGGGGAATTTAAAATACTCCATTGCTCCCCATGGGTTGGTCCTAGGAACACCAAAGTGAGTTGGGTCATAGGGCAGTATGGGTGCTACCTACCTCCCAAACCACAAAATAAATGGGCGAGCGGGCGATTTAAAAATATCCTTTAACCTTTACCCCAAACTCTCAAAGAATATGATGGGGGGAGGTTATACATCTGTTTAAAATTGTCCATTTGCAGTTTTATTTTGTGGGTTGGGTGGTGGGTGGCATCCATTACGCCATACCACCGAACCCATTTTGGTGTCTCTCGGAGCTACCCATAGGTAACAATGGGGTGTTTCAAGTTCCCCATTTTCCCCTATGGGGCTCCCCAATCCTCCCAGCCCCCGATCCTCCCAGCCCCCACCGGCTCTGTAACGGAGCTGGCAGTCATGTGGGCGGCCACTTCAACTGCCCAGAGCAGACTGCTTGCTCATGTGAGGGGAGAGCAGGCTAAGCCAGCTCTCCCCACAAACCCTCCCCAGGCTTTTCTCATGGATCATGAGAAGAGCCGCTATGACTACGACTACAACTATATATATAACACGCATCAACAAAATAGGGATATGCAAACTGGCTCAACATTGAGCTAGTTCGACAATGAACAGGTTCACTTTGACAGCCCAGGGTCGAACTGAGCAAATTCCTGTTTGGTCTAACCCCAGACCAAACACCCCCCAAATGTTCAGGGGGTTTATGAATGTTTTACAGTGAAAATATAATAATAATAATATTTTTTACCTTACTCCCTTCCATGTCATGGCTCAGACTTCTGACTCAGAAGAGTCAGAGGAGGAACGGGAAGATTCGCCTGCTAGTGAGGGCTCAGAGGCACAGCAACAGGATTTGGCAGGGAGACCAGACTCTGGAGCTGAGGAATCGGAACAGCTGCCAGACATGAATCCTGATCAGGAGCAGGCTGATCAGGAGGAGGCTGGGATTTCACCTGTCTTGAGAAGTCATCCCAAGAGGAAAGCTCAGTGGGAGACACATAGGCACAGGAGATCACAAGAGAGGAAGCAGAAGTGCTGACTCAGGGAAGCCTGACTGGCTGCTGATTCTCTTGAGCCATATATCAAGCAGTCTGTGATTTCAACCGATGCTGTTAGCAACTTTCACTGACCACAGACTGTGTTCTATTTCGAATTCTCAACTTTTCTGAGTTCCAGTTTGCCCTTGTTCTGTTCTTTCCTTCTCTGTGTTCTTGTTCCGTTAATTCCTTGCTCTGGTGTCCTTTGTTCTTTTTCATTCCTTGCTCTGTTGTTTTCTTTTCAGTTATTACTCAGTTATTGTTAGAGGGGGGTACCTAGTTCACTTCAGGAGACTTGGTTCATTTACTATGTTCTTTGTGATTTACGACATTCTGGGGAGTTGCTGGAGGCAGCAACAGTGATGGTGTGGGGGGGGGGGGTCCACAGAGGTTTTTCCCCCACCAGCTTTACTTATGCCCCCCTGCAGCTGGCTCAGTCAGCTGTTCGGCCAGGTTTTGGCCCAGGCCACGCAGAGGCCAATCACACAGGGATGTGGCCTCCAAAATGGCCACTGGGCTGCCAGGAGAAGGTCCCAAACCAGTGAAAAACAGCCAGCCAAACTGGCAGGAGGGGGGCACAAGTAAAGCCAGCAGGGGGAGGGGGAACCTCCACAGACCCCACCCACTGCCTCTAGCAACTCCACGGAAGGGAGTAAGGTAGGGGTGTGTGTGTGTGTGTGTGTGTGTGTGTGTGTGTGTGTGTGTATAAATTTCTACTGTAAAACATTTGCGAATGCCCCCCCCGAACCGAACAGTGGGGGGGGTTGATGGGGTGCAGGACCAAACTGGCCCAGTTGGGTCCAAGTCTGGTCTGGACTCGAACCGAACTGGGGAAGCCGGTTCCATGCACATCCCTACGACAAAATTCTCAAAGTGGTTTACATAGAAAAAAATTCATACATAAATAAGATGGTCTCCTGTCCCCAAAGAGCTCACAGTCTAAAAAGAAACATAAAGTAGACACCAGCAACAGCCACACAGATACACAATGTCCATTTTTGCCACAACATTATCTCATGAATAAACTAAATCTCAACTCAAGGTAGGCAGGCAGGCACCTATGTTCCAGCTTTGTCAATCTGAGATCCAGCAAAACCAGATAGTTATTTCAGCAGTAGCAAATCAAGCAAGTTATACTCAATGCTGAGGAAAGGAAACCACAAAATAAAACCTCCCTTGATTCCCTCCTTCTCTCCTGATGTAAAGGCTCTCTCTGCCTCCCAGTCCCTTTGAATACATTTTGAAAATCCCTGTTTTTTGTTCCCCCTTTGTCAATCTGAGATCCTGCAAAACCAGATAGTTATAGCAGCAATAGCACAGCATATTATACTCAGTGCTGAGAAAAGAAAACCATAAAACCAATCTTTCGTTCCTCCTGTCCTGATGTATCCTCATCTTTAAGAGAGGCATAAGGGCTCCCTCTCTGCCTCCCAGTCCCTTTGAATACATTTTGAAATTCCCTCCAAAAATGTTCCCCCTCCCTCCTCCCAGCCAAGGGGGGAACAGTTGCCCATGGCAGCACTTGATTTGGATGCTAACAAGCCAACCAAGAAGCAAAGAGATTGCAACCTAATCAGAAGCCAGTGACAGAAAACCAATCAGCAAGGAGAAATAGCCCATTTCAAGCTTGAAACGTATTGAGCTCGAAACATTTTGCACATCCTTACTCTTTTGTTCTATATTTTAAGGGCAGCTGAAAAGAACCTTCACTTAAACTGCAGTTGAATAGCAATGAATAGGTGAGCAATGGCGGCTGGGGCAGTTCAGGGGCATTTCAGCCTCCTGAAAAAAATTCATGCACAGCCCTATTCTCATGTCAGTACTTCAGATTTTATAACATTCCTATTATCCAACAGCCTGTGGGTGCCAGGAACAACATTGTTGATAGATAGAAACCAGCAAAAATGATACATTGGGGGTGGTTTAAGCCCCAAAGTTCTCCACTGAGTGTTTGCCTATTAAGAGCAAGGGCAGGAAGCATCACCTTCACTCCGTAATAGCTTTGCAAATGTTGCCATGGAGCTATAACTGATTAGCTATATGGTGTAACTGTGCCATCATCACATGCAAGATATAATCCTCAATTGCTTGGGAACATCTAGTTAATGGGAAGAAGACCTTTCTTCTGTTTTGGCTTTTTAAAAAAAATAGCACTGAGGCAACTGAAAATCTGTTCAGGTGCCAGAAACAACACTGCTGATAAATAGAAAATGGGGGTGGGTGGGTGGTTTAAGCCCCAAAATTATCTGCTGCGAATTTTTGGTTCAGCTCTCAGGGATAGAAGAATTTTTCCTTTCATTTTCTTTTGGTTTACTCTGCTCCTGAGTTCCATCCCTCCTGAATTCTAGTTTAATTAGAAACACTTCTAAGATGGAGCATGGAACTGGAAAAATGCATCATTTGCCTCAGTTTTCAATTTGTTTACATCTTTTCTGTCTATGTTGATGGAAATCCTTATGGCTGCATAACCAGAGTACCTGTAGGTGAGAAGGAGGAGCCAGAAGACTCAGGGTCACCTGCAGATACATCAGTTTCACAAAAATCTAAAGAAAAAACTGTAAGGGTGCAAGCCCCTCCCAATTTCCCCAATGCAATTCAATGGAGCAGAATGTTCATGGACTCAAAGGGCAGTTAACAGACAAACAGGTGAATGGACTGAATGGAGTGAATGGAACTCAGTGGTGGCGACGGGTGGGGAGGAAGGCTTGAACAAAAAGAGCAGGCAATTTCTCAGCTTGAAGAATACTTCCTCAAAACAGTCACAACCCCTTCTGCTTCTGAGGGAAAAGGTGCCTAAAACCTTCACCATGTTCAGGCACAGGCTCAGGAAACACATGCACACCAGGGACATATTGCAACATTTTGTTACGGGTCTATACTAGTACTTTACAAACTTCCTACTGCAGCACTAAACGACAAATATATGATGTCATGTTGAAAGTCTCACTTCCCATTTTATTTTCACGAAACAACCTGCTTTCCAATCTATTCCCATAAAAGTTTTTCTTCTACAATCCAACATGCCCCCCCTTCTCTCCTCCCTTCCCTGCCTTTCCTTCTATAACATACACCCACGAAAACTTGGTTTGTCAGAAACTAAATCGTTTTCGGTGAGATTAAAATGTAAATGGTTATACTCCACTTTTCAATCGGATGTTTTATGCTTCACTTTGAACGGTGGGAAGAAATAGAATTTTTATAACCCCCATGAAACGGTTGCCATGCAGGTGCTTCTGCAACTTGCTAAGAACCTTGATAAATAAATCCTGTGTCAGCAAGGACTGCAAAGCAAGGTTGCTCCCCATTTATGGGGATATCTTGAATTTCAAAGATGTTGCACACAAAAGGAGACTTCAAGATTGCACAAGTGTCTCCTGACACTCATTTGTGAAGTGGAGAAAAGAATCTACACAAACTGCTTTTGGTAGAACTGAAAATAATCACTACAACAATATTTGCTTGGCACATTTGTTGATTGGGGGGGGGGAGTCAGTGGGCTTTAATTGTCAATGTTTCGTTTGAGCATTAAGTTAAACTGCAGAGCAAAATCTTCAAAAGACAGGGTGAAGTGTGAGTAATATAAGCCTAATATGTAGCAACACTAAAATAATTACCTGCTGGAATACAATGGGATAATGCATAACTTCCAAAGATTCTGTTCGGAAAATAGAACCAGGATGATTTGGACCTGATTCATATGCATGTACATATTCTGATTTCTCAGAACATGATTAATCAACAGTTGGACCAGGTTCACATAGGTATGTTCAACTTTTGATGATTCCAGCATTCAGTAATGAATTGCATGTGTTGAGGGGTCATCATCAACAATCTAACACCACAGACTGAATTGTCATACTAGCTAAAGCTGATCTAAAATGCCTCCTCTGTTTTCTCTGCCCCAGTCTCAGAAGGTGAACTGGGTGAGTCAATTTCAGGTTGTTTTTTGTTTTGGTGAGGAGGCTGAAGAATTCTGAGAAATTTCTCAGCCCACTGCTAGCTGCCATTCTCCCCCACATGGTCCCCTTGGAATTAAGATGTGTCATTCACAGGGCATTCTGGGAGGAAATTCATGGCAGCCAATGGGAACAATCTGCTTTGAAGAGATCCACTCTGCTAGAGATGTGCAGAAAGTTGCTTGTTCAGAATGTTCCACCTCAAAACGGGCTGTTTCGAGTGTTCTGAGCTTGGAACAGTCACCTTTCAAATGAAGATCCTGTTCTGAGCTTAGAACAAAACGACCACATTTCTATTAGAACATTCCGAGTTGCTTTTCTAGCCTCCATGCATGCAGCGGCCATATGCATGGTCCACACCACCACGCAAATGGCTGCCACGTGGGCACCGAGGCCGGAAAAGCACCATTTTGGATTCTAAAATGACATCTATGCATGCATTTTGGGTTCTAAAATGGCTCTCGGAATGTTCCGTTCAGAAGTGGGATTGGTCCATTGGAACAACCACCTTGCCCAGTTGATCTGACAGAATGAACCATCCGCTGATTTTGCATTCCCTTCCAAGCTTGGAACAGAATGCAAAATTTGTTTCATGCACACCTCTACACTCTGCCACTGCTGCCATCACCATGGCTAAAGAGGCAGTGGGGAAAAAAAGAATTAAGAAAGAAAGAAAGAAAGAAAGAAAGAAAGAAAGAAAGAAAGAAAGAAAGAGAAGCTATCTGTCACCAGTCCCTGAAACCTTCTCAGAACTTCTCTGTGGCCCTCTCAAAGTTTTTCATGGTTTTGACCCTGCTAAATTTTCTATACCACTTCAAATTTTAGTCCAAAACTCTTTGGTGAAAAGCTTCAGCTCAGCATTAATGAACGGTGTTGCTTCCATAGGGCTCGGCCGAAATGCCCTCCTCATTTTCACTCTCTGCTTTTATTTTGAAACTCCGTGTATTTTGGAAGAATGCACTAGTTCTTTTCAAACACTCCAGGGCACATTCCAAAAAAGACCGACAACTTGTGGTGATCATAGGGTGTGTGACTGCATACTGGAGTCTTGCTTCAGAATGGGACAATTCTGCAACTCTTGAGGGTAGGAAACCACCCATTCCACAAATATTCCCTGTTTTGACATGCTAGGTATCACTGCAATTTTGCAATTTTGCCCATAATTAATTTTATTGCATTCTGAGTACCCTGATAATGTTGTACTGCTTGCAGTCAATTAATTGGGAATGATCTGCAAATTAGTAATAATTAGTAGAAATTACAAGGTGAATCATCTCAACAGAACATCAGGCTAACAAGTCTCTGATGGGCAATTTCCGCTCAGGTAGAAGATGTGATTTTGTTTTGTTTATTAAGGATTGGTTTTTTTTTACATTTCCTTCTAGGGATGTGCACGAAGCAAGGTCCATGCGCTGGTTCGGACGAGGTCTGGACCACTTTGGCACCAAAGAGAGGGGAGAGGGGAGCAGGATCTTTTAAAAAAGAAGATCAGGCCCTTACCTGCTCTCTGACGCTGCATACAGCTTCCTGCAGTGGTGGTGCTTGTCCCAAGAACCTGTGTGTGGAGCTGGCATGCATGCGCAGATACCATATGTGTGCCAGTGCCACGTGCATGTTCTTGGGGAAAGTCAGTGCCACCACAGCAGGAAGCTACATGCCGTGGCAGAGCGCAGGTAAGGGCCTGCTCTTCTTTTTAAAAAAGATCCCACTATTCGCTCCCCAACCTGTGGTGCTGAACCAGTGCACAAACCTCGGTTTGTGCACATCCCTATTTCCTTCCCATGATTTTCCCAACTGGGGGAAAGGGAAGGAGAGCTGGTCTCGTGGTAGCAAGCATAAATTGTCCCCTTTGCTGAGCAAGAGCTGCCTTTGTTTGCATTTGGATGGGATATGACTACATATGCATGTTGTAAGATATTCCTTTTAGGGGATGGCACCATAGCTCAGTGGAAGACCATCTACATGCCTGCAGAAGGACCCAGTTTCATACACACTGGAATCTCCAAGTAGGACTGGGAGAGACTCCTGCCTGTAACTATGGAGAGCTCCTTCCATTCAGTGTAGACAATACTGAGCTAGATGGACCAATACTGAGCTAGACGGACTTGGTATAAGGAAGCTTCCTATTTTCCTATGTAAAGGACAGTTGTGGTTATTTTTATTCTTTACTATAGCATTTTCCTAAGCATCCATGTGATGATTCTATAAGCAGACAGAGATGAAATGCTGGCAATTTTCAGAAGAGACTCTTTGGGCAGAACTGCATGCTTTTTGACATGGTTCTTACCCACCCCACGTGCTATGCAGTAAACCTCATGATATCATGGTGCATTTTGTGTTTTACCGTCCATGCTTCACATAATTGACTGTTGGTGACCGAGGTGGGGAAATGCAAAATGAGATCACATCAGTACAGAGTAACGTCAGTACCTTTTCACTTTATTTCATTTCTATGTTCAAATTGTGTATTTTGAACATGGGCTGCCTGTATCCAGATCCATCCCTGACATCATGCTGGTGTTAATAGTAATGCACTATTTTAAGATAACACAAACCTATTTGCACTATGAGTGTGCAAACAGGTTTGAATCTGAACCAGTTCTATATCAAACCAGTTCAGTTCAAAGGTTTGGAGTCGAGCCGAACCACTCCTGGTTCAGCTTGAACCTAGACTGAACACCCTTCTCCAGTTTGGGGGTTTGTCAAACCATTTTTTAAAAAAAATCTTTTTTAAACTTACATCCTTTGGAGGGCTTCTCCAAGGTGGTGGTGGTCCGCAGAGGTTCCCCCACCCCCTGCTAGCCCCCCACCAGCCTCCCTCTATGCAAAAATTGCCCAGTTCAGATCCTATTCCCCAGTATGGTGGCCATTTTGGAGACTGTCATGCATGTGCAGTGGGTGTCAGCAATCTGGCCACCCAGTAGGGAAGTCTAGGATGATAGTTCACCAAAAGACCAAACTGGGTTGCAGAAGCGAGACACGGCTTGGAAATATTTCTCTCTCTCTGACTCAGGCTGAAAGCTGTCGACACCAGGGATGACAAACGTTGTCTTCCAGCGACTAACTGCAAGCTGTAGACGTGCTTTATAGTCCAAGCTGATAACTCTCAGCTGGCAGGGATTCAAGGCTTATTAGTCCTCTGCAAGAGGCGCTTACTTCTCCTGATGGTTTCCAGCTGCGTCCGACGTCTTGTGACATGCCTCTGCTGTGGCGGTTGCCTGCACAGCTCATCCTCCGGTTCATCCGTTGCTGTCTCTGCTGCCTCAGACTGCTGTGCCTGCTCTGAAACATCAGCCGGACCTGCCTCAGCCGTCTCTTGGGAACTGACAGCCAGGCTCTCCCCTCAGGCAACCCTGCATTGGCTGAAGGGCTACCAGCTTCCCCTTCCTCCTCGCTATCTGAGAACGAGGGCATGACACTGGGAACCTGCATGGCTGGGTCATGACCCAGGCCATGTAGGGTCCCACTGCACATGTGTAGTGGCCTCTAAAATGGCCACCATGCTGGGGAATAGGACCAGAAAGGGTCAAAGGAAGGCCAGCAAGACCCCCAGCTACCTTGGAGAAGCCCTCCAGAGGGGGTAAGTTTTTTTAAAAATCCAAACAATTTTTTTTTTGAAAAAAGTTTGACAAACTCCACCCCCCCGAACCAAACCAGGGGGGAGGGGGTTCAGGTGGGGGGCAAAATCAAACTTGCCTGATCTAGTTTGGGTCTGGTTCTAACTCGAACCAAACCAGGCCATGCAGTTTTGTGCACACCCTCAGTTTGCACTAGTACAGCAGTGGTCCATAACACAAGCTCCAGACTTAGCACAATGAGCTAGCCCAATGGCCTTGTACTAGTGCAACACATTTGTGCAAGTGCTTCATTCGTCTGGATGCTAGCCATTGTTTGTTACGTCTGAGCCAAAGCAACACCCTGGTGTTGTTATTTTTCTTTAAAATTCTCATGTTAATGTTGAAAAAAACCTTCCTTTTCCAATATTTTTCATTATTTTTCATTAATATTTTTCATCATTTTGGACCACTGATGATGAAAGGAAACCTGGGACCAAACAATCGATCAAAAACTACTACTTTGTGACTTCCCTTCATACCAGGTTCTTCCCTTCATATCTACTGTAGGGATTGCACAGGAGGATTGCACATGGAAATGAATGAAAAAGTGTGTAGTGCTTGCTTGTTTGTCCTCTTGGTGAGCAGCCCACTTAAGAATAAGTTGCAAACAAAAACAAGCCACTTTAAAAAAAATGGACTTGGAATAGTGCTTTCTTGGCCTTGGTCCCAGCTTTAAGGTCACTGACTGGGACATGCTGAGGCCTTCTGACATCCCTCTGCATCTTTAAATAGTCCACCTCTGTCCCCCACCTAGATCAGGACTAGCTTTGTTTTGCTGCCATTTGCTTTTTCCTCTTCCATCACCCTCCAATGATATATTCTCCCTTTAATGGTGCAATGCTCATAAACCGCCTTGGCCCCATTCGCCAAGCCACGCTTTCGATGGGATTGAAAATTACATATTGCCTTTTGCATTAAAACCAAATGAGTTCATCACCGTTTTTAAATAAGGGTGTCATTTGTAAATGCTTTATTCATAATTAATGGAATTATTACTGGATGCAGCCACATTTTTCATCTCTCTAATATCGGATACGTTGTAAAACGCATTAGGAGAAAGTTTTACCGACTCACGCTAGGAGAACTCTACTGTGAAATGCATTATGCAATGTTCTGACATTGGTCCTATTCTTAGAACAATGTACATGCACGAATGTAAAGTTATCATTCTGGCAATGAAGAGGTAATTGGTGCCAAAGCTGAAACAGTTGGACAGTGCTCAAATTGTCCAAGACAGCATTTTCAAAAATAATATTGCCTCTCTTTGAACCATTAAAGGGAGGGCTACAACCAAATGCCAGCCCCAATAACAGACCGGGAGTGGGTGCTTAGATGGCTCATCTTGTCCCTCCAGTCTGCTAACATAAACTACATTGTGGGGAGGGTCTGTAGATTGGTGGTAGAGTGCCAGTTTTGCATGCAGAAAGCCTCAGGTTCAATTCCTGGCATCTCAGGTTACTCAGGGAGAGACCCTGGAGAGCTGCTTCCAGTCAGCATAGACAATGCTGAGCTAGCTGGACCTATGGCCTGACTCAGTCAGAAGCAGCCTCATATGTTCACCACAAAACGTACCCATTCTGGGCACCATCTTAAATCTAACGGTCTTCAAGTGGTTCCCTAGTGGTTCCATAGTGGATGTACGTTGAAAGTGATGCTGTGCACAAACCTTCAAGGGAGCTATAGGAATGCTCCTGCCTACTTGGCTCTTTTCTTCTGTCACTGTTACCACAAACAACAATATTTTTACAGAAAGAAATTGAGATATAAATTATGATAGACAGTGGTGGAGGAAACATTTAAGTTGTTTTTTCCATGGTCCTTCTTATGGATGGCATAGTCTTGGATTTGGCTGATGCACTAACTAGTTGCACTAAGTTGGTAGCTTTTGTTCCATACTAGTGTTACACTAGTACAACAGGACGCCCTTGCACAACAAGGCACAGAACTGGGTGCCTGCATCATGTTCTGCTATCCTTGTTGTACAAGTGCAATGCTTGCACACGCTGACCAGGTGTACAAGGGGGGATTGTCCAAATGTGAGCATGCATGCAGCAATGTGGCCTTCATGCATGCACACAACTAGCCGGCATTAGTCTGCATGTGTTGCTTTGGCTAGACTTAATAAATACTGGCTGACATTCGAATGAAGCAGCAGTACAATGGGAGAAGCATCACCTGTACATCTGAAAAGTTCAGCTAACTCAGCTCCTCTGCTGGCTCAGCACTGGGGGCAAAATTCAACAACCTCTCCTTCCGCAGGAGGCATTCTGTGTCACCTGGTAATATGTCCCAGAGGGTCCTGCAGCCCTCAGAGTCATATTTTCAAATGACACAGAGGGCTTCTGGTTGAGGGGGGTGCCATCAAAATTCACACACACACATACACACGGATGTAGTGCTAATGCCAGGTTGTATTACTCCCGAAGGCCTGGTTTTTCTAGCAACATACGCTTCTTCCTTCCAGACCAGGCTGGAGAGGAGAGCTGGTCTTGTGGTAGCAAGCATGACTTGTCCCCATAGCTAAGCAGGGTCTGCCCTGGTTTCATATGAATGGGAGACTTGATGTGTGAGCACTGCAAGATATTCCCCTCAGGGGATGAAGCCGCTCTGGGAAGAGCAGAAGGTTCCAAGTTCCCTCCCTGGCTTCTCCAAGATAGGACTGAGAGAGATTCCTGCCTGTAACCTTGGAGAAGCCGCTGCCAGTCTGTGAAGACGATACTGAGCTAGATAGACCCATGGTCTGACTCAGTATATGGCAGTTTCCTATGTTCCTATGTTGAGAATGAGGTATCCCTCTCCTCAAGAACTACCAACCCTGACTTAGCCATGTGATATCATGAAATATATACAGTCTGCCTGCCTCTCTGTCTGTCTGTCTGTCTGTCTGTCTGTCTCTCTCTCTCTCTCTCTACACCAGCCTTATATACAGTGGTGGTCTTACTCCCTGCCCACCCCCAAATCCTGTCTAGTCTGTCCTGAGTGGTGTGGTCACTGCTGGCCCACACTGCGCTGGGCAGCAGATTGTGATTGTGACCTGTGCTGGGTGCTTTAGAGGCAGAGGGGGGAGTCAAGAAAGAAATATGTGGGATGGGAATATATTCAAGGCTCTGGGTGGGGGGGCATCCAAAGGCCTTTAGGTGATGATGCTTAACTTGCAGCGGCAGGGGGAGATTCAGGTTCGAAAATTACCTAGGTGCACCTCTGCTAATATATAAAGCTGGAGACCCCATTAGACGATTGCTTCCCCTCTGCAACCCTTTTCTCCCCCATTGTCACTTATGTAGATCTTTTGCCTTCCAGCCTTGCTTAGAAGATCAGTTGTTTCAAAAATGCTCAGATCCCAGATACGTGGCTTCTGCTGTATTTTCCCCTTTGCAAGCGGAAAGATTGAGAAGGAAGCCGGGAGATGCTGATTGATGTCGGTACAGCGGCTTATATATTATTATGAGAACACTGACAAGTCGTTTGACTGGGGGAACATGAATTAGTCAGATTTGTCATCCTCACTATGGACTGTGACAAGAAACCAATGCACTGAAGTGGCCTCCACGAGGAAATGCCTTAAACGCAAAAATTGCCTTCATACATTTTATTGGCAGCCGCTGCAGACATTGGCCTCCCTCCCCCACACCCCGCCTCATTGCTTGTACCTCTGAGAAGGAACAGCATCTCATCACTGGCAACACTAAGAGAGCAATGCGCCAGATTCTTGCATGTGTGGAGACTGCTCAGATCTGGGGCGGGGTGGGGTGGGGTTAGCTCAGTGGCAGATCACCTGCTTTGCATGCAGAAGGCCCCAAGTACACTCGCTGGCATCTCAGATTGTGGGGTTGAGGATGAACTCTTGCCTGCAGTTTTGGAGACAGGCAGTACCGGACCAATGTTCTGACTCAGTGGCTGACATCCAGACTAACACTAGGAACATAGGATGCTGACTTACACAGAGTCAGCTCAGTATTGTCTAGCTCCATCTAGCTCAGTATTGTCTACACAGGCTGGCAGCGGCTTCTCCAAGGTTGCAGGCAGGAGTCTCTCTCTCTGCCCTATCTTGGAGATGCTGCCAGGGAGGGAACCTGGCTCCTTCTGCATGCAAGCATGCAGGCACTCTTTACAGAGTAGCCCCATCCCCAAGGGGAATATCTTACATTGCTCACATGTAGTCTCCCATTCAAATGCAAGCCAGGGCATACCCTGCTTAGCAAAGGGGACAACTGATGCTTGCTACCACAAGACCAGCTCTCTTCCTACACTGCACTAGTGCAACACTGCACTAGATAGTGTAGCTGAGCGGATGCTGCAGTGTTGCAGAATCCCTTGTGGTGTTGGCAGCTTTAGGCTGTTCTGCATAACATGTATGAACTGAGGAAGAGGTTCCATGGCAAGAGGCATTCCAGAGGTTGCACAAGTGCATCCTTTTCCACTGGCGCAACACTAGTCTGGAACACAAGCTCCTGACTTTCTGGGACTAGCTAGCACAATGTCCTTGCATTCGTGCAACATATTTGCACACTCTTTTAGTGCACTGATTTAGTGCACAGCATTCATCTGCCTTTAAAGCCCATTTGTGAGTTTCCCAGAAGCATCCACCCAAACTAGATTGCTTGGAAACAGGATGCTTGATGAGATTGGGCCTTGTGTGGTCCAGCAAGGCAGTTCTTATGGCTTGCATGCGAGCATACCATGAAGGTGAATTGCTTGTGCGCTTGGTGTATCTATTTTCCTCTGTAATACTGACTGCTCTTTTCCAATGTGGACTCCAAAATAGGTGAGGAGAAATGCCGGGCACTCTTCAATAATGTAAAACACTCCTGCAGTTTATCTCCAAAATGTCAGACTAATGAACTTTGGCAGCCGCTCTAAATACAAACTACTTCCAAGCCGCTCATCTCCTGGTCTCAGTGGAGTTTGCCAAACATCATTTTTATTTTACTTTATTTTATTTGGATTTCTCTGCTCTTTTGCCCTGGAGCGCAGGGCATCTCAGGGCACTCGTTAGAGCATTATCGAAAACCACCCGTGGGAAAGAGTCAGCCATTCCAGGACTGCTCAGTTTTCTGGCTCCAGGGGAGAATGTTGTGATTACAAAACATTCTCTGGGAAGATGGAACATAGGAACATAGGAAGCTGCCATATACTGAGTCAGACCATGGGTCTATCTAGCTCAGTATTGTCTTCAGAGACTGGCAGCAGCTTCTCCAAGGTTGCAGGCAGGAATCTCTCTCAGCCCTATCTTGGAGATGCTGCCAGGGAGGGAACTTGGAACCTAGATACTCTTCCCAGTGTGGCTCCATCCCCTGAGGGGAATATCTTACAGTGCTCACACATCAAGTCTCCCATTTATATGCAACCAGGGTGGACCCTACTTAGCTATGGGGACAAGTCATGCTTGCCAGCACAAGACCAGCTCTCCTCTCTAAGACGGTGAGCAACATCTGGGTGGATGGTGGGTTTATTCACACACACACATATCCAGATGCAGAAAATGGGGAAGAATGTATGACACAGCCCCTCTGTACATATCAGTGCAGGCACAGCATGTTCAGGTCACATCCTGTCAGAGCTGAGAGACATTAGGTGGGAGCTAGGACCCAGAAGACAGCAGTCTAGCTGAAGGTCAGATATGAGGTCAAGCCAATAGTCAAAGCTCCGATGGGAGAACTAAAGAACATGTCAAGAGAATGTCTTAATTAGAGACCAGTGTGGTGTAGTGGTTAGACAGTTGGACTAGGAGCGGGGAGACCCGAGTTCAAATCCCTATTCAGCCATGAAACTCACTGGGTGACTCTGGACCTATCACTTCTCTCTCAGCCTAACCTCTCACAGGGTTGTTGTGATGATAAACGTAATTATGTATACCACTTTGGGCTCCTTGGAGAAAGAGCAGGATATAAATGCAAACAAACATCTGGAAAGACTAGCGTTGCCCAGGCAAATTCCTACATCTGAACAAGAGGTTTTATAATGCCTTCCTGTTAAGGAGAACCAATGGCCAGCTTGGGTCAGTGGAATCACTCCTATATGTACTTTAATCCCTTTGTTGTCTAAAGATGCTCCTGCCTGTAGCCCTCACGGCCAGGGGCGTAGCAAGGTTGGAGTGGGCCCAGAGTAGGGTTGTGTGTTTTGGTTTTTTTCTGTTTTGTTTTTGGCCCGAATCCAAAACATCCCCATTTTGTTCTTTGTTCGAAATCAGCCAATCTGAAACACCCCAACTTTGTTCTTTGTTCGAAATTGCAAAATCCGAATCCAAAATGTTTTAGATTTTAAAAAATGGCCCCAGGGAAAAACTAGTGGGTGCGGGTGGTAGTTCCCAATGGGTGGAAACTACCACCCAAATTTCAGAGGAATTGGGCAAAGGGCTGGTTTTTGGTGAATTTTTGAAGTATACGCTTTTTCCCATAGGGAAGAATGGAGATTTCAGCAAAAATATAGCTTCATGTTGGGGGAAAGGGGTGGCCCAGAGCAGAGTAGGGTGGGTGGTAGTGCCCAGTGGGGGCAAGGAAGCTGCCAGAATTATTTCAAAGGAATTGGGCAGAAGTCTGATTTTTAAAGATGTAATGGAGTCTGTGCATCTGTAAAGTTCTTCCCTATAAGGAATGATGGACCTCCATAATTCCTGCCCCATAACTGCACTTGCGGGGCACCAGGGTAGCCCAGAGCGAGTGGTAGTATAGAGCACATAGTGTGCCAAACACCCCCATGGGTTGCTAACCCATGGGGTACTGGGTTCTGTTGTTTCTGAGATGGTTTGAGTGTAGATTCAGATTCTCTGGTAGCATATGAGAGTGGATTCATGGTTTGTCATTGAAAATCTCATATGCTACCAGAGAATCTACACTCAGAACACTTCGGAAACAACAGAACCCAGCACCCCATGGGTTAGCAACCCAGGGGGGTGGTTGGCACCCTATGTGCACTACACCACCACTCACTCCCGGCCACCCCAGTGCCCCCCAGGTGGAGTTATAGGTCTGCTGAAACCTCCATTATTCCCTAGGGGGGAAAAAACCTTAAAGAAGCATAAACCTCGACAATTCCTAAGAAACCAGCCCTTTGCCCTATTCCTTTGGAATCTGGGTTGTGGCTGGCACCCCTTGGGGCACTGCCACCCAACTCACTGTTTTGCCTCTCAGGCCCCCTTTCTGCCCCAAATCTGCCCCAAAGACATGTCAACTTCAGAAATTCTTTAAAAATCAGCCCTTTCCCCAATTCCTTTGGAATCTGGGTGGCAGCAGGCACCCTTTGTGGCACTACCACCTGAACCACTCTTCTGCCCCTAAAGCCCCCTTTATGCCCCAAATCCACCCCAAATAACATCAACATCACAAATCAACAACAGCAGAGCTTTGGAAAAAATCAGGCAGATTTCCAAAGGTCATGCACATCCACATCCCCCCCACCCAAAATGCAATTGATCTACACACAACAGTGTGAAACAACAACAATGAAATGCACACTGCCCCAATGGCCAATGAGGGTAAAATCTACCCTTAAATTTGCTTAAAAGGAATAAGGAGGCAATTGCCAGCAGATCAGCTCATGCTTTCGCTGGCCAATCTGAGGGCTGGAAGGGCTGGAAATTCAAACAGATGTCAAAACTCAAAATGGAGACTGAAGGAGAAAGACTTTTTGCGATTGCAAAATGGAGTTCCAAAACAGCTGAAACAACAACACGTTTTGTATCCGAAACAGGGATGTTTTGCTTTGGCCACAAAATTTTCTGTTTTGAGCATTGGGTGTTTTGTTTTGGCTACAAAACAGCCGAAATGGCCTGTTTTGTGCACAAAATGTTTTGTATCCGAAACGAAACGCACATCCCTAGCCCAGAGACAAGATTTTAAAATGGCCCCCCCTCACTGAAGCTCATCTCAAAGAAATCTTAAATGAGGTTGAATAGTGGTAACAAAAAGAATAGTAAAATATATATGTGTGTGTATATATATGTATATATATATATCTCTCCTATGTGCCACAACAGAACATCACCCTAAATTATTTTTTTAAAGGTTTTGTAAATAGTGGACTATGCAAGTCAATTAATGGTACTAGAGAAAGACCTGCTGTTCTGGTCGCTCCAGGTCTTAACACTCACATCAATTTTGGAGGATGAATACAACTGAAGGAGGCGTGGGCGGGTGCATGGCTGGGGGAGTCAGCCATGTGACTTGCCTCTGGGGTGATCCCAAAAAATCATCACCAATCACCACCAATCAAAAAATCTCCCTCAAGGCAGTGGGCCCCCAGACAACTGTCTCTCCTTGCCCTATTATAGTTATGCCCCTGCTCACGGCTCACCATCTGGAGCAGGTGTGCACAGAACATAAAACCGTAGCATCATAGAATTTTAGAGCTGGAAGTGACCTGGGGCATCTGCTCAAGTGCAGAAAGTTGCAAGATCATCCCTGGCAGATAGCTGTCCAGCAGGGGATTCTGTCGCAGCCAAAGCCCTGACACATGCTCCCATTGAATATAGTGATGTTTCTCCATTGTGCTGAGAGAATCCATGCCCATCGCATATGGACTCTGCTCTTGCTTTGACCGAGAAATGGTCGCAAATGCTTTCTAGTACTACCTAGGCAAAATGATCCTTGCTTGATATGAAGCTGCAGCAACTGGTGGCTGGGTGACCAGCATTTCACTCCACCCTTCCACATGCCAGGGCCCTGGGCTGATGAAACCATCAGGACCTGTTTGCAATAGCTCACTAGATTGCACCCTCCGTAGTCATGAACATGAGAAGCAGTTTGAACCCAGGATTTGACTTGGTTTGCATTTGGATGGGTGACTGCATGTGAACACTGTCTGTCTGCTGTAAGGAATCCCCCATTGCGGGGTGGGGATGGAAATCACTGGCAGAGCATCTGCTTCCATGCAGAAGGCCCCAAGTCCCTCCCATGGCATCTCCCGGTAGGACTGGGAAAGACTCCTACCTGAATCCTTGGAGAGCTGCTGCCAGTCAGTGTAGACAATACTAAGCTAGATGGACCAGTGGCCTGACTCAGTAGAAGCCAGCTTCCTATGTTCCCAATCCACACAGTGATCTGCCGCTCTGAGCCCTAAGGGAGAGGCATGCTCACTGTGGTGATGGAGCCTAAAGCTAGTCCATACTGCTTGTGGTTGCGGGGCTGCCTGCTCTGTAGCTACTAAGCCATGCATAAATGACAGTGCTCCCACTGGGAATGATGCTGCAATGAAGCAGTGAGTGCCCCTCTCCCTCAGAGCTGTGGGTTGCTGTGCTATTTGGAAGCCAATATCCATATTCTTGGCACCATTCATAATTTTATAATGGCTGCATTCTCATGTAACATGGTTCCCCTCCCCACCCCCTCTTGTTCGAATTTGGAGAGTGATTGCAGAGAAGAGGAAGAACCGGTTGTGTGGGCTTTCTTCTTGACTGAAGGGAAGCCTGAACAGCCAATGATGGCTGGAGCTGAGGGAGGATGCAGACTGTGATTCTGCATTTGGATGTAACTCAGGCTGCATCCAACCTCAGGTTGCAGTGATGAAACGTACTACAACCCAAGGGTTCAGACTGGAGTCAGAAATCTGAGATCTTGAGTATGTTGCTGTGCGGAAGCACATTTGCATGCATGTGCAATGGATGTAATGCTTGGGAAACCTCTGGTCAATTCAACTTTGGTTCCGTGTTACGTGCAAATGCAGCCAATCTCTTTCGTGTTCCCACTTAATGGCCTTTCTCTAAACTACAATAATAATAAGGTCACAAGCCCTTCAGACTTCTCCAAGCCAGCTAAGCAAAATACTTCTCAATAGTCAGCTTCACGTTTGGAGAGAGTAACTTTTCTTTATGATTAGCAAGCTTGAAGAGAATTCTGCTTTTCTCCAACTGAAGAATCGTGGAACAAGTCCATCAGTTCTGGAAGAGCATGAATTAGAGAAGAATATTGTTTCCATATTTTATTGGTGAGAAGTAGTAGTTTTTCCCCCAAAAGATGTATATGTTCTGCACATATGAGGAAATTTAGAAATGAGCTGGAGGGGGCATTTTTGCACTACTTCAAACATTATTTTAGCCTCTTTCATTAGTCCTCTATGAGGGATCAACCTCTTTCTGGTGGTTGGTGTTAGGTGCCTCCACAGAATCTTTGACTGACTGACTGGCTTGCAAACACAAATAACATTCTGCCACCCAGAAAGCACAATTAGATATCACGGATTTGCATATTTTTATTGCTCCATGAGATTTCACTCCAAAAAAGGGCAAGCAAGTTCAGTTTTTAAATTTCAGGACATACTAAAAGAAAAAGGGAAAAAGGTCACAGTCTACTTCTCAAACAAGACAGCCATTTTATACCAGTCAAATATATACAATTGCCAAGTAAAACTCAGAATTAAGTGCAAATTCATTATATGCCAGGAACCCATTTATACAGTGAGAAAACACAAGTCATCTACTCATGAAATAAGTACTCTTGAAGATTATACACTGTAATGTTTTGTTTCTATTTAGTATTCTTATGATAGCCTTTCAGAAGCACGTTTGCATCCAGTATTTTCCAATGTTTTATTTACACTGGGTATTCTCATGAAATCCTCTCTTCGGTTCTACACCTGAAGCATTCGACATATTACTTAATTCAGCATTATTATCGATCTGTGCACTCACCCATTCCAGACGCAGCTTATCAAAGTCATGGCAGGGTAATAGAGTGATGTTGTGGAAGCATATCAGAGCCCAGGTTCATATTTTCTCTAGGGCCAACACTCAGTCTGTGTGGTGGAGAACTGGGCATGTTCCCTGCCCTCCATCACAGAGAGACCATCTCATTGAATTGGGTATCCAATCCAGAGGAGGCTCATTTCATACCATCTTCCCATGCCAAGGGAGTGAAATAATGTGAATGAGGCCACCAAGTAATATGGCTTTCATATGAAGCACTTGTTTCTCACTCTTTATAATAACAATTATACTCTCCCTTCCTCCAAGGGACATAGGGACATAGGAAGCTGTCATATACTGAGTCAGACCATTGGTCTATCTAGCTCAGTATTGTCTTCACAGACTGGCAGCGGCTTCTCCAATGTTGCAGGCAAGAATCTCTGTCAGCTGTATCTTGGAGAAGCCAGGGAGGGATTTTGAAACCTTCTGCTCTTCCCAGAGCAGCTCCATCCCCGGAGGGGAATATCTGACAGTGATCACACTTCTAGTCTCTCATTCATATGCAACCAGGGCGGACCCTGCTCAGCTAAGGGGACAAGTCATGCTTGCTACCACAAGACCAGCTTTCCTCTCCATATATACTTCTCGTCTTATCCTCATAACAATCCCATGAGGTATGCAAGGGAGAGGGAGGGAGGGAGGGAGAGAGAGAGAGAGGCCCACGCTCAACCTTAACATTTCATGACTGAGTAGTGATCTGAACCCCAGGGGCGTAGCACAGTTGTCGTGGGCCCAGAGACAAGATTTTAAAATCCACCCCCCCCCCCCGAAGCTCTGCTCATGAAGTAAAGAAATCTTAAATGAGGCTGAAGAGTGGTAACAAAAAGCATATATCTATATCTATATCTATATCTATATCTATATCTATATCTATATCTATATCTATATCTATATCTATCTATATATCTCCATCCTATGTGTCACAATAGAACATCATCCTAAATTATTTTTAAAAGGCTTTGTAAATTGTTGACGATGCAAGTCATTTAATGGTTCTAGGGAAAGACATGCTGTTCTGGTAGCTCCAGGTCTTAACACTCACATCAATTTCGGAGGATGAATACAACTGAAGGAAGCCCGGGCAGGTGCACGGCTGGGGGAGTCAGTCATGTGACTTCCCACTCGCCCCCCCCCACAAGGCAGTCTCCCAGACAACTGTCTCCCCTTGCCCTATTATAGTTATGCCCCTGCTGAACCCATGTTTCCTCTATCCTAGCTGAACTTTCTAAGGCTGTTCACACATGCAGCAGAGACTGGGCGTGGCTGTCTAAGCCCGATCTTTGCTGCGCATGTAATCCTCTGTGAGCTGCGAGGCTCCCGGAAGTGGCAACCCCGCTTAAAGAGCCTGTCACTTAACCAAAGTTCAGGGTCCAAGGGCACCCTTAACCCAGGCTAACTGATCATGTGTCAGTGCCGCACAACAGCGGGGAGATCATCTGCAGGGGAGGTAAGCATTTCAAGGCTTCCTCCCCTTGCCCCTTTTGAGCCCTTTCTCCTGATCGTGAGATCGGGCTCTCTAACTGCGACACCACTCACATGGTTTAGCCACTAGTTATTGGTTGTTTTTATTGTCCCGTAAACGCCCCAGAGAACCTGCATTTTGGGCGGTATAGAGATATGCTAAATAAATAAATAAATATAGGTGCTATTTCCATGGTGGAGGAGAAGAGAGGCAAGCTTGTTCTGTCCCCATGCATGTGGAGCATCAGCACTGAGAAATATATGAAACAGGATTACAACATGACACGTGATGTGAAAAAGTAGAGAAATCGCACATTAAACGATACACTCCCAGTATGACATATAACGCCACAGTTCATTCTTTTTCATGACTCTCTGAGTTTCTAGAACTCGGAAATAAACAGTTACTGAACTTTAGACAGCAATGTAGTAGCGGCTTTGGAAGTGGGATGAATCCCAATCCAACTTCAAAGGGGCCTTTTGCAAGATTTGTTGCCCTATTCCTTATTTTATGCTCTAAGCTGAACATGGCTCCATTGTTCAGACCCCCTGCTAGCCAAAGTCACCCTAGGGCAGGGGTCCCCAACCTTGGGTCTCCAGATGTTCTTGGACTAAGACTCCCATCATCCCTGACCAAATGGTTGGCATTGTGGCTGGGGATGATGGGAGTTGTAGTCCAATAAGGTTGGGAATCCATGACCTAGGGGATGATCAAGGGGTAGGTAGGCTCCCATTATTAGAACCTAGGGGTTACAAGAAGAGCAGAGGGGGCACAAACCCAATTCATTTTGTGCTGTCCCTCTTAGCTGAAAGGAGGGACTTGATTTGACTAATATTGGGGGGGGGGGGCACGGGAATGGGATTTGTGGATTCCATTAAGGATTCACTACCTTCCCCTTACAATATGCACACTAGCCTCATCATATATACAAATACGACGAATATGTATATACCACTTTTTAACCAAAGTCTTCAAAGTGGTTTACATAGATATAAATAAATAAATAAAATGGCTCCCTGTCCCCCAAAGGGTTAACAATCTAAAGAAAAGAAAAGAAATATGATAGACACCAGCAATAGCCAGTTGTTCTCCCCCTGCTAAATAAAGAGAATCACCACTTTCTAAAGGTGCTTCTTTGCTCTTTTAGCAGGGGCATGGAATCCAGTAGTAGCTAAGACCCTTGGAAGTAAACCAAGATGGCCCTCCTCTGCAGGAGCATAGCAAGGTTGGAGTGGGCTCAGAAACAAGATTTTAAAATGCCCCCAGCACCACTGAAGCTCAGCTCATGAAGTAAAGAAATCTTAAATGAGACTGAAGAGTGGTAACAGAGAGCATAGTAAAAACCTATGTGCCACAATAGAACATCATCCTAAATTATTTTTAAAAGGTTTTGTAAACTGGGGACGATGCAAGTCATTTAATGGTACTAGAGAAAGACATGCTGTTCTGGTAGCTCCAGGTCTTAACACTCACATCAGCTTCGGAGGATGAATACAACTGAAGGAAGCACGGGTGAGTGCGTGGCTTGGGGAGTCAGTCATGTGACCTGCCTCTGGGGGGCCCCCAAGGCAGTGGGCCCCCAGACAACTGTCTCCCCTTGCCCTATTATAGTTATGCCCCTGCTCCTCTGCCCTGAACTCACTAGCCTTAGACAAGCCAATCTTTTTCAGTCTGTCCTGCAAAATGGGGATGATACCCATCTATCTTACAAGGTTGTTGAATGAACCTCTTAGATTATGTACATGAAGCACTTTGAACAAGCTAAGGTGCCATATGGTGATAAGCAATGTGGAGGCCTACCTTGCAGGGTCTTCTAAGGATTATTCTTATTTATATAGCACCAACAATATACATGAGGCTTAGAGTCATACAAACAAAAAATAGACCTCTGAACCCAAGGAGTTTGCAATCCCACTTGCAACAAAGGGCGAGACAATAGGGGAGAAGAGGGGTGGGGGAAAGAAAGGCAAGCATTACAGGAAAAGAATATGTGGAAATGCTCCAAGTTAAACTAGGCAATTTGGACTAACTTCCCTCTTGTTGTGTAAAAGTGATCCTGTTACACAGAAAATTGGCAAGGAGTTCAGTGTTTGATATATAACAATTCACGAGGATCTCCTTTCCAATGACTCCCTGGAAACTGGACACAGCGGGCCGCTTGAAGTTAATAGGGTTCAGAAATGAGCTGATGATTTTGTGACATCTCTAGACCATGCCAAGATCTGTGGACTATGAATCACCTCTTAAGTACTGGAGGAGAGGGGGTGGCCACACGCAAGAGGGAGAGGGAGCAAGCTCTTTAGAAGACAGTGTGTCCTTTTAAAACAAGACATTGTTTTTGCCTTTTTCAGCTGACATTACACTTTCTGGGATTTGATATACGGAGCTGCATCAATCCAACCATTACATCATGTTGAGTGAAATGCATGTACATTTGCCCTTGGGCGTAGATGGCTGCCTTGACAGGAACAGGTGGCTGCATGGAAATCCTGACTTTTGGACATTTTGCATTGGCAAAGAAGCAATGCCACGCAGTCGCAAGCACAAACAGCCACAGATACAGATGCATTTGGGAATGAGCTTAAATGTCACACAGGAGCCCTGGGGATGGGCCATAGATCAATGGCAGAGGATCTGCTTTGCATGCAGAAGGTCCCAAGTTCACGCCCTGGCATCTCCAGGTAGGGCTGGGAAGGACACCTACGTGTGTACATATGTACATGTTTGTGTGTGAATGACTGTACATGCATTCACTTTGCACGTGAACTTGGGTACAGGCTCCCTCACATGCAGGAAACAGATAGAAAGTGCATTGCTGCCATACTTGTATTCAACATACTACGTGGATAACTGTACGTGCATACAGATATCTACTTCCCTACTGTAGGAATCTGTCCTATCTACTGTAGGAATCTGTCCCTACACAGATTATTCATGCATTCAACATATTGTGTCAATAGGGCCTAAGTTTAAACTCAATAGCTCTCTATTTCTTTTCTTCACACCATTCATAATGTTATGTCATGTTCATTATTCATTGTTTATTCATTCACTGGTCCAGTGACATCAGTGTGCATGGCATTGTGTAAAGGGGATGGAGTCATAGCTCAGTGATAGAACATCTGCTTTGCATGCAGAAGGTCCTAGGTTCACTACCTGGCATCTCCAGGTAGGGCTGGGAAAGACTCCTGCCTGAAACCTGGGAGAGCCACTGACACTCAAGGTTGTCATGACTGAGCTAGATGGACCAATGGTCTGACTTGGTATAAAGGAGCTTAATATAAGAACACAAGGAAAACCCTGCTGGATCAAGTGAAAGCCTATCCAGTTCAGCATCCTGCCTCATGCAGCAGTCAACCAGCTGCACTCAGGAAGCCCACAAGCAAGGGAAGGAGGGCCAGTGCCCTCTCCCTTGGTGCTCCTTAGCACCTGGTGTCTATGGGCATGCCACTTCTGATTCTGATGGAAGTATATAGCTATCAAGGCTAGGAGCCGTTGATAACTCTATCCTCCATGAATTTATCTAACCCTCTTTTAAAATTGTCTAGATTGGTGGCCCCCACCACATCCAGCAGCAGTGAATTCCATAGTTTAACTACACATGTAAAGTTTCCTATCTGCAGAGTACAGAAAGACAGAGAAAGGCCTGCTTGAGGGCTTCCTGGTGGCATCTTGAGGGCATGGTGGTGGCACATTCTTGGTGGCACTTTGAGCGCTTCCTGGTGGCATCTACTTATCCATTGGGGGCAATGGAAGGACTAGATGGACCATTGGTCAAACCCAGGGGTGCACAACTTTGGCCCTTTGGTTGTTGTTGGACTACAACACCCATTATCTCTAGCTATGGTGGTCAATAGTCAAGGATGATAGGAGTTGTCATCAAACAACAGCTAAAGGGCCAAAGTTGTGCACCCCGGTCTAACCCATTCCAGTGCTTATGTTCTTATGTAAGACTGTGGAAGGCTTTAAAATAAGAGCAAGGAGAAATGGCATTGGCCCCCACCCCCAGGCACAGCACAAGAAAAAGTACACCAGCACATAAGAACATAAGAACAGCCTGGCTGGAACAGACCCAAGATATATCTAGTCCAGCATCCTGTTTTGCACAGTGGCCCAGCAGATTCCTCTGAGAAGCCCACAGGTAAGAGGTGAGGACATGCCGTCTCTCTTATTGTTGATCCCCTGCAACTGGTATTTAGAGGCATCTTGCCTTGGAGGCTGGAAGTAACCTATAGCCACCAGTTCTTTGGGAGAAAGAGCCACAATTTAATGAATGAATGAATCAAATAATTGGATGGTGGCAAGAAGAAAACTCCACCCCCAGCAGTGTGGTCCTAATTCAGACTGGAGTCAGACTCTTGTCCTTCTTGCACTTTTGGGTGACACATCCAAATCAGAGCCTGGAAACAGGGCGTGCTGATTCCTGCTCATCTTCACCAACCCATCAGGTCTGGGCCTTTTGTGGACTTAACCTGAACAAGCAGCACAGCCTTTGAAATGATGAAGCCCAGGGAGCATGTATGGGTGCAAACCACATCCTTGAACCCTGAAGCCTCTAAGGACAGGCTAACCACCCACCTGATTTAAATAGCCCAAGGATGCTCAGTGTTGAAGCCCACCCTAACGCTATGCAAAGCTCTTACTGCCCTTGCCACAAGGGAAGGCTAGCTTTGCTTGGCCTTGCCCTCCCACCCATCCAAAAATCCATGGAGTCCCCACTTCAGGTCCAACAAACAGTAATTGTAACCAGAGGCCAACAGGTGGACTCCATCCACCTGAAACCACTTGCAGCAGAAAAAGTTTATCTGAGGGTGGAAAATAGTCCCTCCTGGCCTGGGCAGCAGATGGCTGCTGTCCGCCTGATCACCCTATAAGGGCCTGGAAGGGGACATTACTGAGAGTCACAATTCCCAAAGCAGGGTATCCCAGGGGATTTAAAAATGAAAATTTTCATCATACCTGGCCCAATAGGTGGCTGCAAAATCCATGCACACACCAAAAATATGGTCAAGATACTTACCCAAATTCGGGCCCTGGGAGGGTAGGATCTGCAGTACCACCTCCATGTAAATATTATACTCTGAGAGCCAATTATTCCAAGTATGCTCCACAGGTTTACGCTTCATGGCCTCCAGCTCCTTACTCTGCTCGCCCTCTTTTGGGTTCACTTCAGGCATCCTGAAGAGCAGGCTAAATATATCAGCATGTTCATCCCTCCATTTCTTCTCCTTAGTCGATGGCAGCAGGTGGTCATCCAAAGGCAATGCTATTGAACCATATTGTGAATGCTGGAGAGAGGGAGGAACCACCCTAGGATATGCCTGAGAAACCCCACTGCTGAAGCTTGGCGATGTACTACCATGCCAAACCTGCGAGCAACCCCCATAAAGGGTGGTGCCCTCAACCATTACACCAGGCATGCCCATAGCAGGCCAGGCTTGGAAAGCAGGCAGCCACAAATGGCCCAAACCCCATGGTGGAATAAGACCTGCCTGTAAGGGCCATGCCCCAAATTGCCCAACAGGTGCACCGCTGATATCCTTGTCCACAGGTGGAGCTTCCAAATCCTACTGTCGGGTGGCATCCGCTGTGGGACTAGGAGCCAGCATCGCCAGTGGCACGACTGGAGCAGGAGTCACTGGCACAGGTGTCAGGTCCACTACATATGGGATTCATTCGCTGGGATATTCAGTGCCCATTCGCTGGGATATTAAGTGCTGCCAACCTATCAGAGAGACCATGCATCAGTTCAGCTTTGGCTGCCTCCCAAGTGTGCTTTTTGCCAGAACCAGATGGCTTAGAGGGCCCTGAATCATCGTCTTCTTCCTCTCCTTCTCAAGTGCCTCCAAACAAGCTATAAATGCTTTAACTTCACCCAAATCATCCTCCTCAGAAGAAGAAAACTGAGGGGGTGCAGGTCTCCTTGGCAGCCTCACTGTGTGATCACCCTTTGCAACCACCCTTCTTGCCCTTAGAGTCCTTAGGTGCCATATCCACTGCCCAAAATGACTTACCACAGAAGCCCTAAGGCTAAACCCAGCAGCAATAGATCCCAAAAGGCAGTAACCAAAGAGAGGTACCCCAAACTAAAGACTAAGCAGTAATCAGAGGGACTAAACCTCTCCCCAGGCATGGACAATATTAATGAAAAACCTAGTGTGATGGCTGGGCATGTTTTAGCCCGTTTCTGCACCTTCCACCCTACAAACCAAGACTAAGGCCACAAGCAGCCAATGAGATGCAACTCCCCAAGAGGATGGTGAGGGGTGTGTGAGAGTTCATTTCCTCCCTGGAACTGGGAAGAGCAGAAGATTCCAAGTTCCCTCCATGGCATCTCCAAGATAGGGCTGAGAGAAATTCCTGCCTGCAACCTTGGAGAAGCCGCTGCCAGTCTGTGAAGACAATACTGAGCTAGATAGATCATAGTCTGACTCAGTGTATGGCAGCTTCCTATGTTCTTATGGTCCTCTCTGAAGGAGGTCTGATCCGCAACTATTGAAGGAAAAGGGAAAACTAACAGCCTTGTGCTGGGAATCAACTGGAAGATCCTTACTTGGAAGTAAGTAGGAAGGATAGGGGCTAGTTTAGCTAGATGTGTCCGGGAATTTATTTTTGTTTAAGTACTTGAATATGACTGTATGGTTCTTGTAGTTCCTGGGGAAGGGTTTTACTTGAAGGGAAACAGCAACTGTTGATGCCTTATAGTTTTCTTTATCATCCCACTAGTTTTTTTTTTTTTAAAACCCTTGTTGTTATAGAATGTAACTCCTTATTCGGTCCTGCCCATGTCATACGCACTTCAAGGCCTAAGACTGCTTAAGCCTTTCTTGTAGGGAGAGGTTTTCAACTTTATGCTCCCAGAATATTCCCTTGGAAGGGTGAATCTGCTCATATAAAAAGTGGATGGTGGCAGCCTCACCATGTGATGTGGAGGGCCCGGAGAATGTATTAGTGGCCGGCTGCCTGACTAAGGCTGCACTTGTGCAAGGACATTGCACTAGTAGCTGTTGTGCTAGCTAGTTGTGCTAAGTCTAGATCTTGCATTCCAGACTAGTGTTGTACTAGTGCAAATACATTTGTGCTAGTGCAACCAGGTGCATGCCTTGTGGCACACT